>NC_138878.1:0-600000 GCF_965194805.1 Balaenoptera borealis
GAATCAACTCCTCGAAGCAGGGTGTTCTGCATCTAGCGAACTGCCTCAATCAAGGAAAGCCCCAGCTAGGCCTCTGGCCCGTGGCTCTTCAAAAGCCTGCAGGGTTACCCGAGGAACCGGGCTTTAGTTGCAGTCGGAACGCAAGCCGACATTCTCCTGGAGGCAGGGTGACTTCAGACAGGGGGTCCCAGAAGGAATACGAAGCCGAGTGTTTTTCTCAGTGCACCTCAGACTAGGGCAATGAGTCAGACTTGCACGGCACGTTGGACCTGCTAGAACGCTGTTCGTGGACCTGTGGGAGTGCTGGCGAAATCAAGCTGTCCCAAGAAAGAGTGCAGTCTGTTGCCCTACACTCGGCATACACAGAGTGGCTCCGAAGGGCTACGGGCCTGGATGTGGCTTAGCAGGCCCATGGGGGCTTGAGGGTACTCAGTGTCCTTGCAGGGAATAGGGTGCCCAAGCGAGGCTCCTAGATGTCCTGCAAAGCGTACTGACATGAAAATAATGCAGAGCAGTGACTACGGCCTCATGGAAACTGCTGCACGCCTCCGCTTCTGCATGGCAATTCAGGGCCTTACCTCGAGACAACTGCTCACGCTGAGTGTCCCGTTAGTGCCACAGCATGGTAGGATGCTTTCTCCTCAAGCAGAGTGACTTCAGGTACGAAGTCCTCGAAGATTTCTAAGCAGAGTATTTTCTAATGGCAGCTCAGACGGGGGCCGTGACGAACACTTCCATGGCACGTCGCACTGGCTAGAAATGTGCTCCTGAGGCTGCTCCAGTGTTCTGGAAATGTAGCTCTCCTTAAGGAATGTGCAGCGTGTTGCCCATCACTCGGCATACACAGAGGGCCTCCGAGGGACCGACCTTTGGGCCTCGATGTTGCTCAGCAGGCCCACAGGGGTCTGGAGGCACTCAGGGATCCTGGAGAGAAATTGATGCACACCCGAGAGGCCTAGGAGTCCTGGAAAGGGTACTTTCTTTAAAATAAAGCAGAACAGGGGCTTCCCTGGTGGAGCACTGGTTCACAATCTGCCTGCCAATGCAGGGGACACGGGTTCGAGCCCTGGTCTGGGAGGATTCCACATGCCGCG
Source organism: Balaenoptera borealis (assembly GCF_965194805.1). NCBI lineage: Eukaryota > Metazoa > Chordata > Mammalia > Artiodactyla > Balaenopteridae > Balaenoptera > Balaenoptera borealis. The sequence goes on from NC_138878.1 coordinate 1,095, forward strand.
GAGCAACTGGGCCCGTGAGCCACAACTACTGAGCCTGCGCCTCTGGAGCCTGTGCTCCGCAACAAGAGAGGCCGCGATACTGAGAGGCCTATGCACCGCGATGAAGAGTGGCCCCCACTTACCGCAACTGGAGAGAGCCCTAGCACAGAAACGAAGACCCAGCATAGCAATCAATCAATCAATCAATCAATCTTAAAACAACAATAAAAAATTTAAAAAAATACAATAAAATAAAGCAGAACAGCGACTAATACCTCATGGAAACAGCTGCATGCCGCCCTTTCTGCGCGGTTACTCAGGGACTTACCTCGAGGCCAGTACTCACGTTGAGTTTCCCTTTAGCTCTAGAGCGTGGCAGGATGAGCTCTACCCCGGCCATCGAAGCACCCGGCTTAGCTAGACAAAACTCATTGTCTTCCCAGAGCCATGCCTACAGTGGCTAGTGGCCTGTCAACAGCAGTCAATTTCAAGGAGCTTCAAGGCAGCATGAATGGAGCTTTCAAAATGGGAAAGCAAGCCTAGTTCCATCAGGCCCCCATTTCCACGGGCACACGCAGCATACATCCCTGTGCTTTCTAACAAGTCCAAAGAGACACAGGTTACCCAGTGGTTACTTCCCTGAATCAACTCCTCGAAGCAGGGTGTTCTGCATCTAGCGAACTGCCTCAACCAAGGAAAGCCCCAGCTAGGCCTCTGGCCCGTGGCTCTTCAAAAGCCTGCAGGGTTACCCGAGGAACCGGGCTTTAGTTGCAGTCGGAACGCAAGCCGACATTCTCCTGGAGGCAGGGTGACTTCAGACAGGGGGTCCCAGAAGGAATACGAAGCCGAGTGTTTTTCTCAGTGCACCTCAGACTAGGGCAATGAGTCAGACTTGCACGGCACGTTGGACCTGCTAGAACGCTGTTCGTGGACCTGTGGGAGTGCTGGCGAAATCAAGCTGTCCCAAGAAAGAGTGCAGTCTGTTGCCCTACACTCGGCATACACAGAGTGGCTCCGAAGGGCTACGGGCCTGGATGTGGCTTAGCAGGCCCATGGGGGCTTGAGGGTACTCAGTGTCCTTGCAGGGAATAGGGTGCCCAAGCGAGGCTCCTAGATGTCCTGCAAAGCGTACTGACATGAAAATAATGCAGAGCAGTGACTACGGCCTCATGGAAACTGCTGCACGCCTCCGCTTCTGCATGGCAATTCAGGGCCTTACCTCGAGACAACTGCTCACGCTGAGTGTCCCGTTAGTGCCACAGCATGGTAGGATGCTTTCTCCTCAAGCAGAGTGACTTCAGGTACGAGGTCCTCGAAGAATTCTAAGCAGAGTATTTTCTCATGGCAGCTCAGACGGGGGCCGTGACGAACACTTCCATGGCACGTCGCACTGGCTAGAAATGTGCTCCTGAGGCTGCTCCAGTGTTCTGGAAATGTAGCTCTCCTTAAGGAATGTGCAGCGTGTTGCCCATCACTCGGCATACACAGAGGGACTCCGAGGGACCGACCTTTGGGCCTCGATGTTGCTCAGCAGGCCCACAGGGGTCTGGAGGCACTCAGGGATCCTGGAGAGAAATTGATGCACACCCGAGAGGCCTAGGAGTCCTGGAAAGGGTACTTTCTTTAAAATAAAGCAGAACAGGGGCTTCCCTGGTGGAGCACTGGTTCACAATCTGCCTGCCAATGCAGGGGACACGGGTTCGAGCCCTGGTCTGGGAGGATTCCACCTGCCGCGGAGCAACTGGGCCCGTGAGCCACAACTACTGAGCCTGCGCCTCTGGAGCCTGTGCTCCGCAACAAGAGAGGCCGCGATACTGAGAGGCCTATGCACCGCGATGAAGAGTGGCCCCCACTTACCGCAACTGGAGAGAGCCCTAGCACAGAAACGAAGACCCAGCATAGCAATCAATCAATCAATCAATCAATCTTAAAACAACAATAAAAAATTTAAAAAAATACAATAAAATAAAGCAGAACAGCGACTAATACCTCATGGAAACAGCTGCATGCCGCCCTTTCTGCGCGGTTACTCAGGGACTTACCTCGAGGCCAGTACTCACGTTGAGTTTCCCTTTAGCTCTAGAGCGTGGCAGGATGAGCTCTACCCCGGCCATCGAAGCACACGGCTTAGCTAGACAAAACTCATTGTCTTCCCAGAGCCATGCCTACAGTGGCTAGTGGCCTGTCAACAGCAGTCAATTTCAAGGAGCTTCAAGGCAGCATGAATGGAGCTTTCAAAATGGGAAAGCAAGGCGCTAGTTCCATCAGGCCCCATTTCCACGGGCACACGCACCATACATCCCTGTGCTTTCTAACAAGTCCAAAGAGACACAGGTTACCCAGTGGTTACTTCCCTGAATCAACTCCTCGAAGCAGGGTGTTCTGCATCTAGCGAACTGCCTCAATCAAGGAAAGCCCCAGCTAGGCCTCTGGCCCGTGGCTCTTCAAAAGCCTGCAGTGTTACCCGAGGAACCGGGCTTTAGTTGCAGTCGGAACGCAAGCCGACATTCTCCTGGAGGCAGGGTGACTTCAGACAGGGGGTCCCAGATGGAATACGAAGCCGAGTGTTTTTCCCAGTGCAGCTCAGACTAGGGCAATGAGTCAGACTTGCACGGCACGTTGGACCTGCTAGAACGCTGTTCGTGGACCTGTGGGAGTGCTGGCGAAATCAAGCTGTCCCAAGAAAGAGTGCAGTCTGTTGCCCTACACTCGGCATACACAGAGTGGCTCCGAAGGGCTACGGGCCTGGATGTGGCTTAGCAGGCCCATGGGGGCCTGAGGGTACTCAGTGTCCTTGCAGGGAATAGGGTGCCCAAGCGAGGCTCCTAGATGTCTTGCAAAGCGTACTGACATGAAAATAATGCAGAGCAGTGACTACGGCCTCATGGAAACTGCTGCACGCCTCCGCTTCTGCATGGCAATTCAGGGCCTTACCTCGAGACAACTGCTCACGCTGAGTGTCCCGTTAGCGCCACAGCATGGTAGGATGCTTTCTCCTCAAGCAGAGTGACTTCAGGTATGAGGTCCTCGAAGAATTCTAAGCAGAGTATTTTCTCATGGCAGCTCAGACGGGGGCCGTGACGAACACTTCCATGGCACATCGCACTGGCTAAAAATGTGCTCCTGAGGCTGCTCCAGTGTTCTGGAAATGTAGCTCTCCTTAAGGAATGTGCAGCGTGTTGCCCATCACTCGGCATACACAGAGGGCCTCCGAGGGACCGACCTTTGGGCCTCGATGTTGCTCAGCAGGCCCACAGGGGTCTGGAGGCACTCAGGGATCCTGGAGGGAAATTGATGCACACCCGAGAGGCCTAGGAGTCCTGGAAAGGGTACTTTCTTTAAAATAAAGCAGAACAGGGGCTTCCCTGGTGGAGCACTGGTTCACAATCTGCCTGCCAATGCAGGGGACACGGGTTCGAGCCCTGGTCTGGGAGGATTCCACATGCCGCGGAGCAACTGGGCCCGTGAGCCACAACTACTGAGCCTGCGCCTCTGGAGCCTGTGCTCCGCAACAAGAGAGGCCACGATACTGAGAGGCCTATGCACCGCGATGAAGAGTGGCCCCCACTTACCGCAACTGGAGAGAGCCCTAGCACAGAAACGAAGACCCAGCATAGCAATCAATCAATCAATCAATCAATCAATCTTAAAACAACAATAAAAAATTTAAAAAAATACAATAAAATAAAGCAGAACAGCGACTAATACCTCATGGAAACAGCTGCATGCCGCCCTTTCTGCGTGGTTACTCAGGGACTTACCTCGAGGCCAGTACTCACGTTGAGTTTCCCTTTAGCTCTAGAGCGTGGCAGGATGAGCTCCACCCCGGCCATCGAAGCACCCGGCTTAGCTAGACAAAACTCATTGTCTTCCCAGAGCCATGCCTACAGTGGCTAGTGGCCTGTCAACAGCAGTCAATTTCAAGGAGCTTCAAGGCAGCATGAATGGAGCTTTCAAAATGGGAAAGCAAGCCTAGTTCCATCAGGCCCCCATTTCCACGGGCACACGCAGCATACATCCCTGTGCTTTCTAACAAGTCCAAAGAGACACAGGTTACCCAGTGGTTACTTCCCTGAATCAACTCCTCGAAGCAGGGTGTTCTGCATCTAGCGAACTGCCTCAATCAAGGAAAGCCCCAGCTAGGCCTCTGGCCCGTGGCTCTTCAAAAGCCTGCAGTGTTACCCGAGGAACCGGGCTTTAGTTGCAGTCGGAACGCAAGCCGACATTCTCCTGGAGGCAGGGTGACTTCAGACAGGGGGTCCCAGATGGAATATGAAGCCGAGTGTTTTTCCCAGTGCAGCTCAGACTAGGGCAATGAGTCAGACTTGCACGGCACGTTGGACCTGCTAGAACGCTGTTCGTGGACCTGTGGGAGTGCTGGCGAAATCAAGCTGTCCCAAGAAAGAGTGCAGTCTGTTGCCCTACACTCGGCATACACAGAGTGGCTCCGAAGGGCTACGGGCCTGGATGTGGCTTAGCAGGCCCATGGGGGCTTGAGGGTACTCAGTGTCCTTGCAGGGAATAGGGTGCCCACGCGAGGCTCCTAGGTGTTCTGCAAAGCGTACTGACGTTAAAATAATGCAGAGCAGTGACTACGGCCTCATGGAAACTGCTGCACGCCTCCGCTTCTGCATGGCAATTCAGGGCCTTACCTCGAGACAACTGCTCACGCTGAGTGTCCCGTTAGCGCCACAGCATGGTAGGATGCTTTCTCCTCAAGCAGAGTGACTTCAGGTACGAGGTCCTCGAAGAATTCTAAGCAGAGTATTTTCTCATGGCAGCTCAGACGGGGGCCGTGACGAACACTTCCATGGCACGTCGCACTGGCTAGAAATGTGCTCCTGAGGCTGCTCCAGTGTTCTGGAAATGTAGCTCTCCTTAAGGAATGTGCAGCGTGTTGCCCATCACTCGGCATACACAGAGGGCCTCCGAGGGACCGACCTTTGGGCCTCGATGTTGCTCAGCAGGCCCACAGGGGTCTGGAGGCACTCAGGGATCCTGGAGAGAAATTGATGCACACCCGAGAGGCCTAGGAGTCCTGGAAAGGGTACTTTCTTTAAAATAAAGCAGAACAGGGGCTTCCCTGGTGGAGCACTGGTTCACAATCTGCCTGCCAATGCAGGGGACACGGGTTCGAGCCCTGGTCTGGGAGGATTCCACATGCCGCGGAGCAACTGGGCCCGTGAGCCACAACTACTGAGCCTGCGCCTCTGGAGCCTGTGCTCCGCAACAAGAGAGGCCACGATACTGAGAGGCCTATGCACCGCGATGAAGAGTGGCCCCCACTTACCGCAACTGGAGAGAGCCCTAGCACAGAAACGAAGACCCAGCATAGCAATCAATCAATCAATCAATCAATCTTAAAACAACAATAAAAAATTTAAAAAAATACAATAAAATAAAGCAGAACAGCGACTAATACCTCATGGAAACAGCTGCATGCCGCCCTTTCTGCGCGGTTACTCAGGGACTTACCTCGAGGCCAGTACTCACGTTGAGTTTCCCTTTAGCGCTAGAGCGTGGCAGGATGAGCTCCACCCCGGCCATCGAAGCACCCGGCTTAGCTAGACAAAACTCATTGTCTTCCCAGAGCCATGCCTACAGTGGCTAGTGGCCTGTCAACAGCAGTCAATTTAAAGGAGCTTCAAGGCAGCATGAATGGAGCTTTCAAAATGGGAAAGCAAGGCGCTAGTTCCATCAGGCCCCCATTTCCACGGGCACACGCAGCATACATCCCTGTGCTTTCTAACAAGTCCAAAGAGACACAGGTTACCCAGTGGTTACTTCCCTGAATCAACTCCTCGAAGCAGGGTGTTCTGCATCTAGCGAACTGCCTCAATCAAGGAAAGCCCCAGCTAGGCCTCTGGCCCGTGGCTCTTCAAAAGCCTGCAGTGTTACCCGAGGAACCGGGCTTTAGTTGCAGTCGGAACGCAAGCCGACATTCTCCTGGAGGCAGGGTGACTTCAGACAGGGGGTCCCAGATGGAATACGAAGCCGAGTGTTTTTCCCAGTGCAGCTCAGACTAGGGCAATGAGTCAGACTTGCACGGCACGTTGGACCTGCTAGAACGCTGTTCGTGGACCTGTGGGAGTGCTGGCGAAATCAAGCTGTCCCAAGAAAGAGTGCAGTCTGTTGCCCTACACTCGGCATACACAGAGTGGCTCCGAAGGGCTACGGGCCTGGATATGGCTTAGCAGGCCCATGGGGGCTTGAGGGTACTCAGTGTCCTTGCAGGGAATAGGGTGCCCACGCGAGGCTCCTAGGTGTTCTGCAAAGCGTACTGACGTTAAAATAATGCAGAGCAACGGCTATGGCCTCCTGGAAACTGCTGCACGCCTCCGCTTCTGCATGGCAATTCAGGGCCTTACCTCGAGACAACTGCTCACGCTGAGTGTCCCGTTAGCGCCACAGCATGGTAGGATGCTGACTTTCTCCTCGAGCAGAGTGACTTCAGGTACGAGGTCCTCGAAGACTCCTAAGCAGAGTGTTTTCTCATGGCAGCTCAGACGGGGGCCGTGACGAACACTTCCATGGCACATCGCACTGGCTAGAAATGTGCTCCTGAGGCTGCTCCAGTGTTCTGGAAATGTAGCTCTCCTTAAGGAATGTGCAGCGTGTTGCCCATCACTCGGCATACACAGAGGGCCTCCGAGGGACCGACCTTTGGGCCTCGATGTTGCTCAGCAGGCCCACAGGGGTCTGGAGGTACTCACTGATCTTGGAGGGAAAATGATGCACACCCGAGGGGCCTAGGAGTCCTGAAAAGGGTACTTCCTTTAAAATAAAGCAGAACAGGGGCTTCCCTGGTGGAGCACTGGTTCACAATCTGCCTGCCAATGCAGGGGACACGGGTTCGAGCCCTGGTCTGGGAGGATTCCACATGCCGCGGAGCAACTGGGCCCGTGAGCCACAACTACTGAGCCTGCGCCTCTGGAGCCTGTGCTCCGCAACAAGAGAGGCCGCGATACTGAGAGGCCTATGCACCGCGATGAAGAGTGGCCCCCACTTACCGCAACTGGAGAGAGCCCTAGCACAGAAACGAAGACCCAGCATAGCAATCAATCAATCAATCAATCAATCTTAAAACAACAATAAAAAATTTAAAAAAATACAATAAAATAAAGCAGAACAGCGACTAATACCTCATGGAAACAGCTGCATGCCGCCCTTTCTGCGTGGTTACTCAGGGACTTACCTCAAGGCCAGTACTCACGTTGAGTTTCCTTTTAGCTCTAGAGCGTGGCAGGATGAGCTCCACCCCGGCCATCGAAGCACCCGGCTTAGCTAGACAAAACTCATTGTCTTCCCAGAGCCATGCCTACAGTGGCTAGTGGCCTGTCAACAGCAGTCAATTTCAAGGAGCTTCAAGGCAGCATGAATGGAGCTTTCAAAATGGGAAAGCAAGCCTAGTTCCATCAGGCCCCCATTTCCACGGGCACACGCAGCATACATCCCTGTGCTTTCTAACAAGTCCAAAGAGACACAGGTTACCCAGTGGTTTCTTCCCTGAATCAACTCCTCGAAGCAGGGTGTTCTGCATCTAGCGAACTGCCTCAATCAAGGAAAGCCCCAGCTAGGCCTCTGGCCCGTGGCTCTTCAAAAGCCTGCAGGGTTACCCGAGGAACCGGGCTTTAGTTGCAGTCGGAACGCAAGCCGACATTCTCCTGGAGGCAGGGTGACTTCAGACAGGGGGTCCCAGAAGGAATACGAAGCCGAGTGTTTTTCTCAGTGCACCTCAGACTAGGGCAATGAGTCAGACTTGCACGGCACGTTGGACCTGCTAGAACGCTGTTCGTGGACCTGTGGGAGTGCTGGCGAAATCAAGCTGTCCCAAGAAAGAGTGCAGTCTGTTGCCCTACACTCGGCATACACAGAGTGGCTCCGAAGGGCTACGGGCCTGGATGTGGCTTAGCAGGCCCATGGGGGCTTGAGGGTACTCAGTGTCCTTGCAGGGAATAGGGTGCCCAAGCGAGGCTCCTAGATGTCCTGCAAAGCGTACTGACATGAAAATAATGCAGAGCAGTGACTACGGCCTCATGGAAACTGCTGCACGCCTCCGCTTCTGCATGGCAATTCAGGGCCTTACCTCGAGACAACTGCTCACGCTGAGTGTCCCGTTAGTGCCACAGCATGGTAGGATGCTTTCTCCTCAAGCAGAGTGACTTCAGGTACGAGGTCCTCGAAGAATTCTAAGCAGAGTATTTTCTAATGGCAGCTCAGACGGGGGCCGTGACGAACACTTCCATGGCACTTCGCACTGGCTAGAAATGTGCTCCTGAGGCTGCTCCAGTGTTCTGGAAATGTAGCTCTCCTTAAGGAATGTGCAGCGTGTTGCCCATCACTCGGCATACACAGAGGGCCTCCGAGGGACCGACCTTTGGGCCTCGATGTTGCTCAGCAGGCCCACAGGGGTCTGGAGGCACTCAGGGATCCTGGAGAGAAATTGATGCACACCCGAGAGGCCTAGGAGTCCTGGAAAGGGTACTTTCTTTAAAATAAAGCAGAACAGGGGCTTCCCTGGTGGAGCACTGGTTCACAATCTGCCTGCCAATGCAGGGGACACGGGTTCGAGCCCTGGTCTGGGAGGATTCCACATGCCGCGGAGCAACTGGGCCCGTGAGCCACAACTACTGAGCCTGCGCCTCTGGAGCCTGTGCTCCGCAACAAGAGAGGCAGCGATACTTAGAGGCCTATGCACCGCGATGAAGAGTGGCCCCCACTTACCGCAACTGGAGAGAGCCTGAGCACAGAAACGAAGACCCAGCATAGCAATCAATCAATCAATCAATCAATCTTAAAACAACAATAAAAAATTTAAAAAAATACAATAAAATAAAGCAGAACAGCGACTAATACCTCATGGAAACAGCTGCATGCCGCCCTTTCTGCGCGGTTACTCAGGGACTTACCTCGAGGCCAGTACTCACGTTGAGTTTCCCTTTAGCTCTAGAGCGTGGCAGGATGAGCTCTACCCCGGCCATCGAAGCACCCGGCTTAGCTAGACAAAACTCATTGTCTTCCCAGAGCCATGCCTACAGTGGCTAGTGGCCTGTCAACAGCAGTCAATTTCAAGGAGCTTCAAGGCAGCATGAATGGAGCTTTCAAAATGGGAAAGCAAGGCGCTAGTTCCATCAGGCCCCATTTCCACGGGCACACGCACCATACATCCCTGTGCTTTCTAACAAGTCCAAAGAGACACAGGTTACCCAGTGGTTACTTCCCTGAATCAACTCCTCGAAGCAGGGTGTTCTGCATCTAGCGAACTGCCTCAATCAAGGAAAGCCCCAGCTAGGCCTCTGGCCCGTGGCTCTTCAAAAGCCTGCAGGGTTACCCGAGGAACCGGGCTTTAGTTGCAGTCGGAACGCAAGCCGACATTCTCCTGGAGGCAGGGTGACTTCAAACAGGGGGTCCCAGATGGAATACGAAGCCGAGTGTTTTTCCCAGTGCAGCTCAGACTAGGGCAATGAGTCAGACTTGCACGGCACGTTGGACCTGCTAGAACGCTGTTCGTGGACCTGTGGGAGTGCTGGCGAAATCAAGCTGTCCCAAGAAAGACTGCAGTCTGTTGCCCTACACTCGGCATACACAGAGTGGCTCCGAAGGGCTACGGGCCTGGATGTGGCTTAGCAGGCCCATGGGGGCCTGAGGGTACTCAGTGTCCTTGCAGGGAATACGGTGCCCACGCGAGGCTCCTAGGTGTTCTGCAAAGCGTACTGACGTTAAAATAATGCAGAGCAGTGACTACGGCCTCATGGAAACTGCTGCACGCCTCCGCTTCTGCATGGCAATTCAGGGCCTTACCTCGAGACAACTGCTCACGCTGAGTGTCCCGTTAGCGCCACAGCATGGTAGGATGCTTTCTCCTCAAGCAGAGTGACTTCAGGTACGAGGTCCTCGAAGAATTCTAAGCAGAGTATTTTCTCATGGCAGCTCAGACGGGGGCCGTGACGAACACTTCCATGGCACGTCGCACTGGCTATAAATGTGCTCCTGAGGCTGCTCCAGTGTTCTGGAAATGTAGCTCTCCTTAAGGAATGTGCAGCGTGTTGCCCATCACTCGGCATACACAGAGGGACTCCGAGGGACCGACCTTTGGGCCTCGATGTTGCTCAGCAGGCCCACAGGGGTCTGGAGGCACTCAGGGATCCTGGAGGGAAATTGATGCACACCCGAGAGGCCTAGGAGTCCTGGAAAGGGTACTTTCTTTAAAATAAAGCAGAACAGGGGCTTCCCTGGTGGCGCAGTGGTTGAGAATCTGCCTGCCAATGCAGGGGACACGGGTTCGAGCCCTGGTCTGGGAGGATTCCACATGCCGCGGAGCAATTGGGCCCGTGAGCCACAACTACTGAGCCTGCGCCTCTGGAGCCTGTGCTCCGCAACAAGAGAGGCCGCGATACTGAGAGGCCTATGCACCGCGATGAAGAGTGGCCCCCACTTACCGCAACTGGAGAGAGCCCTAGCACAGAAACGAAGACCCAGCATAGCAATCAATCAATCAATCAATCAATCTTAAAACAACAATAAAAAATTTAAAAAAATACAATAAAATAAAGCGGAACAGCGACTAATACCTCATGGAAACAGCTGCATGCCGCCCTTTCTGCGTGGTTACTCAGGGACTTACCTCGAGGCCAGTACTCACGTTGAGTTTCCCTTTAGCGCTAGAGCGTGGCAGGATGAGCTCCACCCCGGCCATCGAAGCACCCGGCTTAGCTAGACAAAACTCATTGTCTTCCCAGAGCCATGCCTACAGTGGCTAGTGGCCTGTCAACAGCAGTCAATTTCAAGGAGCTTCAAGGCAGCATGAATGGAGCTTTCAAAATGGGAAAGCAAGGCGCTAGTTCCATCAGGCCCCCATTTCCACGGGCACACGCAGCATACATCCCTGTGCTTTCTAACAAGTCCAAAGAGACACAGGTTACCCAGTGGTTACTTCCCTGAATCAACTCCTCGAAGCAGGGTGTTCTGCATCTAGCGAACTGCCTCAATCAAGGAAAGCCCCAGCTAGGCCTCTGGCCCGTGGCTCTTCAAAAGCCTGCAGGGTTACCTGAGGAACCGGGCTTTAGTTGCAGTCAGAACGCAAGCCGACATTCTCCTGGAGGCAGGGTGACTTCAGACAGGGGGTCCCAGATGGAATACGAAGCCGAGTGTTTTTCCCAGTGCAGCTCAGACTAGGGCAATGAGTCAGACTTGCACGGCACGTTGGACCTGCTAGAACGCTGTTCGTGGACCTGTGGGAGTGCTGGCGAAATCAAGCTGTCCCAAGAAAGAGTGCAGTCTGTTGCCCTACACTCGGCATACACAGAGTGGCTCCGAAGGGCTACGGGCCTGGATGTGGCTTAGCAGGCCCATGGGGGCCTGAGGGTACTCAGTGTCCTTGCAGGGAATAGGGTGCCCACGCGAGGCTCCTAGGTGTTCTGCAAAGCGTACTGACGTTAAAATAATGCAGAGCAACGGCTATGGCCTCCTGGAAACTGCTGCACGCCTCCGCTTCTGCATGGCAATTCAGGGCCTTACCTCGAGACAACTGCTCACGCTGAGTGTCCCGTTAGCGACACAGCATGGTAGGATGCTGACTTTCTCCTCGAGCAGAGTGACTTCAGGTACGAGGTCCTCGAAGACTCCTAAGCAGAGTGTTTTCTCATGGCAGCTCAGACGGGGGCCGTGACGAACACTTCCATGGCACGTCGCACTGGCTAGAAATGTGCTCCTGAGGCTGTTCCAGTGCTTTGGAAATGTAGCTCTCCTTAAGGAACGAGCAGTGTGTTGCCCATCACTCGCCATACACAGAGGGCCTCCGAGGGACCGACCTTTGGGCCTCGATGTTGCTCAGCAGGCCCACAGGGGTCTGGAGGTACTCACTGATCTTGGAGGGAAAATGATGCACACCCGAGGGGCCTAGGAGTCCTGAAAAGGGTACTTCCTTTAAAATAAAGCAGAACAGGGGCTTCCCTGGTGGAGCACTGGTTCACAATCTGCCTGCCAATGCAGGGGACACGGGTTCGAGCCCTGGTCTGGGAGGATTCCACATGCCGCGGAGCAACTGGGCCCGTGAGCCACAACTACTGAGCCTGCGCCTCTGGAGCCTGTGCTCCGCAACAAGAGAGGCCGCGATACTGAGAGGCCTATGCACCGCGATGAAGAGTGGCCCCCACTTACCGCAACTGGAGAGAGCCCTAGCACAGAAACGAAGACCCAGCATAGCAATCAATCAATCAATCAATCAATCTTAAAACAACAATAAAAAATTTAAAAAAATACAATAAAATAAAGCAGAACAGCGACTAATACCTCATGGAAACAGCTGCATGCCGCCCTTTCTGCGTGGTTACTCAGGGACTTACCTCAAGGCCAGTACTCACGTTGAGTTTCCTTTTAGCTCTAGAGCGTGGCAGGATGAGCTCCACCCCGGCCATCGAAGCACCCGGCTTAGCTAGACAAAACTCATTGTCTTCCCAGAGCCATGCCTACAGTGGCTAGTGGCCTGTCAACAGCAGTCAATTTCAAGGAGCTTCAAGGCAGCATGAATGGAGCTTTCAAAATGGGAAAGCAAGCCTAGTTCCATCAGGCCCCCATTTCCACGGGCACACGCAGCATACATCCCTGTGCTTTCTAACAAGTCCAAAGAGACACAGGTTACCCAGTGGTTTCTTCCCTGAATCAACTCCTCGAAGCAGGGTGTTCTGCATCTAGCGAACTGCCTCAATCAAGGAAAGCCCCAGCTAGGCCTCTGGCCCGTGGCTCTTCAAAAGCCTGCAGGGTTACCCGAGGAACCGGGCTTTAGTTGCAGTCGGAACGCAAGCCGACATTCTCCTGGAGGCAGGGTGACTTCAGACAGGGGGTCCCAGAAGGAATACGAAGCCGAGTGTTTTTCTCAGTGCACCTCAGACTAGGGCAATGAGTCAGACTTGCACGGCACGTTGGACCTGCTAGAACGCTGTTCGTGGACCTGTGGGAGTGCTGGCGAAATCAAGCTGTCCCAAGAAAGAGTGCAGTCTGTTGCCCTACACTCGGCATACACAGAGTGGCTCCGAAGGGCTACGGGCCTGGATGTGGCTTAGCAGGCCCATGGGGGCTTGAGGGTACTCAGTGTCCTTGCAGGGAATAGGGTGCCCAAGCGAGGCTCCTAGATGTCCTGCAAAGCGTACTGACATGAAAATAATGCAGAGCAGTGACTACGGCCTCATGGAAACTGCTGCACGCCTCCGCTTCTGCATGGCAATTCAGGGCCTTACCTCGAGACAACTGCTCACGCTGAGTGTCCCGTTAGTGCCACAGCATGGTAGGATGCTTTCTCCTCAAGCAGAGTGACTTCAGGTACGAAGTCCTCGAAGATTTCTAAGCAGAGTATTTTCTAATGGCAGCTCAGACGGGGGCCGTGACGAACACTTCCATGGCACGTCGCACTGGCTAGAAATGTGCTCCTGAGGCTGCTCCAGTGTTCTGGAAATGTAGCTCTCCTTAAGGAATGTGCAGCGTGTTGCCCATCACTCGGCATACACAGAGGGCCTCCGAGGGACCGACCTTTGGGCCTCGATGTTGCTCAGCAGGCCCACAGGGGTCTGGAGGCACTCAGGGATCCTGGAGAGAAATTGATGCACACCCGAGAGGCCTAGGAGTCCTGGAAAGGGTACTTTCTTTAAAATAAAGCAGAACAGGGGCTTCCCTGGTGGAGCACTGGTTCACAATCTGCCTGCCAATGCAGGGGACACGGGTTCGAGCCCTGGTCTGGGAGGATTCCACATGCCGCGGAGCAACTGGGCCCGTGAGCCACAACTACTGAGCCTGCGCCTCTGGAGCCTGTGCTCCGCAACAAGAGAGGCCGCGATACTGAGAGGCCTATGCACCGCGATGAAGAGTGGCCCCCACTTACCGCAACTGGAGAGAGCCCTAGCACAGAAACGAAGACCCAGCATAGCAATCAATCAATCAATCAATCAATCTTAAAACAACAATAAAAAATTTAAAAAAATACAATAAAATAAAGCAGAACAGCGACTAATACCTCATGGAAACAGCTGCATGCCGCCCTTTCTGCGCGGTTACTCAGGGACTTACCTCGAGGCCAGTACTCACGTTGAGTTTCCCTTTAGCTCTAGAGCGTGGCAGGATGAGCTCTACCCCGGCCATCGAAGCACCCGGCTTAGCTAGACAAAACTCATTGTCTTCCCAGAGCCATGCCTACAGTGGCTAGTGGCCTGTCAACAGCAGTCAATTTCAAGGAGCTTCAAGGCAGCATGAATGGAGCTTTCAAAATGGGAAAGCAAGGCGCTAGTTCCATCAGGCCCCATTTCCACGGGCACACGCACCATACATCCCTGTGCTTTCTAACAAGTCCAAAGAGACACAGGTTACCCAGTGGTTACTTCCCTGAATCAACTCCTCGAAGCAGGGTGTTCTGCATCTAGCGAACTGCCTCAATCAAGGAAAGCCCCAGCTAGGCCTCTGGCCCGTGGCTCTTCAAAAGCCTGCAGGGTTACCCGAGGAACCGGGCTTTAGTTGCAGTCGGAACGCAAGCCGACATTCTCCTGGAGGCAGGGTGACTTCAAACAGGGGGTCCCAGATGGAATACGAAGCCGAGTGTTTTTCCCAGTGCAGCTCAGACTAGGGCAATGAGTCAGACTTGCACGGCACGTTGGACCTGCTAGAACGCTGTTCGTGGACCTGTGGGAGTGCTGGCGAAATCAAGCTGTCCCAAGAAAGACTGCAGTCTGTTGCCCTACACTCGGCATACACAGAGTGGCTCCGAAGGGCTACGGGCCTGGATGTGGCTTAGCAGGCCCATGGGGGCCTGAGGGTACTCAGTGTCCTTGCAGGGAATAGGGTGCCCAAGCGAGGCTCCTAGATGTCTTGCAAAGCGTACTGACATGAAAATAATGCAGAGCAGTGACTACGGCCTCATGGAAACTGCTGCACGCCTCCGCTTCTGCATGGCAATTCAGGGCCTTACCTCGAGACAACTGCTCACGCTGAGTGTCCCGTTAGCGCCACAGCATGGTAGGATGCTTTCTCCTCAAGCAGAGTGACTTCAGGTACGAGGTCCTCGAAGAATTCTAAGCAGAGTATTTTCTCATGGCAGCTCAGACGGGGGCCGTGACGAACACTTCCATGGCACATCGCACTGGCTAAAAATGTGCTCCTGAGGCTGCTCCAGTGTTCTGGAAATGTAGCTCTCCTTAAGGAATGTGCAGCGTGTTGCCCATCACTCGGCATACACAGAGGGCCTCCGAGGGACCGACCTTTGGGCCTCGATGTTGCTCAGCAGGCCCACAGGGGTCTGGAGGCACTCAGGGATCCTGGAGAGAAATTGATGCACACCCGAGAGGCCTAGGAGTCCTGGAAAGGGTACTTTCTTTAAAATAAAGCAGAACAGGGGCTTCCCTGGTGGAGCACTGGTTCACAATCTGCCTGCCAATGCAGGGGACACGGGTTCGAGCCCTGGTCTGGGAGGATTCCACATGCCGCGGAGCAACTGGGCCCGTGAGCCACAACTACTGAGCCTGCGCCTCTGGAGCCTGTGCTCCGCAACAAGAGAGGCCGCGATACTGAGAGGCCTATGCACCGCGATGAAGAGTGGCCCCCACTTACCGCAACTGGAGAGAGCCCTAGCACAGAAACGAAGACCCAGCATAGCAATCAATCAATCAATCAATCAATCTTAAAACAACAATAAAAAATTTAAAAAAATACAATAAAATAAAGCAGAACAGCGACTAATACCTCATGGAAACAGCTGCATGCCGCCCTTTCTGCGCGGTTACTCAGGGACTTACCTCGAGGCCAGTACTCACGTTGAGTTTCCCTTTAGCTCTAGAGCGTGGCAGGATGAGCTCCACCCCGGCCATCGAAGCACCCGGCTTAGCTAGACAAAACTCATTGTCTTCCCAGAGCCATGCCTACAGTGGCTAGTGGCCTGTCAACAGCAGTCAATTTCAAGGAGCTTCAAGGCAGCATGAATGGAGCTTTCAAAATGGGAAAGCAAGCCTAGTTCCATCAGGCCCCCATTTCCACGGGCACACGCAGCATACATCCCTGTGCTTTCTAACAAGTCCAAAGAGACACAGGTTACCCAGTGGTTACTTCCCTGAATCAACTCCTCGAAGCAGGGTGTTCTGCATCTAGCGAACTGCCTCAACCAAGGAAAGCCCCAGCTAGGCCTCTGGCCCGTGGCTCTTCAAAAGCCTGCAGTGTTACCCGAGGAACCGGGCTTTAGTTGCAGTCGGAACGCAAGCCGACATTCTCCTGGAGGCAGGGTGACTTCAGACAGGGGGTCCCAGATGGAATACGAAGCCGAGTGTTTTTCCCAGTGCAGCTCAGACTAGGGCAATGAGTCAGACTTGCACGGCACGTTGGACCTGCTAGAACGCTGTTCGTGGACCTGTGGGAGTGCTGGCGAAATTAAGCTGTCCCAAGAAAGAGTGCAGTCTGTTGCCCTACACTCGGCATACACAGAGTGGCTCCGAAGGGCTACGGGCCTGGATGTGGCTTAGCAGGCCCATGGGGGCCTGAGGGTACTCAGTGTCCTTGCAGGGAATAGGGTGCCCACGCGAGGCTCCTAGGTGTTCTGCAAAGCGTACTGACGTTAAAATAATGCAGAGCAACGGCTATGGCCTCCTGGAAACTGCTGCACGCCTCCGCTTCTGCATGGCAATTCAGGGCCTTACCTCGAGACAACTGCTCACGCTGAGTGTCCCGTTAGCGACACAGCATGGTAGGATGCTGACTTTCTCCTCAAGCAGAGTGACTTCAGGTACGAGGTCCTCGAAGACTCCTAAGCAGAGTGTTTTCTCATGGCAGCTCAGACGGGGGCCGTGACGAACACTTCCATGGCACGTCGCACTGGCTAGAAATGTGCTCCTGAGGCTGCTCCAGTGCTTTGGAAATGTAGCTCTCCTTAAGGAACGAGCAGTGTGTTGCCCATCACTCGCCATACACAGAGGGACTCCGAGGGACCGACCTTTGGGCCTCGATGTTGCTCAGCAGGCCCACAGGGGTCTGGAGGTACTCACTGATCTTGGAGGGAAAATGATGCACACCCGAGGGGCCTAGGAGTCCTGAAAAGGGTACTTCCTTTAAAATAAAGCAGAACAGGGGCTTCCCTGGTGGCGCAGTGGTTGAGAATCTGCCTGCCAATGCAGGGGAGACGGGTTCGAGCCCTGGTCTGGGAGGATTCCACCTGCCGCGGAGCAACTGGGCCCGTGAGCCACAACTACTGAGCCTGCGCCTCTGGAGCCTATGCTCCGCAACAAGAGAGGCCGCGATACTGAGAGGCCTATGCACCGCGATGAAGAGTGGCCCCCACATACCGCAACTGGAGAGAGCCCTAGCACAGAAACGAAGACCCAGCATAGCAATCAATCAATCAATCAATCAATCAATCTTAAAACAACAATAAAAAATTTAAAAAAATACAATAAAATAAAGCAGAACAGCGACTAATACCTCATGGAAACAGCTGCATGCCGCCCTTTCTGCGTGGTTACTCAGGGACTTACCTCGAGGCCAGTACTCACGTTGAGTTTCCCTTTAGCTCTAGAGCGTGGCAGGATGAGCTCCACCCCGGCCATCGAAGCACCCGGCTTAGCTAGACAAAACTCATTGTCTTCCCAGAGCCATGCCTACAGTGGCTAGTGGCCTGTCAACAGCAGTCAATTTCAAGGAGCTTCAAGGCAGCATGAATGGAGCTTTCAAAATGGGAAAGCAAGCCTAGTTCCATCAGGCCCCCATTTCCACGGGCACACGCAGCATACATCCCTGTGCTTTCTAACAAGTCCAAAGAGACACAGGTTACCCAGTGGTTACTTCCCTGAATCAACTCCTCGAAGCAGGGTGTTCTGCATCTAGCGAACTGCCTCAACCAAGGAAAGCCCCAGCTAGGCCTCTGGCCCGTGGCTCTTCAAAAGCCTGCAGGGTTACCCGAGGAACCGGGCTTTAGTTGCAGTCGGAACGCAAGCCGACATTCTCCTGGAGGCAGGGTGACTTCAGACAGGGGGTCCCAGAAGGAATACGAAGCCGAGTGTTTTTCTCAGTGCACCTCAGACTAGGGCAATGAGTCAGACTTGCACGGCACGTTGGGCCTGCTAGAACGCTGTTCGTGGACCTGTGGGAGTGCTGGCGAAATCAAGCTGTCCCAAGAAAGACTGCAGTCTGTTGCCCTACACTCGGCATACACAGAGTGGCTCCGAAGGGCTACGGGCCTGGATGTGGCTTAGCAGGCCCATGGGGGCTTGAGGGTACTCAGTGTCCTTGCAGGGAATAGGGTGCCCAAGCGAGGCTCCTCGATGTCCTGCAAAGTGTACTGACATCAAAATAATGCAGAGCAGTGACTACGGCCTCATGGAAACTGCTGCACGCCTCCGCTTCTGCATGGCAATTCAGGGCCTTACCTCGAGACAACTGCTCACGCTGAGTGTCCCGTTAGCGCCACAGCATGGTAGGATGCTTTCTCCTCAAGCAGAGTGACTTCAGGTACGAGGTCCTCGAAGAATTCTAAGCAGAGTATTTTCTCATGGCAGCTCAGACGGGGGCCGTGACGAACACTTCCATGGCACATCGCACTGGCTAGAAATGTGCTCCTGAGGCTGCTCCAGTGTTCTGGAAATGTAGCTCTCCTTAAGGAATGTGCAGCGTGTTGCCCATCACTCGGCATACACAGAGGGCCTCCGAGGGACCGACCTTTGGGCCTCGATGTTGCTCAGCAGGCCCACAGGGGTCTGGAGGTACTCACTGATCTTGGAGGGAAAATGATGCACACCCGAGGGGCCTAGGAGTCCTGAAAAGGATACTTCCTTTAAAATAAAGCAGAACAGGGGCTTCCCTGGTGGAGCACTGGTTCACAATCTGCCTGCCAATGCAGGGGACACGGGTTCGAGCCCTGGTCTGGGAGGATTCCACCTGCCGCGGAGCAACTGGGCCCGTGAGCCACAACTACTGAGCCTGCGCCTCTGGAGCCTGTGCTCCGCAACAAGAGAGGCCGCGATACTGAGAGGCCTATGCACCGCGATGAAGAGTGGCCCCCACTTACCGCAACTGGAGAGAGCCCTAGCACAGAAACGAAGACCCAGCATAGCAATCAATCAATCAATCAATCAATCTTAAAACAACAATAAAAAATTTAAAAAAATACAATAAAATAAAGCAGAACAGCGACTAATACCTCATGGAAACAGCTGCATGCCGCCCTTTCTCCGTGGTTACTCAGGGACTTACCTCAAGGCCAGTACTCACGTTGAGTTTCCTTTTAGCTCTAGAGCGTGGCAGGATGAGCTCCACCCCGGCCATCGAAGCACCCGGCTTAGCTAGACAAAACTCATTGTCTTCCCAGAGCCATGCCTACAGTGGCTAGTGGCCTGTCAACAGCAGTCAATTTCAAGGAGCTTCAAGGCAGCATGAATGGAGCTTTCAAAATGGGAAAGCAAGCCTAGTTCCATCAGGCCCCCATTTCCACGGGCACACGCAGCATACATCCCTGTGCTTTCTAACAAGTCCAAAGAGACACAGGTTACCCAGTGGTTTCTTCCCTGAATCAACTCCTCGAAGCAGGGTGTTCTGCATCTAGCGAACTGCCTCAATCAAGGAAAGCCCCAGCTAGGCCTCTGGCCCGTGGCTCTTCAAAAGCCTGCAGGGTTACCCGAGGAACCGGGCTTTAGTTGCAGTCGGAACGCAAGCCGACATTCTCCTGGAGGCAGGGTGACTTCAGACAGGGGGTCCCAGAAGGAATACGAAGCCGAGTGTTTTTCTCAGTGCACCTCAGACTAGGGCAATGAGTCAGACTTGCACGGCACGTTGGACCTGCTAGAACGCTGTTCGTGGACCTGTGGGAGTGCTGGCGAAATCAAGCTGTCCCAAGAAAGAGTGCAGTCTGTTGCCCTACACTCGGCATACACAGAGTGGCTCCGAAGGGCTACGGGCCTGGATGTGGCTTAGCAGGCCCATGGGGGCTTGAGGGTACTCAGTGTCCTTGCAGGGAATAGGGTGCCCAAGCGAGGCTCCTAGATGTCCTGCAAAGCGTACTGACATGAAAATAATGCAGAGCAGTGACTACGGCCTCATGGAAACTGCTGCACGCCTCCGCTTCTGCATGGCAATTCAGGGCCTTACCTCGAGACAACTGCTCACGCTGAGTGTCCCGTTAGTGCCACAGCATGGTAGGATGCTTTCTCCTCAAGCAGAGTGACTTCAGGTACGAGGTCCTCGAAGATTTCTAAGCAGAGTATTTTCTAATGGCAGCTCAGACGGGGGCCGTGACGAACACTTCCATGGCACGTCGCACTGGCTAGAAATGTGCTCCTGAGGCTGCTCCAGTGTTCTGGAAATGTAGCTCTCCTTAAGGAATGTGCAGCGTGTTGCCCATCACTCGGCATACACAGAGGGACTCCGAGGGACCGACCTTTGGGCCTCGATGTTGCTCAGCAGGCCCACAGGGGTCTGGAGGCACTCAGGGATCCTGGAGAGAAATTGATGCACACCCGAGAGGCCTAGGAGTCCTGGAAAGGGTACTTTCTTTAAAATAAAGCAGAACAGGGGCTTCCCTGGTGGAGCACTGGTTCACAATCTGCCTGCCAATGCAGGGGACACGGGTTCGAGCCCTGGTCTGGGAAGATTCCACATGCCGCGGAGCAATTGGGCCCGTGAGCCACAACTACTGAGCCTGCGCCTCTGGAGCCTGTGCTCCGCAACAAGAGAGGCCGCGATACTGAGAGGCCTATGCACCGCGATGAAGAGTGGCCCCCACTTACCGCAACTGGAGAGAGCCTGAGCACAGAAACGAAGACCCAGCATAGCAATCAATCAATCAATCAATCAATCTTAAAACAACAATAAAAAATTTAAAAAAATACAATAAAATAAAGCAGAACAGCGACTAATACCTCATGGAAACAGCTGCATGCCGCCCTTTCTGCGCGGTTACTCAGGGACTTACCTCGAGGCCAGTACTCACGTTGAGTTTCCCTTTAGCTCTAGAGCGTGGCAGGATGAGCTCTACCCCGGCCATCGAAGCACACGGCTTAGCTAGACAAAACTCATTGTCTTCCCAGAGCCATGCCTACAGTGGCTAGTGGCCTGTCAACAGCAGTCAATTTCAAGGAGCTTCAAGGCAGCATGAATGGAGCTTTCAAAATGGGAAAGCAAGGCGCTAGTTCCATCAGGCCCCATTTCCACGGGCACACGCACCATACATCCCTGTGCTTTCTAACAAGTCCAAAGAGACACAGGTTACCCAGTGGTTACTTCCCTGAATCAACTCCTCGAAGCAGGGTGTTCTGCATCTAGCTAACTGCCTCAATCAAGGAAAGCCCCAGCTAGGCCTCTGGCCCGTGGCTCTTCAAAAGCCTGCAGGGTTACCCGAGGAACCGGGCTTTAGTTGCAGTCGGAACGCAAGCCGACATTCTCCTGGAGGCAGGGTGACTTCAAACAGGGGGTCCCAGATGGAATACGAAGCCGAGTGTTTTTCCCAGTGCAGCTCAGACTAGGGCAATGAGTCAGACTTGCACGGCACGTTGGACCTGCTAGAACGCTGTTCGTGGACCTGTGGGAGTGCTGGCGAAATCAAGCTGTCCCAAGAAAGACTGCAGTCTGTTGCCCTACACTCGGCATACACAGAGTGGCTCCGAAGGGCTACGGGCCTGGATGTGGCTTAGCAGGCCCATGGGGGCCTGAGGGTACTCAGTGTCCTTGCAGGGAATAGGGTGCCGAAGCGAGGCTCCTAGATGTCTTGCAAAGCGTACTGACATGAAAATAATGCAGAGCAGTGACTACGGCCTCATGGAAACTGCTGCACGCCTCCGCTTCTGCATGGCAATTCAGGGCCTTACCTCGAGACAACTGCTCACGCTGAGTGTCCCGTTAGCGCCACAGCATGGTAGGATGCTTTCTCCTCAAGCAGAGTGACTTCAGGTACGAGGTCCTCGAAGAATTCTAAGCAGAGTATTTTCTCATGGCAGCTCAGACGGGGGCCGTGACGAACACTTCCATGGCACATCGCACTGGCTAAAAATGTGCTCCTGAGGCTGCTCCAGTGTTCTGGAAATGTAGCTCTCCTTAAGGAATGTGCAGCGTGTTGCCCATCACTCGGCATACACAGAGGGCCTCCGAGGGACCGACCTTTGGGCCTCGATGTTGCTCAGCAGGCCCACAGGGGTCTGGAGGTACTCACTGATCTTGGAGGGAAAATGATGCACACCCGAGGGGCCTAGGAGTCCTGAAAAGGGTACTTCCTTTAAAATAAAGCAGAACAGGGGCTTCCCTGGTGGCGCAGTGGTTGAGAATCTGCCTGCCAATGCAGGGGAGACGGGTTCGAGCCCTGGTCTGGGAGGATTCCACCTGCCGCGGAGCAACTGGGCCCGTGAGCCACAACTACTGAGCCTGCGCCTCTGGAGCCTATGCTCCGCAACAAGAGAGGCCGCGATACTGAGAGGCCTATGCACCGCGATGAAGAGTGGCCCCCACTTACCGCAACTGGAGAGAGCCCTAGCACAGAAACGAAGACCCAGCATAGCAATCAATCAATCAATCAATCAATCAATCTTAAAACAACAATAAAAAATTTAAAAAAATACAATAAAATAAAGCAGAACAGCGACTAATACCTCATGGAAACAGCTGCATGCCGCCCTTTCTGCGTGGTTACTCAGGGACTTACCTCGAGGCCAGTACTCACGTTGAGTTTCCCTTTAGCTCTAGAGCGTGGCAGGATGAGCTCCACCCCGGCCATCGAAGCACCCGGCTTAGCTAGACAAAACTCATTGTCTTCCCAGAGCCATGCCTACAGTGGCTAGTGGCCTGTCAACAGCAGTCAATTTCAAGGAGCTTCAAGGCAGCATGAATGGAGCTTTCAAAATGAGAAAGGAAGCCTAGTTCCATCAGGCCCCCATTTCCACGGGCACACGCAGCATACATCCCTGTGCTTTCTAACAAGTCCAAAGAGACACAGGTTACCCAGTGGTTACTTCCCTGAATCAACTCCTCGAAGCAGGGTGTTCTGCATCTAGCGAACTGCCTCAATCAAGGAAAGCCCCAGCTAGGCCTCTGGCCCGTGGCTCTTCAAAAGCCTGCAGGGTTACCCGAGGAACCGGGCTTTAGTTGCAGTCGGAACGCAAGCCGACATTCTCCTGGAGGCAGGGTGACTTCAGACAGGGGGTCCCAGATGGAATACGAAGCCGAGTGTTTTTCCCAGTGCAGCTCAGACTAGGGCAATGAGTCAGACTTGCACGGCACGTTGGACCTGCTAGAACGCTGTTCGTGGACCTGTGGGAGTGCTGGCGAAATCAAGCTGTCCCAAGAAAGAGTGCAGTCTGTTGCCCTACACTCGGCATACACAGAGTGGCTCCGAAGGGCTACGGGCCTGGATGTGGCTTAGCAGGCCCATGGGGGCTTGAGGGTACTCAGTGTCCTTGCAGGGAATAGGGTGCCCACGCGAGGCTCCTAGGTGTTCTGCAAAGCGTACTGACGTTAAAATAATGCAGAGCAGTGACTACGGCCTCATGGAAACTGCTGCACGCCTCCGCTTCTGCATGGCAATTCAGGGCCTTACCTCGAGACAACTGCTCACGCTGAGTGTCCCGTTAGCGCCACAGCATGGTAGGATGCTTTCTCCTCAAGCAGAGTGACTTCAGGTACGAGGTCCTCGAAGAATTCTAAGCAGAGTATTTTCTCATGGCAGCTCAGACGGGGGCCGTGACGAACACTTCCATGGCACGTCGCACTGGCTAGAAATGTGCTCCTGAGGCTGCTCCAGTGTTCTGGAAATGTAGCTCTCCTTAAGGAATGTGCAGCGTGTTGCCCATCACTCGGCATACACAGAGGGACTCCGAGGGACCGACCTTTGGGCCTCGATGTTGCTCAGCAGGCCCACAGGGGTCTGGAGGCACTCAGGGATCCTGGAGGGAAATTGATGCACACCCGAGAGGCCTAGGAGTCCTGGAAAGGGTACTTTCTTTAAAATAAAGCAGAACAGGGGCTTCCCTGGTGGCGCAGTGGTTGAGAATCTGCCTGCCAATGCAGGGGACACGGGTTCGAGCCCTGGTCTGGGAGGATTCCACATGCCGCGGAGCAACTGGGCCCGTGAGCCACAACTACTGAGCCTGCGCCTCTGGAGCCTGTGCTCCGCAACAAGAGAGGCCACGATACTGAGAGGCCTATGCACCGCGATGAAGAGTGGCCCCCACTTACCGCAACTGGAGAGAGCCCTAGCACAGAAACGAAGACCCAGCATAGCAATCAATCAATCAATCAATCAATCATAAAACAACAATAAAAAATTTAAAAAAATACAATAAAATAAAGCAGAACAGCGACTAATACCTCATGGAAACAGCTGCATGCCGCCCTTTCTGCGCGGTTACTCAGGGACTTACCTCGAGGCCAGTACTCACGTTGAGTTTCCCTTTAGCGCTAGAGCGTGGCAGGATGAGCTCCACCCCGGCCATCGAAGCACCCGGCTTAGCTAGACAAAACTCATTGTCTTCCCAGAGCCATGCCTACAGTGGCTAGTGGCCTGTCAACAGCAGTCAATTTCAAGGAGCTTCAAGGCAGCATGAATGGAGCTTTCAAAATGGGAAAGCAAGGCGCTAGTTCCATCAGGCCCCCATTTCCACGGGCACACGCAGCATACATCCCTGTGCTTTCTAACAAGTCCAAAGAGACACAGGTTACCCAGTGGTTACTTCCCTGAATCAACTCCTCGAAGCAGGGTGTTCTGCATCTAGCGAACTGCCTCAATCAAGGAAAGCCCCAGCTAGGCCTCTGGCCCGTGGCTCTTCAAAAGCCTGCAGGGTTACCCGAGGAACCGGGCTTTAGTTGCAGTCAGAACGCAAGCCGACATTCTCCTGGAGGCAGGGTGACTTCAGACAGGGGGTCCCAGATGGAATACGAAGCCGAGTGTTTTTCCCAGTGCAGCTCAGACTAGGGCAATGAGTCAGACTTGCACGGCACGTTGGACCTGCTAGAACGCTGTTCGTGGACCTGTGGGAGTGCTGGCGAAATCAAGCTGTCCCAAGAAAGAGTGCAGTCTGTTGCCCTACACTCGGCATACACAGAGTGGCTCCGAAGGGCTACGGGCCTGGATGTGGCTTAGCAGGCCCATGGGGGCCTGAGGGTACTCAGTGTCCTTGCAGGGAATAGGGTGCCCACGCGAGGCTCCTAGGTGTTCTGCAAAGCGTACTGACGTTAAAATAATGCAGAGCAACGGCTATGGCCTCCTGGAAACTGCTGCACGCCTCCGCTTCTGCATGGCAATTCAGGGCCTTACCTCGAGACAACTGCTCACGCTGAGTGTCCCGTTAGCGACACAGCATGGTAGGATGCTGACTTTCTCCTCGAGCAGAGTGACTTCAGGTACGAGGTCCTCGAAGACTCCTAAGCAGAGTGTTTTCTCATGGCAGCTCAGACGGGGGCCGTGACGAACACTTCCATGGCACGTCGCACTGGCTAGAAATGTGCTCCTGAGGCTGTTCCAGTGCTTTGGAAATGTAGCTCTCCTTAAGGAACGAGCAGTGTGTTGCCCATCACTCGCCATACACAGAGGGCCTCCGAGGGACCGACCTTTGGGCCTCGATGTTGCTCATCAGGCCCACAGGGGTCTGGAGGTACTCACTGATCTTGGAGGGAAAATGATGCACACCCGAGGGGCCTAGGAGTCCTGAAAAGGGTACTTCCTTTAAAATAAAGCAGAACAGGGGCTTCCCTGGTGGAGCACTGGTTCACAATCTGCCTGCCAATGCAGGGGACACGGGTTCGAGCCCTGGTCTGGGAGGATTCCACCTGCCGCGGAGCAACTGGGCCCGTGAGCCACAACTACTGAGCCTGCGCCTCTGGAGCCTGTGCTCCGCAACAAGAGAGGCCGCGATACTGAGAGGCCTATGCACCGCGATGAAGAGTGGCCCCCACTTACCGCAACTGGAGAGAGCCTGAGCACAGAAACGAAGACCCAGCATAGCAATCAATCAATCAATCAATCAATCTTAAAACAACAATAAAAAATTTAAAAAAATACAATAAAATAAAGCAGAACAGCGACTAATACCTCATGGAAACAGCTGCATGCCGCCCTTTCTGCGCGGTTACTCAGGGACTTACCTCGAGGCCAGTACTCACGTTGAGTTTCCCTTTAGCTCTAGAGCGTGGCAGGATGAGCTCTACCCCGGCCATCGAAGCACCCGGCTTAGCTAGACAAAACTCATTGTCTTCCCAGAGCCATGCCTACAGTGGCTAGTGGCCTGTCAACAGCAGTCAATTTCAAGGAGCTTCAAGGCAGCATGAATGGAGCTTTCAAAATGGGAAAGCAAGGCGCTAGTTCCATCAGGCCCCATTTCCACGGGCACACGCACCATACATCCCTGTGCTTTCTAACAAGTCCAAAGAGACACAGGTTACCCAGTGGTTACTTCCCTGAATCAACTCCTCGAAGCAGGGTGTTCTGCATCTAGCGAACTGCCTCAATCAAGGAAAGCCCCAGCTAGGCCTCTGGCCCGTGGCTCTTCAAAAGCCTGCAGGGTTACCCGAGGAACCGGGCTTTAGTTGCAGTCGGAACGCAAGCCGACATTCTCCTGGAGGCAGGGTGACTTCAGACAGGGGGTCCCAGATGGAATACGAAGCCGAGTGTTTTTCCCAGTGCAGCTCAGACTAGGGCAATGAGTCAGACTTGCACGGCACGTTGGACCTGCTAGAACGCTGTTCGTGGACCTGTGGGAGTGCTGGCGAAATCAAGCTGTCCCAAGAAAGACTGCAGTCTGTTGCCCTACACTCGGCATACACAGAGTGGCTCCGAAGGGCTACGGGCCTGGATGTGGCTTAGCAGGCCCATGGGGGCCTGAGGGTACTCAGTGTCCTTGCAGGGAATAGGGTGCCCAAGCGAGGCTCCTAGATGTCTTGCAAAGCGTACTGACATGAAAATAATTCAGAGCAGTGACTACGGCCTCATGGAAACCGCTGCACGCCTCCGCTTCTGCATGGCAATTCAGGGCCTTACCTCGAGACAACTGCTCACGCTGAGTGTCCCGTTAGCGCCACAGCATGGTAGGATGCTTTCTCCTCAAGCAGAGTGACTTCAGGTACGAGGTCCTCGAAGAATTCTAAGCAGAGTATTTTCTCATGGCAGCTCAGACGGGGGCCGTGACGAACACTTCCATGGCACATCGCACTGGCTAAAAATGTGCTCCTGAGGCTGCTCCAGTGTTCTGGAAATGTAGCTCTCCTTAAGGAATGTGCAGCGTGTTGCCCATCACTCGGCATACACAGAGGGCCTCCGAGGGACCGACCTTTGGGCCTCGATGTTGCTCAGCAGGCCCACAGGGGTCTGGAGGCACTCAGGGATCCTGGAGAGAAATTGATGCACACCCGAGAGGCCTAGGAGTCCTGGAAAGGGTACTTTCTTTAAAATAAAGCAGAACAGGGGCTTCCCTGGTGGAGCACTGGTTCACAATCTGCCTGCCAATGCAGGGGACACGGGTTCGAGCCCTGGTCTGGGAGGATTCCACATGCCGCGGAGCAACTGGGCCCGTGAGCCACAACTACTGAGCCTGCGCCTCTGGAGCCTGTGCTCCGCAACAAGAGAGGCCGCGATACTGAGAGGCCTATGCACCGCGATGAAGAGTGGCCCCCACTTACCGCAACTGGAGAGAGCCCTAGCACAGAAACGAAGACCCAGCATAGCAATCAATCAATCAATCAATCAATCTTAAAACAACAATAAAAAATTTAAAAAAATACAATAAAATAAAGCAGAACAGCGACTAATACCTCATGGAAACAGCTGCATGCCGCCCTTTCTGCGCGGTTACTCAGGGACTTACCTCGAGGCCAGTACTCACGTTGAGTTTCCCTTTAGCTCTAGAGCGTGGCAGGATGAGCTCCACCCCGGCCATCGAAGCACCCGGCTTAGCTAGACAAAACTCATTGTCTTCCCAGAGCCATGCCTACAGTGGCTAGTGGCCTGTCAACAGCAGTCAATTTCAAGGAGCTTCAAGGCAGCATGAATGGAGCTTTCAAAATGGGAAAGCAAGCCTAGTTCCATCAGGCCCCCATTTCCACGGGCACACGCAGCATACATCCCTGTGCTTTCTAACAAGTCCAAAGAGACACAGGTTACCCAGTGGTTACTTCCCTGAATCAACTCCTCGAAGCAGGGTGTTCTGCATCTAGCGAACTGCCTCAACCAAGGAAAGCCCCAGCTAGGCCTCTGGCCCGTGGCTCTTCAAAAGCCTGCAGTGTTACCCGAGGAACCGGGCTTTAGTTGCAGTCGGAACGCAAGCCGACATTCTCCTGGAGGCAGGGTGACTTCAGACAGGGGGTCCCAGATGGAATACGAAGCCGAGTGTTTTTCCCAGTGCAGCTCAGACTAGGGCAATGAGTCAGACTTGCACGGCACGTTGGACCTGCTAGAACGCTGTTCGTGGACCTGTGGGAGTGCTGGCGAAATCAAGCTGTCCCAAGAAAGAGTGCAGTCTGTTGCCCTACACTCGGCATACACAGAGTGGCTCCGAAGGGCTACGGGCCTGGATGTGGCTTAGCAGGCCCATGGGGGCCTGAGGGTACTCAGTGTCCTTGCAGGGAATAGGGTGCCCACGCGAGGCTCCTAGGTGTTCTGCAAAGCGTACTGACGTTAAAATAATGCAGAGCAACGGCTATGGCCTCCTGGAAACTGCTGCACGCCTCCGCTTCTGCATGGCAATTCAGGGCCTTACCTCGAGACAACTGCTCACGCTGAGTGTCCCGTTAGCGACACAGCATGGTAGGATGCTGACTTTCTCCTCGAGCAGAGTGATTTCAGGTACGAGGTCCTCGAAGACTCCTAAGCAGAGTGTTTTCTCATGGCAGCTCAGACGGGGGCCGTGACGAACACTTCCATGGCACGTCGCACTGGCTAGAAATGTGGTCCTGAGGCTGCTCCAGTGCTTTGGAAATGTAGCTCTCCTTAAGGAACGAGCAGTGTGTTGCCCATCACTCGCCATACACAGACGGCCTCCGAGGGACCGACCTTTGGGCCTCGATGTTGCTCAGCAGGCCCACAGGGGTCTGGAGGCACTCAGGGATCCTGGAGGGAAATTGATGCACACCCGAGAGGCCTAGGAGTCCTGGAAAGGGTACTTCCTTTAAAATAAAGCAGAACAGGGGCTTCCCTGGTGGCGCAGTGGTTGAGAATCTGCCTGCCAATGCAGGGGACACGGGTTCGAGCCCTGGTCTGGGAGGATTCCACATGCCGCGGAGCAACTGGGCCCGTGAGCCACAACTACTGAGCCTGCGCCTCTGGAGCCTGTGCTCCGCAACAAGAGAGGCCACGATACTGAGAGGCCTATGCACCGCGATGAAGAGTGGCCCCCACTTACCGCAACTGGAGAGTGCCTGAGCACAGAAACGAAGACCCAGCATAGCAATCAATCAATCAATCAATCAATCTTAAAACAACAATAAAAAATTTAAAAAAATACAATAAAATAAAGCAGAACAGCGACTAATACCTCATGGAAACAGCTGCATGCCGCCCTTTCTGCGCGGTTACTCAGGGACTTACCTCGAGGCCAGTACTCACGTTGAGTTTCCCTTTATCGCTAGAGCGTGGCAGGATGAGCTCCACCCCGGCCATCGAAGCACCCGGCTTAGCTAGACAAAACTCATTGTCTTCCCAGAGCCATGCCTACAGTGGCTAGTGGCCTGTCAACAGCAGTCAATTTAAAGGAGCTTCAAGGCAGCATGAATGGAGCTTTCAAAATGGGAAAGCAAGGCGCTAGTTCCATCAGGCCCCCATTTCCACGGGCACACGCAGCATACATCCCTGTGCTTTCTAACAAGTCCAAAGAGACACAGGTTACCCAGTGGTTACTTCCCTGAATCAACTCCTCGAAGCAGGGTGTTCTGCATCTAGCGAACTGCCTCAATCAAGGAAAGCCCCAGCTAGGCCTCTGGCCCGTGGCTCTTCAAAAGCCTGCAGTGTTACCCGAGGAACCGGGCTTTAGTTGCAGTCAGAACGCAAGCCGACATTCTCCTGGAGGCAGGGTGACTTCAGACAGGGGGTCCCAGATGGAATACGAAGCCGAGTGTTTTTCCCAGTGCAGCTCAGACTAGGGCAATGAGTCAGACTTGCACGGCACGTTGGACCTGCTAGAACGCTGTTCGTGGACCTGTGGGAGTGCTGGCGAAATCAAGCTGTCCCAAGAAAGAGTGCAGTCTGTTGCCCTACACTCGGCATACACAGAGTGGCTCCGAAGGGCTACGGGCCTGGATGTGGCTTAGCAGGCCCATGGGGGCCTGAGGGTACTCAGTGTCCTTGCAGGGAATAGGGTGCCCACGCGAGGCTCCTAGGTGTTCTGCAAAGCGTACTGACGTTAAAATAATGCAGAGCAACGGCTATGGCCTCCTGGAAACTGCTGCACGCCTCCGCTTCTGCATGGCAATTCAGGGCCTTACCTCGAGACAACTGCTCACGCTGAGTGTCCCGTTAGCGACACAGCATGGTAGGATGCTGACTTTCTCCTCGAGCAGAGTGACTTCAGGTACGAGGTCCTCGAAGACTCCTAAGCAGAGTGTTTTCTCATGGCAGCTCAGACGGGGGCCGTGACGAACACTTCCATGGCACGTCGCACTGGCTAGAAATGTGCTCCTGAGGCTGTTCCAGTGCTTTGGAAATGTAGCTCTCCTTAAGGAACGAGCAGTGTGTTGCCCATCACTCGGCATACACAGAGGGCCTCCGAGGGACCGACCTTTGGGCCTCGATGTTGCTCATCAGGCCCACAGGGGTCTGGAGGTACTCACTGATCTTGGAGGGAAAATGATGCACACCCGAGGGGCCTAGGAGTCCTGAAAAGGGTACTTCCTTTAAAATAAAGCAGAACAGGGGCTTCCCTGGTGGAGCACTGGTTCACAATCTGCCTGCCAATGCAGGGGACACGGGTTCGAGCCCTGGTCTGGGAGGATTCCACCTGCCGCGGAGCAACTGGGCCCGTGAGCCACAACTACTGAGCCTGCGCCTCTGGAGCCTGTGCTCCGCAACAAGAAAGGCCACGATACTGAGAGGCCTATGCACCGCGATGAAGAGTGGCCCCCACTTACCGCAACTGGAGAGAGCCTGAGCACAGAAACGAAGACCCAGCATAGCAATCAATCAATCAATCAATCAATCTTAAAACAACAATAAAAAATTTAAAAAAATACAATAAAATAAAGCAGAACAGCGACTAATACCTCATGGAAACAGCTGCATGCCGCCCTTTCTGCGCGGTTACTCAGGGACTTACCTCGAGGCCAGTACTCACGTTGAGTTTCCCTTTAGCTCTAGAGCGTGGCAGGATGAGCTCTACCCCGGCCATCGAAGCACACGGCTTAGCTAGACAAAACTCATTGTCTTCCCAGAGCCATGCCTACAGTGGCTAGTGGCCTGTCAACAGGAGTCAATTTCAAGGAGCTTCAAGGCAGCATGAATGGAGCTTTCAAAATGGGAAAGCAAGGCGCTAGTTCCATCAGGCCCCATTTCCACGGGCACACGCACCATACATCCCTGTGCTTTCTAACAAGTCCAAAGAGACACAGGTTACCCAGTGGTTACTTCCCTGAATCAACTCCTCGAAGCAGGGTGTTCTGCATCTAGCGAACTGCCTCAATCAAGGAAAGCCCCAGCTAGGCCTCTGGCCCGTGGCTCTTCAAAAGCCTGCAGGGTTACCCGAGGAACCGGGCTTTAGTTGCAGTCGGAACGCAAGCCGACATTCTCCTGGAGGCAGGGTGACTTCAGACAGGGGGTCCCAGATGGAATACGAAGCCGAGTGTTTTTCCCAGTGCAGCTCAGACTAGGGCAATGAGTCAGACTTGCACGGCACGTTGGACCTGCTAGAACGCTGTTCGTGGACCTGTGGGAGTGCTGGCGAAATCAAGTTGTCCCAAGAAAGACTGCAGTCTGTTGCCCTACACTCGGCATACACAGAGTGGCTCCGAAGGGCTACGGGCCTGGATGTGGCTTAGCAGGCCCATGGGGGCCTGAGGGTACTCAGTGTCCTTGCAGGGAATAGGGTGCCCAAGCGAGGCTCCTAGATGTCTTGCAAAGCGTACTGACATGAAAATACTGCAGAGCAGTGACTACGGCCTCATGGAAACTGCTGCACGCCTCCGCTTCTGCATGGCAATTCAGGGCCTTACCTCGAGACAACTGCTCACGCTGAGTGTCCCGTTAGCGACACAGCATGGTAGGATGCTTTCTCCTCAAGCAGAGTGACTTCAGGTACGAGGTCCTCGAAGAATTCTAAGCAGAGTATTTTCTCATGGCAGCTCAGATGGGGGCCGTGACGAACACTTCCATGGCACATCGCACTGGCTAAAAATGTGCTCCTGAGGCTGCTCCAGTGTTCTGGAAATGTAGCTCTCCTTAAGGAATGTGCAGCGTGTTGCCCATCACTCGGCATACACAGAGGGCCTCCGAGGGACCGACCTTTGGGCCTCGATGTTGCTCAGCAGGCCCACAGGGGTCTGGAGGCACTCAGGGATCCTGGAGAGAAATTGATGCACACCCGAGAGGCCTAGGAGTCCTGGAAAGGGTACTTTCTTTAAAATAAAGCAGAACAGGGGCTTCCCTGGTGGAGCACTGGTTCACAATCTGCCTGCCAATGCAGGGGACACGGGTTCGAGCCCTGGTCTGGGAGGATTCCACATGCCGCGGAGCAACTGGGCCCGTGAGCCACAACTACTGAGCCTGCGCCTCTGGAGCCTGTGCTCCGCAACAAGAGAGGCCGCGATACTGAGAGGCCTATGCACCGCGATGAAGAGTGGCCCCCACTTACCGCAACTGGAGAGTGCCTGAGCACAGAAACGAAGACCCAGCATAGCAATCAATCAATCAATCAATCTTAAAACAACAATAAAAAATTTAAAAAAATACAATAAAATAAAGCAGAACAGCGACTAATACCTCATGGAAACAGCTGCATGCCGCCCTTTCTGCGCGGTTACTCAGGGACTTACCTCGAGGCCAGTACTCACGTTGAGTTTCCCTTTAGCGCTAGAGCGTGGCAGGATGAGCTCCACCCCGGCCATCGAAGCACCCGGCTTAGCTAGACAAAACTCATTGTCTTCCCAGAGCCATGCCTACAGTGGCTAGTGGCCTGTCAACAGCAGTCAATTTCAAGGAGCTTCAAGGCAGCATGAATGGAGCTTTCAAAATGGGAAAGCAAGGCGCTAGTTCCATCAGGCCCCCATTTCCACGGGCACACGCAGCATACATCCCTGTGCTTTCTAACAAGTCCAAAGAGACACAGGTTACCCAGTGGTTACTTCCCTGAATCAACTCATCGAAGCAGGGTGTTCTGCATCTAGCGAACTGCCTCAATCAAGGAAAGCCCCAGCTAGGCCTCTGGCCCGTGGCTCTTCAAAAGCCTGCAGTGTTACCCGAGGAACCGGGCTTTAGTTGCAGTCAGAACGCAAGCCGACATTCTCCTGGAGGCAGGGTGACTTCAGACAGGGGGTCCCAGATGGAATACGAAGCCGAGTGTTTTTCCCAGTGCAGCTCAGACTAGGGCAATGAGTCAGACTTGCACGGCACGTTGGACCTGCTAGAACGCTGTTCGTGGACCTGTGGGAGTGCTGGCGAAATCAAGCTGTCCCAAGAAAGAGTGCAGTCTGTTGCCCTACACTCGGCATACACAGAGTGGCTCCGAAGGGCTACGGGCCTGGATGTGGCTTAGCAGGCCCATGGGGGCCTGAGGGTACTCAGTGTCCTTGCAGGGAATAGGGTGCCCACGCGAGGCTCCTAGGTGTTCTGCAAAGCGTACTGACGTTAAAATAATGCAGAGCAACGGCTATGGCCTCCTGGAAACTGCTGCACGCCTCCGCTTCTGCATGGCAATTCAGGGCCTTACCTCGAGACAACTGCTCACGCTGAGTGTCCCGTTAGCGACACAGCATGGTAGGATGCTGACTTTCTCCTCGAGTAGAGTGACTTCAGGTACGAGGTCCTCGAAGACTCCTAAGCAGAGTGTTTTCTCATGGCAGCTCAGACGGGGGCCGTGACGAACACTTCCATGGCACGTCGCACTGGCTAGAAATGTGGTCCTGAGGCTGCTCCAGTGCTTTGGAAATGTAGCTCTCCTTAAGGAACGAGCAGTGTGTTGCACATCACTCGCCATACACAGAGGGCCTCCGAGGGACCGACCTTTGGGCCTCGATGTTGCTCATCAGGCCCACAGGGGTCTGGAGGTACTCACTGATCTTGGAGGGAAAATGATGCACACCCGAGAGGCCTAGGAGTCCTGAAAAGGGTACTTCCTTTAAAATAAAGCAGAACAGGGGCTTCCCTGGTGGAGCACTGGTTCACAATCTGCCTGCCAATGCAGGGGACACGGGTTCGAGCCCTGGTCTGGGAGGATTCCACCTGCCGCGGAGCAACTGGGCCCGTGAGCCACAACTACTGAGCCTGTGCCTCTGGAGCCTGTGCTCCGCAACAAGAGAGGCCGCGATACTGAGAGGCCTATGCACCGCGATGAAGAGTGGCCCCCACTTACCGCAACTGGAGAGAGCCCTAGCACAGAAACGAAGACCCAGCATAGCAATCAATCAATCAATCAATCAATCTTAAAACAACAATAAAAAATTTAACAAAATACAATAAAATAAAGCAGAACAGCGACTAATACCTCATGGAAACAGCTGCATGCCGCCCTTTCTGCGTGGTTACTCAGGGACTTACCTCAAGGCCAGTACTCACGTTGAGTTTCCTTTTAGCTCTAGAGCGTGGCAGGATGAGCTCCACCCCGGCCATCGAAGCACCCGGCTTAGCTAGACAAAACTCATTGTCTTCCCAGAGCCATGCCTACAGTGGCTAGTGGCCTGTCAACAGCAGTCAATTTCAAGGAGCTTCAAGGCAGCATGAATGGAGCTTTCAAAATGGGAAAGCAAGCCTAGTTCCATCAGGCCCCCATTTCCACGGGCACACGCAGCATACATCCCTGTGCTTTCTAACAAGTCCAAAGAGACACAGGTTACCCAGTGGTTTCTTCCCTGAATCAACTCCTCGAAGCAGGGTGTTCTGCATCTAGCGAACTGCCTCAATCAAGGAAAGCCCCAGCTAGGCCTCTGGCCCGTGGCTCTTCAAAAGCCTGCAGGGTTACCCGAGGAACCGGGCTTTAGTTGCAGTCGGAACGCAAGCCGACATTCTCCTGGAGGCAGGGTGACTTCAGACAGGGGGTCCCAGAAGGAATACGAAGCCGAGTGTTTTTCTCAGTGCACCTCAGACTAGGGCAATGAGTCAGACTTGCATGGCACGTTGGACCTGCTAGAACGCTGTTCGTGGACCTGTGGGAGTGCTGGCGAAATCAAGCTGTCCCAAGAAAGAGTGCAGTCTGTTGCCCTACACTCGGCATACACAGAGTGGCTCCGAAGGGCTACGGGCCTGGATGTGGCTTAGCAGGCCCATGGGGGCCTGAGGGTACTCAGTGTCCTTGCAGGGAATAGGGTGCCCAAGCGAGGCTCCTAGATGTCTTGCAAAGCGTACTGACATGAAAATAATGCAGAGCAGTGACTACGGCCTCCTGGAAACTGCTGCACGCCTCCGCTTCTGCATGGCAATTCAGGGCCTTACCTCGAGACAACTGCTCACGCTGAGTGTCCCGTTAGCGACACAGCATGCTAGGATGCTGACTTTCTCCTCGAGCAGAGTGACTTCAGGTACGAGGTCCTCGAAGACTCCTAAGCAGAGTGTTTTCTCATGGCAGCTCAGACGGGGGCCGTGACGAACACTTCCATGGCACGTCGCACTGGCTAGAAATGTGGTCCTGAGGCTGCTCCAGTGCTTTGGAAATGTAGCTCTCCTTAAGGAACGAGCAGTGTGTTGCCCATCACTCGCCATACACAGAGGGACTCCGAGGGACCGACCTTTGGGCCTCGATGTTGCTCAGCAGGCCCACAGGGGTCTGGAGGTACTCACTGATCTTGGAGGGAAAATGATGCACACCCGAGGGGCCTAGGAGTCCTGAAAAGGGTACTTCCTTTAAAATAAAGCAGAACAGGGGCTTCCCTGGTGGCGCAGTGGTTGAGAATCTGCCTGCCAATGCAGGGGAGACGGGTTCGAGCCCTGGTCTGGGAGGATTCCACGTGCCGCGGAGCAACTGGGCCCGTGAGCCTCAACTACTGAGCCTGCGCCTCTGGAGCCTGTGCTCCGCAACAAGAGAGGCCGCGATACTGAGAGGCCTATGCACTGCGATGAAGAGTGGCCCCCACTTACCGCAACTGGAGAGAGCCCTAGCACAGAAACGAAGACCCAGCATAGCAATCAATCAATCAATCAATCAATCAATCTTAAAACAACAATAAAAAATTTAAAAAAATACAATAAAATAAAGCAGAACAGCGACTAATACCTCATGGAAACAGCTGCATGCCGCCCTTTCTGCGTGGTTACTCAGGGACTTACCTCGAGGCCAGTACTCACGTTGAGTTTCCCTTTAGCTCTAGAGCGTGGCAGGATGAGCTCCACCCCGGCCATCGAAGCACCCGGCTTAGCTAGACAAAACTCATTGTCTTCCCAGAGCCATGCCTACAGTGGCTAGTGGCCTGTCAACAGCAGTCAATTTCAAGGAGCTTCAAGGCAGCATGAATGGAGCTTTCAAAATGGGAAAGCAAGCCTAGTTCCATCAGGCCCCCATTTCCACGGGCACACGCAGCATACATCCCTGTGCTTTCTAACAAGTCCAAAGAGACACAGGTTACCCAGTGGTTACTTCCCTGAATCAACTCCTCGAAGCAGGGTGTTCTGCATCTAGCGAACTGCCTCAATCAAGGAAAGCCCCAGCTAGGCCTCTGGCCCGTGGCTCTTCAAAAGCCTGCAGTGTTACCCGAGGAACCGGGCTTTAGTTGCAGTCGGAACGCAAGCCGACATTCTCCTGGAGGCAGGGTGACTTCAGACAGGGGGTCCCAGATGGAATACGAAGCCGAGTGTTTTTCCCAGTGCAGCTCAGACTAGGGCAATGAGTCAGACTTGCACGGCACGTTGGACCTGCTAGAACGCTGTTCGTGGACCTGTGGGAGTGCTGGCGAAATCAAGCTGTCCCAAGAAAGACTGCAGTCTGTTGCCCTACACTCGGCATACACAGAGTGGCTCCGAAGGGCTACGGGCCTGGATGTGGCTTAGCAGGCCCATGGGGGCTTGAGGGTACTCAGTGTCCTTGCAGGGAATAGGGTTCCCACGCGAGGCTCCTAGGTGTTCTGCAAAGCGTACTGACGTTAAAATAATGCAGAGCAGTGACTACGGCCTCATGGAAACTGCTGCACGCCTCCGCTTCTGCATGGCAATTCAGGGCCTTACCTCGAGACAACTGCTCACGCTGAGTGTCCCGTTAGCGCCACAGCATGGTAGGATGCTTTCTCCTCAAGCAGAGTGACTTCAGGTACGAGGTCCTCGAAGAATTCTAAGCAGAGTATTTTCTCATGGCAGCTCAGACGGGGGCCGTGACGAACACTTCCATGGCACGTCGCACTGGCTAAAAATGTGCTCCTGAGGCTGCTCCAGTGTTCTGGAAATGTAGCTCTCCTTAAGGAATGTGCAGCGTGTTGCCCATCACTCGGCATACACAGAGGGACTCCGAGGGACCGACCTTTGGGCCTCGATGTTGCTCAGCAGGCCCACAGGGGTCTGGAGGCACTCAGGGATCCTGGAGGGAAATTGATGCACACCCGAGAGGCCTAGGAGTCCTGGAAAGGGTACTTTCTTTAAAATAAAGCAGAACAGGGGCTTCCCTGGTGGCGCAGTGGTTGAGAATCTGCCTGCCAATGCAGGGGACACGGGTTCGAGCCCTGGTCTGGGAGGATTCCACCTGCCGCGGAGCAACTGGGCCCGTGAGCCACAACTACTGAGCCTGAGCCTCTGGAGCCTGTGCTCCGCAACAAGAGAGGCCGCGATACTGAGAGGCCTATGCACCGCGATGAAGAGTGGCCCCCACTTACCGCAACTGGAGAGAGCCCTAGCACAGAAACGAAGACCCAGCATAGCAATCAATCAATCAATCAATCAATCTTAAAACAACAATAAAAAATTTAAAAAAATACAATAAAATAAAGCGGAACAGCGACTAATACCTCATGGAAACAGTTGCATGCCGCCCTTTCTGCGTGGTTACTCAGGGACTTACCTCGAGGCCAGTACTCACGTTGAGTTTCCCTTTAGCGCTAGAGCGTGGCAGGATGAGCTCCACCCCGGCCATCGAAGCACCCGGCTTAGCTAGACAAAACTCATTGTCTTCCCAGAGCCATGCCTACAGTGGCTAGTGGCCTGTCAACAGCAGTCAATTTCAAGGAGCTTCAAGGCAGCATGAATGGAGCTTTCAAAATGGGAAAGCAAGGCGCTAGTTCCATCAGGCCCCCATTTCCACGGGCACACGCAGCATACATCCCTGTGCTTTCTAACAAGTCCAAAGAGACACAGGTTACCCAGTGGTTACTTCCCTGAATCAACTCCTCGAAGCAGGGTGTTCTGCATCTAGCGAACTGCCTCAATCAAGGAAAGCCCCAGCTAGGCCTCTGGCCCGTGGCTCTTCAAAAGCCTGCAGTGTTACCCGAGGAACCGGGCTTTAGTTGCAGTCAGAACGCAAGCCGACATTCTCCTGGAGGCAGGGTGACTTCAGA
Organism: Balaenoptera borealis; assembly: GCF_965194805.1. Taxonomy (NCBI): domain Eukaryota; kingdom Metazoa; phylum Chordata; class Mammalia; order Artiodactyla; family Balaenopteridae; genus Balaenoptera; species Balaenoptera borealis. Next base: position 39,663 of record NC_138878.1, read on the forward strand.
CAGGGGGTCCCAGATGGAATACGAAGCCGAGTGTTTTTCCCAGTGCAGCTCAGACTAGGGCAATGAGTCAGACTTGCACGGCACGTTGGACCTGCTAGAACGCTGTTCGTGGACCTGTGGGAGTGCTGGCGAAATCAAGCTGTCCCAAGAAAGAGTGCAGTCTGTTGCCCTACACTCGGCATACACAGAGTGGCTCCGAAGGGCTACGGGCCTGGATGTGGCTTAGCAGGCCCATGGGGGCCTGAGGGTACTCAGTGTCCTTGCAGGGAATAGGGTGCCCACGCGAGGCTCCTAGGTGTTCTGCAAAGCGTACTGACGTTAAAATAATGCAGAGCAACGGCTATGGCCTCCTGGAAACTGCTGCACGCCTCCGCTTCTGCATGGCAATTCAGGGCCTTACCTCGAGACAACTGCTCACGCTGAGTGTCCCGTTAGCGACACAGCATGGTAGGATGCTGACTTTCTCCTCGAGCAGAGTGACTTCAGGTACGAGGTCCTCGAAGACTCCTAAGCAGAGTGTTTTCTCATGGCAGCTCAGACGGGGGCCGTGACGAACACTTCCATGGCACGTCGCACTGGCTAGAAATGTGCTCCTGAGGCTGTTCCAGTGTTCTGGAAATGTAGCTCTCCTTAAGGAACGAGCAGTGTGTTGCCCATCACTCGGCATACACAGAGGGCCTCCGAGGGACCGACCTTTGGGCCTCGATGTTGCTCAGCAGGCCCACAGGGGTCTGGAGGTACTCACTGATCTTGGAGGGAAAATGATGCACACCCGAGGGGCCTAGGAGTCCTGAAAAGGGTACTTCCTTTAAAATAAAGCAGAACAGGGGCTTCCCTGGTGGAGCACTGGTTCACAATCTGCCTGCCAATGCAGGGGACACGGGTTCGAGCCCTGGTCTGGGAGGATTCCACCTGCCGCGGAGCAACTGGGCCCGTGAGCCACAACTACTGAGCCTGTGCCTCTGGAGCCTGTGCTCCGCAACAAGAGAGGCCGCGATACTGAGAGGCCTATGCACCGCGATGAAGAGTGGCCCCCACTTACCGCAACTGGAGAGAGCCCTAGCACAGAAACGAAGACCCAGCATAGCAATCAATCAATCAATCAATCAATCTTAAAACAACAATAAAAAATTTAACAAAATACAATAAAATAAAGCAGAACAGCGACTAATACCTCATGGAAACAGCTGCATGCCGCCCTTTCTGCGTGGTTACTCAGGGACTTACCTCAAGGCCAGTACTCACGTTGAGTTTCCTTTTAGCTCTAGAGCGTGGCAGGATGAGCTCCACCCCGGCCATCGAAGCACCCGGCTTAGCTAGACAAAACTCATTGTCTTCCCAGAGCCATGCCTACAGTGGCTAGTGGCCTGTCAACAGCAGTCAATTTCAAGGAGCTTCAAGGCAGCATGAATGGAGCTTTCAAAATGGGAAAGCAAGCCTAGTTCCATCAGGCCCCCATTTCCACGGGCACACGCAGCATACATCCCTGTGCTTTCTAACAAGTCCAAAGAGACACAGGTTACCCAGTGGTTTCTTCCCTGAATCAACTCCTCGAAGCAGGGTGTTCTGCATCTAGCGAACTGCCTCAATCAAGGAAAGCCCCAGCTAGGCCTCTGGCCCGTGGCTCTTCAAAAGCCTGCAGGGTTACCCGAGGAACCGGGCTTTAGTTGCAGTCGGAACGCAAGCCGACATTCTCCTGGAGGCAGGGTGACTTCAGACAGGGGGTCCCAGAAGGAATACGAAGCCGAGTGTTTTTCTCAGTGCACCTCAGACTAGGGCAATGAGTCAGACTTGCACGGCACGTTGGACCTGCTAGAACGCTGTTCGTGGACCTGTGGGAGTGCTGGCGAAATCAAGCTGTCCCAAGAAAGAGTGCAGTCTGTTGCCCTACACTCGGCATACACAGAGTGGCTCCGAAGGGCTACGGGCCTGGATGTGGCTTCGCAGGCCCATGGGGGCTTGAGGGTACTCAGTGTCCTTGCAGGGAATAGGGTGCCCAAGCGAGGCTCCTCGATGTCCTGCAAAGCGTACTGACATGAAAATAATGCAGAGCAGTGACTACGGCCTCATGGAAACTGCTGCACGCCTCCGCTTCTGCATGGCAATTCAGGGCCTTACCTCGAGACAACTGCTCACGCTGAGTGTCCCGTTAGTGCCACAGCATGGTAGGATGCTTTCTCCTCAAGCAGAGTGACTTCAGGTACGAGGTCCTCGAAGAATTCTAAGCAGAGTATTTTCTAATGGCAGCTCAGACGGGGGCCGTGACGAACACTTCCATGGCACGTCGCACTGGCTAGAAATGTGCTCCTGAGGCTGCTCCAGTGTTCTGGAAATGTAGCTCTCCTTAAGGAATGTGCAGCGTGTTGCCCATCACTCGGCATACACAGAGGGCCTCCGAGGGACCGACCTTTGGGCCTCGATGTTGCTCAGCAGGCCCACAGGGGTCTGGAGGCACTCAGGGATCCTGGAGAGAAATTGATGCACACCCGAGAGGCCTAGGAGTCCTGGAAAGGGTACTTTCTTTAAAATAAAGCAGAACAGGGGCTTCCCTGGTGGAGCACTGGTTCACAATCTGCCTGCCAATGCAGGGGACACGGGTTCGAGCCCTGGTCTGGGAGGATTCCACCTGCCGCGGAGCAACTGGGCCCGTGAGCCACAACTACTGAGCCTGTGCCTCTGGAGCCTGTGCTCCGCAACAAGAGAGGCCGCGATACTGAGAGGCCTATGCACCGCGATGAAGAGTGGCCCCCACTTACCGCAACTGGAGAGAGCCTGAGCACAGAAACGAAGACCCAGCATAGCAATCAATCAATCAATCAATCAATCTTAAAACAACAATAAAAAATTTAAAAAAATACAATAAAATAAAGCAGAACAGCGACTAATACCTCATGGAAACAGCTGCATGCCGCCCTTTCTGCGCGGTTACTCAGGGACTTACCTCGAGGCCAGTACTCACGTTGAGTTTCCCTTTAGCTCTAGAGCGTGGTAGGATGAGCTCTACCCCGGCCATCGAAGCACACGGCTTAGCTAGACAAAACTCATTGTCTTCCCAGAGCCATGCCTACAGTGGCTAGTGGCCTGTCAACAGCAGTCAATTTCAAGGAGCTTCAAGGCAGCATGAATGGAGCTTTCAAAATGGGAAAGCAAGGCGCTAGTTCCATCAGGCCCCATTTCCACGGGCACACGCACCATACATCCCTGTGCTTTCTAACAAGTCCAAAGAGACACAGGTTACCCAGTGGTTACTTCCCTGAATCAACTCCTCGAAGCAGGGTGTTCTGCATCTAGCGAACTGCCTCAATCAAGGAAAGCCCCAGCTAGGCCTCTGGCCCGTGGCTCTTCAAAAGCCTGCAGTGTTACCCGAGGAACCGGGCTTTAGTTGCAGTCGGAACGCAAGCCGACATTCTCCTGGAGGCAGGGTGACTTCAGACAGGGGGTCCCAGATGGAATACGAAGCCGAGTGTTTTTCCCAGTGCAGCTCAGACTAGGGCAATGAGTCAGACTTGCACGGCACGTTGGACCTGCTAGAACGCTGTTCGTGGACCTGTGGGAGTGCTGGCGAAATCAAGCTGTCCCAAGAAAGAGTGCAGTCTGTTGCCCTACACTCGGCATACACAGAGTGGCTCCGAAGGGCTACGGGCCTGGATGTGGCTTAGCAGGCCCATGGGGGCCTGAGGGTACTCAGTGTCCTTGCAGGGAATAGGGTGCCCACGCGAGGCTCCTAGGTGTTCTGCAAAGCGTACTGACGTTAAAATAATGCAGAGCAACGGCTATGGCCTCCTGGAAACTGCTGCACGCCTCCGCTTCTGCATGGCAATTCAGGGCCTTACCTCGAGACAACTGCTCACGCTGAGTGTCCCGTTAGCGCCACAGCATGGTAGGATGCTTTCTCCTCAAGCAGAGTGACTTCAGGTACGAGGTCCTCGAAGACTCCTAAGCAGAGTGTTTTCTCATGGCAGCTCAGACGGGGGCCGTGACGAACACTTCCATGGCACGTCGCACTGGCTAAAAATGTGCTCCTGAGGCTGCTCCAGTGTTCTGGAAATGTAGCTCTCCTTAAGGAATGTGCAGCGTGTTGCCCATCACTCGGCATACACAGAGGGACTCCGAGGGACCGACCTTTGGGCCTCGATGTTGCTCATCAGGCCCACAGGGGTCTGGAGGCACTCAGGGATCCTGGAGGGAAATTGATGCACACCCGAGAGGCCTAGGAGTCCTGGAAAGGGTACTTTCTTTAAAATAAAGCAGAACAGGGGCTTCCCTGGTGGCGCAGTGGTTGAGAATCTGCCTGCCAATGCAGGGGACACGGGTTCGAGCCCTGGTCTGGGAGGATTCCACATGCCGCGGAGCAATTGGGCCCGTGAGCCACAACTACTGAGCCTGCGCCTCTGGAGCCTGTGCTCCGCAACAAGAGAGGCCGCGATACTGAGAGGCCTATGCACCGCGATGAAGAGTGGCCCCCACTTACCGCAACTGGAGAGAGCCCTAGCACAGAAACGAAGACCCAGCATAGCAATCAATCAATCAATCAATCAATCTTAAAACAACAATAAAAAATTTAAAAAAATACAATAAAATAAAGCGGAACAGCGACTAATACCTCATGGAAACAGTTGCATGCCGCCCTTTCTGCGTGGTTACTCAGGGACTTACCTCGAGGCCAGTACTCACGTTGAGTTTCCCTTTAGCGCTAGAGCGTGGCAGGATGAGCTCCACCCCGGCCATCGAAGCACCCGGCTTAGCTAGACAAAACTCATTGTCTTCCCAGAGCCATGCCTACAGTGGCTAGTGGCCTGTCAACAGCAGTCAATTTAAAGGAGCTTCAAGGCAGCATGAATGGAGCTTTCAAAATGGGAAAGCAAGGCGCTAGTTCCATCAGGCCCCCATTTCCACGGGCACACGCAGCATACATCCCTGTGCTTTCTAACAAGTCCAAAGAGACACAGGTTACCCAGTGGTTACTTCCCTGAATCAACTCCTCGAAGCAGGGTGTTCTGCATCTAGCGAACTGCCTCAATCAAGGAAAGCGCCAGCTAGGCCTCTGGCCCGTGGCTCTTCAAAAGCCTGCAGTGTTACCCGAGGAACCGGGCTTTAGTAGCCGTCAGAACGCAAGCCGACATTCTCCTGGAGGCAGGGTGACTTCAGACAGGGGGTCCCAGATGGAATACGAAGCCGAGTGTTTTTCCCAGTGCAGCTCAGACTAGGGCAATGAGTCAGACTTGCACGGCACGTTGGACCTGCTAGAACGCTGTTCGTGGACCTGTGGGAGTGCTGGCGAAATCAAGCTGTCCCAAGAAAGACTGCAGTCTGTTGCCCTACACTCGGCATACACAGACTGGCTCCGAAGGGCTACGGGCCTGGATGTGGCTTAGCAGGCCCATGGGGGCCTGAGGGTACTCAGTGTCCTTGCAGGGAATAGGGTGCCCACGCGAGGCTCCTAGGTGTTCTGCAAAGCGTACTGACGTTAAAATAATGCAGAGCAGTGACTACGGCCTCCTGGAAACTGCTGCACGCCTCCGCTTCTGCATGGCAATTCAGGGCCTTACCTCGAGACAACTGCTCACGCTGAGTGTCCCGTTAGCGACACAGCATGGTAGGATGCTTCCTCCTCAAGCAGAGTGACTTCAGGTACGAGGTCCTCGAAGAATTCTAAGCAGAGTATTTTCTCATGGCAGCTCAGACGGGGGCCGTGACGAACACTTCCATGGCACGTCGCACTGGCTAGAAATGTGCTCCTGAGGCTGCTCCAGTGTTCTGGAAATGTAGCTCTCCTTAAGGAATGTGCAGCGTGTTGCCCATCACTCGGCATACACAGAGGGACTCCGAGGGACCGACCTTTGGGCCTCGATGTTGCTCAGCAGGCCCACAGGGGTCTGGAGGCACTCAGGGATCCTGGAGGGAAATTGATGCACACCCGAGAGGCCTAGGAGTCCTGGAAAGGGTACTTTCTTTAAAATAAAGCAGAACAGGGGCTTCTCTGGTGGCGCAGTGGTTGAGAATCTGCCTGCCAATGCAGGGGACACGGGTTCGAGCCCTGGTCTGGGAGGATTCCACATGCCGCGGAGCAACTGGGCCCGTGAGCCACAACTACTGAGCCTGCGCCTCTGGAGCCTGTGCTCCGCAACAAGAGAGGCCGCGATACTGAGAGGCCTATGCACCGCGATGAAGAGTGGCCCCCACTTACCGCAACTGGAGAGAGCCCTAGCACAGAAACGAAGACCCAGCCTAGCAATCAATCAATCAATCAATCAATCTTAAAACAACAATAAAAAATTTAAAAAAATACAATAAAATAAAGCAGAACAGCGACTAATACCTCATGGAAACAGCTGCATGCCGCCCTTTCTGCGCGGTTACTCAGGGACTTACCTCGAGGCCAGTACTTACGTTGAGTTTCCCTTTAGCTCTAGAGCGTGGCAGGATGAGCTCTACCCCGGCCATCGAAGCACCCGGCTTAGCTAGACAAAACTCATTGTCTTCCCAGAGCCATGCCTACAGTGGCTAGTGGCCTGTCAACAGCAGTCAATTTCAAGGAGCTTCAAGGCAGCATGAATGGAGCTTTCAAAATGGGAAAGCAAGGCTAGTTCCATCAGGCCCCATTTCCACGGGCACACGCAGCATACATCCCTGTGCTTTCTAACAAGTCCAAAGAGACACAGGTTACCCAGTGGTTACTTCCCTGAATCAACTCCTCGAAGCAGGGTGTTCTGCATCTAGCGAACTGCCTCAACCAAGGAAAGCCCCAGCTAGGCCTCTGGCCCGTGGCTCTTCAAAAGCCTGCAGTGTTACCCGAGGAACCGGGCTTTAGTTGCAGTCGGAACGCAAGCCGACATTCTCCTGGAGGCAGGGTGACTTCAGACAGGGGGTCCCAGATGGAATACGAAGCCGAGTGTTTTTCCCAGTGCACCTCAGACTAGGGCAATGAGTCAGACTTGCACGGCACGTTGGACCTGCTAGAAAGCTGTTCGTGGACCTGTGGGAGTGCTGGCGAAATCAAGCTGTCCCAAGAAAGAGTGCAGTCTGTTGCCCTACACTCGGCATACACAGAGTGGCTCCGAAGGGCTACGGGCCTGGATCTGGCTTAGCAGGTCCATGGGGGCTTGAGGGTACTCAGTGTCCTTGCAGGGAATAGGGTGCCCAAGCGAGGCTCCTAGATGTCCTGCAAAGCGTACTGACGTTAAAATAATGCAGAGCAACGGCTATGGCCTCCTGGAAACTGCTGCACGCCTCCGCTTCTGCATGGCAATTCAGGGCCTTACCTCGAGACAACTGCTCACGCTGAGTGTCCCGTTAGCGACACAGCATGGTAGGATGCTGACTTTCTCCTCGAGCAGAGTGACTTCAGGTACGAGGTCCTCGAAGACTCCTAAGCAGAGTGTTTTCTCATGGCAGCTCCGACGGGGGCCGTGACGAACACTTCCATGGCACGTCACACTGGCTAGAAATGTGCTCCTGAGGCTGTTCCAGTGCTTTGGAAATGTAGCTCTCCTTAAGGAACGAGCAGTGTGTTGCCCATAACTCGGCATACACAGAGGGCCTCCGAGGGACCGACCTTTGGGCCTCGATGTTGCTCAGCAGGCCCACAGGGGTCTGGAGGTACTCACTGATCTTGGAGGGAAAATGATGCACACCCGAGGGGCCTAGGAGTCCTGAAAAGGGTACTTCCTTTAAAATAAAGCAGAACAGGGGCTTCCCTGATGGCGCGGTGGTTGAGAATCTGCCTGCCAATGCAGGGGACACGGGTTCGAGCCCTGGTCTGGGAGGATTCCACCTGCCGCGGAGCAACTGGGCCCGTGAGCCACAACTACTGAGCCTGCGCCTCTGGAGCCTGTGCTCCGCAACAAGAGAGGCCGCGATACTGAGAGGCCTATGCACCGCGATGAAGAGTGGCCCCCACTTACCGCAACTGGAGAGAGCCCTAGCACGGAAACGAAGACCCAGCATAGCAATCAATCAATCAATCAATCAATCTTAAAACAACAATAAAAAATTTAAAAAAATACAATAAAATAAAGCAGAACAGCGACTAATACCTCATGGAAACAGCTGCATGCCGCCCTTTCTGCGCGGTTACTCAGGGACTTACCTCGAGGCCAGTACTCACGTTGAGTTTCCCTTTAGCTCTAGAGCGTGGCAGGATGAGCTCCACCCCGGCCATCGAAGCACCCGGCTTAGCTAGACAAAACTCATTGTCTTCCCAGAGCCATGCCTACAGTGGCTAGTGGCCTGTCAACAGCAGTCAATTTCAAGGAGCTTCAAGGCAGCATGAATGGAGCTTTCAAAATGGGAAAGCAAGCCTAGTTCCATCAGGCCCCCATTTCCACGGGCACACGCAGCATACATCCCTGTGCTTTCTAACAAGTCCAAAGAGACACAGGTTACCCAGTGGTTACTTCCCTGAATCAACTCCTCGAAGCAGGGTGTTCTGCATCTAGCGAAATGCCTCAACCAAGGAAAGCCCCAGCTAGGCCTCTGGCCCGTGGCTCTTCAAAAGCCTGCAGTGTTACCCGAGGAACCGGGCTTTACTTGCAGTCGGAACGCAAGCCGACATTCTCCTGGAGGCAGGGTGACTTCAGACAGGGGGTCCCAGATGGAATACGAAGCCGAGTGTTTTTCCCAGTGCAGCTCAGACTAGGGCAATGAGTCAGACTTGCACGGCACGTTGGACCTGCTAGAACGCTGTTCGTGGACCTGTGGGAGTGCTGGCGAAATCAAGCTGTCCCAAGAAAGAGTGCAGTCTGTTGCCCTACACTCGGCATACACAGAGTGGCTCCGAAGGGCTACGGGCCTGGATGTGGCTTAGCAGGCCCATGGGGGCTTGAGGGTACTCAGTGTCCTTGCAGGTAATAGGGTGCCCACGTGAGGCTCCTAGGTGTTCTGCAAAGCGTACTGACGTTAAAATAATGCAGAGCAGTGGCTACGGCCTCATGGAAACTGCTGCACGCCTCCGCTTCTGCATGGCAATTCATGGCCTTACCTGAAGGCAATTGCTCACGTTGGGTTTCCCGTGAGCGACAGAACATGGTAGGATGCTGACTTTCTCCTTGAGTAAGGTGACTTCAGGTATGCGGTCATTGAGGAATTCTAAGCAGAGTGTTTTCTCATGTCACCTCTGACGAGGGCCATGACGAAGATTTCTAGAGCACGTTGGACTCTCTAGAAATGTGGTCTTGATGCTGTTCGAGTGCTCTGGAAATGTAACCCTAACCCTCTAACACTAACCCTCACCCTCCCCTTAACCTTAAACCCTAAACCCTAAACCCTAACCCCTAACCCTTAACCCTAACCCTAGCCCCAACCCTAAAACCCTAACTCTAACCCTAACCCTAAACGTAGTCCTAACAAAGGCCACGAACCTGTGCCTAACTCAGTCCCTGACACAATAGCTAACAAAGGTTCTGATGCTAGTCCTAACTAAGGCCCTGACACTGTTCTTAACTAAGGCCTTGAAACTACTCCTAACTCAGGACCTAATCATGTCTTTAACTAAGACCCTAATGCTGATTCTACAAAGGCCCTGATGCTGCTCCTAAGTCATGCCCTGAAAATGTCCCTAGCTAATGCCCTGACGTTATGCTTCACTCAGGCCCTGTCAGTCTCCCTAAGTCAGCCTCTGATGCTGTCCCTACCTGAAGCCCTGACACTGGTTCTAAAGAAGGCCCTGATCCTCTCAGTAACTGAAGTCTTGACACTATCCCTAGGTTATTCCCTGACACTATCCCTACATGTTAACCTGACCCTGTCCCTAGCTAACCTCCTGCCTCTTATGCTAACTAAAGCCTTTATGCTGTGCCTAACTCAGGCCCTGAATTTAGTCCCAAGGACGTGATACTGTCTCTAACTAAGGTCTAGATACTCGTCCTAAGTCAGTGCCTGATACTGTCCCTAACTATGGCCCTACCCCTATTCCTAACTCAGGACCTGACACTGTACCTAACAGAAGGACCTGACACTAATCCTAACTAAGACCCTAACACTGTTCCTAACAAAGGCTCTGACGCTAGTCCTACCCAAGGCCCTGACACTATCCCTAACTAAGGCCCTGACACTCCACCTAGCTCAGGCACTGACACTGTCCCTAACAAAGGCCCTGACACTACACCTAACTCAGGCCCCGACACTGTCCCTAACTAAGGCCCTGACACTACTCCTAACTGAGGCTCTGACACGATTCCTGACATAGACTCTGATGCTGGTCCTAACTAAGGCCCTGACACTGTTCCTTACTAAGGCTCTGACACTACTCCTAACTCAGGCCGTGATACAATATATAACAAAGGCTATGATGCTAGTTCTAACTATGGCCCTGACACTCTCATAACTAAGGCCTTGACTCTACACCTAACTCAGGCCCTGACACTGGTCCTAACTAAGGCCCTGACATTACTCCTAACTCAGGCCCTGACACTGGCCCTAACTAAGGCCCTGACACTACTCCTATCCCAGGCACTGACAGGATACCTAATGAAGGCTCTGATGCTAGGCGTAACTAAGGCCCTGACACTGTCCCGAACTAAGTTCTTGACATTACTCCTAACTCAGGCCCTGACATGATACCTAACAAAGGCTCTGATGCTAGCCCTAACTAAGGCCGTGACACTCCACCTAGCTCAGGTCCTGACACTGTCCCTAACAAAGGCCCTGCTGCCGTCAATATCTAAAGTTCTGACACTATCCTGAGCTTATATCCTGACCCATCTCGTACTAAGGTCCTGAAACTGTCCCTAAGTGAGCCTTGACGCTGTCCCTAAGTGAGGCCCTGAGGCTGTCCATAACAGAGACCCTGATAATGTCTTTTCCGAAGACCCAAATGCTGATCCTACAGAGGCCTTTATGCTGCTCCTAAGTCATGCCCTGACACTGTCCCTAACTCAGGCCCTAAAGATAGGCCTCACTTAGGCCCTGTTGCTGTACCTTAGTTAGGCTCTGATGCTATCCCTACATCTAGCCTTGACACTGGTCCTGATTAAGCCCCTGACGCTGGTTCTAACTATGTCCCTGATGCTCTCAATAACTAAGGTCTTCACGCAATCCCTAGCTCATTTCCTGACACTATCCCTGGCCTGGAACCTAACTCTGTCCCGAGCGAATGTCCTGCCCCTTATCCTCCCTGAATCCCTAATGCTCTCCCTAACTAAGGCCCTGACTAGTCCTAACTAAGGCCCTGACACTGTCCCTAACTAAGGCCCTGACACTACTCCTAACTCAGTCCCTCACACTGTACCTAGCAAAGGCTCTGATGCTAGTCCTAACTAAGCTCTTGACACTGTCCCTAACTAAGGCCCTGCTGCTGTCAATATCTAAAGTCCTGACACTATCCTGAGCTAATTTCTGCACCCGTCTCTTACCAAGTTCCTGAAATTGTCCCTAAATAAGCCCTGACGCTCTCCCTAAGTGAAGCCCTGAGGTTGTCTCTAACAGAAGCCCTAATAATGTCTTTAACAAAGACCCTGATGCTGATCCTAACGAGGCTGTTATGCTCCTCCTAAGTCCTGCCCTGACACAGTCCCTAACTCAGGTGCTAACTGAGAGAGTCCTCAGGTATTCCCTGTCACTGTACCTTAGTCAGTCTCTGAAGCTGTCCCTACATCAAGCCCTGACACTGGTCCTGAATAAGGCCATGACGCTGTTCCTATATAAGGCCCTGATGCTCTCAATAACTAAGGTCTTCACACTATCCCTAGCCCGTAACTTGGCTCTGTTCCTAGCTAGTGTCCTGCCTCGTATCCTAACTAAGAACCTAATGCTGATCCTACGAAGGCCCTGATGCTACTCGTAAGTCATGCCGATACTGTCCCTAGCTAAGTCCCTGACGCTCGGCCTCACTCAGGCCCTGTCGCTCTCCCTAAGTCAGGCTCTGACATTGTCCCTACCCGAAGCCCTGATGTTGGTCCTAAATAAGGCCCTGATACTGTCAGTAAGGTCTTGATACTATCCCTAGGTCATTTCCTGACACTATCCCTAGACCTTAACCTCATCCTGTCCCTAGCTAATGTCCTGCCTCCCATCCTAACTGAAGCCCTATTGCTCTGCCTAACTAAGGCCCTGACTAGTCCTAACTAAGGCCGTGACACTGTCTCTAACTAAGGCCCGGAAGCTGTCCCTAATACAGACCCTGTGGCCGGCAATAACTAAAGGCCTGACACCATCCTGAGCTAACATCCTGACCCATCTCTTACCAAGGTCCTGACACTGTCCCTATGTAAGCCCTAATACTGTCCCTAAGTGAAGCCCTGAGTCTGTCCCTAACTCAGGCCCAGATGCAGTACCTAACTCAGACCCTCAAAATGTCTTTGAGACCCTGATGCTCTTCCTAAGTCATGTCCTGACACTGTCCCTAGCTAAGGCCCTGACGCTAGGTCTTACTCAGGCTCCATCGCTCTCCCTAAGTCAGGCTCTGACGCTGTCCCTACCTGAAGCCCTGACACTAGCCCTAAGTAAGGCCCTGATACTCTCTGTAAGTAAGGTCTTGACACTATCCCTAGCTCATTTCCTGACACTATTCCTAGACCTTAACCTAACCCTGTCCCTAGCTAATGTCTTGCCTCTTATGCTAACTAAAGCCCTGATGCTCTCCCTAACTAAGGCCCTGAAATTAGTCCCAAGGCCCTGACACTGTCCCTAACTACGGCCTGGATGCTTGTCCTAACTCAGTCCCTCACACTGTACCTAGCAAAGGCTCTGATGCTAGTCCTAACTAAGCTCCTGACACTGTCCCTAACTAAGGCCCTGCTGCTGTCGATAACTAAAGTCCTGACTCTATCCTGAGCTAATATCCTGACCTATCTCTTACCAATGTACTGACACTGTCCCTAAGTAAGCCCTGACACTGTCCCTAAGTGAGGCCCTGAGGCTGTCCCTAACTAAGGCCCTGACGCCCAGCCTAACTCAGGCCCTCATGCTAGGCCTAACCCTGGCCCTGACATTGTCCCTAACAAAGGCCCTGACCCTAGTCTTACCTTAGGCCCTGATGTTTGGTCTAACTCAGGTTCTGACGCTGTCCCTAACTAAGGCCCTGAAGCTGTCCCTAACATCAGCCTTGCTGCCGTCAATAACCAATGTGCTGACACTATCCTAAGCTAGTACCTTGATCCATCTCTTACCGTGGTCCTGACACTGTCCTGACAAAAGTCCTGATGCCGTCCCAAAGTGTGGCCCTGAGGCTGTCCCTTTGAAGCCCTGTTGCTATACCTAACTCAGGCCCTGATAATGTCTTTAACTAAGGCCCTGATGCTGATCCTAGCTAAGATCCTGACGCTAGGCCTCACTCAGTCCCTGACATTGTCCCTAATTCAGGTCATGACTCTGTCCCTAACTCAGGCCCTGAAGCTGTCCCTAACTCAGGCCCTGAAGCTGTCCCTAACTCAGGCCCTGACACTTTGCCTAACTCAGGTCCTGACACTTCGCCTAACTCAGGCCCTGACACTTTGCCTAACTCAGGTCCTGGCAATAACTTTAACTAAGACCATGATGCTGATCCTAACTACAGTCCTGATGCCGGTCCTACGTCATGCCCTGACACTCTCCCCAGCTCAGGATCTGATGCTGTCTGTTATATCTTGGTCTCTCCCTCCCTAATTCCCTGAGGCTTTCCATAACTATAGACCTGACACTGTTTCTAACTAACTGCCTGACTCTGGACCTAACTGATACTGAATAATCAGCCTCTCTGCACCGGTTCTGAATCAAATCTTGAGAACAGTGTTTTGGAAAAATAGAAAAGATTAGTTTTATCACTCTGCCAGCCAATGGAGGACACAGCAGTCTTGTGCCCTCAACAGCTGTGTGTCCCAATGCGGGAGGATTTGGTGTTTTAGAGCGATGGTTCAAGGGTGTGGTTGCTCAGAAGGATCAGTGTGAATGCAGGGCCTGCACTCCTTTAATCTGGTCTCAGATAGTTTCTTGATGAGCTTCTCTGGAATGAAGAATGCTAACATCTTCCACTTGTTGGGGGTTTTAGTTCTTTAAGGAGCTCAAAGATATTGTTATGTGTATCCCTTGAGGCAGAACCAGGATCCTGCCACAAGGCTGCACTATTGTTTCTTGACTCTTCCTCCCTGTCTCTGCATCCCCTCACTTCCCTGATTAGCAACTGTTCGAATTTGCCCTTTGAAACTCAGGGAAGGTCCTGGAGTCTCTAGTCTATTCCCTACAAACAAGTTAGGAGGCACACAGAAAGGCTTCTGTGCCCAGGAGACCACAGAGTCCCTCTCAGTATCACTCCTCCTCTTCTGGATACTCCTCAATCTTGAGGAGAACAGATTTTTGACAAGAAAAGGAATTATCATTTCAGATTGAGACATTAATCATAAACTTGGCACAGGAACTCGGTTTTAAGGGGACTCGGTTTTAATCCCCACTTCACTTTTATCTTTCCCCACATCCTTCAAGGAACAGGGTGATGACCGCTCTGGCTACTTCTCGCGTAAATGGGGCGCAGTCCTGCCTAAATCTAGGGGAATGGATACCAAGTTAGAAATATTTGAGTTCCAAGTCCTGTACCTGAGACTCGTATGATTAAGATCTCAGTCCCTTGGTCCCCCATTTTGGTGCAACCAATCCAGTTAAAATAGGAGGGGTAACAACTGAAATTTTAATAGTAAAAATAGATCTCATTCCCTTAGGAATTCAGGAGAATAAGTCTGAAACCTGGTCTGGAACTGGCACTTCAGAGAGGCTTCGCAGCCAGTTGTCTAATTCTACCTAAGTAGGTTTTAATTTCTGATGTATTATTGATGTATCCATAACAGGAGCTATTGACCACTACACATATGTCTCATCTTTCTATTAGTATCTGATCTAACGTCATTGTTTGAAATTTAATCGTTAAGAGAGGAGTCCTTGAAAACGTACAGTTGCAGCTACCAGCAGACATTGTTTTGAGAATGGCTAGTGGCATCCTGAGTCTGATATAGCTCAGAAATTCAATTTCAACAATACAGGAACACGGGGACTTACCTGGTGGTTCAGTGGTTAAGACTTCGCCTTCCAACGCAGGGGGTGCCGGTTTGATCCCTGGGCAGGAAGCTAAGATCCCACATGCCTTGTGGCCTAAAAACCAAAACATGAAACAGAAACAATATTGTAACAAATTCAATAGACTTAAAAAATGGTCCACATCCAAAAAAAAAAACTTAAAAACAAAAAAAAAAATACAGGAATGCATCTAAATCACATCTACAATGGTCACTTAGGTTTATCTTGGATGTCTGAACCATAGTTACTTTTTGACTGTCAAATGCATTCCCCTCCTCAATGCCAAAGCAGATGTACAATTCAAAAGGCCAAAAAACAGGCCACTTTGGTCAGTAAAATTTAAGTTAAACCATGTAGAAGCCAGAGTGACTTCCTCACACCTCAATACGTGAAGAGTTTTTTTCCCTTTTGATTACAAGTCTTTCAATAAATAGAAAGCATTGATGATCAAAATGTCAATCCGTCAGTGCCAGAATGATTCAGCTGTTTGGCCCAGGTGCAGATCATGGCCCTCAGCACTAGGCCTCCTTTATATTTGCCTAGTTAATCCACATTGGGGGAATACTGATCAGGTATCGTGAACATGCTCAGAGGTATGTTAATGAGAAAACGCTTTATATAGGCCATACATTTTATTATTCATACCCAATTGTCACACAAGCATTGTACATGTGCTTTTAGCAGTAGACCTAAAGCAAACAGTGATACATCATGAGTAATTACACTCTGATAACTTCACTAGGTAATTTTCCTTTCCTCTTAAACATCAGGGCAAAATGAAGCCAACACAGTAACTTTCATAAATACACACTTCAGTACAGAGGTGTCATTTACCCAATTGCTCCAAGTCCTAAGTAGCTTCAGGTGAAGGACTTCCCTGTGTCTGGGAAACACAGATCAAAGCCAGTAACAAAAAAACAAAAACATTATAACCATATTCACCAGTTCACTCAGTAACCAATCCTTTTGTTAACTTTTTATGAAGCCATCCGATTCTCCATTAAGATTTTTCATTTCTTACCCAGTTTGGCATTATGATATGAAATTTATCAGAGACCTGTGCTTGCCAAAAGGTCCTTCACATAGATCTTCTTGAAGATGGAGCAGTTTTGCAAAGTGTTAGAGCACAACAGTAACTATCTATAAATCACATAAAGACTTAAAAGGTCATGGTTAAACATTTGATCACAATGTAAATGACAAAAGAAACCATTATTGCTGTGACATACAACATTTAAAAATAACTAGAATTATGACTGATAAAATTTTACCAGGACATACTAGATTTTTAGGAATTCCATGTAATTTAACATACTAATCAAACATTTCTCTCTGAGATGGCTCAAGGGCCTTCTAAAGCATCTCCAAGTTAGCTGGAGATCAAAAGAACCGTTAGAATTGGCCAAACAACACTCATTCACTGAACCAAATTAAAGAGATTTCAAACAAAAATACAGATCACAGACACAGGCAAAGAAACTCACAAGCTGTCCACAATCAAAAACAGCATTCCAAGAAAACTTTGGAGGGAGAAACCAAATCCAGGCTTGCCCTAACCCACTTCCAACAAAATCCATCTTAGAAAATCCCGGTCATGCACAACTCTTTCCTCAGTGTTCCCTTTTCACAAATGTTCATCACTTCTGTATCCATCTTATGTTGCCCCTTATTTTTTTCCACATTCAGACACAACCAGCTCTAGTACAAAGTGACTTTCTTTTCTCTTTGTACCATCAGCCTGTTACCTAGCTGCTCACTTTCTTTATTATGTAGCTTCATAAATGCTTGAACATACAGAACTTCTTCTGTCTTTCTCTTCCTGTGACAAAATAACTAGCTGAAGGATAGTATAGTCATTTAGGCTACCATTCAAAGACCACCTTTCCACATTTTTCAAGAATGTATCCATACACTGGCCAGACAAAATTACAATAGAATTTCATTCTTTTCTTAGTGTTAGGTTTACAACTATAGGTTGACCAGTCTGCCAGGATTTTGCCCACTGGCTATCAGATGGAACTGAAGAAGAAGCACTTCTTATGTCTGAACCATAGAACACTCAAATGCGGGCTAAGAACAAAACAAAATCCTAACCACCAATGGAAGCCTCAAACCAAAGGAACCAGAAACCAAACAGAAACCAAAAACCAAACAGCACAAGACTCAAATCAGCTTCCAAGTCTCAACTTAGCCTGTGACCTCTGTCCAAGTGGTGCACCTTCCAAATGAGATTTCCTGGAATGAAAAGTCACCCAAATGGGAACCAAGGTTCCCCCAAATGTACAGGGCTAAAAGGACCTCAGAGTGCCTGCCAGGGGAGTTACCACATGCTGGCTGAGGTGCTGCAACATCCCAAATGCTATTTTTCTGGTTCCCCAAAATAATCCCTTGGAGTAGGACATTCGGGGCAGTCCAGGCAGGAGGAAGAGAGGAATGTCCTCAGGCAAAGATGGCCACGGCAGCTGCTAGGGTGGTCCCTCTTCCACCATCGACTCCTGCCCCACAGTTCTAACTGCTGGGATGACTGGGGCTCGGCCTTTCCAGGCAATGGTCCCACGTGGTCTGGCCTCTAAAGGAATTCTCCAACCCTACACTCTCTCGAAAGAGGCTGGCGTGGAGAAAATCTCAGTGTCCAATCAAGTCAGGGGACCCACAGGGGCCATCACCAAGTCAGTCCCACACTGGGTACTAAATTTGATGTCGAAAACTCAACCTCCGTGCACCAGTGCCAAATCGAATCTCAGAGAGAGAGGTTTGGAGGAAGTAGAAAAGAATAGCTTTACTGCTTTGGCACCCAAAGGGGGACACAGAAAACTCGTGCCCTCAAAAACCGTGTGTCCCAATGCAGGAGGATCTGGTGAGGAGTTTTACAGAAATGGTTTAAGGGCACAGTTGATCCTAAGGATTAGTGTGTGCACAGGGCCTTAACTCACTTTAATCTGGCCTCAGATGGTCTCTTGATGAGCTTCTCTGGAATGAAGAACACGAAAATCTTCTATTTTGTGGGGGTTTTAGGTTGGTAAAGCGCCCAAAGATACTCTTAAGTGTATCCCTTGAGGCAAAACCAGGATCCTGCCCCAAGGCTGCACTATTGTTTCTTGACTCTTCCTCCCTTGTCTCTGCATCCCCTCCCTTCCCTGATTAGCAACTATTCGAATCTGCCCTTTGGAACTCAGGGAAGGTCCTGGAGTCTCAAGCCTAACTAAAGCCCTTACACTACTCCTAACTCAGTCCCTGACACTGTACCTAACAAAGGCTCTGATGCAAATCCTAACTCAGGCCCTGACACTGTCTCTAACTAAGGCCCTGCTGCCATCAAAATTTAAGACCTGACATTATCCTGAGCTAATACCCTGACCCTGATCTTACCAAGGTCTGAAACTGTCCCAAACTAAGCCCCTGGTGCTGTCCCTAAGTGAGACCCTGAGGCTGTCCCTAACAGAGGCCCTGAGAATGTCTTTAACGAAGACCCTAAGGCTGATCCTACAGAGGCCCTTATGCTGCTCCTAGGTCATGCCCTGACACTGTCACTCACTCAGGCCCTAAAGATAGGCCTCACTTAGGCCCTGTTGCCTTACCTTAGTTAGGCTCTGACGCTGTCCCTACATAAAACCTTGACACTGGTCCTGATGAAGGCCCTGACGCTGGTCCTAACTAAGGCCCTGATACTCTCAATAACTAAGGTCTTCACGCTATCCCTAGCTCATATCCTGACACTACCACTGGCCTCGAATCTGACTCTGTCCCGAGCTAATGTCCTGCCCCTTATCCTCACTGAAGCCCTAATGCTCTCCCTAACTAAGGCCCAGACTAGTCCTAACTAAGGCCCTGACACTATCTCTAACTAAGGTCCGGAATCTGTCCCTAATATAGGCCCTGCTGCCGGCAATAACTAAAATCCGGACACTATCCTGAGCTAATATCCTGACCCATTTCTAACCAAGGTCCTGACACCGTCCCTAAGAAAGCCCTGTTGCTGTTCCTAAGTGAAGACCTGAGGCTGTGCCTAACTCAGGCCCTGAAGCTATGCCTAACTGAGGCCTTGACGCTGTGACTAACTCAGGCCCTGATCATGTCTGTAACTGAGACCCTAATGCTGATGCAACAAAGGCCCTGATGCTGCTCCTACATCATGCCCTGACAGTGTCCCCAGCTAAGGGCCTGACGCTAGGCCTCACTCAGGCCCTGTCGCTCTCCCAGAGTCAGGCACTGACGCTGTCCCTACCTGAAGCCCTGACACTGGTCCTAAATAAGGCCCTGATACTGTAACTAAGCTCTTGACACTATCCCTAGGTCATTTCCTGACACGATCCCTAAACTTTACCCTAACCCTGTCCCTAGCAAATGTCCTGCCTCTTATGCTAACTAAAGCCCTTATGCTGTGACTACCTCAGGCCCTGAATTTAGTCCCAAGGCCGTGACACTGTCCCTAACTAAGGCCCTAACACTATTCCTAACTCAGGCCCTGACACTGTACCTAACAGAGGCCCAGATGCTAGTACTAACTAAGGCCTTGACACTGTCCCTAACTAAGGCCCTGCTGCCGTCAATATCTAACGTCCTGACATTATCCTGAGTTAATTTCCGGACCCATCTCTTACCAAGGTCCTGAAACTATCCCTAAGTAAGCCCTGACGCTGTCCCTAAGTGAGGCCCTGAGGCTGTCCCTAACAGAGGCCCTGATAATGTCTTTAACAAAGCCCCTGAGGCTGATCCTACCGAGGCCCTTATGCTGCTCCTAAGTCATGCCCTGACACTGTCCCTAGCTAAGGCCCTGATGCTAGTCCTCACTCAAGCCCTGTCGCTCTCCCTAAGTCAGGCTCTGACGCTGTCCCTACCTGAAGCCCTGACACTGGTCCTAAATTAGGCCCTGATGCCCTAAGTAACTAAGGTCTTGACACTGTACCTAGGTCATGTCCTGACACAATCCCTAGACCTTAACCTAACCTTGTCTTTAACTAATGTTGAGCTTCTTATGCTAAATAAATCCCTGATGCTGTTCCTAACTAAGGCCCTAAAATTAGTCCCGAGGCCGTGACCCTGGCCCTAACTGAGGCCTGGAGGCTCATCCTAACTCAGGCCCTGACACTGTCCCTAACTAAGGCCCTGACACTACACCTGACTCAGTCCCTGACACTGTGCCTAACAAAGGCTCTGATGCTAGTCCTAAGTCATGCTGAGACACTGTCTCCAAGGCCCTGCTGCAGTCAATATCTAAAGTCCTGACATTATCCTGAGCTAATATCCTGACCCATGTCTTACCAAGGTCCTGAAACTGTCCCGAAGTAAGCCCTGACGCTGTCCCTAAGTGAGGTCCTGAGGCGGTCCCTAACAGAGGCCCTGAGAATGTCTTTAACGAAGACCCTAATGCTGATCCTACAGAAGCCCTTATACTGCTCCTAAGTCATGCCCTGACACTGTCCCTAACTCAGGCCCTAAAGATAGGCCTCACTTAGGCCCTGTTGCCGTACCTTAGTTAGGCTTTGACGCTGTCCCTACATAAAACCTTGACGCTGGTCCTAACTAAGGCCCTGATGCTCTCAATAACTAAGGTCTTCACGCTATCCCTAGCTCACATCCTGACACTACCACTGGCCTGGAACCTGACTCTGTCCCGAGCTAATGTCCTGCCCCTTATCCTCACTGAAGCCCTAATGCTCTCCCTAACTAAGGCCCAGACTAGTCCTAACTAAGGCCCTGACACTGTCTCTAACTAAGGCCCGGAAACTGTCCCTAATATAGGCCCTGCTGCCGGCAATAACTAAAATCCGGACACTATCCTGAGCTAATATCCTGACCCATTTCTAACCAAGGTCCTGACACCGTCCCTAAGAAAGCCCTGTTGCTGTTCCTAAGTGAAGACCTGACTGAGGCTGTGCCTAACTCAGGCCCTGAAGCTATGCCTAACTGAGGCCTTGACGCTGTGACTAACTCAGGCCCTGATCATGTCTGTAACTAAGACCCTAATGCTGATGCAACAAAGGCCCTGATGCTGCTCCTACATCATGCCCTGACAGTGTCCCCAGCTAAGGGCCTGACGCTAGGCCTCACTCAGGCCCTGTCGCTCTCCCAGAGTCAGGCACTGACGCTGTCCCTACCTGAAGCCCTGACACTGGTGCTAAATAAGGCCCTGATACTGTAACTAAGCTCTTGACACTATCCCTAGGTCATTTCCTGACACGATCCCTAAACTTTACCTTAACCCTGTCCCTAGCAAATGTCCTGCCTCTTATGCTAACTGAAGCCCATATGCTGTGCCTAACTCAGGCCCTGAATTTAGTCCCAAGGCCGTGACACTGTCCCTAACTAAGGCCTAGATGCTCGTCCTAAATCTGGCCCAGAATTGTCCCTAACTAATGCCCTAACACTATTCCTAACTCAGGCCCTGACACGGTACCTAACAGAGGCTCTGATGCTAGTCCTAACGCAGGCCCTGACACTGTGTCTAACTAAGGCCCTGCTGCCGTCAATATCTAAAGTCCTGACATTATCCTGAGATAATATCCTCACCCATGTCTTACGAAGGTCCTGAAACTGTCCCAAAGTAAGCCCTGACGCTGTCCCTAAGTGAGGCCCTGAGGCTGTCCCTAAAAGAGGCCCTGAGAATGTCTTTAACGAAGACCCGAAAGCTGATCCTACAGAGGCCCTTATGCTGCTCCTAAGTCATGCCCTGACACTGTCCCTAGGTAAGGTCCTGACGCTAGGCCTCACTCAGGCCCTGTCGCTCTCCCTACGTCAGGCTCTGACGCTATCCCTACCTGAAGCCCTGACACTGGTCCTAAATTAGGCCCTGATGCCCTAAGTAACTAAGGTCTTGACACTATCCCTAGGTCATTTCCTGACACGATCCCTAGACCTTAACCTAACCTTGTCTTTAGGTAATGTCGAGCCTCCTATGCTAACTAAATCCCTGACGCTGTGCCTAACTAAGGCCCTGACACTACACCTAACTCAGTCCCTGACACTGTCCCTAAGGTCCTGACACTACTCCTCACTCAGTCTCTGACACTGTACCTAACAAAGGCTCTGATGTTAGTCCTAACTCAGGCCCTGGCACTGTCTCTAACTAAGGCCCTGCTGCCGTCAATATCTAAACTCCTGACATTATCCTGAGCTAATATCCTCACCCATGTCTTACCAAGGTCCTGAAACTGGCCCAAAGTAAGCCCTGATGCTGTCCCTAAGTGAGGCCCTGAGGCTGTTCCTAACAGAGGCCCTGATGTCTTTAACGAATACCCTAATGCTGATCCTACAGAGGCCCTTATACTGCTCCTAAGTCATGCCCTGACACTGTCCCTAACTCAGGCCCTAAAGATAGGCCTCACTTAGGCCCTGTTGCTGTCCCTTAGTTAGGCTCTGACGCTGTCCGTACGTGAAGCCCTGACACTGGTCCTGATTAAGGCCCTGACGCTGGTCCTAACTAAGGCCCTGATGCTCTCAATAACTAAGGCCTTCACGCTATCCCTAGCTCATTTCCTGACACTTTCCCTGGCCTTGAACCTGACTGTGTCTGGAGCTAATGTCCTGCTTCTTATCCTAACTGAAACCCTAATGCTCTCGATAACTAAGGCCCTGACTAGTCCTAACTAAGGCCCTGACACTGTCCCTAACTAAGGCCCGGAATCTATCGCTAATATAGGCCCTACTGCCGGCAATAACTAAAACCCTGACACTATCCTGAGCTAATATCCTGACCCATCTCTAACCAAGGTCCTGACACCGTCCCTAAGAAAGCCCTGTCGCTGTCCCTAACTCAGGCCCTCAAACTATCCCTAACTGAGGCCTTGACACTGTGACTAACTCAGGCCCTGATCATATCTAAAGATACCCTAATGCTTATCCAGCCAAGGCCCTGATGCTGCTACTAAGTCATGACCTGACAGGGTCCCCAGCTAAGGCCCTGACGCTAGGCCTCACTCAGTACCTGTCGCTCTCCCTAAGTCAGCCTCTGATGCTGGCCCTACCTGAAGCCCTGACACTGGTTCTAAATAAGGCCCTGATACTCTCAGTAACTAAGGTCTTGACACTATCCCTAGCTCATTTCCTGACACTATCCCTAGACCTTAACCTAACCCTGTCCCTAGCTAATGTCTTGCCTCTTATGCTAACTAAATCCCTGATGCTGTCCCTAACTAAGGCCCTGAAATTAGTCCCGAGGCCATGACCCTGTCCCTAATTGAGGCCTGGAGGCTGTCCTTAACAAAGGCCCTCAACTTATCTTTAACTGAGGCCCTGACACTCTCCCTCACTAAGGATTGAGGCTGTCTCTATCTAAGGCTCTGAGTCTGTCTTTAATTAATGGCCTCATTCTTTCCCTAACAAAGGCCCTGACACAGTCCCTAACTAAGGCCCTGACACGGTCCCTAATAACATGAGCTGTCCCTCATTAATGCCCTGATGCGGCCCATAAATGATGTACTGAAGACGGCACTAAGGTCCAGACAATGTCACTAATGACCCAAAATGTCTCTTACTAAGGCCCTCAAATTACCTCTGAGGCCCTAAAGATGTCCATAACTAAGTCCCTGACACAATCTCTAACTAAGACCCTCAAGTTATCTTTAACTGAGGCCATGACAGTGTCCCTAACAAAGAACTTGACACTGTCTCTAACTAAGGCCCTGAGTCTGTCTTTACCTAACGGCCTCACTCTTTCCCCAACTACTCCCTGACGCTGCCCCTAACCAAGGCCCTGACGGCGTGCCTAATTGCCTGAGCTGTCTTTCACTAATACCCTGACCCTGTCCATAACTAACGCCCTGATGATGTCCCTAATGAATAGCCTGAAGTGTCTCTTACTAAGGTCCTCAAGTTTTCTCTGAGGCCCTGACACTCTCCCTAATTAAGGCCTTGACACTGTCTTTAAGTAATGGCCTGATGCAGTTCCTACCTGAGATGTTGATGCTCTCACTAAGACCCTGAAGTCTCTACCTGAGAAGCTGACACTGTCTGTAACTGATTTCCTGACTTTTTCCTTAACTAACATCCTAATTTTGCCCCTAAATAACACCCTGACACTGGTCCTAACTACGGCCCTGATGCTGAACCTATCTAAGGCCCTGACGATGCCCCTAATAGACTTAGATGTCCCTCACTGTGGTCCTGATCCTGTCCATTACTAAGGTCCTGAAGATGTGCCTAAGTACGTCTCTGACCCTGTCCTAAGGCCCTGACCCTCTTCCTAACTAAGGGCCTTGACGCTGTCTCTACAGAAGGCCCTGACACTGCCCCTAAATAACGGCCTGACACTGGTCCCAAGTATGGACCTGATCCTGTCCATAACTAAGCCCCTGAAGATGTCCCTCATTAAGTCTCTGACACTGCCCTTAATAAGCCCCCGACACTGTCCCTAGCTAATGGCCTAAGCTATAACTTACAAAGTCCCTAACACTATCCCCAAGATGCTGACACCCTTCCTAACTTAGGCTTTGATGCTGCCCCTTAGTGCCTAAGCGGTGACAAAATAACACCCTGATTCTATTACTAAGGCCCTGAATATATCCCTAAGAAAGTCTCTGAAGTGTCCCTAACGGCCTAAACTGTCTCTTACTAAGGCCCTCACGTTATCTCTGAGGGCCTGACAACGCTGTCCCTAAGGCCCTGTTGCTGGCCCTAACTAGTGTCCTGATGCTGAACCTAACTGAGGCCCTGATGCTCTTCCTAACTAAAGCCCTAAAACTGTCTGTAACTAATGACCTGACTCTTTCCCTAACTAACACCCTAATTTTGTCCCTCATTAATGCCCTGACACTGGTCGACACTACAGCCCTGATGCTGACCCAATCTAAGGCCTTGACGATGTCCCTAATAGCCTTAGATTTCCCTCACTGTTGGCCTGACCCTGTCCCTCACCAAGGCCCTGACCTCTTCCTAACTAAGGCTGGCTGTGATGACGTCTCTACCTGAGGCACTGATACTGTCTATAATAACGGCCGACTCTTTCCCTAACACCCTGATGCTGTCCCTAATAGCCTCATGTATCTCTCAATAACGCCCTGATCCTGTTCATAACTAAGGCCCTGAATATGTCCCTAAGTATGTCTCTGACGGTGTCCTTAACTAAGGCCCTGATGCTCTCTCTACCTAAGGCACTGACACTATCTATAATAATGGCCTGACTCTTTCCCTAACTAACACCCTGATGCTATCCCTAATTGAGGCCCTGAAGATGTCCCTATTACCCTTAGGTATTCCTCTGTATCACCCTGATCCTGTCCATAACTAAGGCCCGAATATGTCCCTAGGTAAGTCTCTGACGCTGTCCCTAACTAAGGCCCTGATGCTGTTTCTATCTCAGAACCTGACATTCTAATGTCCTGACTCTCCCTAACTAACATCCTGACGTTGCCCCTAAGTGAGGCCCCGACACTCTTCTTAACTAAGGACTTGCCGCTGTCCCTACCTAAAACCCTGACACTGTCTGTAACTAATGACCTGACTCTTTCCCTAACTAACACCCTAGTTTTGGCCCTGACTAACGCCCTGACACTGGTTCTAATTATGGCCATGATGCTGGCTTGAAGGCCCTGAAGATATCCCTAAGTAACAGCCTGAACTGTGTCTAACTAAGGCTCTCACGTTATCTCTAACTGAAGCACTGACACTGTCCCTAACTTAGGCCCTGACGCTGTCCCTTATAGTCTAAGCTGTCACTAAATAATGCCCTGATCCTGTCCATAACTAAGGCCCTGAATATGTCCCTAAGTACATCTCTGATGATGTCCCTAACAGCCTGAACTCTCTTCAAGTTATCTCTGACGCTCTGACACTGGCCCTTCCTAAGGCCTCACCCCGGGGTTGTCCCAGGCTGCTGGGCAGTTTTCTTTTGTCCGCATCTCTAGCCAGCTGCCTGCCATTGGCCACTCTAAGATTCTGTGATGCAGTGGTCCCACGTGGGATGTGCCTGTGTAGGCTCACCTGCGGGAGGAGAGTCATGGCCACTCCGCCCTCCAGGGGACTGCGGCTCAGGGTAGGAATCTCTCAGCCAGTGTCTGGACACAGGGTTCTGTGTCCTTGTTTGTTGTAAATCCCTTGGAGTTACCTCTAACATTTTTTAAATGGATCTCCCCCTCAGCACATTTATGATTTAAATTATTTACCACATTAAAATACAGGAATGACATTATTAGAATGAGCAGGAAGATATCGGATGCCCCCCCCGCCAAATGATCTATTACTTGGAGGATTTAAAATTCTAATGAGAAAACACTCACTCTCCTCACCCTCTTGGGCGTCAGCACAAGGCGGGAATCAGCTGCATTCTTTATTTATCCCTCTGATTTTCCAGAACCTTTCCTTCAAGGAGAAATCTCTGGGCTCTGCGGGAACTGTGAGTGGTGACCATCAGGTAAATCTGAGACTGAAAAGCAAGAGGAAAAGAGAGAGGGGAGGAGATGAGGATTGGTGATGGGGAGAAGCAGGATGCTGAGAGTCTGGGTTAGTCTCCAATGAAGCTAAGGACTACCAGGATCTGGCCCCACCGGCCTTGTCACCTGGTGTGGGGATTGGGGACAGCCAAACCACCATGGCCACTCTCAGAGAAATAAAGAAGGTGGGAGGGCACCCCTGAGAGCCAGGTTGAAAATGGTCATGCTGTGAAATAATAAGATGCCCTTTTCAGAAAAGTGAAGACGGTTCTCTTGGTTCTCAAAGACTTGCAAATACTCTGTGTCCTTCTGGAGGCATGCTGAAGCCGTCAGCCTTTGAGGGCAGTAATGGGAGTGCATCTGGGCTCAAGACCATCCAGCGCTCACTCCTTGAGGGTGCTGAGGATGACCAGTGTCCACCCCTCAGGTGCTGTGGGGCCTGAGATCCCCTGATCACCAAGGACGGGAGGGACCACACAGACACTCCACTGGACCACCGGGGGCTTGACTGGTGGGCTACAGTCCTTTATCAGATACATGGTTTGCAAATATCTTGTGCCATTTTGGATGGTGGATTATCTTATTCCTTGCTCCTTTTATACACAACTGTTTTTCATTTTGAGGAAGTCCAATTCATCTATTTTGTCTTTTGTTGCTTGTGCTTTTGGTAGCAGGTCTAAGAAATCATGACTAAATCCAAGGTCATGAAGATTTACTCTCATGTTTTCTTCTACGAGTTTTATAATTTTGGTTCTTGCATCTAGGCCTTTGGTCCATTTTGCGTTGATTTTTGTATACGGGGTGAGGGGAGGTAAGGGTCCAAGTTTATTCTTCTGCATGTGGGTATCCAGTCGTTCCAGAACCTGTGCTAACTATTTGGGAGAAAATAACGCGCAAACGATGTGACCAACAAGGGCCTCATTCTAAAATATACAAACAGCTCATACAACTCAAAAAAGAAAAAAAATCAAAAAATAGGCAGAAGGTCTAAATAGACATTTCTGCAAAGACATACAGCTGGCCAATAGGCACATGAAAAGATGCTCCACGTCGCTAATTATTAGAGAATGCAAATCAAAACTACAGTGAGTTATCACCTCATAGTGGTCAGAATGGCCATCATTAAAATGTCTAGAAATAAATGCTCGAGGGGGTGTGGAGAAAAGGGAACCCTCCTACACTACTGGTGGGAATGTAAATTGATGCAGCCACTATGGAAAACAGTATGGAGGTTCCTCAAAAACTAAAACTAGAATTACCGTATGAACCAGCAATCCCACTCCTGGGCACACATCCAGACAAAACTATAATTTGAAAAGATACACGCACCCCAGCATTCACAGCAGCACTATTCACAATAGCCAAGACATGGAAGCAACCTGAATGTCCCTCAACAGATGAATGGATATAGAAGATGTGATACATATATACAATGGAATATTACTCAGCCATAAAACAGAATGAAATAATGCCATCTGCAGCTACATGGATGGACCTAGAGATTATCATACAAAGTGAAGTAAGTCAGACAGAGAACAACAAATACCATATGATATCACTTATATGTGGATTATAAAATGAGACCCAAATGAACCTATCTACAGAACAAAAACAGACTCTCAAATATAGAAAACAGACTTGTGGTTGTCAAGGGGAAGACAGGGGAGAGGGATAGATTGGGAGTTTGGGATTAGTAGATGCAAATTATTATATATAGGATGGATAAACAAGGTCTTACTGTACAGCACAGGGAACTGTATTCAATAACCTGTAATAGACCATAATGGAAAAGAATATGAAAAATATGTATATATGTATGTATGTATATATGAATCACTTTGCTGTACAGTAGAAATTAACACCACATTGTAGGTCAACTATACTTCAGTATCAATTAGTTTGAAGGCACTTTTATAAATTAGGCCTTATTTCTCTTGTCCTTTCATCCTGGGACAAATGTATAACAGAAACTAACCTGGATTACTCCGGGATGAACTCATATCACACAGAACTTTAATTGTTGAACAAACCATGAATATCAGTTACACCATGGGATGTCCTGATCCAATATGAAGTTTGTATACCTTGTATCCAGCCTGCAGAATCCACTAAATTTGGAAATTCAAACTGAAATGAAGCCACCTATCCCATGACTTCTCCACAACTAGTTATACAACATCAATTGGAAACCATATACAATCAAATGAATGCAGACAGAAACAACTATAGCCTTCCTTTTTTTTCGTTTTAGATAAAGACGGTATTTAAGGTGATGTCTTGGGCCGTTTCAGGGTGTTACTCAATTTCCTGGGTATCTGCCATGCACACAGGAGGTACACATGTTAGTTAACTTGTTTGTGCAACTATATGAAGGTAGTTAATACCACAAAACTGTATACGTAAAGTGAATTAAATACTAAAGTCATGTTTTGTATTTCTAATGACAGAGAAAAAAAAAGTGTAGCGCTGATATCTGTTACAAAAATGAACATTAAAAACATTCTTAGTGAAAAAAGCCATACAGAAAAGCCCACCTAGATCCCATACTCATCTTGTCTGCTTCAAATCCATCAAGGTTGTGCAAATGAGGGGGAAACTCAGTAATGGTTCCAGAAAAAGAAAACTGGATCAGGATGGAAAAAGACATTTTCATACAATTGGGACAGCAGGTGAAAGTTGAAGTGGGGCTGAGTATTAAATTATAATGTGGACATCAGGATTTCCTCATTTAGGGGTTATGTGCTGGTTCCTTGGGCAAAACACACAGAGCATTTTGTGTGAAGTGGCAAATGTGAGTACTTTTTGCCATTATTGCAACTTTTCTGTACATTTTAAATTACTGGAAAGTAAATTACTTTTCTAGACAACCATGTCAGTATCATGCCAGAAAATCGGATAAGACAGACATCAAATTTTGTTATAGAGGCCAAGACTCACCCAGACCAAGTTCAACCAAAGTTGTGATACTTATTTCCCTTGTAGGAGTCCGCATGGTATTAAGAGGCACCGTGGGAAGAGTATATTAGTAGCTACCATGTCGTGGGTCCTGTGGATTACCTGGGGTGCAGTAGAAACTGAGATTTTAGTATTGCAATTTTTCACATTACTTCAAAAAATATGTTAAAAAATAAATTCAGTAAAGTTGCAAAATATGGAATCAATATACACAAATCAGTTTTGTTTCTATACACTAATAATGAACCACCAGCAAGAAAAATTAAGAAAACAATCCCATTTACAATTCCATCAAAAAGAACAAACTATTTAGCAATAAATTTAACCAAGGACATGAAAGACCTATACTCAGAAAACTATAAAGCATTGATAAAGAAACTGAGCACACAATAGAAAACAATATTCCATGCTCATGCATCAGAAAAATTACAATTATTAAAATGTTTATTCTACCCAAAGCCATCAACAAACAGTGCCAGGAAAACTAGACACCAGACTCCAAAGAACGACACTGGTCACCATCTACATGGCACATAAAACTAACTAAAGTGCACAGTATTCCACATTAAACCCTTTCTCTCCTGAGGCCCCTGAAGATGCACCCCACCCACCCAGCAGTCAGCTGCACAGGAAGATTCTCCACACTTGCTCATTTTTTCCTCTTGTGGAGTCTCCTCACCAGTGGCTCCTGAGAAAACCCAGCTGCTGTCAGTGTGGACAATGCCTCATGGTCCAGAAGCCTCAGCCCTGACAGGAGACAAAGCTCCTGTCTGCTTGTCATGGAGCAAAGTCTGTGGGCAGGGTGCACCTGTGCCCCCAGGGTCAGACAGGTGGGTTCGGCGCCCCCTGTGGGACGTCAGAGAAGTGCCGGGAGCGCCGCACTCACAAACCCAGAGGCCTCATCCGGAAGGCAGTTCTGCTGTATATACTAAGTTTGGAAATCCAAACTGAAATGGAGCCAAGTATCTCACTGTATCTTCTCAAAAGATGGTTAAGGAGCAATTAATTACAAACCATATGTAATGAAATGAATGTAGACACAAACTTTACAACTTAAACCAAAATTCACTCAAAATTGCCCATAGACAAATTTAAATTACCAAACTATAAAAGTCCTAGAAAAAAAAAAGATAATTTACATGACTTTGGGTCTGGTGACCTTATTCAGAAAACCGGAAGACAAACCACAAACTGCAAGAAACTACTTCCAAAACACATATCTGATAAAGGATTTGTACTCAAATTATGCCAACAACGCCATTAAAATTTGGTAAAGATTGAAACACACACCTGGCCCAAGAAGATAAACAGGCAGTAAATAAGCATACAAGAATATACTCAAGATGCTGGTGGAATGCATGTACAACCAACTTTGGAAGACAGTTTGGCAGTTTTTTCCAAATCTAAAAAGTCTCACCTTAGGATCCAAGAAGTGTACCTCTTGTATTTAGACAACTGCTTTGAAAAACTGTGTTCAAGCCAAAACTAGCATCAAGTAATGCACAGCAGCTCTATTCATAATGGCTAAAAACTTAAAGATATCAGGATGTCCTTCTGTAGATGAATTCATAAGCAAATTAGGGCACATACATGTCAAGGGGAGAAGAATACACCACCCCAAAATATGCCCATTTGACAAAAGGATTATTTTGGACTGAATAATTTAAGAAACAGCAGACCCAGGAGAATCTTTCAAAACCAAGTAGAAAATGCCCTTTTAGGAGGTAAATTTACATTTATTAAGGATCTCTCCATTTATAAGGGTATGTCCCTCTCTGGACCAGGAATTGAATGATGACTAAATATCAAGAAAAGCTTGTTGGGACTTCCCTGCTGGTCCAGTGGTTAAGACTCCATGCTCCCAATGCAGGGGACCAGGGTTCAATCCCTGGTCAGGGAACTAGATCCCGCATGCTGCAATTAAGAGCCCGCTAGGAATAAACCTACCTAAGGAGACAAAAGACCTGTATACAGAAAATTATAAGACACTGATGAAAGAAATTAAAGATGATACAAATAGATGGAGAGATATACCATGTTCCTGGATTGGAAGAATCAACATTGTGAAAATGACTCTACTACCCAAAGCAATCTACAGATTCAATGCAATCCCTATCAAACTACCACTGGCATTTTTCACAGAACTAGAACAAAAAATTTCACAATTTGTATGGAAACACAAAAGACCCCGAATAGCCAAAGCAATCTTGAGAACGAAAAATGGAGCTGGGGGAATCAGGCTCCCTGACTTCAGACTATATTACAAAGCTTCAGTAATCAAGACAGTTTGGTACTGGCACAAAAACAGAAATATAGATCAATGGAACAGGATAGAAAGCCCAGAGATAAACCCACACACATATGGTCACCTTATCTTTGATAAAGGAGGCAAGCATATACAGTGGAGAAAAGACAGCCTCTTCAATAAGTGGTGCTGGGAAAATTGGACAGCTACATGTAAAAGTATGAAATTAGAACACTCCCTGACACCATGCACAAAAATAAACTCAAAATGGATTAAAGACCTAAGTGTAAGACCAGACACTATCAAACTCTTAGAGGAAAACATAGGCAGAACACTCTATGACATACATCACAGCAAGATTCTTTTTGACCCAGCTCCCAGAGAAATGGAAATAAGAACACAAATAAACAAATGGGACCTAATGAAACTTAAAAGCTTTTGCACAACAAAGGAAACCATAAACAAGACCAAAAGACAACCATCAGAATGGGAGAAAATATTGGCAAATGAAGCAACTGACAAAGGATTAATCTCCAAGATTTACAAGCAGCTCATGCAGCTCAATAACAAAAAAACGAACAACCCAATCCAAAAATGGGCAGAAGACCTAAATAGACATTTCTCCAAAGAAGATATACAGATGGCCTACAGACACATGAAAGAATGCTCAACATCATTAATCATTAGAGAAATGCAAATCAAAACTACAATGAGATATCATCTCACACCGGTCAGAATGGCCATCATCAAAAAATCTACAAACAATAAATGCTGGAGAGGGTGTGGAGGAAAGGGAACACTCTTGCACTGTTGGTGGGAATGTAAATTGATACAGCCACTATGGAGAACAGTATGGAGGTTCCTTAAAAAACTACAAATAGAACTACCATACGACCCAGCAATCCCACTACTGGGCATATACCCTGAGAAAACCATAGGTCAAAAAGAGTCATGTACCAAAATGTTCATTGCAGCTCTATTTACAATAGCCAGGACATGGAAGCAACCTAAATGTCCATCGACAGATGAATGGATAAAGAAGATGTGGCACATATATACAATGGAATATTACTCAGCCATAAAAAGAAATGAAATGGAGGTATTTGTAATGAGGTGGATGGAGTTAGAGTCTGTCATACAGAGTGAAGTAAGTCAGAAAGAGAAAAACAAATACAGTATGCTAACACATATATACGGAATCTAAGGAAAAAAAAAAAAAAAAAAGGCCACGAAGAACCTAGTGGCAAGACGGGAATAAAGACACAGACCTACCAGAGAATGGACTTGAGGATATGGGGAGGGGGTGGGGTGAGATGTGACAGGGTAAGAGAGTGTCATGGACATATATACACTACCAAATGTAAAACAGATAGCTAGTGGGAAGCAGCTGCATAGCACAGGGAGATCAGCTTGGTGCTTTGTGACCACCTAGAGGGGTGGGAGGGAGGGAGATGCAAGAGGGAAGAGAAATGGGAACATATTGCATATGTATAACTGATTCACTTTGTTATAAAGCAGAAGCTAACACACCATTGTAAGGCAATTATACTTCAATAAAGATGTTTAAAAAAAAAAAAAAAAAGAGCCCGCATGCCGCAACTAAAGATTCCACAGGCTGCAACTGAGACCCGGCACAGCCAAATAAATAAATGTTTTAAAAAAAAAAAGCTTGTCAATGAAATAGGCCTGGATGTAAATCTGTGTAACAACCATACCCTTGTTTACTGGGCTTTGACTAATAACATCCCTTAAATGGCTTCCTCCATTCCCTAACATCTTTCTTTTGTTCTCAGCAGAAGATAGCATTTAAGGTAATGGCTTGGGCCATTTCAGGGAGTGACTCAGTTTTCCTGGGTATCTTTCAAGTATACAGGAGGTACGCATGGTATATATTAAACTTCTGATTGTTTTCTCCAGTTTGTCTCTTTTTCATTACAAGGGGGATCTCAATAAAGAACATAGAAGTGTAGAGGGAAAACTATTTTTCCTCTCATATACATGCAATGCAATAGTATTCAGAGATATAAAGGAATGGACCATCAACCCGTGCAAAAAAAAAAAAAAAAAAACATAGATGCATCTAACACTTGCATTGCTAAGTGAAAGAATCCAGTCTGGAGTGCTACACACTGTATGACCTCATTTATATGACATTCTAGAAAAGGCAAAACTGACAATGGTAAACAGTTTACGGAATATGTGGTTGAAATAGTCCATATGATACTTTAGTGGTGAATACCTGTCACTATGCATTTGTCTACACCCACAGATTTTTACAACCCAACAAGTAATTTACAATCTATTCAAACTTAGCTACTTAGGATATGGGAGTGTCAAAGACTGGAATACAGAACGTAACAAAGAATCTAACTGATTCAGAAATGTATGAAAAAACTCACTGTTGGTAGTGGGACAAATGGGCTGACCTAAGTTAACTCTGGAAATGTACAGACTCTGTAGGCCAAAGACAAAATGTGCCATACATACACAGTGGACTCTATGTTCTTTCCATGAGGGGTAGTAGCTAACGGTACCGAAACTACTATATCAGTAATCGAATGGAACAAGCACTGAATTTAATAAATGAAAAATGGTGGAAGCCAGGTTTCTTACCACTGGAGTGGGATGTTACAGTCAAACAAAGGGAGAAGGTTACAATATCATAACAATGTCATAACAGATCCAGTTGGAGACATCAGTGTAAACTATCTTTAGCCTAATAGAGATACACATAGTTCCACATGGAAATCTTTATAATTATGGGTATATGCATAGGCTGGGATACATGCACATATTTCCATGCACTGTCAGCTGAGCATATTTAGCTCCCATGTGTAAGTTTTTAATACCATTCTCTAATAAAAGGAACAAGGGCTCTTTGAAGAAAGGGCTGATGCTAGGACTGAGACAGTAAATCTATGAAGCAGGATAATCTTAAAATATCAGAAAGTAAAGAAGTACCAAAAATTTTAAAAACCCACAAAAGGAAAATTATGTAAAATGGAAACAGGAGCAAATGGAAAAAGCTCTCAACAGCCAGAGCAAGAATTAAGTAAGCAGTCTAATAATGTAGTGCTGGATTATAACCAAAAGTTTACAGTAATTATTCACGTGTCCAAACTGGTAAAATAAATTACATAGTTTTTGATGAACGGTGTTAAATAGAAATCTCCTATGCAGAAAGCTTCTAAGCAATGTATATAGCCACTCAGCTGTCCATCAAGGACGTGAAGCTAACCCCTCTCTCCTCAAGTGTGGGTTCTGCATTATGACTTCCTCCTAAATAAGGCACACAGGATGGACATGGGAAAAATTAACCTCACTGTGGGAAAACTTGACACACACTACTTCAGCTAGGTGACCAAAGTTAAGAATATAAGTGAGAAGTTTCCTTAAGAGCCTGTCCTCTTGATATATAGTGAAGAGGAAGCACTTCACCTCTGTGGTCTGCTTTTTCAAAGCCAAGTCTAACCATGACAAAACCACCAAGCAAATCCCAGTGCCCAGCAGTCTATAAAATACCTGACCAGTCCTCCTCCACACTGTCAAGGTCATGGAAACAAGGAGAGTCTGAGCAACTGTCAAAGCCCAGAAGAGACTAAACAGACATGATGGCCCCATGTCCTTTGAGATCCTGGAACAAGGAAAGGTATAACAAAGGGAACATGAATAGGGGCTTCACTTAATAATAAAGTATCAATATTTGTTCATTATTTGTCATGATTCTGTAGAAAATTAGACAGGAAAGATTAAACCTCAAATAAGAGAAACCTACTGTGACAAACTGGAAATCTAGAGGAAAAGGGGGATTTCTTTGTAAAAACACATTACCAAAATGCACCCTAAATTAAGGAAAATACAAAAAGACCAATTAATCACTGAGGAACCTCTTCCCCATACTGGTTATCCTATCACTGTTCCAGGGTTTCCCTCTCCTGGGACAGGGAAGGAACAGGGACAGAGATGTTTGGCAGCTCCCCTAGTATCTGACCCCACCCAGTGTCTTCATCTCCCCCAGCCACGCCTACCCAGTGAGGACACCTGAGGAAGGATCAGGGATTATTGTTTCAGATGTATCAACCAGGACTTTTTCTTTTCCCAGCGACTGGACACACTTACTGAAGTAAAATAAATTAGTATTTGTTTTAAGGGTAGAAATAAATTAATACTTGCAAGTGGCAAGTTGAAGAATGGGTTTGGACCTGGCAGGTCCAGTGGCTCACACTGTCTCAGTGTGACCTTGCTTCTCTCCAAAACTTTGTCCTGCTCAGTGCCTTTGGGGGACCCCATTCACAGGCACAGGCTCTCTCACTGCCCTTGGGCCAACAGCAATTCTAGGCTGACAACCACTCACCATCCATTTTCCGAGAAAGAGTTTCTCCTTTTCTTGGATTCCAAGGAAGTCATGGTTTTAAATGCCTTTGATCTGGCTTGGGTTGCATTCTCATCCTTGGCCCATCACCAGAAGATGGAAAATGGGACTGGCTAGATGTGGGCTGTAAACCCATCTTCGAGCTGGGTGGAACATGGGCTCATCCTTCTGCAACCGTTTGGACTGGAAGCAGGTGAGATGTAATTCCCAAAGGAAAACTGAGGCACTTGGGCCTGAGAACAGATGTTGGCTGGCAGAAAGCAGCAGATTCTAAGTCAATGACAGCTCACTGCACAGCACAGAATCTGACACAAAAGGAAGAAAGGGGTTCACTCAGGTTCAGGGGCTGCAGCTACACATCCAGTGCTCTTACTGCCCTCCCAAGACTGCAAGAAGTTCTTTCACTTACTGAAAAGTCAGGATCGTTGGTGGTGGTAAACTCAAGTCTCTTTCCTTGGGCATCAGGTCCTCACATCTCAGAGGCGGGCCCAGAACAGCCCATGTGCCCTCAGAAGACACACAGACCTCATTCCTGCCCCTGAGAGGTGGGAGCCCTTGAGCTATGCCATCTCCCTGGCCATATTAATTGCCCATCCCTGAAAAACAAAACTGCTCCTTTTCCAGTTTCTTCTCTCTCCTTTACTAAGAGGAAGAAACCAAATGCTAGGGTGGTAAGGAAACTCTTGTGCAATGAAGTAATGGGAGGCTCAAGAATTATTCCAAGCCATGGAACCCATAATTGGCAGGCTTTCCAGAGGCCACATGGATGCATGTGGCTCTCCAAGACAATGCAGTGTCAGTGTGAACCTTCCATTGGGAGGTCCAGTTGCCCCCATATCTTTGATTCTTAATGACTATGAATGTCAAAAGTTTCTAACGACTGAAAGGACAAAGGATTGCAGGGCCGTGGTCTGCTGTATGGTTGTTGTGTCAGGGACGCACTCCAATGTTTAGAGGATTATTACTTCTCTTGGCAGCCTATGAGGCTGTGAGCAGGAGGCCTTTTTCTCAACCACATGCATGTTGGTAGTTGAAACTTCTCAAAGGAATGTCTACACTGACCAGGTAGCTCTTGAATTGCCCAGCATCACGGTCAGCTCCGTAACTGTACATGAGGGCCTGACAATGCCCAGGCTAGACTGAGCTAGAGGACCACAGATGCCTACCTGGATAGTCAGAGGTCAAGGGCTGTCCTGCCTGAGACTTGATCATCTATTCATGCCCACTCAGATGGGACAAAGGATGCCTCCAGTGCCAGGAGGGCCCCACCAGCCCTTAAGAAGGCAGCATCTGGGGGCTGGCAGGTCACTGCACCCAGTCCTGTATAAATCCACACATGCCCACTGAGTGCCCTCCTGTCTGGGCTGTGCTGGAACCTGGGGCTGCCCAGGCAGAGTAGGGCCAGCGTCACCCTTCCCAGGTAGGAAGGCAGAAGGAAACAATGCATGACTTCTGACACCCTCCCTAATCCTTGACAGAGGTTGAGTTGGATGAGAAACAGTCCGAGACAAGAACAGACATTTCATTCTTCTCTCAGAGCCCAGGACTGGGGGAAGGGAGGCCAGAAAAACAGCTACTGACCTCAGCTCCCTGACTCCTGTTTGACCCTGGGCAAGTCCTATCCATTCTGGAGGCTTCAGAGAGAAGGAGAGGGGAGGGCAATGAGGGTCAACTGTGCTTAAACCTAACTCTAACCTTTACCCTAAGAACCCTAACCTCTAACCTTAACCCCCTAACAACCCTAGCCCCAGACCCTCGCCCCTGACCCTTTAACCACAACCCTCTACCATAACTCTCGAACCATGACTCTCCAACAATGACCCATAACCCTAAACTGTGACCCCTGAACCCTCACACTGACTCAACCCCAGGCCTAAAGCCTGGCCTAGTGGGTACCGAGGGATGACTGTATGAACTCTCAAATAAACCAAGGAATTAAATCTTCCTGACCATGAATTTAGCAATGGTTTCTTAGATTTGACAGTAAAGCATAAGAAATGAAAGAAAAAAATAGATAAATTGGATTTCCTCAAAATTACAAACCTTTGTGCATCAAAAGAGGTTATCCAGAAAGTAAAAAGACAGCCCACAGAATGGAAGACAATATTGGCACATTATATATCTGATAAGACTCTTTACCTAGAATATACCCAGGGCTTTTACAACTCATCAACAAAAAGACCAACAATAAAATTTATGAAACAGACAAATGGCTTGCATGGACTGCTCTCCAGGCAAGACATACAAATGGTCAACAAGGACATGAAAAGATGTCAAACATCAGTAGTCATGATGAAAATGCAAATTAAAGCCACAGTGTGATGCCCCTTCACACACACTAGAATAAAAATAAATTTTAAAATAAATTTTAAAATATATAAATAAAAATAACAAATGTTGGCAACAGTGTAGAGAAATTGAAACCCTTAAAAGTTACTTATGGAGATGTACAATGGTGCAGTCTATGTGTACAAAACTTTAGCATTTACTCAAAAATATAAAATATAATTACCATGTGGTTCAACAACTCCACTCCTAGATATATACCCAAAAAATGGAAAACAGGTGTTCAAACAAAAACTTGTACACCAATTATTCATAGCAGCACTGTTCACAATAGCTCAAGGTAGAAAAGATTTAAATGTCCATCAGCAGGTAAATGGATAAGCAAAATAAGGTAGATCCATAAGCTGCATTATTCTGTCATATAAAGGAATAAAGTAAAATTATACAGTCACTGTGGAAAACTGTATGGTGGCTCCTCAAAAACATGGAAAATGTATGATCCCTTGATTCCACTCCAGGGTGTACACCCAAAATATTAGAAAGCAAGGACTAGAACAGATATTTGTACCCCATATTCATAGCAACATTATTCACAATAGCCAAAAGGTGGAAGCAACACAACACATCCTTCAACAGATGAATGGATAAGTACAGTGTATTATATACACAATGGGATATGATTCAACCTTTAAAACTAAGGTAATTCTCACACTTGCTACAATGTGGATGAACCTTGACATCATTATGCTAAGTGAAACAAGCCAGACACAAAAAGGACAAACGTTCTATGATTCCACTAGTATGAGGTATCCAGATAAGTCAAATTCAAAGACAAAGTAGAATAAGGTTGCCAGGGGTTGAGGTGAGTTAGTGTTTAATGGCTACGGTTTCACATGGGGAAAATAAAGTTCTGGAGATGGATGGTGAGGATATTTTTACAACAATGTGAATGTAGTTAATGCCACTGAACTGTATACTTAAAAATGGTTTAAATGGGGCTTCCCTCATGGCACAGTGGTTAAGAATCCGCCTGCCAATGCAGGGGACATGGGTTCAAGCGCTGGTCCTGGAAGATCCCGCATGCCGCAGAGCAACTAAGCCCACGAGCCACAGCTACTGAGCCCTCGTGCCACAACTACTGAAGCCCATGCTCCTAGAGCCCGTGCTCCACAACAAGAGAAGCCTGCACATGGCAATGAAGAGTAGCCCCCTCTCGCCGCAACTAGAGAAAGCCTGCACACAGCAACAAAGACCCGACACAGCCAAAAAATAAAAAATAAAATAAATTTTTTAAAAAAGCTTTAAAAAAATGGTTTAAATGGTAAATGTTATGTGTTTTTAATCACGATGGAAAAAAATGAATGAAATAATGATCAATGTTACAATGTGGATAAACACTGAAAACATCCTAAGTGAAAGAAGCCATACAGAAAAACCACCCAGATCATGCTCATCTTGTACACTTTAAATCCAGCAAGGTTTTTAAAGTGAGGAAAAGCCCCAGTGATGGTTCCAGGAAAAGAAAACTGTATTCGAAGGAAAATACATTTCCACAAAGCTGGGGCAGCTGGTGAAAGTTGAAGCAGGTCTGTGGATAGGATTATAATGTGGAAACCATAATTATTCCTCACTTTGGGGTTATGTGCTGGTTCCCTGGGAGAGTGGCCCTCCCACTCTCACAGGGTAAAACAAACTGGAGTATTCTGTGAATGTGGAAAACTTGATACTGCTATTTAAAGTTTTTTATACACTGGAAATTTACTAGAAAATAAAGTACTTATCAAACAACCATGTCGTACCACGCCAGAAATACAGACATCAAACTCTGTTACAGAGGCCAAGCCCTACCCAGATCCAGCTCACCCGCAGTGGGGATGCCAATCACCCTCGTAGGAGTCCACATACTATGAGAGGCACCGTGGGAAGATTACATTGGGAGCCACTATGTCCTGGGTGCTGTGGGTGACCTGGATGTAGCTGAAACAGTGGGATTTCTGAATTCTAGTTTTCCACATTCAACCACCAAAAAACTGTTACAACTAAAAAATGAATTCAGTAAAGCTGCAGGATACAAAAAAAGAAAAATCAATGCACAAAAATCATTTGTGATTCTATACACTGATAATGAACCATCAGAAAAAGAATTTTTAAAAAAAAATCCCACTTACAATTGCATCCAAAAAGATAAGCAGGAGTAAATTTAACCAAGGACGTGAAGGACCTGCACACTGAAAACTGGAAGACACTGATAAAGGAAACTGAACAGACAAAAATAAATGGAAAGATACCCCGTGCTCATGGGTAAAAAGAATAGTGTGAAAATATGCATTCTAAGGTGGGACTTCCCTGGCCGTCCAGGGGTTGGGACTCTGTGCTCCCACTGCAGGGGGCACAGGTTCGATCCCTGGTTGGGGAAATAAGATCCCGCATCCTGCATGCCACACGGTGTGGCCCAAAATTTTTTTTTAATTTAAAAAAAATATGCATCCTAGCCAAATTAATGTACACATTCAATGCAATCCCTACCAAAAGTGCAATGACATTTTCCATAGAAACAGAACAAACAATCTTAAGATGTGTTTGGAACCACAAAGGACCCAGAAGAGCTAAAGCGACCCTGAGGAAGGAGAACGGGCTGGAGGCATCTCGCTCCCTGACTTCACACTTCATTACGAAGCTACAGTCCCAAAAAAGTGTGGAATTGGCACAAAAACAGGCACACAGACCAGAGGAACAGAGCAGAGAGCCCAGGAATCAACCTACAGGTATGTGATCAGTTAATTCACAAGAAAGGAGCCAAGAACATACACCAGGGAAAGGACAGTCCCCTCAATAAACGGTGCTGGGAAAACCGGACGCCACACGCCAAAGAACAACACTGAACTCTGTCTACACCACACACAAAAGGGGCCAAAAACCCAGTTTTCCACATCAAGCCCCTCCTCTGAAGACTGACACCCTCAGCGGTCAGCCACGTACAGGAAGCTTCTGCCCACTTTTCCTCACCTTTTCCCTCAGCGGCGTCACCTCCCGGCAGGTCCTGAGGAGACCAGGCTCCTCTCAGCATGAACTGGACCCCACAGTGTCCCAAAGCTGAAGCCCCAGGGGGTCCTGAGGAGACCCGGCTTCCATTCGTGTGGACTCGACCCCGGCTTGTCCCGAAGCCCGGCCATCAGCGTGGACTCAGCCCCGCGTGTCCCAGAAGCCAAAGCCCCAGCGGGTCCTGAGGAGACAGGGCTCCTCTCAGCGTGAACGTGAACAGCATGATCTGAACAGACATCCCACCAAAAAAGATATACAGAGAGTAAAAGTCATACAGGAACAAGCTCAACATCATATACCATTAGGGAATTACAAATTAAAATCGTGAGATATCACAGCACACCTATTAGCACTGCTAAGCTCAAAAAATATGACAATACCAATGGCTAGAGGGTGAGGAACAAAAGGAGCTCTCCCTCATAGCTGGGGGGAGGCATGTGCAGCCACTTTGTAAGACAATTTGGCAGTTTTTTCCAAAGCTAAACAAGTCTCACGTTGGGATCCAACAATCATGCTTCCAGCATTTAGGCAACTGCTTTGAAAACCTATGTCCAAATGCAAACGAGGATGCAATTATGAACAACAGCACTTTCATAATGGCTAAAAACTTGAAGAAATCAGGATATCCTTCAAAAGATGAATGCATAAGCAAATTGGGGTACATCCATGTCAAGGCGAGTAGAATATGCCACCCCAAAATATGTCTCTCTGGCATAAGGATTATTGGTCTGCTTTAAAAAAAAAAAAAAAAGGCCTCCCTGGCGGCTCAGTGGTTAAGAGTCCGCCTGCCAATGCAGGGAACACGGGTTCAAGCCCTGGTCCGGGAAGATCACACATGCCGCAGAGCAACTAAGCCCGTGCGCCACAACTACTGAGCCTGCGCTCTAGAGCCCGCGAGCCACAACTACTGAGCCCGTGTGCCACAACTACTGAGCCCGTGTGCCACAACTACTGAAGCCTGCACACCTAGAGCCTGTGCTCCATGACAAGAAAGGCCACCACAATGAGAAGCCTGCGCACCGCAATGAAGAGTAGCCCCTGCTCGCCACAACCAGAGAAAAGCCTGCATGCAGCAACGAAGACCCAATGCAGCCAAAAATAAAATAATAAATTTATTCAAAAAAAAAGTCTCAGAAAACTGAGATTGCCGTTTTATGAAGGACATTTACAATAGAGAAGTCTCCATTTATAAGGGTATGTCCCTCTTTGCACCAAAAATAGAAGGATAATTAAATCTTAAGTAACTCTTTTCACTGGAGAAGTCCTGACTTAAATGTGCAAACACTCATACGCTTGTTTACTGTGCTTTGCAGGATAACCTGCCAAAACTGGCCTTCCCCCCTTCCCCAGCATCTTTCTTCTGTTTTTAGCTGAAGACGGTATTTAAGGGGATGGTTTTGGTCATTTCAGGGAGCGACTCAGTTTTCCTTGCTATCCCCCCTGTATTCAGAAGGTATACATGTAATTAAACTTCTGCTTTTCTCCTGGTAATCTGTCTTTTATTTCAGGGGCAGGGGGGCCTCAACCAAGAACCTAGAAAAGTAGAGGGGAAATTGTTTTTCCACCCATACACATGCAGTGGACTACTACTCAGCAGG
Organism: Balaenoptera borealis; assembly: GCF_965194805.1. Classification (NCBI taxonomy): domain Eukaryota; kingdom Metazoa; phylum Chordata; class Mammalia; order Artiodactyla; family Balaenopteridae; genus Balaenoptera; species Balaenoptera borealis. Next base: position 82,506 of record NC_138878.1, read on the forward strand.
AAGGAATGCACCATCAGCCCATGGAAAGACATGGATAAATCCTCAGTATGTACTGCTACGTGAAAGCATCCAGGCTGAGGAGGCTGCACACAGTATGACCCCATTGGTGACACTCTGGGAAAGGCAAAGCTACACAGATGATAAGCAGATCATGCGGTGGGGGGTTTGAAGCGTTCCATGTGACACTCTAGGATGGATACCTGTCACTGTGCATTTGTCTAAGCCCACAGATGTGTGTAGCCCAAGGGACCAATCATAATCTATTCAAATTTAGTTATTTGGGATGTAGGAGTGTTGCAGGATGGAATACATAATGTGACAGAGTCTAAATGTATTAGAAATATATGGAAACAACTCACTGTAGGGGAAGGGATAAAAGGTGCTGACCTAAGTTACCTTTGGAAATGAATGGAATCTGTAGACTAAAGGCAAACTGGACCGTACATATACAGTGGGCTTTATTTTACGAAGTTCTTTCCAGGGTGTAGTAGCTAACAATTCTGAAACCTCTGCACATGTAACCTGGAAAGGAGCAATGCATACATAAACGGCAGATGGTGGGAGCCAGGCTCCTTGCTGTGGGAGCGGGAAGTTACAGATAAGCAAGGGGAGAGCCTCTGCCCTCATAATCCTGGATCTGGGCTTCCTGGGAGGATGTTGACTGGCCGGGGGAAACACACAGATCTTCACGCTGGGAAGACCCTGCAGACATAGGAACTTCACGCCCCATCTTTCCACCCATACCTGCTGGAAACACTCAGCCCTCCATCATCAGTCAATTGAAGCGTTTAAGACATTCTCGCCCCCAAGCAGATAAAGGAGCATGAGGGTCTTGCTTACCCCTAAGCTGTCCCAGAATCCAGGCCCTGGGGGTGGAGCCAGGTTGGGGCTTCCTGGGCCTCTGACCAGCAGGTGAGAGGAAAGAGGAGGACCAGTCCTGAGGACAGAGGTTCCCTCAAGTCTGTTAGCCCAGGAGCCCCGATGGGATTCATTCCCAGTGAGGACATGGGCAGTGTCTGCAGTGGTTCTGTGCTCCCCCTGGGCCCCTTTGATGAAGCCATGGCACCACTGGGCCCAGACGTCTCCTGGCAGTGTCTCAAGCTCTGACACAGCGGTTTTACAAAGGAACAAGAGAATGGAGCTGAGCCCCTGACGGCCACTCCTTTCTGGCTCTGAGTTGCTTCCAACAGGACCGCAGTCACCTGCACATAGTCTGCTGTGACTTACCTGCCCCCATTGGCCTTTCCTCTCCCTCCCTGCGATGATTCCCGTGACATTTCCAGCCCGGACCCCTCTCCCAGGCCAGACGCCTCTGTCCAGTCACTGCACCCCCATCTCACCTTGGGGGCTAACAGGGCCCTCAGGGGACCGGGATCCTGCAGCTCCCCACACCCGGGAGCAGCCCCACCTTCCCAGGTTGCTGAGCCCAGGCACCGGATGTAACCGAGCAGGACCCTACGGGGCCTTCCCAGGACAGACCCCCCCCCCCCATATCCTCTGCTGTAGCTCCTCTCTGAAGTACCTGGATAACAGCATCTGACACACGCTTCCTGAGTTGTTTTACAGATGCTGAAACCACCACCAAACGGAAAAAATTAACTACCTGATGATCTTGAACAGCCCCGGAACTTCTGGTGCCTGAGAATTTAGAGTGTTAACCGCCTGTTACCTCACCATCAACCAGAGAACTGTGCACCAGCTCATCGCATACCCTGCGACCCCCCTCCTTCACCTGGCCTTCAACATTGCTGTGCTGAAATCCTTCAGGGGGTTCGGGGATTCAGAGCACAAGCCGCCTGTTCTCCTTGTATTGGCACTTTTACAATTAAAGCTGCACTTCCCTTCACCACACCCGGTGTCAGTAGACTGGCTTTACTGCACTCGGGCAAGCGGACCCAAGTTTGGTTCGGTAACACTGGGGTCTCCCAGGCTCCCACTCTCCTTGTGCCCCACTGACTGTCATCTGCTCCTCCAGAGTCTTGTTGCAGCAAAAATAGAAATGAAGTTTTCCCTCCCCTGAGAACAAGGAAAACAAAGGGAACAGCGAACAGGTTAGAGAAGAAACATAACCTGGCCTGAAAGAGTTCATCACTCCTTGTTTTACTTTGTCACTAATTTGTAGTAACTAGATTTGTACTTTACAAAGCGAACCTCACTCCCTGACACTATGTAATTTACCTCTGGCACCCATCACCCCGAACTCTGTGTGAGTTACATCCCCTGCCTCTCACTCCCTAACCTTATTATGTCCAGCACTTACATTCTATATGCCCCTCATAACAAATCACCCCCTATAGTCTTTGCATTTCAGAAACAAGGTCACCGGCCGATAAACCAGAGGCAAACGGACGCAATTACCAGACCGCCGGACCCCAATTACCGGGCGGCCTGATGCCAACTATGACTGTTTTGAAATAATGCAAAGAAAAGGAGGAATGCAAGACCTTCACTACTTTGATCCTCATCCTATACCCCGGACTGCGAGAGTCACACGTATAAAACCTTCCCTGATTCTCAAGGAGGGCGGGCCCAGTTCTTGAGGCGCTAGCTGGCTGTGTCTTCCCTTCTGCCTGGCAGAAGAATAAAGCCATCTCTCTCTTCCTCCAAAATCCCTGTCTCCGTATTTCTGTTTGGCCTCGGTGCACAGGGAAGCCGAGATTTTGACAACAGTCTGTGGCCAGTTCCCACACTAATTCACCTCTTCGCCCACAGCCCTGGCCCAAGCCCGATCTTGTGCCTGGTTCCTCCATCAGGCCCTGACAAAACTCCCTGCCCACACGGTGCACCTCACATCCCACCCCAACGTGGTCTTTCTGAAGCATAAACGAGACTGTGACTCTCCCCCACCTGTAATCCCCCAAATGTTTCCCCACTTTCGCTAGGGTATCTGCTGGGAGAGACATCTGCCAAGGCCCTGAGAGTCCCCGGGATCCCCACGAGGCTGCTGGCTCCTGGGTTCCCTGACAATGAGCACCTCAGCCGGCCAGGCGACACGGCAGGAAACCCCAGAACCGCTCACCTCAGGAGGGGGCTGGCACGGCCACGGCCTGATCAGAGAGAACAGAGAAGGTCTCCCCAGCTGGGACACAGACTCTGCACGAGTGGCCTCTCCCTGAGCCACTACATCACCTCGTGTGACTTGAGGGAAGGAAGGACCGAGGCACGCTTGGCTCCTAAGGAGGATGGGATAGGCTCAGCCATGTCCCCCCAAATTCACATGCTGAATCCCTAACCCCCAGGACCCCAGGATGTGGCTGTATTTGGAGATGGGACTTTTAAAGAGGAGATCAACGTAAAAATGAGGTCACTAGGGTGGATCCTAATCCAATAGGATTGATGTCCTACAAGAAGAGATTAGGACACAGATAGGCAAAGGGGGAGACCACATGAGGACCTGGGGAGAAGACGGCTGTCTAAGTACCAAGTAGAGAGGCCTCAGGAGAAGCCAGCCTGCACACACCTTGATCTCAGACAGCATCCAGGACTGGGAGATCGGTCTGTTATTCAAGCGGCCCAGTCTGTGGTATTTGTTACGGCGGTCCTGAGCAGACTCACACGCAGGGTAACTCAGGGCTCAGACTGGACAGAGCCCACTCTCCATCCCCCTGTACGGGAGTTACAGGATCCTCAGGAACTGAGGAGGGGGTCCCTGAGGAGAGGCACAAGATAGAAGGTGCTAGGCATTAACGTGACTGCATTCACGTTAAACGTGCCTGAAGTCCATCCACACGAGATGGTCTTGTCCTGTATGTATGCCCACATCGGCACCTTCAGTCTGAACTGAGATCTTTGGCTTCACCACCTCCACTGAGGGCATTAGCTTCACCTGCTGTGGACCGTCTCCTATAGGATTTCCAGAACCACAAAGCATCGAAGCTTCACAGGACCCAGAGTCTGTGTGCTAGCGTCTGGGCGACCCTCACAGGACAGCCGCCCAGCTGCCCATCAGAACCCATTTCCCTTTTTCCTGTTCACAGCTACCCTGCACCTCCCAGCCTTCCCATCCCTTGCAGCTGGGACCCAGTGTCTCATGTTACCAAGGGGAAGGGGTGGAGGTGGTGAGGAGCTTGGCCAGCCTGCATCCTAGGACGGAGGGCATGATGCCCACCTGGTCACCCCACCCTGCTGGTTGGAGCCCTCACCTGGAAGCAGGGAGGAGAAACAAGGGGGACAGAGCCTGGGACCTGCCACCCACCTGCCCTGGACTCTCACATGAAAGGGACAGAGACATCTTGAGCTTCAGCCCAGTTTTAGGAGACACTTTGCTCCAGCAACAAACCTTTGCCCTAAAAGCCAAGGTGCTTTACAAACCCCTCCCCAGCTGTCACAGAAAGTCAGGCTTAATCTCTTCACACTTCGCAAAACCCAGCTCATGCTGAGACCACCACTCAGGTGACGGTGCTTCAGAGCAGCCCCTTTAAAAGATCCCTGGAGTTCAGCTCTCCCAGCCCTGCCTTCAGTTTAAGAGAGAAGTTTCTTTGACAACCTTGAAAAACCTGCTCAGTTTCCTTGACAACCAAGCTTCGCAATCTCCCAAACTCTTCTCCTTCAAACATTCCTATTCTAGGCTTGCTGTGCCTAAAATGACAGTGCTGTCATCACGTATCAGAAAGAGATTCCTCCAAGCCCGTAGTCACTGGTTACATGATGCTATTGATGATGAAATCCCAGAAGAGCCAGCTTTGCAAGGTAACCACTTCTGGACTTTGCACTGGGTCCCTTTCCATGGACCGAGTGGAGTGGCTGTTTCCACGGACCCCATGGTGGACGAGCTCACTTTCTGATGAAGCCAGGCCTTGATCCTTTCCTGGTGATTCTAGGATCCTCATCATCACCAGACCCCCACCCACATGGCTGTTGTCTGTGCCAATCTATATGAGACCTTGGTAATCTCCTAAAATGAGGGTTATTTTATACACAGAAAATGGGTTGAATGGTGGCCCCAAAAGATGTGTCCCCCCAGAACACGTGAACAGGACGATATCTGGGAAAAGGGTCTTCGTACATGTAGTTAAGGATCTCGAGGTGAGGTCATCTTGGGTTACGGTGGCCCCCTATCTAATGACAGCGTCCTTGTAAGAGACAAAAGAGGAGAGACCCAGACCCAGGAGAAGACACGTGAAGACAGAGGCAGAGACAGGAGGGATACAGCCGCAAGCCTGGGGAAGCCTGGAGCCCCCAGAATCTGGAAAAGGCAGGGAGAACCGTATCCTGGAGCCTCTGGAGGGACTTCAGTCCTACAACACCTTGATCTCAGATGTCTGATCTCCAGGACTGGGGGAGGATGAATTCCTGTTGTTTTAAACCACCCAGCTTGTGGTCACTTGTTAGAGAAGCCACAGAACAGTCACACAGACCCTGCTCTGTAAGATCCTGGAGATGTGGGTCTCACTAAAGGCAGACAGAGGCTAGATTATGGAACCGTTAGAGCCAGCATTGGCCCCCAGAAATCCTAAAGCAGTGGTTGGACACCAGAATGTTGAGGGGTTAAGTGAGAAGCCCTAAGGGTGCTGTCTTCACGTGGCCTCCCCAGGTTCTTACACCTGTCCATGTGGGGAGTAAGTATTTCAATCCTGATTCAGGACCTTTAACATTACCATTCACATTGCTAATTAAGAACCCACCAGTGGAGATTGGTTCAAGATGGCGGAGTAGAAGGACGTGTGCTCACTCCCTCTTGCGAGAACACCAGAATCACAACTAACTGCTGAACAGTCATCGACAGGAAGACACTGGAACTCACCAAAAAAGATACCCGCATCCAAAGACAAAGGAGAAGCTTCAATGAGACGGTAGGAGGGGCGCAATCACAATCAAATCAAATCCCATAACTGCTGGGTGGGTGACTCACAAACTGGAGAACACTTATACCACAGAAGTCCACCCACTGGAGTGAAGGTTCTGAGCCCCACGTCAGGCTTCCCAACCTGGGGGTCTGGCAATGGGAGGAGGAATACCTAGAGAATCAGACTTTGAAGGCTAGCGGGATTTGATTGCAGGACTTCAACAGGACTGGGGGAAACAGTGACTCTACTCTTGGAGGGCACACACAAAGTAGTGTGCACATTGGGACCCAGGGGAAGCAGCAGTGACCCCATAGGAGACTGAACCAGACCTACCTGCTAGTGTTAGAGGGCCTCCTGCAGAGGCAGGGGGTGGCTGTGGCTCACCGTGGGGACAAGGACACTGGCAGAAGTTCTGGGAAGTACTCCTTGGCATGAGCCCTCCCAGAGTCCGCCATTAGTCCCACCAAAGAGCCAGGTAGGCTCCAGTGCTGGGTTGCCTCAGGCCAAACAAACAACAGGGAGGGAACCCAGCCCCATGCAGCAGCAGACAAGTGGATTAAAGTTTTACTAAGCTCTGCCCACCTGAGCAACACCCAGCTCTACCCACCACCAGTCCCTCCCATCAGGAAGCTTGCACAAGCCTCTTAGATAGCCTCATCCTCCAGAGGGCAGACAGTAGAAGCAAGAAGAACTACAATCCTGCAGCCTGTGGAACAAAAACCACATTCACAGAAAGATAGACAAAATGAAAAGGCACAGGATTATGTACCAGATGAAGGGACAAGATAAAACCCCAGAAAACAACTAAATGAGCTGCAGATAAGCAACCATCCAGAAAAAGAATACAGAATAATGACAGTGAAGATGATCCAGGACCTTGGAAAAAGAATGAGGGCAAAGATCGAGAATATGCAAGAAATGTTTAACAAAGACCTAGAAGAATTAAAGAACAAGCACCTAGAAGAATTAAAGAACAAACAAACAGAGATGAACAATACAATAACTGAAATGAAAAATACACTAGAAGGAATCAATAGCAGAATAACTGAGGCAGGAGAATGGACAAGTGACCTGGAAAACAGAATGGTGGAATTCACTGCCACAGAACAGAATAAAGAAAAAAGAATGAAAAGAAATGAAGACAGCCTAAGAGACCTCTGGGACAACATTAAACACAACAACATTCGCATTATAGGGGTCCCAGAAGGAGAAGAGAGAGAGAAAGGACCCGAGAAAATATTTGAAGAGATTATATAGTTGAAAACTTCCCTAACATGGGAAAGGAAATAGCCACCCAAGTCCAGGAAGCGCAGCAAGTCCCATACAGGATAAACCCAAGGAGAAACACGCTGAGACACATAGTAATCAAATTGGCAAAAATTAAAGACAAAGAAAAATTATTGAAAGCAGCAAGGGAAAGACAACAAATAACATACAAGGGAACTCCCATAAGGTTAACAGCTGATTTCTCAGCAGAAACTCTACAAGCCAGAAGGGAGCGGCACAATATATTTAAAGTGATGAAAGGGAAGAACCTACAACCAAGAGTGCTCTACCCGGCAAGGATCTCATTCAGATTCGATGGAGAAATCAAAAGCTTTACAGACAAGCAAAAGCTAAGAGAATTCAGCACCACCAAACCAGCTCTACAACAAATGCTAAAGGAACTTCTCTAAGTGGGAAACACAAGAGAAGAAAAGGACCTACAAAAACAAACCCATAACAATTAAGAAAATGGTAATGGGAACATGCATATCGATAATTACCTTAAACGTCAATGGATTAAATGCTCCAACCAAAAGACACAGGCTTGCTGAATGGATACAAAAACAAGACCCATATATATGCTGTCTACAAGAGACCCACTTCAGACCTAGGGACACATACAGACTGAAAGTGAGGGGATGGAAAAGGATATTCCATGCAAAGAAAATCAAAAGAAAGCTGGAGTAGCAATACTCATATCAGATAAAAGAGACTTTAAAATAAAGAATGTTACAAGAGACAAGGAAGAACACTACATAATGACCAAGGGATCAATCCAAGAAGAAGATATAACAATTATAAATATATATGCACCCAACATAGGAGCACCTCAATACATAAGGCAACTGCTAACAGCTATAAAAGAGGAAATCGACAGTAACACAATAATAGCGGGAGACTTTAACACCTCACTTACATCAATGCAGATCATCCAGACAGAAAATTAGTAAGGAAACACAAGCTTTAAATGACACAATAGACCAGAGAGATTTAAATGATATTTATAGGACATTCCATCCAAAAACAGATTACACTTTCTTCTCAAGTGCACATGGAACATTCTCCAAGATACATCACATCTTGGGTCACAAATCAAGCCTCAGTAAATTTAAGAAAATTGAAATCATATCAAGCATCTTTTCTGACCACAACGCTATGAGATAAGAAATCAATTACGGGAAAAAAGTGTAAAAAACACAAACACATGGAGGCTAAACAATACATTAGTAAATAACCAAGAGATCACTGAAGAAATCAAAGAGGAAATCAAAATATACCTAGAGACAAATGACAACAAAATCACGACGATCCAAAACCTATGGGATGCAGCAAAAGCAGTTCTAAGAGGGAAGTTTACAGCAATACAAGCCTACCTCAAGAAACAAGAAAAATCTCAAGTAAACAATCTAACCTTACACCTAAAGGAACTAGAGAAAGAAGAACAAATAAAACCCAAAGTTAGTAGAAGGAAAGAAATCATAAAGATCAGAGCAGAAATAAATGAAGTAGAAACAAAGAAAACAAAAGCAAAGATTAATAAAACTAAAAGCTGGTTCTTTGAGAAGATAAACAGAAATGATAAACCATTAGCCAGACTCATCAAGAAAAAGATGGAGAGGACTCAAATCAATAAAATTAGAAATGAAAAAGGAGAAGTTACAACGGACACCACAGAAATACAAAGCATCATAAGAGACTACTACAAGCAACTCTATGCCAATAAAATGGACAACCTGGAAGAAATGGACAAATTCTTAGAAAGGTATAACCTTCCAAGACTGAACCAGGAAGAAAGAGCAAATATCAACGGACCAATCACAAGTAATGAAATTGAAAATGATTAAAAATTAAAAGTCTTCCAACAAACAAAAGTCCAGGACCACATGGCATCACAGGTGAATTCTATCAAATATTTAGAAAAGAGCTAACACCTATCCTTCTCAAACTCTTCCAAAAATTGCAGGGGGAGGAACACTCCCAAACTCATTCTATGAGGCCACCATCACCCTGATACCAAAACCAGACAAAGATACTAGAAAAACAGAAAATTATAGACCAATATCACTGATGAATAGAGATGTAAAAATCCTCAACAAAACACTAGCAAACAGAATCCAACAACACACTGAAAGGATCATACACCATGATCAAGTGGGGTTTATCCCAGGGATGCAAGGATTCTTCAATATACACAAATCAATCAATGTGATACACCATATTAACAAATTGTAGAATAAAAACCATATGATCACCTCAATAGATGCAGGAAAAGCTTTGACAAAATTCAACACCAATTTATGAGAAAAACTCTCCAGAAAGTGGGCATAGAGGGAACCTACCTCAACATAATAAAGGCCATATATGACAAACCCACAGCCAACATCATTCTCAATGGTGAAAAACTGAAAGCATTTCCTCTAAGATCAGGAACAAGACAAGGATATCCACTCTCACCACTATTATTCAACATAGTTTTGGAAGTCCTAGCCATGGCAATCAGAGAAGAAAAAGAAATAAAAGGAATAGAAATTGGAAAAGAAGAAGTAAAACTGTCACTGTTTGCAGATGACATGATACTATACATAGAGAATCCCAAAGATGCCACCAGAAAACTACTAGAGCTAATCAATGAATTCGGTAAAGTTGCAGGATACAAAATTAATGCACAGAAATCTCTTGCATTCCTATATACTAACAATGAAAGATCAGAAAGAGAAATTAAGGAAACAATCCCATTCACCACTGCAACAAAAAGAATAAAATACCTAAGAATAAACCTACCTAAGGAGGCAAAAGACCTGTACTCAGAAAACTATAAGAAAATGATAAAAGAAATCAAAGATGATATAAACAGATGGAGGTATAAACCATGTTCTTGGATTAGAAGAATCAATATTGTGAAAATGACTATACTACCCAAAGCAATCTACAGATTCAATGCAATCCCTATCAAATTACCAGTGGAATTTTTTACAGAACTGGAACAAAAAACCTTAAAATTTGTATGGAGACACAAAAGACCCCGAATAGCTAAAGCAGTCTTGAGGGAAAAAAACGGAGCTGGAGGAATCAGACTCCCTGACTTCAGACTATAATACAAAGCTACAGTAATCAAGACAATATGGTACTGGCACAAAAACAGAAATATAGATCAATGGAACAGGATAGAAGGCCCAGGGATAAACCCACTTACCTATGGTCAACTAATCTATGACAAAGGAGGCAAGGATATACAATGGAGAAAAGACAGTCTCTTCAGTAAGTGGTGCTGGGAAAACTGGACAGCTACATGTAAAAGAATGAAATTAGGACACTCCCTAACACCATACACAAAAATAAACTCAAAATGGATTAAAGACCTAAATGTAAGACCAGACACTATAAAACTCATAGAGGAAAACATAGGCAGAACACTCTATGACATAAATCACAGCAAGATCCTTTTTGATCCACCTCCTAGAGAAATGGAAATAAAAACACAAATAAACAAATGGGACCTAATGAAACTTCAAAGCTTTTGCACAGCAAAGGAAAACATAAACAAGACGAAAAGACAACCCTCAGAATGGGAGAAAATATTTTCAAATGAAGCAACTGACAAAGGATTAATCTCCAAAATTTACAAGCAGCTCATGTAGCTCAATATTAAAAAAAAAACAACCCATTCCAAAAATGGGCAGTAGACCTAAATAGACATTCTCCAAAGAAGATATACAGATTGCCAACAAACACATGAAAGGATGCTGAACATCACTAATCATTAGAGAAATGCAAATCAAAACTACAATGAGGTATCACCTCACAACAGAATGGCCATCATCAAAAAATCTACAAACAATAAATGCTGGAGAGGCATTTATTGGAGAAAAGGGAACCCTCTTGCACTGTTGGTGGGAATGTAAATTGATACAGTCACTATGGAGAACAGTATGGAGGTTCCTTAAAAAACTAAAAATAGAATTACCATATGACCCAGCAATCCCACTACTGGGCGTATACCCAGAGAAAACCATAATACAAAAAGACACATTCACCGCAACGTTCACTGCAGCACTATTTACAATGGCCAGGTCATGGAAGCAACCTAAATGCCCATAGACAGATGAATGGATAAAGAAGATGTGGCATATACATACAATGGAATATTACTCAGCCATAAAAAGGAATGAAATTGGGTCATTTGTAGAGACGTGGAAGGATCTAGAGACTGTCATACAGAGTGAAGTAAGTCAGAAAGAGAAAAACAAATATCATATACTAACACATATATGTGGAACCTAGAAAAATGGTACAGATGAACCAGTTTGCAGGGCAGAAATAGAGACACAGATGTAGAGAACAAACGTATGGACACCAAGGGGGGAAAGTCGTGGGTGGTGGTGGGGGGGGGTGGGATGAATTGGGAGATTGGGATTGACATGTATACACTGATGTGTATAAAATTGATGACTAATAAGAACCTGCTGTATAAAAAAATAAAACTAAATTTAAAATTTTTTTAAATAAATAAAATTTTTTTAAAAAACAGAAAAAAAAAGTTCTTCCCTTCCCATAGATGTATTTATATGAATGAATTATTTCCATGCTTATATCTATAAATACAAAAAAGAGGAATAAAACCTACCTTGAACCAAAAAAGAAAAAAGGAAAAAAAAAAGCAGAACCCACCAGTTATACAGAGGAAAACCCTATCAGGGCACTTGCTCCAGTGGTAAACAATTCTGAAGTTGGTCAGAGGTGGGAAATCGTCTCACACGCAGCCAGCAGCCCCCCCACAAGGAGCGTCCTCATTGCAAAGCTGGGGGACCGTGCCGAGGCGTCTCCGAGTAAACGTGAGCTGAGCCCCAGGCCAGCTGCTGCTGAACTTTTCCCACCCTTCCCAGGTAAAACACCTGAATGTGTGCAAGGACTTGAAAGACTAGAGGAAGGGCCACACCAGCGACAGCACGCAGGCCCGACTTGGTGCCTGCAGGCCAGCCAGGATGGTCCTGGCCCCGGGCGCTCTTCTGGAAGCTTTCCATTTCCCTGCCTGAGGTACCCCTCCTGTCCCGGCCCCCACTGCTTTTTTCCTTCCTCACCTCTGCCCAGGGAGAAATTCCAGCGGCAGGTATGGGTGACACTTCCTCTTCTTTAGCAGGTGGCAGCCCAGCAACTCCTGCAGAAAGTCCAGCAGAGCCCCACTCACACCGGGCCACCCACAGAGCCGTGGGCCCTACTCCCTCCCACCAGCCCAGCCCCGAGACTGCTGACGGGGCAGAGAATATGGCGCAGAGAATATGGCGTCAGGCACAGCTGCAGGGCTCTTGCTGCCTGGAGGGGTGTTTATATTGACCTCAGCCCAGGCACACCTGGGGAGGGCTGGCCGGCCGGGTCAGGCTGCCCAGGTCAGCCAATCCTCGCCCCTCAGGGGCTCACAGTTGCAGAAAATGGGCCTTGCTGCACCGGCCAGGCCCAAGGAACAGGTGTGGCATCCTGAGAGTCAGGATACACACAGGGCTGCAGCTCTGGCTTGTTTTCTAATCGTTTTATCTGGTCCATGAGTGGGAGACAACTTCAAGAAGACCCTCTCCTAATGAGAGGAACCCAGGAGTCAGGGAGAGGAGGGGTGGTGGGTGGAGACAGGGGCCTGGTGCCCCAGCTGCAGTGGAAGCCTCTGGAAGACCAGGCGGAGGGAGGCCGCACAGAGTGAAGCCCAGGGTCACAGACCTGTCGGAGCTGCTGTTTGTTAGTTGAAGTCCTGCTCTGAGGTGCTCTGGGTCAGCTCTGAGCGACAGGTGAGCTGGGGGTGCTCTGCAATGAGGGCTACGTGCACGGTTCCTGTGTGCCCAGCCCTGCCGGGTGCCTGCCCAGGTGAGCTCCGTATCCAGGGAGGGGCCTGCCCACGAGAGCCCCGTGGGCTGCTGGGGACCTGGTAAAGGACGCCAGGACAGTCAGTGAAGCCACAGAGGATATACACCTAGTAGTTCCTAACTCCTACACCCTGCTGGTCATTCCACCATCCACCAGGACATGGTATTCTGTATTAGACTTAAAAGATGCCTTCTTCTGTATTCCATTAGTCCCAGAGTCACAAGAAATTTTGGCTTTTGAGTGGCAGGACTCAACATACAACAAAAAGAATGCTACTGGAATGTCCTGCCCCAAGAGTTCAAAAATTCCCCCACCATCTTTGGGAAAACTTTAGCTAAAGACCTAAAAGATCTCCCTCTGGAGAAGGGAACCCTCCTTCAATATGCAGATGACATTCTGATCGCCAGCCCTACTAAGGAGGCCTCTGAACTACCTAGCCAATAAAGGATAGAAGGTGTCCAAGAAAAAGGCTCAAATATCACAGACTAAGGTGACCTGCCTGGGCTTCATTCTCACAGAAGGTCGGAGAAGCCCATCCCAGGAAAGGGAAGAAGCCATTTGCAGCCTCACCCTTCCTAAAACTAGAAGACAGCTTAGGGGTTCCTGGGGAGGCCGGGGTTTGCTGCATCTGGGTCCCTAACTACAGTCTAATAGCTGGGCCTCTATATGAAACACTGAAAGGAAAAGATGATGATCCTTTTGAATAGAATCCAGAAGCGGCCTTTCAAGAATGGAAAGAGCAGTCAATTCAGACCCTTGCCCTGGACCTCCCTAGTTTAGCTAAACTCTTTGACCTTTACATTCCCGGTAGAAGGTGAATCGTCCTTGGAGTAATAGTGCAAAAACTGGGACCACTTGAAATGGAACAACGCAAGTATGCCCTCCGGGTAGGAGAAACCATGGTAACCAAGGGTTGGGCCTGCCGCCCCACCGGGCCAGGATACTGGGGGTATCTAAAAACCTGGAAATCAGCAGCACGCAAGGCCTTCTCCCTCCTAAGGGAAAAGGACCCCACTTGGTGATCCTAACCACCCACCTTGCCCTGAAGTTGCAGGGGTCGCTCCGTGGACACACTGACCTCGAGCGAGGAGGCCCTCAAGCTCCAACCTCCAGAGAGACAACCTGGGGCAATGGGCCCCCATGACGACTCATGTGACCATCTCTTTGACCTGGAGCTTCTATTCCAGAAAACAACAAGAGTGTGCCCCAAAAGAGCAGACTACTGGTTGCAGGAATTACTGCACCCAGAGGGGAGCTAATAAGCTTGGCGGGGGAACCGTATATAACGCTGTCACCATAGAAAAGCCAGCAGCCACCGCGGTGATGGCGGCCAATGAGACCGGCTCGACTCCTAGCTACTTCAAAAGGCCGTTGCCTCAGTGGCCGTCATGGTCCTGGATCACCACCGGCCCTGGACCGTCTGGGAGTTGACCAGGCAAGGCTCTGACACCTGGTGCTGTTTGTACGTTAATTCAGGAGCCTAATTGAAGAAAGCGCAGACTACTGGTCAGAGCATCTAGGCTGGCAGAAACCGTCAGCCAAGTGTGGCCAAACAAATGTGGGGCGGGGTAAAACCGGCCCCCCCAGCGTCTCTGGGCATCTCTCTCCTGGACCCTTAAAGGTCATTAGAATCTATAAAACTTCCAACGCTGGTGCTCAGGCGGACGAGCAGTGAGGGAGGAGGCCTGGGGGCAATCAACCTCACCTGGAGGCTGCTGGGGATAAGTCCTGCCCCTCCCCCCGGGTATGAGGACACCCAACTCAGCACGAAGCATTTACAGAAGAGGGGTCTGCACCCTCAGCGCCCCAAGAATGAGGAATGGGACAAAAGTCAGAGGAGGGGTTTGTCACCGGCAAAGCCCATTAAAAATTCCTGGGAGATAAAAATAGAATCTGGGCAATAAAATAAAGTCTAACCTTTTTTTCCTTTGTGCTTTGTCCAATTTCACGTGCTCCTAGGGTTCCGCATGCAGAGGCCTCACACCCGGCACTTCAGACCCGATTTCCTAGTGCAAAATGGCTGGGCCCACACCTCAGCTCGCGGGACCCCGTGCAGACTCCGCGACATAGAGCCTGAGCTCCAGCCAACCCGGCCCTCGAGAGCTCCGCCCCCCCCCTCCCGCTGACGCTGACGGGATCCCTACACAGCAGCCCGGCCCACAGCCCGCGGGGGAGCGCACGCTCTCATCTCTCCATTCTCTGATCAAAATATAAAGTTTTCCTTTGCTTCTGAACCAAACTCAGTCTCGATCTGTTGGCTCCAATGACACTGGGCAGGGGGACCCTTGTTGGGGCCCATTCTGGAGGATCAGTAACAGAATTTGAGAACATTGTAACTTCAGTGAACAGATGTGCAAACCAAACTGTAATGAACGTAGAGCAGTGTATAAGGCTCGTGTAAAATAAGATGTTTCTAACACTTCCATTTGATATTTCCATCACTTGATTATAAGCAAGTTCAGCGGAGGGTTTTTGTCTTATTTGTCAGGTCAAGTTTAGAGAAATTAAGTGATTTTTTTCCAAGGATGTACATCTAATAATCTTGGCTGAAGCTTCAATCTTCTTTTGAATGCTTTTCCATTGAAAATGATACCTCTCTTTCTGAGGAAACTAAAATCGCCCCCATTTCTGAGGAATATAAAATCTTATAACTTATTGTCACCAAAGGGGAAAGGCAGGGGGAGGGATAAATTAAGAGTTTGGGATTAACACATACACACTGCTATTTATAAAATAGATAATCAACGAGGACCTACTGTATAGCACAGGGAACTACACTCAGTATTTTGTAATAACCTATAAGGGGAAAGAATCTGAAAAAGAATAGATATCTATATCTACATCATCTATCAACGCCAGATCAAATGTAACCTAAGGGAGGCCGATGGTGACCGCTTCTGACCCTCAAGACTTCAATCATCTAAAGCTTGGACTCTGCCTACTGCCCAAGGCCCTCCATGAACATGCATGTACCCATAGCTTAAAACTTCCCCAGTGTGGGGGTTTGGGGAGACACTGTTTTGGCAAGATCCCTGGTGTTCTCCTTACTTGCTGCAAGTAATAAATCCCTCCTTCTCCCAGTCTTTGGCTGGGTTATGTCTTTTGGCTCTACACCCACCAAGAGGCAAACCCAGTTTTCTGGTAACATCTCTCCATCCAGACCCCCAACCAGCACTCGTGGTCCCACCTTGACAATAATTCTACAGTCAGTTGTCTTGCTTCCAATACATGGAAATCATGTTATGTTTCTGTGACCAAAGCTAGGTAAAGGGCAGAAACACTCTCCCCATTTTATCTTGTGAAGCCCCCTCTGCAGATCCATTGTCCTCGAATTTGATGCCTCATTTTAATGGAAAACACTTGCAGGGCTTTTTGGTTTTATTTATATCTCATTTCCGAAGCCTTTTTAGACCTACATTGCTTAAAGATACAGATTACTCCTAAATGCCACTTCTACTTTGAGATTTAAAATTCTCCCAGTGTTTTTTCTAATATACTTATTATTCCATTTGTTGCGTTTAAATCTTTGACCGTATGTTGTTTATTTTGTGTCTCATCAGATTTTAGTTAATTACCTAGTCTTCCCCTGAATAAAGCAATACTCATCACATACAGTTCTTGCCAAAACTGGATTTTACAAGGAAGGGAACACGTGGGCCTAGGAGAAAGTTCGGGAGCACGACTACCGTCCGGTGCAGCAAAGACTCTCGTTCAGGGCACTGGATGGCCACGTCCACCCTAAAGACCCACCTCCCGCTTGAGGCTCCAGGATTAAGACGGGGTGCCTGACGGCGGGCGGAAAAAGCAAGCAATGAAAACCGCTAAGCTGCTCCTGCGCGCTGGAGGCTTCTTTTTAGACACGCGCGGGACCCAGAGCAGCCAATCCCCGAGCGGCGGGGCGGGACCTTGTGCGCGCTCCGCACCCTCCCGGCCGCCTATTGGCGGGACCGCTTCGGTCGCAGCGCCGATTGGTGGCTTGTGCCTGACGGGGCTTTACGAGCCGGCTCCGCCCCCTTCGCTTCGCCTCAGCTCAGGAGGACGCGAAGCCGCGGGAGCTGGACCGCGCGCCGGGCCGGGGTGGGCCACGCGAGGGGACAGGGGGGAGACTGACGGGAACACGCCCTGCGAAACCCTTATAAACCCTCAGCCCGAGGCCTCCAAATTCCAGGCTGGGAGGCCCCAGATCCCCTCACCCTGAGGGTCTCCAAATCCCGTGAGCTTGGAGGGACCCCGGGTCCTAACCTGAGGGACCTCACATCTCCTCAGCTTCGGGGACCCAAAGTCCCTTCACCCACAGAAACACCAAATCCCCTAATGCTTAGACCCCCCAAATACCTGGAGTAACCCCTAGAGGTTAGGCGCCCTAAAAATAGCACCCGCAGAGAGACCAAATTTCCCTAACCTCAGAGACGCGGAGTACCCTCAGCCCGGGAACTCTTAACCCCTTCCTCCTCAAAGACCCCAGCTACGCTCAGTGTGGGAGAACCTAAAGCCCCTTCACGAGAGACCCCCGATTTCCTCAGGCTCACAGGTCCCAAGTTCTCTCAGCCTGCGCCTTCTACATCCCTTCAGCCCAAAGACGCCAAATACCATCAGCCTAAGGGACCCCGAATCCCCTCGGGTCTGAGGAACCCCAGTTCCCTCAGCCGGAGTGACCCAGATCTCCTCAGGCTGAGCGATCTGTCCCTTAGGCATAGAGCGCACGTTACGCCCAGATTTTTCCGGAGCCCCCAGGTGGAGAGCCCCGAAACCCCTCCTGGAGAAACCGTCCCCGTCCGTCGCTGGAACCGAGCCCTGGTCGTCGCCCTGCCCCCAGCGCAGCATCCGGGGCTCCCGGGCTCCTCGGGGCTCCCTCAGACGCCCGCAGACACGGCCTGCCAGTGCCTTTCCTCAGGGGCGCCGGGCTGCAGGGGGACTGAGGAAGCCGAGCCTGGTTCGCGTTAGGCGGCGCTGCCGTGGCCGGTGAGGCTCCATGCACGCCATCAGTACCCTCCGCATCCTCTAACCCTTGCGGGGCTCCTCGCACCTTCCTGCTCGGCACAGCCCACCCGGGGGACGCAGACCTGGCTCTGGGCAGCGACCTCAGCGCCTTCCCCTCCCACAGGCGCCTCGGCCCTGAGGCGGTCCCGGGCCCATGAGCACCGACAGGCGGCCGGAGGAGCGCGCTGAGGGCGACGCTGGGAGAGCAGAGCGGACGCCCACGGTGAGGGCTTCAGGAGGCAAAGCCGGGCGCCAAGCCGGCTCTACGGGAGGCTCGCGGAGCTGGACCCTGCAGGGCCACAGACCCCGGGCCTGCGCCGCTGGGTGGCCTCCTCTGTGAAGGGACACAGGATGGGGGTGCCTGGTGCTGGCTAAGATGGCGGGGGGGGGGGGGGGAAACACAGGACACGAGCATCGTCCACCGCTCTGTGTCCGGGGAGAGCGAGGAAAATGCTCAGCGTTTGCTCAGTGAAGCAGGACGCAGTCAGGAAGGAGCGCCTTCATCCTTGTCTCACAGAGGCCGCCAGCGGCATCAGGCTACAGCCTGCCCAAGGCGGCGGGGGCGGCCCAGCTCTAAGTTCGACTGAGATGAGTGAGTCACTGAGGAAGGCTGTTATTTTCTCTAGGCCAAAGATGCTTTCAAAGACATTTCCATATACTTCTCCAAGGACGAATGGACACAGATGGGAGAATGGGAAAAAGTCCGATACAGGAATGTGAAAAAGAACTATGAAGCCCTGATTGCTATAGGTAACGGGAAATGCTGGCTGCCTGGGAGCCTGGGGGGCGTGGAGCAGGTCTTCGGTCTCCGTGTGAGCTCGGCTCTCTCTCGGGTGGCCTCATCGGCTCACAGTTCCCTTCTGTGTGGAGACGAACCTGCAGGAAATGTGTGTTCTTTCGTATTCGGTGTGGGCCTGGCCCTGGCAACGCAGAGCTCGCCTCTCGCCTCGTTCTAGACTCTCCCAGCCCATCCTACCAAGTCACACTGACTTTGTGGCGCTTTCCGTTGCCTCTGGGCTTTATTCCTCCTTCCAGCTCTTCCCTTTTGGAACGAAGATTTTGCTTCTTTCCAGGTCTCAGAGCCCCTCGGCCAGCTTTCATGTGTCACCGCAGGCAGGCCACCAAACCCCAGGTGGATGATCCTGAGGATTCTGATGAAGAATGGACTCCAAGGCAGCAAGGTGAGGGGCCAGGAAGATTTAGAGGTGTCTTCCTGAAACCAACCTGGGTTTAGGTCTCAGCTGCATCTCAGGCATTAGCAAAAAAACCCCATAATTGTTCACCAAACAAGCGAGATGCAAAACAGAATATTATACAGTAAGAGACTATCCATATAAAGTTTTTAAATATGTAAAATAATTAGCCTCCCCTTCTCTGCCATCCAATGTGCGGTTGACTCTGCTCCTCACCATGTCTTCTCACAAGACTTTCATGATCGAGCGATTCCTGGGCAAGAAACAAAAGTAGAATCGCCCCATTCCCCAGTGGACTCAAATGAAAACTGGTAATAAAACCAGGTACAACTCCAAGAGAAGACACTGGAGAAGAGCCAAGCTGGGTCTATAAGGAGCCACACATGAGGTGGCACACGTATTTATGCTGTGGAAGGTCACTTGCCTCTTACCATATCACTCTGAAAACATCACTACTATCTGGACAAACGCATCCATTTGTTTTATTGGAAAAAAATGATTTTTCTCCTTGTGTCAGTGTTTCTGCATTAGTGCTTTGGCTCAGTAATAAATATGAGACCTTTTGTTGGAAAATATATATAGATATATATATTGTTTATAGGTACATTAAAAGGCCGTAAATGTATAAAAATTTGAATGTGAATAAGAAGTACCAAATTCATCACCAGAGGAGTAAGGGCTGGCAGGTGGCTTCACTGTGTCTTGGTTAGTTTTTTGTTTGTTTTTGTTTCTGAATTTTGAAATAGAAATTAAAAGACCTGCAGTGGTTGTGGCAGAATGGTGACATAAGACTGAATGAAGGTGGATGTATGGGTTTTCCAGTATAATTCTCAATAGTTTTCTCTCTTTTTTTTTTTTTTTTTTGGCTGCGTTGGGTCTTCATTGCTGCGCGCGGGGTTTCTCTAATTGCGGCAAGCGGGGGCTACTCTTCTTTGCAGTGCGTGGGCTTCTCGTTGCAGTGGCTTCTCTTGTTGTGGAACACGGGCTCTAGGTGCGCGGGCTTCGGTAGTTGCAGCACGCGGGCTCAGTAGTTGCGGCATGCAGGCTCAGTAGTTGTGGTGCACGGGCTTAGTTGCTCTGCGGCATGTGGGGTCTTCCCGGACCAGGGCTCGAACCCGTGTCCCCTGCATTGGCAGGTGGATTCTTAACCACTGTGCCACCAGGGAAGTCCCGAGTGCATAGAAAGATTTTGGAGTGTTGATTTTGTATCCTGCAACTTTGCTAAATTCTTTTATTAGTTCTAACAGTGTTTTCTGTGGAATTTTAAAGATTTTCTACACATAAAATCATGTCATCTGTGAACAAACCTAATTTTACTTCTTTCTTTCCAAACTGGAAGCCTTTTGATTCCTTTTCTTATCTAATACCCTGGCTAGGACTTCCAGTACTATGTTGAATGGAAGTGGCGAGAGTGGGCATCCTTGCCTTTTTTCTTGATCTTAGAAGAGATCACTTTTTCCCCCAATGAGTATGATGTTAGAGGTGGACTCTTCATATGGGACCTTTATTATATTGAGGTAATTTCCTTCTATTCCTACTTTGTTGAGTATTTTTGTCATGAAGTAAATTTATTTGATACTTTATGAACATAGGATGAAGCACAGATGAGGTTTTGTCTATTTTTTTTTTAATTTTAAGAAAACTATGTGATGCTCCCAGCAGAAGCACAGGCGTTGATGATACAGAAATCATTTTCCATTCCCCCTTTGGTAATCCTTGTACTTGTCCCTCTCTGGTTCAGAATTCTGTGTCCTTAATTCAGATGCCCAGAGTTTGGAAACATTTACCAACCGAAACACTGATTTCTCATCATCTTTTAGTTAAACCTTCTTGGGTGGCCTTCAGAGTGGAGCACAGTAAACACCAGAAGGTAAGTATTTCCCAAATCCTGTTGACAAGGAAATCTTCCTCATGGATCCAATCACAGGTAAGAATAGGAGAACACACAGAGTATCCTAGACACTGCTGCTTCCTTTCATGATTCTTTAGCACAATGTCTGATATCACTGTCACTTTTATAGTTAATAAGAATAGCAACAATAGTAGGTCGTTCTATTTTCACATTATTTTCATAATATTTCAGACTCTATTTTAAGCATTTTACATGAATAAACTCACTTTAAACCTTAAAACAATCCTATAGTACCTATAGGTAGTGTAACTATCACCATTTATATTGAATAGATCAAGAAACTGAGGTAAAGAAATGTATGATTATATGCCTGAGATCACAGTATCACTGGTAGTGCAATCTCATCCAAAGCTCCTTCTCTAAAACACTTACAAGCTGAGTAGAACTTCCATAGTTTTATACAGTTTACACTGTCTTATTCATACATCTTTATATCATTCATCTGATGGATGATTTCAACTTCAGTTCTTTTCTGCTACGCCAAAGTGAGTGACATGCTAAGACCATCTGACTACAGGAAGCTGACAGATGTGTAGGCAATTTGTAGAGTGGATTGTCCGAGACGGAGAAGGAGATGGATGCCCCAACCTCAGAGCCGCCTACTCTGATAAGAGGAAGCATCTCCCAGCCCTGACTAGCTTCAAGTTTGATAATTGAAAACAACAAATAAGAAAATAACTTAAGGACTTCATAGAGGTTACCCACATTTCAACAGAAACTCATCCCTCTGGAACTGATTTCAAATGCTCATTCTTGCAGGAGGAAGTAACAGCTCCTTCCTCTGAGCTCTAATTAGGCAACTCTCATGTTTGGAATCATTTGTTTAGCCTGCCCCTGCGTTGCAAGCTTTGAGAGCCTGGTCCATACCCGTTTCTTCTCAGAAGTCCCAGGCCCAGCTCAAGGCCCCTGAGTGACTCCACATTTAAACATTCACCTAGAAGTAAGAGGGTCAAGGAGTGCTGAAGATAGTATCTGTGAGCTAGATTTCAAATAGGGAGACAGTTGAGGGGGTAAATTGATAGCAGGGCTGGACTCTCACATTCACACTGTGTTAAATATCAATAGCTCACAAAACAATTTGGTGAACGTTATTAAATTTCATGTCCACTGTAACGTTAAGAATTAGCATGTATACCAATTTATGGATCAGGAAACTGAGGAGAACTAGCTAGTCGTACAGCCTTATTCAAGCAGAATCGATGGGAACCAGCTACTCTAATTCCAAACATTCTCTCTGGGATATGGCAACCTGCAACTTTCAGCATCGTTTTCTTTATTGTCTAGATATGTTTCTGCCATACCATTTCTTTGTTCCCTTCCCAATCTCACTGCTCTGTCACCTCATTTTCCAGAAGTGTTTTGTCCCCTCTGTACTTTTCCACATTTCCTCGTCCATCAGAGGTCCACTAATTAATAGAAGACCCCCTCTTTTTTTCTATAAGCCCTTACCCACCGCTTCTTTCCCAGACTTTGTTGATTCTTCCCAGTTATTCTCCCTGCCTCGCTCTCACTTTTACGGAGGAATTTGAGAGAAAGTTGAAGGGAAGGAACCTTAAGATATGGGTTCTAGTCTTGATTCACTACCCGCTTAGGCCCTTTATTTACGCTCTAGCGTTCAGACTCCACCCGCCCCGGGTATTTCCAAGGGTTGTTGAAGTATTGACTAAAGTCATGCATGTGAAAACACTTCATAAGCCCTAAAGAACTAAAGAAATGCATGTTGTCTTTTACTATGTGACTCTCCCGTTGAAGGGAGTGCCCCCGGTGCCATTAAGTAATGAATCTAGTTTGAAGAAATTGCCAGGAGCAGCGCAACCGCAGAAGGCAAGGGGCCCTGCGCAGGCCCAGCGCCCGGCGCCCCCTACCGGAGCAGCAAGCACCTCTGCACGGCACGCTAGACAAAAGCTGGGTAAGAGAAAATACCTTGGGGGCGTTAGTCCCTCTAATTCCTCTAGAAAGGCTGATTAGTATGGCCTAGGTGTGTGGGGTGGACTTGGGGTAGGCGTGGGTTTAGGCTGGACTGATCTGAGACGTGAAGTTAGCACTGGGGCCTTGGGAAAATCTTACACATTTTCTGAGGTCCTGATTGCTAATCTCTAAAGTGAATATAAGGATACATAACTCGTATAGTGTTTGAAAGCATTAAATTAAATATAAAAGTACTGACACATACACGTTGTTCAAAAATCCATCTGTGATAACAGGGACCATGCTTTCTTAGTTAAGGCCTCTGCTCAATGCCTAACATGTAATGTGCCTTAACAAATATTTTCTGAATGAGTAAATGTGTCAATGAACCATTTTCTAAGTAGAAAGGTTGGGAAGTTAAACCTAATAACGGGAAGAACAGGAAGCTAACATTGAACTGGGCATCTGTAGTCAGTGTGGAGCCTCGGTCTCTCTGAACCAGTAGTTAAAGGGGGAAAAAACAAAGTATACAGAAGGACAGGTGATAATTTGATGGGAGGGGATTTCACATTTTCTGATAAAACAGGGACCAACACTCCAGACCCCACCAACCTTGTTACCTAGAGTTACCTACTCTTCTCCAACTTAGAACGCAGAACAAAGCAGATTGAAGTGAAGATGTATAGCCTACGAGAAAGAAAGGGCCATGTGTACCAAGAGGTCAGCGAGCCCCAGGACGACGACTACCTCTGTGAGTGACCCCACTGGCCCATTACAGAGAAGGCTGTTATGTCTTGCTACAATAATCTCACCTTAGCATTTGGTCCCCAAATCATCCCCTTTGTCTAGTGACTTGGGGTACAGGATTGAGGCCAAATGACATGAGCGCCCCGGTTCTTTCTGGAGGTCTTTACGACCAGGAACACGCACTGTATCTTCCCTAATCCCTGTTGCTCTCGCCTCCAGATTGTGAGAAGTGTCAGAACTTCTTCATTGACAGCTGTGCTGCTCACGGGGCCCCTACATTTGTAAAGGACAGTGCAGTGGAGAAGGGGCATCCCAACCGCTCAGCCCTCACTCTGCCCCCTGGATTAAGTATCAGACCATCAGGCATCCCTGAGGCTGGGCTTGGCGTATGGAACGAGGCATCCGATCTGCCGTTGGGTCTGCACTTTGGCCCCTATGAGGGCCAGATCACAGAAGATGAAGAGGCCGCCAACAGTGGGTACTCCTGGCTGGTGAGAAACCCACCTCTTCCCCTGTCCTCTGGCCTCCACATCCCTTCTGTGGATGGGGGGGGGCCTCACCTTCAACATGCTAGGACGTGGATGGGGACAACACGGTTAGCTCTGTGTACTGAGTGCACTTTGCATGAACACGGAACTTCTGTTTAAAGATCAGAGGACGGGTGGGAGCACGGTGGTACCGGCACAGAGAAGTGGCTCCTCCCGTGCGGGGCCCTTGACCTGAGGGGACAAATAGACTCAGACATGAGGATGGTGATGAAGGAGCTTGTTGTGTGGTCACGACCAGCAGCTGCATCCATGCAGGCTGAAGAGCATTGATGATAGCAGAGTGAAATAATTCTTCTATTACCTCCCACCAAAAAGAAAAGAAAAAAAGCCTTTAACTTCTTTTTCTGACACTCAGATCACCAAAGGGAGAAACTGCTACGAGTACGTGGATGGAAAGGACAAGTCCTGGGCCAACTGGATGAGGTAAGTCCAGTAGGTTTCCAGGTTCCAGAGAGGACACTCATCTCTCTCAAGCCCATGTCCCTTTCCTTCTCAAACTGCCCCCCTCAATGGTTTTTACATCTTCTGTCCCTCTTTTTTTCCATACAGTGCTCTTTCATTTCAAGAGATGTCAGAAAAAAGGAAATAAAAATATAGTATACGTCCTCAAAATACGTCTCTGTGCTCAAGAAAATTGGGGTACTTGAAAACAACTTGAGGAGTCTAGACTCACCAGGGACACTTATTCACCTAATTAACACTTATCAAGCACTTACTATTATGCTCCAGTTTAGAAAACGGAGTCCATTACTTAAACAGATCACATAACCCATGTCCTTACGGAGGACACACTGCAGACAGACATTAAGCAATTGATTTTAGGAATATTTAATCATAATTTTCCTATTTTTCAAGAAGTGCACAGCACCAGCATAACCTAACATGAGGGACCTTTAGTCTGTGAGGGCGGCCACCTTCCCAGCCTTGGTTCCAGTGAGAACTGGGTTCTGAAGCTGGGGAACAAACGGACTGCAGGATGGTTGTGAGCCGCCCCTTTCTCTAAGGTCCCCTCCTTTCATCAGGGGAGGCAGAAAGTGAATAAACTACTATTGTTCTGTGTTTCGAGCTAAGTCAGAGAGCTCTCCAAGTTTCTACAGGAACCTGGGGGAGGCAAGTGAATGGGAGGCCCTGGATACACGTGGGGAGACTGGAGACAGGCCTCTCGAGAGAACGTAGGCTGGGGCTGAGTGCTGAGGGATGTGTGCTAAACTAGAAGCACCAAGTTCTGTGGAATAAAAACAGAACTTCATTGAGAGTTTAGAGAAGCCAGAGGTCACCAGTTTTATGGCCAATCCAGGTGGAGACAAGTCTGGAACTGGGCTTTGGAAACAGCTAATTAGGTAAGGAGAGAAAAGCAATCCGGCCTGGATGCGCGCTGGAAACAGCACCTGGAGATAGGGATTCACAGGACAAGGTCGCAGGTGTGAACAGAAGGTTCCCGAGGAGGCGCAGTGGGAGCTGGGGGCAGCGCCAGAGCGCGGAGGCCAGGAGCTGGCTTGGGTCTGACAGACGGAGGGAACTCATCGCCTGTGCCTTCTTTCCCTTTCCCGGCCCCAACCCCAGGTATGTGAACTGTGCCCGGGATGACGAGGAGCAGAACCTGGTGGCCTTCCAGTATCACAGGCAGATCTTCTACCGAACCTGCCGGGTGGTCAGGCCGGGCTGCGAACTGCTGGTCTGGTACGGGGAGGAGTACAGCCAGGAGCTCGGCATCAAGTGGGGCAGCAGGTGGAAGGGCGAGCTCGCGGCGGGCAGAGGTGGGCACCGCTTCTCCTCCAACACAAAGCAAGAAGCGCTCCTGGGGAGCTTTCATGGTCCGGCTCTTGAATGGAGTAAACTCCAGTCTGGAGCCAGTAAAATTTCAGTTAAGATGCTTCAGAAATTGATTCATAAGCCTTTGACTCTTAGGAAAATTTTTTATATTAAAAGTTTTTTCTTCTAATTTTTTTAATCCTTCATGCAAAAAATATATAACATCATTTAGGGCTGAAAGGCTTAGAGGAAAAAAACAAGTTTTCAAGCACCTACCAGCTCTCTCACCTTTAGCTGTTTCTTCTTAATCCCCTCCATATTTCTAGATGATATGTGCACACGTTGATTTGCATTCAGTCACCATTTCGGTTTGCTGTCACACGAGTTCATGCACTGTGCCAGACAGGGCTCCACGAACTGGAAATAGAGATTGAACAGGTCGGTCAGAATCACTGCCCTCGAGCAGCATGTGCCTCATACCAGACAGCAATTAGTGCTTTGAGGAAAAGTAGCCCAGAAAAAGCGCCTTGGATCAATGTGAGCGGAGGGGTGGGGTGTGGCGCTCTCCAGAGACAGCATTTGTGGGCAAAGTGTTCCAGGCAGGGGAGCGGCCAGTGCCGCAGCACCAGGGCAGGAAAGAGAGGCCATGCAGGTGGTCAAAGAAGGAAGCACAGAGGGAGAGGCAGGAGGCTGGGCAGAACACGGAGGCCTCAGGGCCTGTGCTCCACGCACAGACACGGGGGTCCTCCCGGGTGACGTGAAACCACCGTGCGGTTCTCAGCTGCGAGGGGCATGTTCTCTGCTCTAAGATCATGCTTTGGCTCGTTTTTTGGAAAGAGATAGCAGTGGGGAATCCGCTCAGCGGTCAGTTCATCACCAGGGCAGAGGGGAGAGTGGACTGTCTGAAGAAGGGCAGGAGTTGGGGTGTATTTTTAAACAGGACTTCCTACTGCATTTTAAACGGACTAAGCCTGACTGAAATCAATGAGGTGTGAATACTCGTGAGGCTTTCTGAGGAAGGATGTATTCTCATTTTCCGCTTCATGGGAAACTGAGCGAGAAGCAATTCATGACCTATTGGGGGCATCAGGAGCCAGAGTCCTTTAGTCAGTGGGACCTGGACCACTTGGTCTTGTCCAATCTGAATCCCACCTCCTCACAGAGATTCAGACACAATGGCTGCTCAACTAATATGTCTCTGTGAATGAGGAGCCTCAAATCCAGCTTTACTCACAGGTGCTCTAACCACTACCCTACCCCGCCTTCCACATCTGGAGATCTCCAGGATGAGTGCCCCTAACTTAATAAATCCCTTCCCCTTGTAGGAAGTCACTCGGGGCAATTCCACCCGTCATCAAGAGTGTTCTCTCCCAACAGGATAAAATACCTGTGGCCCCTCTGTCACAAAGTGATAGGACTTTTCAGATACTCGTACGTGGGCAAAGGTCACTGCAGTTCCACCTCCTATAAGGAGTGACGCTGCCTCTGATGCTACTTGAAGGTCCCTAGTCAGGGCCATAGGTAGAAAAGGCCCTTGATACAGGCTTTCTGGATTTCTGAAGAAGACGGAGTGAGTAAAAATG
This sequence comes from Balaenoptera borealis, assembly GCF_965194805.1. Classification (NCBI taxonomy): domain Eukaryota; kingdom Metazoa; phylum Chordata; class Mammalia; order Artiodactyla; family Balaenopteridae; genus Balaenoptera; species Balaenoptera borealis. The sequence goes on from NC_138878.1 coordinate 110,031, forward strand.
GAATGGAAAAGTAGACTGTAAAGGCACACTTGCTGGGAGACAGAGCTTGCGCTGTCAACACTGAGATGATTAGTGGTTCAGGCCTTACCGGAGACAAACCATCTACCTGACCAAAAGCTTCCTCTTTCAGCAGACCCAGAGCCCAAGATCCATCCATGTGGCTCCTGCTCTCTGGCCTTCTCCAGTCAGAAATCCCTCAGCCAGCAGGTGCAATGCGGTCACCCGTCTCAGGTCCTCCCGAGAACACCTGCAAGAGACCGCGTCCAACCAGAGGATCCCTGCCCAGGCTATCAAAATCGGCAGCAGCAATATTCTGATCCACACAGCTGGAGTGACAAACCTGAAGGTCAAGAGGTCAAGGAAAGGTCCAAACCTTTGCTGAAAAGGATAAGGCTAAGGAGGATTTCAAGGGCCTTTTCCTACTCTCCCAAAGGACAAATGGGGAGTTCTAGGGTACATGAGAGAATGATGGAGGAAGGGCCCAGCACAGGCCAGAAAGTGAATCCAGAGGACACAGGCAAATTATTCATGGGGGCAGGAGTATCAAGAATTGTAAAAGTCAAGTACAGAGGCTGTGGGCAAGGCTCCAAGGATAGGTCTAGTCTCATCAAGCACCAGAGGACACACACAGGGGAGAAGCCCTACGTTTGCGGGGAGTGTGGGCGAGACTTCAGGCTTAAGTCAGATCTCATCAGACACCAGAGGACACACACAGGGGAGAAACCCTACGTTTGCGGGGAGTGTGGGCGAGACTTCAGTCTTAAGTCAAATCTCATCGGACACCAGAGGACACACACAGGGGAGAAGCCCTACGTTTGCGGGGAGTGTGGGCGAGACTTCAGTCATAAGTCAAATCTCATCGGACACCAGAGGACACACACAGGGGAGAAGCCCTACGTTTGCGGGGAGTGTGGGCGAGACTTCAGTCGTAAGTCAAATCTCATCGGACACCAGAGGACACACACAGGGGAGAAGCCCTACGTTTGCAGGGAGTGTGGGCGAGACTTCAGGCTTAAGTCAGATCTCATCAGACACCAGAGGACACACACAGGGGAGAAGCCCTACGTTTGCGGGGAGTGTGGGCGAGACTTCAGTCTTAAGTCAAGTCTCATCAGACACCAGAGGACACACACAGGGGAGAAGCCCTATGTTTGCAGGGAGGGTGAGGGAGTCATTACCAAAAAACCACATCTTAGCCACGGGAGGATAAATGTAGCCACCACATACCTCAGCTCTGAGGGAGCTTCAAAGGAAGTCTACGACCCCTTACATTCCCTAAGAGTGTGATGAGCACAGAAATAACGGGTTAAATAGATCCTCCGCTTTCACGATAAGAGAGAAGGTAGATAAACAGCAGAGGGTTTCTTAATTGCCCTGGAGATGTTCATACCAATCCCCTTCATGGTTTTTTGGACTCCTGTTTTAATAAATTTTGTCTCCATACAAATCTGAAGCCCAGACTGTGTACCTCATTCCCCCCTTATCACTGAAAGCAGTGGGGTCCAAGAGGGCCACAGAGAACTCACACTCGCAGCCCCGGTCTCCATAGGAACTGAACCCCTGGAAGGGCATTCTCTCTTGGCCTCTCCTCGTTCCTCTCTGGTTTCCTCTGACTTCTGAAGCCTCAAAGGTGAAGGCCTCGTGCATGTGTGTGTGCATGCCTGTGTGCCTGGCTCAATCTGGGGTATCTGGTCTCCCTCGCTCTCTCTTTGCTGTCCCCTCAGGGTCAGCACAGCATGTGGACTCCAGATCCAACCATAGTGGGTCAATTCTCAGCTCTGCCCTCACCAGCTGTGTGACCTAGGGCAAGTGCTCAAACTCTCTGTGCCTCTTTTCTAATCTATAAAATGGGATGGGAGCGCCAGCCTTTTGGTTTGATGGATAAGCACGGGCAGAATCTGGCACAGAGGCTGGCTGAGAGTGCAAGCCCCGCCCTTTGTTATTCTCTCCCTGCCCACGTCTTCCAGGTCTTTAGAGCTGGACAAAGAAGGGGCCACTCAGGCACTGGTCAGACACAGCTGCTGCACCTGCAGACTCAGCTGCCCTGACGAGGAGGTGAGAGGTCAGGATGCTAAGTTCGGGCAACCTCCCTTCCCACCGCTGCCCTTCCCACTGAGCCTGGGCAGGCCCGGAGCCCCTCCACACACAGTCACCTGGGAAAGGCAGCCCTCGCCCACACCTGCTGAGAACAGAGTCTGGAGCCGCGTCTGCAGGAACCGGACCACCCGTGAGTCTCAGAACCTCTCCTGCCCCCCTGCACACAGTGTCCTCGAAGCCCACACCGCAGCTTCTCTAACGCACGTGCTGTGTACCTGGGCCTGTGTGCTTCAGTGCAACGGCGTCGCCACCTTGAAATTCTTCACTGTTGAATATTTTATCCTTCAACTCACTTTTTCTAAGAGAAGTCTGATGGAGAATGGGGCACGCTGTGAGCAGAGCAGGCCCGCACAGTGCGGGCTCACGGCTAACGGCCCTGAGGCCCCGGCAGCTCAGGGCTCCCGTGGAGCCAGCAGTGCAGGTGCACAGCCTGCACGTGAGGACAAGGTGGCACGAGGCCTCTCCCGCTGGGTAGGTGAGGGCACTGACAGCTCCAGGAGGCCACGCTGTGCTCAGACCCAGAACTGAGTTCTGGTACAGAAAGGAGGCCCCATCCTCTCCTCTCTGAACAACCTCCCTGCCCCTGAGGGAGCCCTAACTTGGCCCAGTCCTGTTCCCACCAGGATGGGTTCAGGAAGGCCGAAGGGGGGAGCCCAGACCCCATGACCACGAACAACGGCCCTTAGGCACCCTCCCCGTGCAGGCTTGTGAAGCATCTCTGCGTGAACCATGTGGATGTCAATAACAAACATCCACTATTATTGTCTCCTTTCTTTCATGCTTTTTTAAGGGAACGTGTGTGTCTGTGGCTTTGTTTCCCTATGGGAAGAGAAGCGCCATAAACTTTCCAGCTTCTGCGGCTCTCTGCAGGGGCCACGGGAGGGACGGAGTTGGGGGTGATGCCGGCAGAGGGGCTTCGACTGAAATACTGTGGGGGAGGGGCCCCAGAAACTTCCAGGGGCTTCTCACCTGCACCTCCCACCAGAGGTGGCCCTAGAATCCCCTGCAAGGCTGAGCAGTTCAAGGCCTGCCCCCTCCCCTCCCCTCCCCTCTGGCAACAAACCTCACTCCTGGCGAGGCCGCCAGCCCCCAAGATGCCCCGAGTCCCTGGCCCCCATCATCCACGGCCTGCACAGAAGATGGAGGACCCGTGTGGTGGCGGCGATGGTGTGCGACCCCACAGTTCAGGCACAAAAAGACACTCCGGCCTCTCACCCAGTCTCGGCTCACCTCTAGCAAGGGGGCTGGCGGTTTATACACCCTCCCGCCACCGGCAGCTGCTGGCAGCCACGATCCGCGTGCTGAAGGGGGGCTCGGAGGAATGTGCGCCGCCTGACACGCGCTGGGCTCGGCTGAGGCGCCTGTCCTGTCCCCGGGACACCTGCCGGGCCTCCACCTGACACTGCGGGTGCCCTGGACGGGCACACAGGGCACCAGCAGCCTCCATCACACGTGCCGCTCTGACCGCAGTGGCCCCATGGCTGTGCCAGCCCCACCTGCCTGCTGCTCTACCGGGACCCTAGCTGAGCAGGTGAGCGCGGAGCACAAGAGGGTAAACTGGTCTTCGGCTGCCAGACTCCACCTGGTCGGCCACGAGCCCGGCCAGTACCTGAGGCAGAGCTGCCTGTGGGGAGGGTGTCGCCCACAGACGCTGTCCTCAAAGCTCAGGCCGCTGAAAACTTACCAAAGAGGTTTTCTTAAGTTCGTTTTTAAAAGTAGGAGGCCGTTCATCTATCACCCAGAGAAAACTCCTGTAACATTCTGAAATATGTACCTTAAGATCTTATTTTGCAAGCTCTCATGCTTGATGTCAACAGCTTTGTTGTTTTTTTTCTCGTAATATGCAGTTGTTTAGAAAAAAAAGAAATTTAGAAAATACAGAAAATAAAAGCCACCCATAATTGTATAGGGAACACCAATTAATACAGCATCTCGTCACCACACACAGACACACGTGCACACACACAGGAACACACGTGAATGTTTTTCTTCTACGAAATCTTTTGAGCCCCCATCTTACCTTGTCACCGGCCTCTGTTTTTGCTCACCAAGACGAGCCCGCTTTAGCATCGTGACCAAACTCAGAAGCAGGGCGGAGGAGCAGGGGCTGTGAGGGGTGGGCACCGCCTGGCCTGAAGTGAGGAGAGAAGAGCGAGTGCTTCTCCTCCGGGTCCAGTACCTTCAGGGGCCATTAGGGGAGACACCGAGGAAGAAGCCTCTCAAACGCCTTCCCTTCAGTTTCCATGGTTACAACGTGCCCCACGTCCCGGGGTCAGACCGGGGTTTAACAGACCTTCTCTTGTTGGACATGAAAAGTGTTTCCATTGAGAATCTGTCCAGATCTTGGCCTGGTTTGCTGCAGGTTTACCCATGTGGTGCATTCGGGGCTCAAGGAAGTTCTGCAGCTTCCCGGGTTTAGGGCTAAAGCACACCCCGCCCTCACCCCTCCCGCGGTCACTGCGTCTTCCCCTCCAGAGGAAGGTGTCTGGGACTACTGACTGCAAAGACACTACCAAAGAGGACAAAGGCCATGGCCGGCCCGGGGCTGGGGTGCTCCCTGGGGAGCAGAGGGGACATGGGACACGCAGTGCTGGCCTCACCTGTCCTGCGCGCTTAGCCTCCTTCTCGGTGGCTGTGCGGCTTTCTGCCCCCGGGGGGCCTGCCAGCGAGGGGCTCCCAAGACGCTGCAGGCCGGGGTTGGCGGTGGGGGCGCTGGATGCCAGGAAACCCAAGACCCTCCAGCAGGCCCGTGCGGCATGGGCGAGAGCTGGCCTCACTGGGCGGCTAGGCCCTGTCCTTTCGGGACACCCTCTCTGGACCCCCGGCCGAGGTGCGGCTGTTTCCCCGATGCCCACCTTGGTCTCAGGAGGCAGAAGAGAGGCTGGGTTACCCCTCCCACCTGCCGCCCGGAGAGTCACAAGGGCCCCTTCCCAAACAGTCGGAGCAGGCTTAGCAGAGGGAGTGCTTGGGTCTCACACGGTCACTATGGAGAGGGATTTACTCCTGACCAGGATCCTTCTTTGCTGGTTCTGTTTCTGTGTTGTCTTCACACCAAATCTCACAGGGACAAGGCCGGGTTTTTACAGCATCACTGGCCCAGGGGCCAGCGAGCCTCCTTGTGGTGTGTTTGTTACAGGCAGGGAGCCAGGGCGGCTGGTGTGACGCTCCCCCGGGCGAGAGAAGGGACCACACTAGCTTGTGTCTCCTGCGGGGTTTCAGGGGTGCTGGCAATAGGGGCGGCCACTCCTTTTCTAAATATGTCAGACAACCACTGAGTTCTGAAGTTATTCATGAAACATTTTTTGAGCACCTGTTATATTGCAGGTACCACACATGAGGGTTGCAGAGGTGGAGGTGGGCAGAGCTGGGTGTTAGGAACCAGCTCTACGGTCGTGGAAGAGCTTCAGGACTCACCGAGGCTGAGGATTCCATGAGATGCCGGCTTCTGATGGCGGAGTAGACATTTTCTACCGCAAGTATTAGCTGCAAAGATACATAATAAAGCGAGAGGCATGACTCTTGCAGCAAAAATAAGGGTGCGGGCTGGAGGAGAAGGTGGCAAGAAGGGCCGAGCAGAGAGAACAAGCAGGTCCTGTCACTCCAGTGTTAAGCGTGCAGGATCCAAGCCGCCAGCTCAGCTCGGTCAACTCCCTGCTCTGCACTTAGTTACCGTGAAGCCCTGGAGCCTCCACTTCCCCTGCTGTCGGGTTGGTACAGGAAGTTCTCAGCGCAGGCTCTGCTGTCATCAGTATGAGGCTGAGGGCCCTCTGCACGTGGTGTCCTGTCCAGCAGACCCTCGGCCACACCCTCCGAGCCCAACCGAGGCCCAGACGAAGCCTCACCTCGCTGGACGGCCTCCCTGGGGACCCAGGTCCCCCTCCCTGCTCTCCCTCCAGGACGCCCTCACCCACAGTCAAAGCGAGTTCGTGGCCAGGCCCACACTCCATCCCCGAGTGGGGAGAAGGAAGGGGCTGGGGGGCAAAGTGCCTTCAGGCAAGTGGTGCAGGAGCTCACCCATCACCCATCGTGGTCCGTCCCTGGGAGCGCGGTCACGGGTCACATGCAGCTGCAGGGACGCGTGTGCCCAGCTGAAGTGCTTCCTGTGAGGACGCGAGCTCTCTGCCGTGAGCACTGAAGCAGGAAGCCCTGAGTGATTTTTCCGAGGCTGGAAGACTCCCCGGTCGTTGGGACGAGAGATAAAGCCAGAAAGTGGGTTTTCGCTGGGACGGGCCTTCTCTAGACCCAGCTTGGGGACAGCAAGAGTGGGACAAAGGGCCCCGTGGAGACTGTGCAGCTGAGTGACAAGCCCACGTTCACCCGGCGGGAGGCCTTTGAGGGGGTCTGTGACAGAGAAAGCCCACCCCGTGAGACAACAGAGGGTTTCAGGGACACACGGCAGCAAAATCAGGGAAAATATGAAGACTCTGGGAAACTGAAGTACGAATATCAAAGAAACTCTTACTGCCCTGAAGGTTCCCCCTGACATGAGCGGGGGCAGCTCCAGGACTGCAAAGGTCTCTGTGGTTTCAAGCAGCAGAGACCCTGCTCCACAGCACTGGGGCTGGGGGGGCCCACAGGCAGAATCTCACAGAGATGGGTAGACAGGGGCCACAAAGCACGGGGGCCCTTCTGGGATCGTGGGGCTGCTGTTGTCCAGGGTCGCCCGCTGTCCGGGGTCGCCCGCTGGCGGCCGCACCCCTGCCGTGTCCCTCCTGCTCACAGACCCTCCCCCGCAGCTGCTCTGGCCCCATTCCCTTCACGCTCCCAATTCGTGCCCCTGAAGGCAGCAACCTGACTGACTGCTCCTGATTCCGGGGCCAGCAGGACTCCCTCCGGCTCTCCCTCCCCAGGCGCCAGCCTGCTCGCAGACTCGGCGGTGCCCCAGCAGCTGCTTCTCCGGAAGCTTCTGTTGGTCTCACGAGGCACCACGGGCAGCGCTGCCGTGTCCACATACCCATCGTTTCCGACCGACACCTGGGGATGGACGCTGAGGTTCACAGGAGGTACCGGGCATTTCGTAGCAAAGGGAGCTGTGAGAGGATGTGCTCTGTCCCCTCCTGACCTGCGACCAGCAGCCACTAACGCTTCCTCCTGGGCCTCCACGCCACTCACCAGGCAGCACAGGCTGTGTTCGGATCGCCCTCCTGAGGCGCAAAGCCATTTCGGGTCCTCTCCGTGGACCAGACACCAGAGGCTTGGTTCTAGCAACCAGGACACACTGCCCCCAACCCCTCGGCCCAGCCTCACCACTTCTCTCCCTCTGGTTTGTGTGCTCGGCCCCAGCTCCTGCATCGTGGCCAGGGTCCAGACAGGAGTCCCCTGACAACGGTAGGGGAAAAGGGAGGACAGAAGGGACCCGAGAGCAGCGGGACAGATGGAAAGATGGGCTACGGAAGACCGCCCTCCCCTCAGCCACCTAACAGTGTCTCAGCCCCTGAGGTTAATGGTGCACAGGGTTCCTATAGTGACAGTCACGTCAAAGGATGACGTGAAGATTTCTGAGAAAGTAAACAAATCATTTGGAAATAATTATAAGACTTTGGTGAAGTATTTGAGCTGGCACTTACATCACCTGATGCAGTTTTGTTATCTGCATAGTGCGTAGACTAAAAAGCGAAGACATTTAATTTTAGAGTTTTTTAAAATACATTTATTTATTTATTTTTGGCTGCATTGGGTCTTTGTTGCTGTGCGCGGCCTTTCTCTAGCTGCAGCGAGCGGGGACCGCTCTGTTGCGGTGCGCGGGCTCTAGGCGCGCTTCAGTAGTTGTGGCCCACGGGCTCAGTAGTTGTGGCTCGCGGGCTGTAGAGCACAGGCTCAGTAGTCGTGGCGCACGGGCTTAGTTGCTCTGCGGCGTGTGGGATCTTCCCGGACCAGGGCTCGAACCCGTGTCCCCTGCACTGGCAGGTGGATTCTTAAGTACTGCACCACCAGGGAAGTCCTTAATTTTAGATTTTATATTAATTTGTTTGGTCGTGCTGGCTGTTAGCTGTTGACACCATCAACTCTTCTCCCCTTTGTCCCCACAGGAACCTCTGCAGATGGCGATAAGGATACGAACAATGTGGCCACTGCCTACTCCCTCAGCCAAGCTCCTCAGTGCCGCATCACAACACGTTCACCATCAACCAGCACAGGGGAACCATCGGTGTGCCCACTGCTGGGCTGCAGTGACAGGTCAGGGCTCAGGAGGGGGCCACCCAGTGACGCAATCAAATCTACATTTGTCCCAGCTGGTGAGGCACAGACATCACCCAACTAGAACAGGCACCAGCGGTAAAGACGTAAACATAAGACATGACACCATAAAACTCCTAGAAGAGAACGTAGGCAAAACATTCTCTGACATAAATCATACCAATGTTTTCTTAGGTCAGTCTCCCAAGGCAATAGAAACAAACATACAAACAAAAAACCCAAATAGGACCTAATCAAACTTACAAGCTTTTGCACAGCAAAGGAAACCATAAAAAAAACGAAAAGACAACCTACACAATGGGAGAAAATATTTGCAAACGATGCGACCTACAAGGGCTCAACTTCCAAAATATACAAACAGCTCATACAACTCAGCAACAAAAAAACAAAACAAACAACCCAATCAAAAAATGGGCAGAAGACCTAAACAGACATTTCTCCAAAGAAGACATACAGGAGACTTCCCTAGTGGTCCACTGGTTAAGACTCTGAGCTCCCAATGCATGGGGCCCGGGGTTTGATCCCTGGTCAGGGAACTAGATCTTGCATACCACAACGTAAGATCCTGCACGCTGCAACAAAGATCCCGCACGTGGCAACGAGGATCCCGCGTGTTGCCAAATAAATAAATAAATATTTTTAAAAAAGAAAAGGAAGAAGAAGAATACATGAAAAGATGCTCAACATCACTAATTATTAGAGAAATGCATATCAAAATTGCAATGAGGTACCACCTCACACGGGTCAGAATGGCCGTCCTTAAAAACTCTACAAATAATAAATGCTGGAGAGGGTGTGGAGAGAAGGGAACCCTCCTACACTGTTGGTGGGAATGTAAATTGGTGCAGCCCCTATGGAGAACAGTATGGAGGTTCCTCAGAAAACTAAAATAGAACTACCACATGATCCAGCAATCCCACTCCTGGACATATATCCAGACAAAACTGTAATTCAAAAAGATACATGCACCCCTATGTTCATAGCAGCACTATTCACAATAGCCAACACATGGAAGCAACCTAAATGTCCACCAACAGTTGAAGAGATAAAGAAGATGTGGTACATATATACAATGGAGTACTACTCAGCCATAAGAAAGAATGAAATAAGGCCATTTGCGGCAACATGGATGGACCTGGACATTATCATACTAAGTGAAGTAAGTCATACAGAGAAACACAAATACTGCATGGAATCATTTATATGTGGAATCTATACATGACATAAATGAACCTATCTATGAAACAGAAACAGACTCACGGACATAGAGAACAGACTGGTGTTTGCCAAGGGGATGGGGGCTGGGGGAGGGAGGGAGTGGGAGGTTGGGGTGAGCAGATGCAAGCTTCTATATACAGAATGGATAAACAACGTGGTCCTACTGTACAGCACAGAGAACTACATTCAATATCCTATGGTAAAGCATAATGGAAAAGATTATTTTTAAAAAAGAATGTATACCTATGTATAACTGAATCACTTTGCTGCGCAGCAGAAATTAACACAACATTGTAAATCAACTATATGTCAATTAAAAAAATATCGATTAAACAAAGAAGAAGACACCAGCCACTCAGAACAGACACTCAACCCATGAGAACAGACCCCAGACCAGCTGGCACATGGACCAACCAGTCAGAAGAGGCGGCTGCTGCAGGCGGGGTCCTGCTGGCGCACACAGGCTGACGGTGAGCCCCGGGCACAGCGCGCCCTGAGGGACCCCTGGAGGAAATCAGAACTGTACCCACAAGGCCCCTCCTCTACCTGGCAAAAAGAAGTGGCTCTGCCTGCCACAAAATTAGACCACTTCCCCTGGTGAAACCGGAAAACATTCCTGGCATCCTGACCCCGTAAGTGTTGACCACATAACTGAAGGGGTCCCAGGACCCCCCAGTTCGGTGCTGGGACTGGGAATACGTTGAGCAGATCTCAATCCGGGGGAAGTCTCCTCCTGGGTCAGTTTTGGAAGGGGATGGTCTGAATTTATCAAAGTCTGCTTCTCTGCTGAGTGGTGGGCCAAGATGAGCCCTGAGGTGTGCCTGACAAGACAGCGCCCGGGAAGCCAGTCCCTTAGTGGAGGGAAGGCCCCCCACATTTGGTGCGTCTGCTCTCTGGCAGCACCTCTGATCCCCGCGCTGACCACCACGTGCCTGTGTGCCGGCAACCCCCAAGGTGAAGGCTTGTGATCGCAGCCGCAATCCCAGGCACCAGAGGCACCAATACTCCCATCCTCGGCCCGACCTCGCAGTCCAGCTGAGACCAGCGGATGTCTCGTGAACTATGTTCTACGGTGGCCCATGTGTCACTGCTGAGCAGCAGTGTCATGATGCAGGCCAGCGGTCCTCAGCCTGGCGGAACATTAGAACCCGCTGGGATGCACTGACCCACGAATGCTCCCTGTCCCAGGGCGAGGGCAGCCAATCCTGGCCCAGGCAGTGACCCGAACGGGCACACAGGTGCAGAAAGCAGAGTCCACGACACAGACAAGGTGCGGTTGGTCCCGGGGCAGGGAAGGGGCCTCATCTCTGGCCAGAGCTCTCCGATGCCCCGGCTTAGGGCTAAGGAGGCTTCGGGCACAGGTGGTGTGGTGGGAACAGACTCGGAGCTGCTTCAGAGACGCGCAGTGCAGGACACACGGGTGAGTGAAGGACAGAGGGAGCTTCCCGTAAAGAAACAGAGTGCAGACGGGCTTGGGGTGGAGGAGAGCCCTGTGAGGGCTGGGAAGCAGGGCCCGGAAACCATGCCTCTCTCCCTCCCGCGCTCTCTTGCATCTCTGCCTTCTTCATCTACTTAACTCCCGCTCTGCAGCCTGACGTCTCTGCCCTTGCGTATCTGCACACTCACTGGCCCTCTGTGCATATCTGCACACTCCTTCTGTCCATTCATTCAAGGGATATTGATTTAGCACCTACCTCTGGCCAGGTCCTATCCCAGGCACGGGAACAGCCTTGAGGAAACAGACAATAACCTAGGTCCTTGGGGAGCTGAAATTCTACCGGGGGCCAAATGCACCCCTCCTGTGACCCCCACCCTTGGCTTCGCCTTCCTCAGCCTGCCGGCAGGCCCCCTGACCTCCAGCACCTGTCACCCTCTGGCACCGCCCATCGTGTGGCCTTCTCAGCGCACAGTACCATGTGAAATGGCCTTCCCCTTGTCACCTGTGTCACCTCAGTGTACCTGGCGATGTTCAATATTTCCTCAGTGGAGGAAGGTCCCAGCTGCCCTCATGTCCCTTCCGTTGAGTTCTGACCACAAATTCCCGTCACAGCGGCCTGGAAGGACTCCGGGGGTGGGGTGTGGAGTAGGGGCAGGGGCTCGGGCACCCTTCGTGTCATAGCACAGCTGCAGTGCCTCAGCGGGGCCCCAGAGGGTGGTCCCACGTGGGCCTCTCCAGGGGCTCAGGGTAGGGCGGGGACCTCCCAGCACCAGCGCAGACCCAGACGGCAGCCCGACCAGCTGCCTTCTCACTGGGACAGGAGGACGGGAGTCTCTCGTTGCTGCTCTTCTTGGCCACCCGGGAAGAATGGTCAGTTCCAAGGTACTGAGCACCCTGTGTGTAGTTATACGTTTTACCTGCATGATCTCAACTCCCTGAAGCAGAAACGCTTTGGGCTACCCACCTGGAAAAATCAACGCGAGTGGTTTAAAATCACTGCACGTAACACAATCCAGACGCGAAAGGCCCCACCCACCTGCCAGGCAGCCCAGTGGCAACACCAGGGATGCAGCTTCTTTCCTCCTCAGCGTGTGTCTTCCGTAGGGCCCGTGTCTGTCCTCCTGGTGCCGGGGAGGGGGCGGGGGTAGAATGCTGCGGCTCCAGCATCACACTCACCTGGTCAGAAAGGAATGGGGGGAGGGAGCAGCTCAAGGCCTGTGTCTGGTCTCTTTTTACAAGAGGCCCAGCAGGTAGACGCGCACTTCGTTCCCCCGAGTGGGGTTTGTGGCCACTCCTGGCTGGAACGTGTTAGGCAGCAGGGTCACAGCTCGGGGGTCACGCGGCGAGCACGGCATGGCTGGCACTGGGCCTGTTAGGCTGGACCCCCATGCCTACTCACTGCCCTCCCAGAGGCACAGGGAAGGTTCCCGGTGAAGCCTGCAGGCTGGGGAGGGGGCCCTAGCGAGGCCCCAGAAGGAGCTGTGACAACGCCCTGCCCTGCCCCGCGTTCTCCCAGAACTAGGTTTTCTCTCAGGCAGAGAAGGCGTCAGCGCTGTAGACGGAGGGGGTGAAAGGGCACCCTCCAAAAAAGGTTTGATTGTTGTTTTTGTCAGCTTGCTTACGACATTTGAGACTTTAAGTGTACAAAGCAAGGTTACAGAATGAAAATAATTAACTGCTTGTCCCAGAGGTGGACCTGGTATCATCATTCTTTTGTGTGCCACACTAGAAAGTATTCCAGTACATGGCCCCCCTGTGCCTCAGGTTCCTCCTCTGTAAAAAGGGGATTCTAATAGCTGCACCCTGAGCTTGTGATGGTGATAAGTGAGCTTGCCCTTGTAACGGGCTGAAAGCTACTATGGATTTAAAACCACAAAGCTATACACGCCTCCCCCCCCAAGACCATTCACCTTACACACAAATGGGCCTCGCTCTTTTCACTGGGCTGCACAGTTGCTGTGTGTGGCGGAGTTCATGTATTTAACAGTCCCCCGTGGGGACAGTCTGGTTGTTTCTGGTCCCGTCCCCATGGGCATTTACCAAAACAGGTGTGTGTCTCTTTGGGGCCACCTCCTAAAGACATGAGCCCTGCCAAACGTCACAGGCATTTAAATCTCAGACAGACGTTTCCTGATTGCCAGCAAAGCACTGTAACCCACACCCCAGTGTCGCTAGAAAGGTCCCCTTCCCCACCTCAGAGGGGTCTGACCCTTTACGTACAAATTGGCCACACTCATTATCCAAATCATTAGAAAAGGCTCTTTAGCGACAAGAAAAATGACTCCACAACCAGAGCAACCCAACCCATCAGGCAACAGTCAGCCAGACTGTAAATAGAGAACGCCCTTATCTTTATTTATACATTATGTCAAGTCTGCTCCGTGTGTACATCATGGACGACCGCGAAACAATGATGGACTCGTGCCCGTCGGCTCAGCCTTGTCTCTTGTTTCCTCATTTCTGAATAGCCCAGACCCTACCCTGTCAGTGGGCAGGGCCCCTGCTCCTTGGGGGTCGAGGGCCAGAGGGAGTAGGAGGAGGGGCGGGCAGTGCGACCACACAGGCCATCGGTCCCGCCTGAGGCACCACCACGTGGGCTGTCGGGGCTTCCATCAGATCCCAACCTTCCCAGGGAAGAAAACAAGCTACACCGGTTCAGGGACTCCCGGGGGTCGTCAGGCTCGCCCTGCGCTGCCCAGCGGCCGAAGTGGACCTTGGCTGGACCTACCCGCCCCGCCAGAGCCCCACCCCCTCCCCGCGCCCCTCCCCGTCCGGTCCCGCCCAGCACTCCACCCCAACGTCCCTGAGCCCCGCCCCTCGAGCCCCCCCGCCCCCCCCAGGGCCTCTCCACTTCCGGGCCGGGAGGAGCCTCCACGGCCCCGCAGGTCTCTGCACTGCGATCGCCCACCCCTCAGGGCACCCCGGGCCCCTCCAGGTGGGCACGGAGGTGAGGCCACTGCGAACCAGACCGGCCTCCCCCCTCCCTGTGGCTCCGCCCCGTGTTTGGTCAGACACGTGGTCCCCGGGGCCTGGGAGGTGCCCGGGTAAGGGCAGGAGCCCGGGGAGGTTCTGGGGGTGGCAGCGTGGTGTGGCCACCTCGCCAGCCCCCAGGCCGGCCCGGCATGAGCTCCGGGGTCGCCCTGCGGCTGCGGACACTCCAGCGACACCTGGGCTCCCCGGAGGTAGGGGGACAGGCCCGGACTTGGAGCCCCTGACCTCTCCTCCACCTGGGGCTGAGGGGACAGAGCTGGGCTCCGGGAGAAGAACCCCGTGTGGCCACCCACAGCCGGCACTGACTGAGGGCGAGGCCCCTGGGTGTGGAGACCCCTTCAGTGCTGGGGGGAGGGGGCTGCTGGGGGAGGAGGGGGACAGGCCAGCGACCTGCATGGCAGTGTGTCACTGCAGCCTGCGCGGCAGTTCCACCCGCAGCTCCTCACCCAGGGCCCAGGGGCAGTTTGGGACTTTGTCCCCCGGGGCTGTTTACACCAACTCCGCTGCCTCATACCGGCGGGCGCAGACACAAGGCAGCATCTCTGCCCCTCTCGTGGCCCAGGGCAGAGGCATGGAGCCGGGCAGCAGCCCGCTGACCACACACGTACTGGACACTGCCTCAGGGCTTCCGGCCCAGGGCCTCTGCCTCCGTCTGTCCAGGCTCGAGGACCATGGCCAGCAGTGGACCGAGCTGAGGAAAAGGTAGGAGAGCGGGCTGGGGCAGGATTCGAGTCCAGACCACCTCCCCGCCCCACGCCAGGGCAAGGGGTGCAGGCCTGAAGGGCAGGGAGCAGGGCTCACCCCAGCCGGACAGTGTCCTACAGACCCTCAGGGCCGCTCTTTCCCCAGGCCGTGGAGTCCTGGTCAGGGCCACAGAACGTGCTGGGCAGCTCACACCGCAAGTGCCCGCTGCAGGGGCAAGAGAGGTCTGTCTCTTCCTGCGGGCTGGGCCGGCTGAGGCCTAGGTGCAGCCTGAAAGGCCCGGTTGCCACTGCCTACCGGGTGGCCTGTGCAGGGCAGCAGGCGAGCACGGGACGTTCTTTATACTCTCACTACACCCTGTGTACAGACACCGCAGGCACCCCTCTCCTAGACTGGGGGGCCGAGGGGGGACGGCTGGGGCAGCAGGAGGTGTCCACCGCCTGGCAGCGCTACCCCTGCCCCAGGCCCAGGCTCGGCGGGGGGACGCCCAGCCCAGACTGGCAGGTGTCATGGGTCAGCCTGTGAGCAGTTTCCCCCGACCCTCCCGCTGGTGTGGGCTGATAGGCTGGACCCCAGAGGTTCCGGGCCTGAGGGTGTGGAGCCCTTCAGAAAAGCCGGGGGTCCAGGTCCCGCCTGAGCTTGGAGGAACACACGGAGTCCGGGGCGGGGGGGCCACACAGACCCACTCCCAGCCACGCCCTAAACTGCGCTGGTAAACGCCACCCTTTCTGATCACAGCACAGATGCTTGCGAGCACGGCTAGAGGTGCCGGAGGCTCCAGGTGGGCAGAGGCCCTCAGAGCCTCCACTGGTGCCGCTGGAAACAGGCCACCGTGCAGACGGCGATCTGGGCACGGTTACTGAACCAGAAAGCCACGCGCAGTATATTAAACAAAAAGTACACATTATAAAACAGTGTGACTAGTACAACCCGTTTTTAAAGTTTGTAAATAAGCATATTTATGCATAGAGAAAATCTGAAAAGTATACATGCCAGATACAAAGTGATTATTGCTCACGGGGCAGGTTGTGGGAATTTTCTCCCTTCTGCTTCTCTGTGATTTCTTAAACAGTGCGCAGTGTCCCTGGGCTGCTCCAGAGCCCCAGGTCCTGGAGGCTGTCCTGCTCCAGAGCCGCCCAGGCCTGCTCACCCGAGAAACAGTCGGGCTGCGGGGGCATCTGAGGCCGGTGGGCACACAGCCCCGGGGGACCCAGGCCGGGGGCTCCTCAGCCACCTCTGCAGTGCCCCCCCCCTTCCTCTCCCCAGCTACACGGACCCTGACGGCCGCTGCCCTGGGCTCCTGCTGCCAGGCCAGATGAAGGTGGGCACCTACAAGCTGTCCTTCGACACTGAGGGCTACTGGCAGAAGAGGGGCCAGGAGAGCTTCTACCCGTACGTGGAGGTGAGGGCCAGACGGGTGGAGGCCCATGACTCACTGTGACCCACAGGCTGGCCCTGCTCCTCCCACCACCTCGCACCTGCTTCGGGCTCCCAGGAGAAAGGGATGCCGGACTTGACCACGTCACGCCTGTCCCTGCCCTGCTCCGGGGTCAGGCTGCCTCAGCCCCTGCGGACAGAGGGTCACCCGAGCCCCATCCAGCTCACCGTCCCCCTTCAGTTGACCTGTTCAGGCGGGACCCCTTGGGAACCTGCAAGCCCAGGGCCCCTCAGATCGAGTGCTTTCTCTGGGGAGGACCCAGCCACACCCACCGCCCCCCCCCCTCCCCGCTGGCCCTGGGGCTCCTGCCCCACAACTGCAGCCCCAGGCCAGCCGTCTGGGCTGCTGAGTCCACGGCAGCACTGGGGCCAGGCTGAGTGCGCTCCATGCTGGCCCCTGGCTATCCCGGTGTCCCCTCTGCCCGCAGGTCGTTTTCACCGTCACGAATGAGACCCACAAGTTCCACGTGCCGCTGCTGCTGAGCCCGTGGTCTTATACCACGTACCGAGGGAGCTAGCGGCTGAGCGGCAGCCGGCCTGCGAGCCCGGACCCGTCACCACCGCAGGCTGAGCCGCCCCCGACCAGCAGGGCGGGCTTGCTGCTCCCGGGCACCAGGCTCACACTTCCCGGGGACGTTCTGGCCCCGATTTCCCAGTGGCAGCTGTCACTCAGGCTTCAGTAAAGTTGCTGCTGGCATCTGCGAGGCGGCTGCGGTCACTAGGCACGCTCGGCTGGAGCTGCCCAGCCCCAGGTGGGATGGGGGCGGGCGTGCGCACAGAGCTGGCGGGCTCGCGGAAGGGGCCGGACGGCACCGTGGGCCCTGGGGGCGCCTCTCCCCACAGCCACGCAACAGGACACGCAGCACTTGTGAAAACCTTCATTTGCTGACGACGCACGTCTACAGAACAAATACCTGCTGTCCTCGGTGCGTGAGGGGGGTGTCACCCGGGCAGTGGCCCCGGGCAGGGGCTACGCTGGGGTGCCCACGAGTCCTGCGGGGCCCTGGCCCAGCGTCTGCCCGATCACGGCCGTCTCCAGGGGCTTGAAGCCCACGTTGTCCAGGGGGACCCCAAAGGCCAGGAGCTTCGCCTCATAGGTACGCAGCAAGTCATTGTGGGCCTGTGGGGACACAGAGGCCTCAGGGGAGGGATAGCCGGGGCTGACCCTCGCTCAGGCCCACCCAGCCCCGTGGAGAGCTAGCCTTCACCAGGTGCTCACTACACCAGACCCAGACCCTCACACGCTTATTTAAATTTGAGAATCTGATTGGCTTTACTCATGGCAGCATCCCATCCATCTAGTAAGCGGAAGGGTGCTCCAAGGAGCTTTACAGAATGGAGGCTTCTGTGGGCACAGGAGGGTGCGACAAGGAGGTTAAAAGGGTGGGCACCTTCCCTTGGGGGAGGCAGGGGGTCTTAGGCAGATCACCTCCCACTGCTGATGGGTTTAAATTTCCACTCTAGGGAGAGGCTAAAACTTCAATTAGATTAGGTATTAAGTCTTGGTAGGATTCACATAAGTGACTCCGTTTAGGGCCTGTTGTTTCTTTTTAACAGTCCCCCCTTTTGATCAAACTCTTAGCCTGAGAGATAGGATCAAAACTTTAAGGCATTAGTGCCGCTCACAGCTACCACCTGTATTATCTCAGCTTTTGCTGATTCTGTTTGGGTTTTTGTTTTTGTTTTCCTCAGTCTCTGGGATTCACAGGTCAAGACTTCGGGTTCACATTTTTTAAGTCCGTCATTCCCCACGTCCTTTTCAATATTCCAGTCTTAAGGAGATCATTTGCTTGGTGGTTAGTGGCTGTGAACATGCCTTTAAAGCTTTTGGGAAAACATAATGCACCAGGGGTATGATTATGATGATTAAAAGCAGGACAAACCCCAGTGTTTGGAGTCATCAAGACCAAACCAATCAAAGGCCCCATGGAAGGGGCCACCCTTTTAAGCCAAGTGACTTGCCCAGGGATCTTATGCAGCTGAGTTTCCACCTCCCCAGAAGAGTGGGTCCAGATGAGCAGGTGGTGATGGCCATGCACAGACACCTCCTGGCTCAGCTAGAAGACAACCAGAGGCTTTCCTTCTGTCGAGAACAACTCTGGCCCGAGTCTGAGGACTTTTATCGGGCACTACCCAACCGCTTCATGTGCGGGACCTCGGTTAACCCACGATGGAAGATGCCCCCACCATCCCTGTTCCACGGCTGGGGAGACTGAGAGGGTGTGCACTCAGAGCAGGACTGTGGTTTGAGTTCCCGGTTCCCTGCAAGCATTTCTCTCTCCAGGCTCAGCACCCCTGCCTTGTCTACTGGCATCTATTCCCTTCACCCACCCCAGAAATGCCGAGATCTGGGCAACAGTGCTGGCAGGGCCAACGCAGACAGGGTTTCTGTTCCCCCATCCTTTAAAAGCAGATGTTTTTGAAAGGGCACATTTCACCAGACGGTTGCAAGCGTTTGAAAAGCTGATGCATGTTACATGCTTAGAGCCTGGCCCGACTCAGAGCAAAAGCTCAAAGGGGCTCCTTGTCCTCAGCACCGCCAAGACAAGGTGCTGGGAGCTGAGAGCCAGGTGAGCCAGGGTGAGCCAGGGTGAGCCAGGGCCGGGCTCCAGGACGACTCAGGGGCTGGGCCCTGGCCCTCACCCATCTCTGGGGTTCAGCCCTCCCCACAATCAGATGTGCGTTACGGAAATACCCCCAAGAATGCATATAAGTATCAGGGGTTCCCAGAGCACCTGGGGAGGGCCCTATGGGCAGGGAAGGCCCAGGGGATTTGGTCACCATGGAGCCCAGTGCCCATGATGGGCACTGCCTTCATCCTGGGGCTCCACAGCCCAGGGCTCACGAGTCACACCCGCCGGGTGCGCGCTCTCGGTCAGCGCGTCTGCAGGCAGCACCGTGTCTGCGTCCCCACGGGCCAAGCACTGACAGAGCTGCGGGCTCAGCCACGGAGCTGGGGACGCTGGGTGCAGGGCACGGACGGCACCAGGGTCAGGGCACTGCACTCCCCAGCTGCAGGAGGCCTCTGCGTGTGGCTTTCGCCAGACTCACAACGGACTCAGGAGAGATCAGAC
Source organism: Balaenoptera borealis (assembly GCF_965194805.1). Taxonomy (NCBI): domain Eukaryota; kingdom Metazoa; phylum Chordata; class Mammalia; order Artiodactyla; family Balaenopteridae; genus Balaenoptera; species Balaenoptera borealis. Next base: position 129,186 of record NC_138878.1, read on the forward strand.
CCTAACTGCCCCTGCTTGGAAGGCGTGGACGTTAAACTGAAGGGGCAGAGACCCCCCACCCCAAACCACCCCAGAGGCCAGGCTAGCACCGTGGGGCCAGAGCAAGGGTCGGACAGGGACACAGGGACAGAGCCTGCTGGACAGGACACCAGACATGCATTGGGCAGGCCCCATCAGGGACACCAGGACAGCGTCAGAGCCATGCAGATGTGCTGCAGGCCACGTGCACGCCAAGTGACCCTGGGCAGGCGCAGATGGCCTCAGACTGTGTCAGCACCCAAGGGTAAAGATCAGGTGGGGTCGCGGGTGAGGAAGGGGCCTGAGGGAGGGGTGTGGAGCCCCGGGCACCTTGCAGAACATGGGGGAGGGGTGGGGGTCTCCTCGCACCTTGCAGACCCGGGCCAGCTCGTACTGCAAGTCCTTGATGGTGCTGTTCTTCGATTCCAGAACGTCCTGAGGAAAGGAAGGCGTCAGGATGTCCACACAGGGAGCGGCTGATGTGGAAAGGTCTCCAAGGGAGACAGATCTGCATCTCCATAAGGAAACTGCCCAGATGGTGAGAAGGGGCAGCCTGGCCTGCTTCTGGAGCCACCCCGGCTGCCAACCCCATCCCAGGGAAAACCCCCTCGATCCCCCACCTGCCCTGCCCTGGCCCCCAGGCACAGCCATGGTGACTGCCATGGACGGGTCTAGCTTTTATCCCCTCATCCTGGTCGCTGGCAGCACAGGGCCTGGCCGAGCTGCCAGACCGGCTGTCCTTCCCAAGAGGAGAGCAGGAAAGCCCTCCTCCCCTTTGTGATTCACACACGACAGGGACAAGAACAGAGACGAGCCCCCAGACTCAGGACCACGGTGATGCCGGCCCAGACGAGGCCCCACCACGAGGCTGCACTACCCCAGCTCCGAGAGCCTAGCCTGGGTAACTTGGGTCCTCCAGGCACTGCCACCCACTGAGCCAGGGCCATCGCTCCCCTGTGAGCAAACACCTGGTCTCAGCCAGAACCGTGGGCACGACATCACCTCGGACCCCAGCCCCCTCCTCCACTGGTGACGAGTCATCCTGTGTCAGCCCTGCCCACCCTCTCCTGCCCTCCTGTTGCCATCTGAGGCCTGTAACCCAGAAGATCTGCTTCTGTGTGAATGAACAGCAGGGACGGACAGGCCCTCCAGCGTGGAAGGACCTTCCGTGGAGTCATGGGGCCAGCTGTGGTCTGTGTCCGTCTCCTAGACCCCCAAGGAAACCGTACCTGGGGCCACCTCAGGCCTGGCGGCTACAGGTCACCCAACTGGCCAGGATCCCAGAGCTAGGTCACGCTTCCCTAGCAGCACCAAAGACCCCTTGTCCGTCATCACCCGTTTTTTTCTGTGGCACGTCCCACCCAGGTCAGGGAGCAGAGGGGCAAGGCCAGTTCCAGGTAAGGTCACCGCCAGGGGCATCAGGGCTCCTGCCTGCTGAGCCAGCGGCAGTGGCAACCGCCGTCCTGAGTCCTCAGCTCACCCTGCTGGCTTGTGGGCACCGAGGCCTCGTCTGTCTTTCTACTGCTGTGCCCCATGCCCGGGACAGTCGCAGCACAGAGGGAAGCCACACACAACTGCAGACTCACGAGTGAACCGACGCTCCAGCCTCTGCTCAGATGTGACTCCCTCTGGGAAGCCTTCCCAGCAGCCATCCCAAAGGCCACCCACGGCCCTGCCTTCCCCCTGCCACGGCCTCGACCAGCACGTCTCAGTGTCCCAGGCGGACGGCGGCCGCGGCCTTGGCTGAGAGGCTAAGCTGGAATGGGCAGTGGACGCGGGCTCGAAGGTGCTGGGAGGCTAAGGAGGGGCCGGGGCAGACCTCAGAGATGCTAGGGCAGAGCCCGGGAACCTGGGGAGCCCGATGGCACACACAGGCCTGGGCGCTCGGGCCCAGGAAGCCACAGCCGCCCCTCCCCGAGGCGAACTGAGACTCTCCACTGAGGGACGGAGGCTGGGGCACAAGACAGGAGCCCCGACCGGAGCCCAGGCTGCCGGAAGCCCCTCCCCGGGAGCCCCCGGGACCGACCTCCAGCTTGCGGGACACGAGGGTCAGGGCCGCAGGGTCCAGGCTGGAGGCTGCCAGCACCTCGTTGAACTGCACCTCCTTCTTCTCCACCACGGCGGCCAGTGCCTGTACCTTGCGCTCCAAGACGAGGTTCTGGAAGCCCACCTTCTGCTGCACCTCCAGGACGGCTGCGGTGAACTTCCGGTACAGCTCGTCCCGCTCCTGCTGCACCTGCGGGATGCGCCCGGGCATCTCACTGGCAAGAAGGCCCTCCCGGCTCTGCCCCAGGGCCACGACACACCACCTTCACCAGCGCCCGGCCACGGGCAGGTGGGTCTGCATCCTCTACACTGCCTGAGCCCCACTCTCTGTGACCGAATTAGAGGTGTACGGCTGTCCACACCATGGGCGGCAGGAGGAAACAACTCTGGGAAGGTGTCTCAGGAAGCCACGGGGACCCTAGTACAAGTTGCACAGACCCCCAGAGGGGCTGGGGCCAGCCCTGCCCTGGGTCTGGGCAGCAGACTCGGGACCACATCCCTGATCATCCCCATGAGGTCCAGGGCCTGACTCAGCAGTGTTGGGGTGGGGGCCCCTTGGAGGTCCGCTCCCTCTGCCGGCCCCAGACCCTGGAACACGGGCCTAGAGCAAGCGCTGGAGCCACCCGCCTGTCCACCAAGGACAGGGTCCTTTCCATCTCCTTTAACTGTTAACGGTGCACCATTAAAAAATCAAGACTGAGTAGGGGTGTAAAACGGAAAAAGAAAACACTCCTCAACCCCGCTTCCCAGAGGCCACCATCTGAGCATTTGCTGGGACTCCTTCCAGAATGTTCTGCACTGCCGTAAAAACACACATCACTGCTAGGAAGAGGAGAGGGCTGTGCTGAAACCCTGTAGCACCGTGTCTTTCTAACTACAGGATCGTATTCTCAAGATGTGCTTCAATCCAGAGCCCGGGACCTGCAGGCAGGGAGGGCCATCTTTGCAGAAAAGCACGTGCAGCGAGACACCTGCCACCCAATCACGTCAGCGAAGACCTGGTGCCGGCGGAAGTGGCCCCTTGGGCACTGTGGGTGGGGTCACAACTCTGAACATCCCTCCCGGCAGACTATCTGCACCCTGAACGTGAACCTTCTCGCCCAGCAGTTCCCCTGCTAGGAATCGACTTCCCTGAAAGGGATACACAGTTGCACAAAGACGAACTTAAAAGGATGCTTGTAACAGCAAAGGACTGAAACAGAGATTTCAAGTGTGACCCGATCGGAGAGACGGCACACAGGCTGAGAAGAGAACACGGGCGCTCCAGACGCCCTCACTTCTGGGAAGCAGTGTCCCTACGCCGGGACACACAAGAGTCTGGGAGGAGAGTCAGGAAGCTCTGACCACTTGTGAGGACCAGCGCACAGCCCCAGGGCCCTCGTGTTTGCACCCACAGGCTTTCTTACAACGCACACATAAATGTTTGGGACTTAGAAACACACACACAGATGAAAAAAGCCCTTCCTTCAAGGGGCCAGGCCACCTCCACGCTTCAGAGGAGAGCCCCAGGGGACGGCAGTGGGCACAACCCGCTCCCCACCAGGAACTGCCCTCTGAGACCCGGGCCGTCCACTGCGAGCCGCGCAGAACGGGGAGGGCAACGGGAGCTCCAGCTGCTGGAGCTGGGAGCCCTGCCCGGCCCCCGGGCGTCCCGGGCGCTCACCTTGGTGAAGCGCTGCTCCAGCACCTCGTGCTCCCACTGCAGGCTCTTCAGCTCCTTCTCGGTGACTTTCAGACGGGCTTTCGTGCACTGGAGAGAAAATGGGGGTGGGGGTGGCTCAGGCACCCGCACGATGCAGCTCCCGAGCAACAGCCAGGCCAGGTGAGCGTCAGAGGGAACCGGCTCCCAGACCTGAGGGGTTGAGCCGCCAGGGCAGCCCGCCGGGGCCACCCATCTCCCAGAACAGGTGCCAACCTCACATGCCCCAGGGCCACCAGGCCCAGGAAGGAGGGGCTCAGCACCCCTGCCCTTCCTGCCCTTCCACGCCCAGGAGGAGGTGCCAGGGAGGGCCAGGAATTGGGCAGAAACCCACCAGCAGGATCTGCTTGTCCCTCTCGTAGCCCCCAAGCTGCTTCTGCATCTCACTCATCTCGTCCCGAGCCTCCTGCAGGGGGTCTGCCAGGCGCCTGTTCTGCGTGGACGCCTCCGTCACCTCCTTCTCCAGGAGCTCCTCCCTCTTCCGCATGCGCTCTATCCGCTCCTGTGGGCGCGAGGGGCAGGGGGGTCAGGGGGCTCCTGTGGGCGCGAGGGGCGGGGCGTCGGCAGCCGGGACCAGGGGCTGCGGTCTGCAGGCAGCGGGCCGCGAGCTCTCCTGCCCACAGAGAATGGTCCTGCCGGCACCGTGAGGACCTACATCTGTTTTATGTGTAAACACACAGTATTTTTTCACAGTTTTAATTTATTCTGAATTTTCTAGTAATTCAGCCTCCGTGCAAATTGAGAGATTACACTTTGCTGTGACCCCCAGAGGACATCCTGCACGGCTGCCAGCACTTGGGCGACGATGACGCCCCTGTGGTTCCGCCTGACCTCTGACATACCCCAGTGCACACAGGTGTATCACTTCCCTGCCACGTGAGGGTTAGGGCAACAGCCAGACCGCAGCGACGGCTGTAGCGGGCAACACAACTTGTGAGCTTCGATCAAGGGCAGCAGAAGGGCAGGGTCAAATGTTTCTACAAGCAGGGGTGTCGGCCCAAGGGGGATGGGCACCCCGGCGGCACCTTGAGGGAGTTGATGAGAGCCAGGTTGTTGAGGGTGATTTCGTTGTAATAGTTCCTGATGTCCGTGAAGGCCTCCTCGTGGCGCTGCATAAGCATGCTGATCTGGCCGTTCTTCCTCTCCTCCACCTCGTGGATCTCTGTCTTCCGGCGCAGGTCAAGCTCATCCCTAAGCATCCTGACCTTCTTATCATACTTGGCCTCGATTTCTGAAAGGCAGCAGCACACAGAGCGGCTGAGGAGAATGCTCGCCCTGTGGCTACGAGAAGAGATGGCAGCTGTGCCCAGGGCCGAGAACACCCACCAGGACAAAGGCCTCACCAACCAGCTCTGCGGACAGCAGGACGGGGCGGGGAGTTTCTCCTGCTCTGTGGCACCAGCACACACACCTGCCTGCCCTCCTTGCCCATCACAGGCATTGCTAATCAATCCCTGCCTCAGGGATCCCAACAGCCGAGTGTCACCCAGTCCCAATGGGCTCTAACCACGGCCAGCCAGCCAGACTACGGGCTCTATTAGTAAACCAGACAGACTTCCGAGGCTGGAGCCTCCGCAGGCCGGGAGACCTGGACGCTGCCCACGAGGCTGGATAACTACCACCCGCTTCTAGGTGCCGCTTTGTGCCTGGGGGTATGGGCGGGTAGTGGGTGGTCCTCACAGCCTCCCACCTCTCGTGGAAATAGGGTGTTCTGGGATCCTGAATAGTCCACCAGCCTCGCTTTGCACGTCTGGGCTGTTTTAACTGGTTTATGTGCCCGGTTAGCAAGCGCTGTTGGGCAGTTCCTTCCTGACGGGAGGGGCTCTGGGGCCGTCTTACACGGAGCGCGGGAGACGCTGACCTCGCACCTGCCGCTCAAAGTCCTTGCGTATCTTGGTGATCTCCTCGGCGTGTTTCTGCAGAGGCGGAAGTGGCCGGTCACTGGAGGTCAGACGGGACGGGACAGACGCCGGCCCCTCAGCCCGGCCCCTCGCCTCACTGGCAAGGAAAGCCCGGCTCAGTAAACCTGTGCTGCGTCTGCTGGGCCCCCCACCTCCGAGCTCACGGACCCAGCCCGGAATAACAAGGTTTGGTAAATTCCACGTTTGATAATGGACTTCCCTCAGCGCAGGTCGCCTCGGAGCTGCAGAGAAGGCTGACACACATCCCGAGCCCTGGCCCTGCCCAGCCCCTCCCACCCTGCCCAGAGGCTGCACAGCAGGGGCCAGACCCACACAGAGCTGCCGGCTCCCCGCTGTCTGCTAACCTGCTTAGGCTTAGAACACCGTTACAAATTATTTTAAGAGACAGTTATAAATTCTGAATAAAAAGTTTAAATTAGACTTTAGAGCAGTGTTTTCACTCAGAGCGGCACTCTGACCAGGTACCTACTCCACGCCCAGGCCTCGCGTAAGCAGAGAGCCCGCACCGCTGTACTTGTTGGCAGGCAGCCCGCTCTGTGCTTCTGTCAGAAAGGCCAGACCGCCCTCAAGCGTCCAAGACTTCAGCACCCTCAAGCTTCACGGCAAAGTCTGCAGTGTTACTGATTTATTTCCAGATTCAGTTGAGGCTGGGCTGCCTCCAGACATACACAGAGGCAAGTGCACTGACAAAGTCTTTCAACCCACAGCCAGGAACAACCTTTGAAAACCAAAGTTGGACATATCCTCCCTTTGCCCACGCCCTCCAGAGGTCCCCGACTCAGTCCTGTCCCCCAGACCCCTCATTCCTCACTCCTGGGGGCCGTGGCACTGGTCCATCCCCAGCCCTTCTCAGGGCTTGGTCTCCCCCAGCCCTGCCTTCCCCCCGCCCTTGCCCAGGTATCACCTTCTCAATGAATTTCCAGAACGCGTAGAAAAATGCAACCACCCTCATTCTCAGCACCTTCCTGTAGCGCTAATGCCCACAGACCTGCGACACAGGTTTGACAATTTATTTTGTCTTCTGTCTCAAGGGCAGCCTCTCCATTCTAGACCATCAGCCGCGCGTGGGCAGGCATTTTGTCAGCCCCATCCTCTGTGTCCCCAGAGATCAGAACCGGGCCCGGCGCTTAAGAAGGAATTCCAACCTCCACCAGGAACCCCGCAGCCTCCCTCAGAAAGGACCAAAGAGTCTCAAAGGTCAGCGAGGCACTTGAGAGCACAGATCACAGGACAAACTGCTGTGGCTGCCAAAGGGCTGGAGGGCTGCTCGCTTCAGGGGCCGTGCACGCGTCTCTGGGGTCAGGGGTCAACAGTATGCAGAGAGGGACCCTGGGGCGGATTTCCCTCATGGGAAGCCAACCTGTTGCTCAAGCCTGAGACAGAATTCTGCGTCTGGACCCCAAACAGGGCTTGTTTGGCTGCATGCTACTGCTGTTGTTGTTTAATATTTAATTGCCAAAATGCAGGAGTTATTATACAGAAATATGAATTCCCAGTTCGACTGAATCCCGAGGCGTCCACAGCCAGCCCGGTACCTACCAGCCTTAGGTTCTTCACCGCCACCTCGCTGGCCAGCTCCTGCTCCTTCAGCCCCACCTTCAGCGCCCGCACGTCCCTGCACAGCGTCCCCTCCTGCATGCGGTGCTCCTTCTGCGCCAGCTTCATGACCACGGTGCCCTCCGCCTTCATCTCCATCAAGCTGTTCTGATGCTCGTACAGCAAGTGCTTCACTTTCTGCTTATAGACCTGCGGGCCGGGGGAGGACCGCCGCTCACCTGCACGCACATGCCCACCTGCACACACATGCCCACCTGCACACATACCACCTGCACACACACGCCCACCTGCACACATACCACCTGCACACACACGCCCACCTGCACACACCTGCTCACCTGCACACACATGCCCACCTGCACACATACCACCTGCACACACCTGCTCACGTGCACACACATGCCCACCTGCACACACCTGCTCACCTGCACACACCTGCTCACGTGCACACACATGCCCACCTGCACACATGCCCACCTGCACATACATGCCCACCTACACATACATGCCCACCTGCACAGGCTCACTTACACACACATGCCCACCGGCACACACTTGCTCACCTGCACAGGCTCACCTGCACACACATGCCCACCTGCACACACATGCCCACCTGCACACACCTGCTCACCTGCACAGGCTCACCTGCACACACATGCCCACCTGCACACACATGCCCACCTGCACACACCTGCTCACACCTGCCCACCTGCACACACATGCCCACCTGCACACACATGCCCACCTGCACAGGCTCACCTGCACACACCTGCTCACCTGCACACACATGCCCACCTGCACAGGCTCACCTGCACACACCTGCCCACCTGCACACACATGCCCACCTGCACACAGAGGCTCACCTGCACTCACATGCCCACCTGCACACACCTGCTCACCTGCACACACATGCCCACCTGCACAGGCTCACCTGCACGCACATGCCCACCTGCATACACATGCCCACCTGCACACAGAGGCTCACCTGCACTCACATGCCCACCTGCACACACATGCCCACCTGCACACAGAGGCTCACCTGCACACACATGCCCACCTGTACACACATGCCCACCTGCACACACCTGCTCACACCTGCCCACCTGCACACACATGCCCACCTGCACACACATGCCCACCTGCACAGGCTCACCTGCACACACCTGCTCACCTGCACACACATGCCCACCTGCACACACATGCCCACCTGCACACAGAGGCTCACCTGCACTCACATGCCCACCTGCACACACATGCCCACCTGCACACACCTGCTCACCTGCACACACATGCCCACCTGCACAGGCTCACCTGCACGCACCTGCCCACCTGCATACACATGCCCACCTGCACACAGAGGCTCACCTGCACTCACATGCCCACCTGCACACAGAGGCTCACCTGCACACACATGCCCACCTGCACAGGCTCACCTGCACACACATGCCCACCTACATACACATGCCCACCTGCACACAGAGGCTCACCTGCACTCACATGCCCACCTGCACACATGCCCACCTGCACACAGAGGCTCACCTGCACACACATGCCCACCTGCACACACATGCCCACCTGCACAGGCTCACCTGCACACAGCTGCCCACCTTCATACACATACCCACCTGCACACAGAGGTTCACCTGCACACACATAAAAAATACCCTCAGGTTCCCCACGTCAAGGACACAAAGGGCTGTGACTCCCAAAAGCAAGGTGAGACAATGTCCCTGGCCCCCGGTCCAGCTCCTCTGCCCATGTGGCAACTCCTATGGGGACAGGCCAGCCCCACTCACCTTGATCTCCACCTGGTGCCTCTCCTCAGCCTCCTCCATCTCCCGGTCTTTGTTCCTCAGTTCAGCCTTCTTCTCCTCCAGCTGCCTCCGCGTGATCTCCCAGAAAGTGTGGATTTTGTCCCGCTCCAGCTGGAAGTAGCTGCGCTCCTCCCGCTCACGGCTCAGCTCCTCCCGGACGCGGCCAATGTGCTCCTCCACCTGGCCGGCAGAACGGGGCCAGTGAGGCAGGCGGGGTGGGCGGGGCCACCTGCCGCCAGGGGAGCGTGGACGGAGAAAGGCCAGGAAGAAAGAGGGAGGGGCCGCTCTCACCTCAAAGTAAATCAGAGCTAAAAGTGAGAAGTTAAAGTAGGGGGCTGGGAAGGCTCGGGGACAGGGAACGTTCAGCAAACAGCAGAAATCTCTTGTATTTGGCCAAGAGTCACAAAATGATTATATCCTTTTATTCCTTCCTGGGGATTTACACTAAAGAAATTTCTCAAAAGAACACAGGAGCTTTCCACTTAAAGATATTAGCTACACAATTATTACAACAGCGAAATAATTAAAAAGGAAATGATCTAAGATGCTTTTAAGTAGGAGAATGGTTGGGAATTCCCTGGCGGTCTTGTGATAAGGACTTCGCACTCTCACTGCCGGGGCCCGGGTTCAATCCCTGGTCAGGGAACTAAGATCCCACAAGCCACGCAGCGCGGCCAATAAATAAATAAATAAATAAATAGGAGAATGGTTGAGAAATTAGAGTATAACAGCTGGAAGGTTATATGGCCCAACAACACAAAGATATGAGAATGATGTAAATATGTTCACAAAACAATGCAAAATGTAAAAAACCTTTCACCTTTAAAGATATACGTTAAGCAAAAAATATACAAAACCAGTAGACCCAAAACAGTCAAGATGGTTTGGTCCAGAGCCAAATGCAAATCTGCAAATAGGTTAAAGAAAAAAAAAAAAAAAACAGGGCCACCAGGCCGGGGCGGGGCTGGGCTCCCCAGGAGGGAGGTCTACAGGGGGGTCTACTGTGTCAATCAAACAAAGGACCCAAACCAGGCTCCTCCGGACTCTGACTGGCTCACTCTGGACGTTCCATCACTCGATATCTAGATTTCTTATAAATATCTAGATTTCAAGCTTCTCTACAAAAATCAGCAAACAGACAGCTCTGGAGCCCAGGGCCCACAGGTTAACATGCAGCGAACTGGCCACAGCTGCCCTGAGTCTCTCACTCCTGCCTGGACCCTGGAAGCTTCCGAGGTGTCCACACCTGGAACACCGGAGCAAGCTCTGCTCTGCAGACTGACCACTGCCGCGTCACAGTTCTGTCCCCACCGGACAGGAGGAAACGGGGAGCTGAGAAACAGCCTGACGGCTGGGGCAGCGCGGTGGGTAAGCCGTTCACGCGGCAGCCTGGGGACCTTTCCAAAGCACAACCTGACCCACCACCCTCTGCGGACACTGCCAACGGGCTCCCTGCCTGTGACACAAAGCCTCTCCACCACTGTTCAAGGGCCTCGGCCCAGCTCTCCAACTTCAGGTCTTATGCCTCTTTCAGTCACCTTTCATTTCCTTATCTCAAAACCATCAAAAGTAAGTAAGTGTCATTAACGCTCACAGGAGTGCATGTCAGATGCTCCCAGACCACACTTGCTCTCACAGTTTGCACACGTTACAGGTTTCAGGAGCCTTGTAATTGAAATTGTAATTATATAACCATGTTCTCTAGCCCTTAAGTTCATCAAAATGAACAAGTGGCCAAAAATAATTCACAATGTTTAATGGTAAATAAAATAAATGAGAATGCTATAAGTGTATGTACTACAATAACAGCTCTGTAAACATCAGGTGCCTAAAAAAGATAAGAATGAAAGAAATCACAGAAAACTTAAAACAGCTTTTATATCAGAAAGACATTTCCTTCCAAATGCCTACTACCCTATAAAAAAGTTCACCCATGTGCCTGTACCGCGTTGTTTTACAAACGTGCTGTGCTTGGGCGTGCAGGCATGGGAGGGGCGTATCCTCGTGTGGGCAGGGCAGCAGGAGCCAGGCTGAGGGGAGGTGCACGCGGAAGCGGGGGCAGCGGTCTGAAAGAGGCTCCTAGAAGCGCGGAGTAGCAAACCCATCCCACTCCAACCGAGCGCTGGTCCGCGGCTCAGGCCAGCCCGCTCACCTGTTCCTTGCTCATGTCCTCCGGAGCGAGACCGTCAACGATCGGGGTACCTTTGGCTTTCCCTTTCTTCCCTTTCTTTTTGGGCGCCTTCGGTTGAAGAATAGATGGTTGGGTTAGAGCTCGCCTTCTGGCTGGCTGATTCCCTCCCGGGGCCGCTTGGGAGAGGAATTCCTGTTCTGGAACGTCCATCTGACTGCCCACTGTCTCCTGCTCCCACCCAGACCACATCACTCTGCCCTAAGGTTTCCCACCGTTAACCACAGGCACATTCTGTTGACACCTTTGGAGCAGCAAGGAGAAATCTGCCTTCTCAGAAGAGAATATTGTTTTCCCTCAGAAAGGAAGGGAGGGAAACTTGTTCCTTAGTATATAGCAGAGACCTCCTTGGTGTGGATGCTAAGTCTACTCGGCCTCAAAAAGGAAGATTCCCCAGTACCACACTGTCAAACGTTACCACACTGGTTATAATGCTTGGCAAGCACCATGAGGAAACCTGCAATAAATTGTTCAGTGAGTGTAGGGAGAGGTGCCTCACAGCAACAATCAAAGCTGGCAAGATGAGGGTTCCTTCCTTCAAAACACAAAACCTCAGAGAACCCTGGTGGAGGGAGCCGGACCAGACCGTGGCACTCACTGTGGGCTCTGTCAATGGGGCGAGGCCGCTTTTAACAACTTCAACAAGGTGCCAGAGGAGACCTTCCACCCTCACTCCCTTCCCGAGGGCCGCTCAGCAGATGGTGAATTTCCTTATTCTTCTGCCTTTACTTCTCCCGAGTTTCTGTGGCCCATGCTTGTGCGTATGTGCGTGTGTGCGTGTGTGTGTGTGTGTGTGTGTGTACGCGCATCTACGTGACTCTGTAACATTTTCACTACAAAAAAAGTTTTGGTGGAAATCTTACAAAACGTAAAGAAAAAAGGAAAATCACCCTATACTCCCACAAGCTAGTAAAAGTAATGTATTTTGGTGGTCTTTTTCCAGTTGACTTTCAAAAGACCCATCCACGGAAATCTTCACTCCTAATACAATGCCCTCTTTCCAATCCCTCTACTCCAATAAGTCCACCCCATCAGAAGAGCCTGAAGGTTTGTCACCACCCAGCGTCAGGGACAGTCAGCCGGCGGCCACCGCCCGGTAGAGCCCCTGGGGCTCCCCCACAGAGAGGCATCGTCCCTGCCTCCCATAGCTGATGGCCACCCTGCCTGGAAACTGAGTTACCGACAACCCCTACATCATGGCGGGGGTGGGGTGGCGCAGCTGTGAGCCCCACCACAGAGAGGGGTCGGGATGGAGAGCCCCAGAGGCAGCAAGCTCCCGCCTTGCTCTGCTCAGTACCGGCCTCACTCCTCGCGGGCTCTCCAAGGAAACAGCGGTTCCTCTACCCTGAAGCTCTGCCCCGAAGGACTCCACGGGCACTGGACCCGCTGTCAGGACCCTCCGGTGTACAGGGTCCTCTGACCACCCTGGTATGCCCCGGGCTCTCGACCCCAGAGACTGGAGGACCTGTGTGTCCCAGGCCCCTGCCAGGTGAGACCCTAGGTCCCAAGGATCTCATCAATGAGCCTTCCATTCCAGGTAGGAAAGCCCCTCGACCCAAGTTCTCTGTTCTGGACTCCGCGCACACCAGGCCCTGGATCTGGGGGGCGGGGGAGGCGGGTGCTCTCTGACCACCCACCCCTGTGAGCACAGGATCCTGGAGAGCCCAGGTCTCTCAGCTCCAGGTGCGTGCGGGGTCCGGGGTCCGGGGTCCAGGGTCCGCAGCACCCTGGGCCCTCCCCGCGAGGACTCCACGAGAGCGCCAAGCCCTCAGTTCCGGGACCCCAGAGCTCCAGGCCTCCCGTCCCGGGGTCTCCCTGAGCGCAGGGCAGGCCCCCGAGCCCCAGGCACCCGGCGCGGACCCTACCAGACCCCCACCCCTCCTCACCATGGCTCCGGAGTCCCGCCGGCCGCGACCCGCAGACCAACGCGCCAACACAGCACAGGCTGCGCGGTCTCCAGGCAACCGCTGCTAGGTTCCGCGCGAAGTCTCGAGGACCCTCGCGAGAGTCCGCCCGAGGGGTCAGGGCCTGGCAACGGCGGGAGCGCGTCCCCAGCAACGCGCTGGGCTGAGTCACTGGGTTTGGGCCGCAGCTGGGCGTCATCCACAAGCTAGATTTCCACGACGCCCGTGAACGCGTTCGTTGCGGGACGTGTCTTGTTTATTGCGGGTCTTCCCCACTAGAACTTAAGCTCCATGGAGGTGGGAGGAACTGTTTCCATCCACTTCTTACTGTACGTGCGTACGGGTCCTACAGTGCATAATTTCAGTGAGTGAGTGACGGGAGGGGCCGGAAAGATATGCGCCGCGACGTTTTCCAAATTAGATTCAAATTCAGGCTGAGGCTCTGCCCCTGGGCCCACCCCACCCCCACCCCACCCCCACCCCACCCCCACCCCCGCCCATCTTTGAAGATTCCTCCCACCTGAGGCTGGAAGATAGCTGGGTTTCCACAAACCCTCAGAAGAAACAAAAGTAGGGAAGAGAACATGTTCCAGCTGGGTCCAAAGTTTTGCAATCAGCAAGTCTCCCCTTCACAAAAATTAACCGGTCTGCCTGAAGAGGCCTTGTCCTTGTGATGAGGAAAAACTAGAAACCTTTGCCAGAGGTTTCCAGACACGCACTGCAGAAAAAAAAAGTCATCAGGTTCCTTTCCTAAGCTCTTGCTCTGAAAACTGCTAACCGCTTTAAGATTTCCAAAGCAAATTTCCAATCCCTCCTCCCACCCAATTACCTACATGCAAGGTGCTGTCTTTACACACCATTTGTTGTCTTTTTTCTACACTCTCAACTTTAGCATCTTCCTAAATAGTGGTTTTGCATGAGGTCATGTTTTTCCATCAGTTTTGGGATGGAGAAGAATCTTCTCTCCCTGGAGAGCTTCCTTGGGAGCAGGGTGTGAATGATGAAACAAGGCTCAGGTGGGAGACAAAGGTGCCTCCGTAGCTGGGCTTGCTTAGGCTCAGGCACCCACACAGGGGCATGCATGTGAGAGCCACAGCGACGAGCCTGGGGGGCTTCCTGTTTGCCCACCCAAGCCCTGATCGTTCCTGGAAAGGAACAGCCCTTTGGAGGGACTGTATGGCACAGGGCTGTGATTTATTTATAGCAGCCCTGAGGCCTTTGTGAGGTCTGGTGGTGTCACTGTGCCGGGCAGACAAGAGCCTGAGCCTCTGTGTCAGAGACCTCTGGCCTGATAGGGGTCTTCTCCCCTAAGATGGGGTCCTCCCAGAGGGTATTTGGCAGGTGAGACAGTGCAGCTGGGTAGCACAATGGGGTAATGATAATTACTTAACACTTACTTTGCAGACCCAATACGCTAGGTGCCTCATGCTGACGGGCTTTTTGCTTTAGAAGTCTGGCTGGGAGTCCTGAATTAAATAAATGCATTAACAATAATTCCTTTCAACAAAAAGGGCAAGAATAGGAGGGTTAGCTCAGGATAATGAGACAGGGTATTCATCTGTCACAAATCAACAGCACGGCGTGGTTTATCAGTGTGCACTGCAGAGATGAATAGTTCAGGGAGGCCTTGCTGCCAGCTCTCTGGGCTCCCAATAAGACCCACAGCGACCTGTGCTTTTCATATTTGTGTTCAGATTTTTAGAAAAGAGCCTTTTCTTCACATGGGTGGCTTGAGATACTTTTATTCAGCATCAAGCTGTGCATCTCGGAAATCCAGATAAGTGGCATCTGAGTTTCCTGTAAAATCAAAGACCAAATGTTAATACATACAAATCCACTGACCTATGTCTAATACCTGGCTCTTCCTAACACCCACGTACCTGGTCATCCAGGTAAACTGCCTCAGACCACAGCAGCAACTCGATGGAGGCCTGGATGTTAGGATAACACAGTGCTTAAGAAGCCTAGACTCTCTTTTAAACAGTGAAGTATTTACAGATGAAATGACATAATATATATAGGATTTGCTTCAAAACAACCCAGCAGTGGAGGGAGGCATTGAAAGTAAAGAAAAATCAGGATCAGCCATGAGTTGGTAATCGTTGAATCTGGATGATGGTTCACGTAGGTTAACTGTGCTATTCTCTCTACTTTTGTTTGAAAATGGATTTTTTCCTTTTTTATTTTAGTTTATTTTTTAATTGAAGTATAGTTGATTTACATGAAAATGTTTTTAATGAAAAGTTAAAAATAAGCACTGGCCTCTGGAGTCAGATCACCTGCTGTTTACCAGCTGGGATGCCCTTGACAAGACTCCGTCTGTATCCATTTATTCATGTGTCAAATGGGGATAATTAATAAACACCAATACTGTTACAGTTACTATGGCTGTGTGACAGCTTGCCCCCAAATGAAATACAGTGACAACATCTGTTTGTTTGTTTTTTAATAAGTTTATTTATTTGTTTATTTTTGGTTGCGTTGGGTCTTCGTTGCTGCGTGCGGGCTTTCTCTGGTTGTGGGGAGCGGGGGGCTACTCTTCATTGCAGTGCGCAGGCTTCTCATTACGGTGGCTTCTCTTGTTGCAGAGCACGGGCTGTAGAGCACAGGCTCAGTAGTTGTGGCGCACGGGCTTTGTTGCTCCACGGCATGTGGGATCTTCCCGGACCAGGGCTCGAACCTGTGTCTCCTGCATTGGCAGGCGGATTCTTAGCCACTGCGCCACCAGGGAAGCCCGACAACATCTGTTTTGCCCATGAATCTGCAACTTGGCTGGGACTCGGTGGGGACAGCCCACCTCGGTTCTACGTATTACCCCTGGGGGTGGCTCAAAGGCAGGCTCTCACGCCTGGCTACTGGCTGAGACCTTATGTCTGGTTCATTGGCTATTGTGGGCCAGAAAACACTCAAGTGGCCCCTCAAATGGCCTGGGCTTTCTCACACAGGGTGGCCGGGTTCCAGGGGAGCCTTCGGAAAGAGCTGAATCCTACTTAAGACCCAGCCTTGGAAGTCACATGGCATCAACCTGCCACAGTCCACTGGCCAGAGCAGCCACAAGCTTGCCCAGGTTCGAGCAGAAGGGGCACAGACAGGGAATGTCTTGACGGGAGCAGAAGGTTCTGGAAGACACGGGGAATCAGAAATACTGCTCTGACCATTTTGAGACAATACAAACTTCCACCCCAGCTGAGTCTGAGCAGCCAGTGCCCACCTACTGTCCTGACCTCCTTATGTTCCCACCACCCACCCTGTAGCTCAGCTTTGTCCCCAAGGGGCTGACCTGCCTCTTGGAGTGGCACAGAGTACAAACTGCAGCGGCTTGTCCTCGTGGGTCATGAGATCATTTTAGCAGTTTTTGTTTTTGTTTGTTTTGTAAACTAAAGAAAAATGGGAACTATTAGCCTGCCTCACTGACTGACCGTTTCAAAGTCCATGGGCTCCGTGTGACTGGAGCTGGACCAGGTGGTGAGGCCCTTGGTTGGCTGAAGCTGTATGGACAACCTGCCTCTGGGAGGGTGCCTTTCCTGCAAACACCAAGTTCATACCTCCCTCCTCTGCGGATTTTTCCACGCCCAGCTGGGAACAAACTCTGTCTCCCTGATGCTTTTCTTCGGTTTGTTTTGTCTTTGTGCAGACCATGGGCTTGCATTTGGATCTCCTGGCTTCCAGCGCCCGGCTGTGGCACCTTGGTCGGCTGCCTACCCTGTGTTCAGCTTCACCTGGAAAATCAGGATCCCGTCTTCTAAGGATTCCCCGGGAGAATTAATGCACCAAGGGCCTGGCACAAAGCCGCATTCCAGGGCCTCGTGCAGGGTCCAGCGTCTGGAAGTGGGGCTCCATCGAACCGTTTGGTGCTCTCAGCACGCCCAGACCCTGCCTGCCTTCCTTCCGGGGCCCCCTCTCTGCCCGCCTCCTTCTCCTGACCTCCCTTCCCCCCGCCCCTGCCCCCAGCCTAGCCCTTAGACGCTCTCGCCGCCCCTCCCGCCCCCTCGCCGTGTCTCTCCATAGCATTTATCACAATCTGCAATTCTTGGCTTAAGGGCCCTAGGGTGTTAGGCCCGCCCCTCCATACCCCGCAGAGCGCCGGCACGTAGTTGGCGGCCCACAGATTTGCGGGGGAGAACAAACGGACGGAAGCCGGCGCGGCTGCTGAATGAGGGCGCGCGCAGGGGCCGCAGGGGCCGGGCCAGCGTTGGGGGACGCGGCCAGGTCGGGGTGGGTCTGCAGGAGGGGGTAGCCTCCGCGTGGGAGAGGGTCCTCAGGGGCAGGGGCCGGCAGGGGGCGCGCGCGGGGCGGGGCGGGGCCGCACCTGTGCTGCGGGGCCTGGGAAAGAGAACGGGGTGGCGGGGGGGGGGGCGGGGGTGAAGAACAGGGCCCCGGAGCAGCTGCGCGCCCCGCCCCGCGGGCTCCTCCCCGCCGCCGCGGCCCCCCGGCTGCTGCCCCAATGCGCTGCGCCGGGAGCCGGGGCCGTCGCCGCCGCAGCTGCAGGGGCGCCCGGGCCGGGTGACGACGCCGCCGCGCGCGCCCCTCCCAGGCCCTGCCGGCCGCATGGAGCCCCCGGAGGGCGCCAGCCCGGGAGGTGAGTGCGGCCCCAGCCCCCGGGAGCCCACGAGCTGCGCCTTCCCCGCAGCGGCCCGCAGCCCCTTCCCCCTGGGCCCACACATCGGCCACGCCCCGGGGCCGTGAAGACCCACCGGCAGCTCCGAGTCCCCCTGCGCCGGGCCGAAGTGGGGGGAGCCTCGTGCGCCGCGCCCGGGAAGACGAGCGGGGGCACCGCCCGGAACGGCCCCCGCGCTGGGCGGGGGGCGCACGGATCGCGTCCCCGCCCCCTCGTCCTCCGCGCTCCCGACCCGGGCAGCGGTGCCTGGCGCGCTCCTGAGTGGTTGGCCCAGAGCTTGGTCCTGAGCCCCCTCCCAGCGGAGCCGGGGATCTGGAAGATGGGGCGTGCCAGGGCCAGAGTCGGGATGCAGGTCAGCGAGGCGTGGGGGGGATGCTGCCCTCCTAGCTGCGCGTCTGCTTTGTTCGGCCCAGCCGAGCCTCCCTGGGTGTAGGGCGGGGAGGCCGCGGCCGGGATCCTCGGGGCACCAGGCTGAGATAGGGGCTCGGAGCGGGGGGCGCACCTGGCGCCGCCTGCGGAGGCTCCCACGCCGGCAGGGGTTGCTGGCTGCCGGGGCGAGGCCCAGGAGCTCACACATCTGGGAGGGCAGGTGTGCACGGAGTGACCCCTCTTCACGGCCCCTGCCAGCTGTCGGGACGGTAGAGATGTACCGGGGGTCTCTCCCCTTGGAGTCTGGCCCTACTCTGGCCCTGGCCCGGTGGGAGGGAAACCTTTCCTAGGACAGGTTCATAGGAACCTCCCAGGAACCTTTCAGGAGGGGTTTCCTGTGCCATCGGCCTCGGAACTTGGATGCAAAGTGCCGGGCTCCTCCACCCACCCAGCCAGGCCCCAGATGCCCCCGGGGTTTCCTGGAGGTCCCATGCCAAGGAGCCACTCCCTGACCACATAGGGGTCCGCTGGGGGTCCCCTAGCCACACCAGTGGCCTGCTCTGGAGACCAAAATGCTGGCCATGGAGGTGTCCTGCAGCAGTGGGTCCACCTACTGCTCTGTCTGCAGGCTGAGTTGGGCAGGTGCATTCCAGACGGCTGTCTAGGGGCCCATGTCACGCTCCCTCCAAGCACCACCAGAGACACTCAGGGGCTAGTGGGTGTGGGTTTTCTTTGTTTTGTTGTTTGTGGGAGGGATCCAGCTTTTTCTTCCCATTGGCAGTACGAGGACCCCGGGGCTTCCGGGTGGCAGCTTTGCGAGGATTTGATGGGGCAGGTTTGGAGAGCAAAGGCTGGGGATGCCGGCAAAGCAGCCAGGCCCCTCTGAGCTCCGTGTCCCCTTCTCTCAGTGGAGACCCCCCCTTGCCTGCAGAGAGAGGGAGCAGAGGGCAGGCCTGAGGGGGGGGGGGAGCTTAACGACCCTTCAATTTCTGAACGTCACTTACTGGAGCCCCAGAGACCTAACTCATGCAGTGCTCAGACATGTTATTAACCAGGGACCTCCTCTGTGCAGGCACCGTGGTGGGGCTGGGCCACAGCAGCGGGAGGTGGCCTTCACACGCTTCTTACCCCGTAGCCACGTCCTGCCCACATGGGGGCGTCATGCATGGGTAGTTGTGACTGTCATTTTCTGAGTTTGCTGACTTTTTGGAACTTACTCTGGAGAGAGGGGCACACACACAAGTAGAGAGAACAGTATGGTAAAGCCCCCCCCCCCGCCCCTCACCCCGTGCTACCTGCCGGCTGCTCACCCGCCTGCACCCACCTTCCTTCAGTAGTAATTTGTAGCCAATCTAGACATATTGTTTCATCCTTAAGTATCTCTGAAATTACCTCTAAAAGATAAGGTTTTTATAATTAAAACAGCATTTTTGCACCTAAATGAATTAACAGTAATTTCTTAATATCAAAGTGCACAGACATGGAGGGGAGAGGACAGGGTGTGCTTCTCGAAGGTGCCTTTGGGAGACCAAGTCTCTAGCCCACCTACCTCCAAGTCTGTCCGACTGGGAGAGAGAGGCCTGGGCCCTGCCCTGTAGGGGCTGAGCCTAGACGGGGCCCAGCCGGCATCCTCAGAATGCTCCAAGGAGGAGCGCTGACTCCAGGGACAGGGGCCGGGGAAACGGGGGGCAGTGCCCAGCCCTCCCTCCCTGCAGCCATGCTGGTTTTTATGCTATTCATTCATTCACTTCATTACTTCACTCATTCGTGTTGGGTATGTGCAGAGCACCTCCTCCATGCTTGGGGCAAAACCCTGGGCACACAGCAGGGAACTTGAGATTTGGGCCAAGTTCTTGGCACGAATGTGCTAGAAAATAGGTCAGCAGTGTAGCACAGGGTAACACTATCGTACCCGTTCATACCAGGCCCTGGGCCGCCACTTCCAGCCTCCCCACGCGGGTGCTGCTTCCGCAGGGCAGGGCAGCAGGCCCCCCGCAGGGGCCAGGGGCTTCACGCCCTCACTGGGGGCTCTGCCAGGCTGCCAGTGCTCTGCTGACCCTGGGGCATCAGAAACACCGCTCACCTTTGCCCTGGCCTGGGCAACCCTGGGGTCTGCTGAACCCACCCAGCCTACGGCTTGGCCAGGCTGCCAAGGACCCCTGCCCTTGTGCCTGCCTGTGTGATCGGTCACTCCTCTGCTTCACACCCCAGGAAGAGCAGGGGGTCTCACTCGGGAAGAATTTCTCCCTTCCTCCTACAAGGGCTTATCGAGAGGGTATCAGGCAGACCCAGGTGATTCCTAGCACAGCCGCTTAGTGACTCTGGGGTGGGGTCTTGGGCTCATTCATTCAACCAGCATTTACGGTGCACCTACTGCGCACGAGGACCAAGCAAAGGTCCTGCTTCCTTCACATCCTTCCAGCCAAAAGATCAGTGTCCTTGATGCCAGAAGTTGCATCTTCTGCTTTTTCTTCCTCCCCTGCACAGCTTTGACACAGGCCAGGACACCAGGATTTACAAAATAAAGACCAGACCACTGCCAAAGGGAGCTGAAAAGAATAAAAAAGTAGACATAAGGTGACTTTAAAAGTGCACCATTACCATACTCCATTGGCTCTGTGACACCATCGACTAGATGGTTTGCTGTTTCGGGGATGCTGAAATTTGATAAAATGTGCTTCTTACAATGAGTACAAAAGGCCACTGTGCCTGTAGGGGCTGGAGATCTGTCCTGGGCTGTCTGGAACCCCTGGATCCTAGGATCTATAATGAGGCGTATCTGCATACCCAGCCCCCTAACCCAAGGCTGGATGGGGAAGAGGTCCTGCCTCCTTGCCCTGCCCCCATCTCAGCACCTGTGGACTTCCTCCTTCCCACCTGGACTGCGTCCCATCCCATAAACATGCAGGTAGAGTCTGTCCCACTCAGCTCGGAACCCTCCCAGCTCACTCAGAGAGGAGCCAGAGGTGTCTCCCCACCGGTGTCCCCCTGCCCTCACCCACCCCGGCCATCCCTCAGAGGCAGCCATGCTCCCCTCAGGGCCTTTGATGGTGCTGTCTCCCCAGTTATCACCCAGCTCCCACCCTCCTTCAGACCTGTCCCCAAAGCGGGGCCACAGCCCCCAGGGCTCCCCAGCCCTGCCCCACCTCAAGAGGGCAGGAATCACCTATTTTGTTCATCCAAGTCCCGCTCAGGAATCTGCCGGATGCACAGGTGAATAGCGCTTTCTTTTCTAGGTAAGGTGAGAGAGGGCCGTTATGAGCAGAGACCCCCGCCTCTGCCCCAGCTTTTATGCTAAGTCCCCTTCCACCTGGTCAGGGCCTAGCTTCCCTGTGGGTGCAAGGTCAGGGTCTCCCCTCCCTCTGCTGGCCGGCAGGTGGTGGCTGAGAGCTCCCGCTCAACAAGCTGAGCCCCTCGGTGTTACCGGACAAGACCCACTGTCCCTTCCTCGTAGCTGGTCGTGACACTAGCTGAAAAACGTATTGCTGGAACTCGGCCTGGCACAGAAAACCATGAGCCACTGTCATTCTTCTTGTTATTAACCCAGAGCCACCTGCCCCACTGGGAGGCTCCAGAGGAATGGCAGCACCTAGCCGGAGCCCCCAGCCAGCCAGCCACCCACCACGATGGGACACGTGTGGAAGCAGAGCAGGACACTCCGGGCACGCGTGCGCCCTGGGGGAGGGGGACCCGGGCCGCTGTGCCACCCCCCCTGGAGGAAGCAGAACACTGTCCTGCAGAGCAAAGGTCCCCAAGGGCTTCCTGGGCCTTCGACCCTCAGCAGGGATTCTGAGGTTCGGGAGAGGTTCCCCGCTCACCCCAGCTCCCGTGCCCTCTGGTCGGGAAGGCGTCCTTGCTGGGCTGGGCGGGCCGGGACACCAGGGGGTGTAACCCTACCCTCCAAGGGTGCTCAGACACCACGTTCCAAATGCGGCAGCAAGGTGGAAACCAGATCCCCAGCCCCAGTCCAGTGGGCCAGCCCTGGGCCCTGAGTGATGACACAGCACGGGGCAGAGCCAGGCAGGCCCCGCCAGTCAGCAGGCCCACCTCCCCTCAGCCATGCTTCCCAGGGAGCGGTTCCCTCCTAGAAGCCAGGGGCGACCCAGCCAGCTCTGCAGCTGCAAATCCCACCCAGCCGGGGACCCTCCAGACCCACGCGGCCCGCCAGGCTGCTGGCCACACAGGCCCACCCCTCACTGGCAGCTGTCGGCACTGGGCCCCCCTGGCGGGCCCCCCCTTAGCAGCTGCTCCTGTGGCTTCGTCCACACCCAGCTCTCGGCGCTGGACCCCCGGGATGGCCGGCCACACTGCTGAGGGAGCGGGAGGGCGTTCCTCACTCTTTACTGAGCACCTGTTCAGCTGGGGGTCCCCCAGCTGGGGGCAGGTGGGGTCTCTGTCGGGGGGGGGGGCTCAGAGAGAGCAGCAGTGGGGACGCCAGGGAGCCAAGGGGTCCCGTCGCCTCAGGGCACGTGCCTGCCAGACGACTGGGACCCCTGGCCGTGTGGGGCGGAGGGCCCTGGAACGCTCTGGAGGAGCTGGTAGGAGGCGTGACGGAGCAGTGTCTGCCCTGGTGACAGCAAGCATTCCGTGGGGTGGAGGGCCCGCCCCTGAGTGGCACAGTCTCCACCAAGCAGATCCCCAAGGGGCCTCGCCTCTCACCCGACAAAAAATTACATGAAATGAGCCATTACATAAAAACAAGAATTGCATAGAAAAAACCCTGGAGTAACATTCCCAGTCCGGAGGCGTGGTCGGTGGGGAGGGGTTGTTGCGTCCACCGTCCGGGAATCGTTTTATGTGAGAACGTGTTACGTGGATTCAAACACAACACGGGACAGACAGGTGAGCCGGGGCCGTTCTGGATTAAAGGGAGCCAAAGGGCAAGGAAATGCACAACCGCCCACCCGACCCCAGGTTGGACCAAAAAGTAGAGACAGGTGACCGTATTGGTGTCTTGGGGGCTCCGACAGGACCAGCAAGTGTCCCCGCGAGACCTGTGGTCATTCCTGCTCAAGTAATCAGGGCAAAGGGTCTGGAAATCAGGGTTACAGGGAAGGGCAGCATCCTCGGAGAAGCCCTCTGCCCCTTGTCTGGCTTCCTGACCCAAGGTCACCCCTGGCCACTGCGGTCACTGCCCAGAGCCTCAAGGGAAGGCTCAATGGGCCAGGTTCTCAAGTCCTCCCAGCCTGCGTCCTGGGGGTGGCGGTGGGAGACCGCAGTCCCCTCCCGGGTAACACCTTCTCTGTTGCAGGGGTAGTTAAGGAGGTCGAGGTGCCAAGGGCTGCCCTGGGCACCCCCATTCCTGGGACGGGGACCGGCAGCCACTCACCTGTGGCCGAGGAGGAGGTGGGCGTCCCAGTACCGGCACCAGGTCTCCTGCAGGTCACGGAGAGGCGGCGTAAGTACCGCCCACCTGTCCCAGCGTGCTCCCCGGGACCAGAGGCGGGTCCCTGGGCCTCGGGTGCGCCCC
Source organism: Balaenoptera borealis (assembly GCF_965194805.1). Lineage (NCBI taxonomy): Eukaryota > Metazoa > Chordata > Mammalia > Artiodactyla > Balaenopteridae > Balaenoptera > Balaenoptera borealis. The sequence goes on from NC_138878.1 coordinate 152,791, forward strand.
GGGGAGCAGGCACCGGGGATGGGTCAGCCCCTCCTTGTTCCCACCGCACTGGCCTTCACCTGGCCCCGCTGACACGCCCCTCTGCCCGCAGAGCCCCTGAGCAGCGTCTCTTCCCTGGAGGTGCACTTTGACCTCCTGGACCTCACCGAGTTGACCGACATGTCCGACCAGGAGCTGGCCGAGGTCTTTGCCGACTCAGATGACGAGAACCTGGCCAGCGACTCGCCCGCAGGTGGGGCTGCTGCCGGGGTCTGGAGGGGGTCCTGGGGCCTCAGGCCACCCAGCACGGCTCCCTGGAGACCCACTGTGGAAAATGATTTCCTTTCTGACGCGTGTTTAAGTGTTTGTCGACACAGCACCATCTCACTCACCATTTCTGCACTTCACACACCTGTCTGCCGACTCAAAGGGATTTTTCTACCCCTCCTTAATTTCACTTTTCAAATGCCAACGTAAGGCCACAGCCACAGTCCCACTGCAAGCAGAATTCACTACTTGGGTTTAATCCCAAGTAGGCAGAGCACAAAGGGGGTGGTGTTCACCAGTCCTGGCCCCTCCTCAGCTCAGTTCCCGGCAAGTGCTGGAGCCCGCAGGCCGCAGAAACAGCTCGGGAGCCGCCGGGGGTATGGGGGCCCAGGGACCTTCCCCCTTCTCAGCTCACTGCCCATACAGGCGGGGGGCGGGGGGTGAGGGGGTGGCACCTGCTCCGGGCCAGGCTCACCCCCAGGGCGGGCGCCTCGGCTGCAAGGGGACCCTCCTGGGGACAACAGGAAAGCCCCTGGCCGGGCTGCACCCAGACCCACATGTACACATTGCTGGTGCCCAGGGGACCCCAACATGTGGCCCGACCCCGTGCTGGAGGCACACACGGGCCCAGCCCAGTAGCTGAAGGAGTGACCTGGGACCCCAAGCCATACTGACCCCAGCCCGTGTTCCCACCAGGCCTACACCCGCTGCCCAGGGCCGGCTGTCTGCGCTCCCCCTCCTGGACACGCACCAGGGCCGAGCAGAACCGTGAGAAGCAGCCCTTCGGCGACCCTGAGCGGCAGCCTGCCGTTGTGGACACCTTTCTCACCGTGGAGAGGCCCAAGGAGGACTAGGCCGGCTGGCCCAGGGCCGAGGCGGGGCAGGTCCGGGCAGCCGTGGCCCCGTGGACGCTGCCCGCCCCACGTGGCGCCTCCGCATAAGCACAGCCCAGTGGCCTTACGTCCAGCTCTTCCTGGTCCCTGGATCAGGGACCAGGCCCAGGGATGAAATGAGACTTCTGTCTGTAGGAATGGTGTCCTCGTCTGTCACTAGACTCCCGGGTAGGGGTGCGGTGAGCAGAGACCTGCCCGTGAGAGGCGCTCTGCAACCCCCCGGGGGTCTCGGGGGTCCAGTCTTGAACGGCAGTGCCAAGCTCCAGCCCGCGGGACACCCTGCTGCCCTAACCGCCTTGATTCCAACCCTGCCCCCCTCCTGCCGCCCAGGAAGTATCAGCACCAGAGCCCCCAGACCCTAATACCCTGCTTGCCGTGGTCCCTGCCTGAGAGCCAGACCCACCTCCTGAGCTCGGAACACCAAATATGTCACGACTGCCTCAGACCGCCGGGCAGGGCAGGGGCAGGCGAGGTTCGCCCTCCCCCCATCCTTGCCATGACAGTCCCCGCGGCCCACCTGACACACGCACACACAGGCACGCACACGCGTGCAGCAGCCCGAGGGGCATGGGGACGTGAGGGGACCTGGGCACAGCGCCTGGCCCCCAATTCGGGGGCGCCAGGCTCGGCTGCTCCACACACTGCTTACACACTAAGGGACGGAACCGGCTTCCAGTCAGACAGCGAGTCCGAGAACAGTTTTAAAACAAACGTGTAAGCTTGCTTTCAGTCCCCAAGGCCACCTGCCCTGACCCCTTCTCCACTGAAACGTTTCTGGGGAAGGAAAACAGGCCTGGGCACATGCTGGGCCCACTGGGCGTGGCTACAGCACGTCCCGCCAGGAAAAGGGTCGCCCTCTGCGCCAGGAGGGGCACATGAGGGGCAGCAACACGGAGGTGTCTTCCAGACACAACCAAGAATTTCACTTAAAAGGGATCCCGCAAGGGCAGCCGCGCCCCCCGCCCCCCAGGTCTTCCCCGCCGCCGAGTTCCCATCCTTCTTGCTACGGCTTCTGCAGATCTCATTTCCAAACAGCAGGATTAAAACAGCACCCTGTCCCAAGTCTCGCTGACCAGTCTCTTCCTTTCCAGCTGACGTGGGAGCTCCGGCGTGCGGGCTTGGCTGCTCTAGGGGCCTCCAGGAGCTCCGCGCTCTGGTCCTCCCCCAGCTAAAGCCACTGGGGGTTCCACTGTGACACACCCTGGGCTCTTATTTGGGTCACGTTTCAGGGCCAAGCGCCCTGGCTCCCGAGGCGTTAAAGAAGCGAAGACCCTGCCCCCACAAGCCCAGGCTGGAAGAGGCAGAGGCGCTCCCGAGAGGCTCTTCCCAGCCTGGGGCAGGTTCCTGGGGAGGTGGCCGCCAGGTAGGGCCCGCCTGTGAGCAGAGACCAGGGATGAAGCCTAAACCGGGACCGTTTTCACCACCACGAGATGCAGGCCGCGTGCCCCGTGCCGGGCGGTCCCTCCTGCGGGGCTGAGCCTTCCTAACCCGAGATCCTCGGCCAGGCCTCGGCCCAGGCCGTGCGATGGCCCAGGCGGGGTGCGATGGCCCAGGCGGGGTGCGAGGTGAAGGGGGGGCTGAGGAGACTGGAGGGGGTGCGGGCACGGGGCACGCAGGCAGGGGCGCTGTCACCAGGGGAGTGCCCTGGACCCGCGGAGGGGCTGCACCCAGCCTCCCAAGGAACAGAGCCCCAGGCTCGGGACGACGTGGGTCCTTCCTGGGGTCAAGGAGGGCACCCCACCTCCATCAGAAGGAGCCCCATGACAGGCCCCTGCAGGACGCCAAGCAGCGCAACACACAGAGGCTGAGCGTTCGAGGCTGCATCACAGGATGAGCCCCAGAGATCTCAGAAATTCAGCAATACACGTTTCACAAACAACAAACTTGAAAGTGTTTGTCCCAAGTTGGAAACTCTATTTTTGAGGCAAATATACCAAAAGATCTGGAAAATTTCATCCCCGAGGCCCAGCGTGTGGCCACGGCGGGGACAGCAGCGGCGGGCACATGGGGCAGTGCCCCTGCTCCCGCAGTCAGCCCGCGTCGCCCACCCCAAGGCAGCAGCTGCTGCTACTGTCACAGTTCTGACGACTCCGACACCCTGGCCGTGTTCTGGGGACCCCCGGGGCCATTTCCACTAACCCCGACTCCCCGGGGGCTGGGCCCTGGCCTCGCTCCAGGACCAACCGGGGGATGGAAGACTCGGCCCTAGAGCTTCGCTACGACCCCCGGTGGCTGTCCTCCCACGTGGAGCAACCCAGAGCCCCCTCTCCTGGACCCTAACAACACGGGCCACAAGGAACACAGCTACCCGGAGACGCACGGTTGGCAAGGCCCCTACCCTGAGAACAGGGGCAGCTCCGCTGGGGTACCCCTCAGGCTCAGACCCCCCCCAGACGCCCCGCCTGTGGAAGTGGCGCGGCCCCTCCAAAAGGACTAACTGGTCTCCCGCCACCCTAACAGCTACTCGCTTGACGCCTGGCTAGCATTCTCCTTTCCTCAGTTCTGAACCTCTCGCCACGGACAGACCTTGAGGATTTCTGAACTGGGCCAAAAGCCCCCTCTCCGTCTCTCCCCGGGGCACGTGAGGTGACCAGCACCGATGTGCCCCCGCTGGGCGGCTGTCCCCAGCAGATGAGCCCACCACCCACCTCGTGGGAGGCCCAGGGGGGTCCTACACGCAGGCCCCCAGGGGGCAGGTGAGTTTCGGCCACTGCCCTCCCCTCCGACTCGGGAACAGGGTCCCAGCCCCCGCCTTGGTGGAAGGGCACGTTCTGGGAGCTGGAATCCCCGTGGGCTCAGAGGACCCTGACCTGAAAACACCCATTTGTGATTATCACGTTTTAATTTGCTCTCTGGAGACCGCGGAGGCTGCCCTCCAGGCAGGGGCGCTAGGCTGGGCTCTCCTCCACGGGGCACTCCGTGCCGCCCGCCCGTCAGCCCCTCGGGAAGGGACGTGTCCTCCTCCAGGCCACCCGTGCCCTCCACGAGCTCCTCGCGGGTGGTCTTCTCCGCGAAGGGTCAGGGCCCAAGCAGCTCCACCGTGTCGGCCCGCTCCAGCACCTCCTTCCCCAGCAGCCGCCTGCCCAGCTGCACGCCAGGCCACGCCAGGCCGTCCGCCCGGCGCCCTGCAGAGCCCCCGCCCCGACCCTGGGGACGGGCCGGCCCCACCCGCCTCATCCACCTGCTCCCGGCAGCACGTCAGCAGGTCCGGGGTGCGCGCGTGCGCGGAGCTGACCAGCCGCCGAGCCTCCTGGTCGATGAGCTGGGCCATGGCCTCGCTGTATGGCTTCTCCGCCAGCACCTCGCCGGGTCGGGGGAGGTCGAAGGACACCTGGCCCAGCTTCTTGCTCATCCCGAACTGCACAATCTGGGGCAGGCGAGGGGCGGGCGTGAGCCTGGCGGACGGTGCCCTGAGCCCCCTTCCCAGCCCCCGCGGCCACCGCCTTACCTGGGCGTAGGCACTCTGGGTGACCTTCCTCAGGTCATCCTGGGCCCCCGTGGTGATCTGCCCGAAGAACAGCTGCTCGGCCACCCGGCCACCCAGCACGGCGCACATGCGGTCCGAGAGCTGCTCCCGCGTGTACAGGCACTGCTCCCTGGGCAGGCACTGGGCGTAGCCGAGCCCCTTGCCCCAGGGGATGATGGACGCCTGCCAGACACGGCAGGCGCGCCCTGTCACCCCCAGGGTCCCCGGGCATCCCGGAGGAGGAAAGGAAACCCTGGGCCCCAGCACTGACAGGTCACCCCAAGGATGAACACAGAAAGCCCCTCTGTCCCGCCGTCCCAGGAAGCTGTGGAGGGGCCGTGCCATCAGGGGAAAGTTTAGGGCGAGGTGAGTTTAACATGGAAACTCCAGGTGTCAGGTGGCCAGCATCCAGGCCCCTCCTGGAACCAGCAGCCCCTCTCTGCCCACCCACCCCTCAAGGAGTCTTGTAGCAAATTCTAGACCATTACATCCTCAAAGAGTGAAGAGGGCCGCCGCCCGGAAGGCACCGTGCCCACACAGCACCCCCGGGAGGGAAGTGGGCCCTGAACCACACCGCAGACGCGCGAGGGGATGGGCCAACCTTGAGCAGGGGGTCTGCGTGCTCCAGGAACCAGCCCACCACCGCGTGGCCGGCCTCATGGTAGGCCACCGTCATCTTCTCACTGGGCTGCAGGACCCGCGTCTTCTTCTCGGGACCTACAAGTCAAGCTCATGGCAAGAGGCAGAGGACAAACGGACAGCTGAGAGGTGGGCGCCAAGGTCCCATTCTGCACTGCAGGCGTGTTGGGGGCTGGTCAGGGCCTCCGTCCGCCCAGGACAGACCCGCAGCCTGTCCGCTCCACGCACACCGCTCAGGCCTGCTGGGCGCCTGTCCCTCCACGCCAGACGCTACACTGCCTTCTACCCTGCCGAAGCCCCGCCCCACCGTGCAAGCGGCAGGTGCCTTTGGGGGCCCGTTTGTAGCCAAGGGGCTTAGCTACTCTCCGTGGCTTGACTGGCAGAGAGGCCGGACGCAGGGAGACCAGGAGCATTCTCTACGCCGCCTACACCCAGTCACGGGCAGGGAACAGGGCACAGAGAAGGCACCAATACTCGCGTGAGCTCAGCTTCAGAGCTGGTCAGCTCAGCAGCGCCACGAGGACAGTGTCGAGCAGCTGTGGCGACTGCCTTGGGTTACTGACGCTTGCCTGTGCACGCCACACTTCAACAAAACCTGAAGCAAAGACAAAGCAGCCCTGCCAACCTGCTGACACTTGTCTGTGCACGCCACACTCCAACAAAACGTGAAGCAAAGACAAAGCAGACCTGCCAACCTGCTGACACTTGTCTGTGCACGCCACACTCCAACAAAACGTGAAGCAAAGACAAAGCAGACCTGCCAACCTGCTGACACTTGTCTGTGCACGCCACACTTCAACAAAACGTCAAGCATAGACAAAGCAGCCCTGCCAACCTGCTGTCTGGAGACGGGCTGGTTCTCACAGCCGTGGGGCGGGATCAGGAAGGACGGCTGCTGGCCACACGGACACCTACCTCCCTGACCTCCGTCCCCGGGAGGGCACTTGGGAGACCTCTACCCCACGCTGAAGCTTCCCAAGGAAGCACGCGAACAACCTGCCTCTCGGCCACGGGCAGCACCCGAACCTGGGTCTGACGCAGCGCCCTGGAGGTTACATCTCTTTGAAATTCTAAATGTTGCTCTAGTAAGAGCACGAAAGCTGCTGGCAGATCCCAAGTCCCAGATTTTGGTCTGGAAAACTGTCCACGGCTGCAGCTCACTGAAGTGAAGCTGGGGCCCCAGGGTGGGCCTGCTGCAGGTCAGAGCTGGAAACCGCCCCTCAACACTGCCCGGCTCACCTCCGATGACCCTCTCAACGGCCTGCTCCAAGTGCTTCTCCCGGACAAAAGGACTCAGGTGGCAGGCGGCGATCAGGGCCGCTTCGTTGCAAACGTTAGAAATATCAGCACCTGACCCGGAAAAGGAGAAACAGTCCCATCAGTGCCCCAGGGCGGATTCTTAGAGGAAAATCTCCAGCAGAGGGACCAGAGCTAAACTAGGTCAGGGACTTGAAGGAAATGGGACCTGCTCTGTCAGTCACTGTTGCTTTCAGCCAGTATTTTGGTTCAACAATTTACTGAGGTATGATTTATTTAACATAAAATCTACCCGTTTTAAGTGTACATTTCAAAGACTTTTAGTAAATTTATCAAGATGTGCAACCACTGCCCTGATCTCATTTCAGACATTTCCATCACGGATGTGATGTATGTGGCTAATTCCTGTACCCATGCCCAGCCAACTAACCTACTTTCTGTCTCTATGGATTTCCCTGTTCTGGACGTTTCACATAAATGGAATCACACAATAGGTGGTCTTTCGTGTGTGCTTCTTTCACGCGACACAGTGTTTTCACATTCATCCGCTATCGTAGCATGTATTGGTATTTCATTCCTTTCCACAGATGAATGAGGTTCCATCACATGCACAGCCGCCCCGAGGCCTTCACAGGAGACAGCAAACTCCATGGACGCTCAAGGCCCTGATATAACATGGCCAGTACAGCGGGCCCTCTGTACCCACTCTATACACATCTATCCAGTCACACACCGCTGGACACTGGGGTGGTCTGTACCTCTTGGCTATTATGAATTATGCTGCTGTGAACATCTGTGTAAAGCCTTTGTGTGAACAAATGTTTTCAATTCTCTTAGACACCGAGGAGTGGAACTGGGGTCATACGGTAACTGTACTTCACTTCTTGAAGAACTGCCAGGCAGATCCCCGTGGCCACACTATCTTACATCCCCACCAGCACCACGCGAGCACGGCCATCTCCCTACACCCCTGGCAACTCATCCATCTGCCTTTTACGGCCATCCTGGTGGGCGTGAGGTGCTGTCACACTGTGGTTTTGATATGCATTTTCCTAATGACTAATATCACTGAGCACCTTTTTATGTGCTTTCTGGCCATCTGTATACCTTCTTTGGAAAAACGTCTGTTCAAATCCTTTTCCCATTTTTAAATTGGGTTCTTTAAATATTTTGGATTATAAACCCCTACCAGATGCATAATCTCCAAATAGTTTCTTCTATTCTGTGGGCTGTCTTCTCACCACCTCAATAATGTCCCTTGACGCACAAAAGATTTTAATGTTGAAGAAGTCTAATTTGTTTTCTCACTTGTTGCTTGCGCTTTAAGAAACCATTGCCAAATCCAAGGTCACAAAGATTTTCTTTTAAGACCTTTATATTTCTATCTCCATAGTTTAAGTCTCATCCATTTTGAGTTGACCGCTGCATGTCGTCTAAGGTCTAGTTTCGTCCTTTTGCTTGTGGACACCGTTGTCCCAGCGCATTTGATTGAACAAACTGTTCTTTCCCCATCAAATGGTCTTCACACCCTTGACAAAAACAACTGATCAAGGACTTCCCTGGTGGCACAGTGGTTAAGAATCCACCTGCCAATACAGGGGACACGGGTTCGAGCCCTGGTCCGGGAAGATCCCACATGCTGCGGAGCAACTAAGCCCGTGCGCCACAACTACCGCGCCTGCGCTCTAGAGCCCGCGAGTCGCAACTACTGAAGCCTGTGCACCTAGAGCCCGTGCTCCACAACAAGAGAAGCCACCGCAATGAGAAGGCCACGCTCTGCAACGAAGAGAAGCCCCCGCTCGCTGCAACTAGAGAAAGCCCGTGCGCAACGAAGACCTAATGCAGCCAAAAATAAATAAATAAAATAAATTTAAAAAAACAACTGACCGAGATGTACAAGCACATATCTGGGCTCTCAGTTCTACTCTATTGGTCTATGGCCACCCTTGTGCCAGCAGCCCCGTTCTGTTCACTGGAGCTCTGTAGCAAGTTCTGCATTAGGGAAGTGTGTCTTCCAGCTCTGCTCTGCACAGACGGTGCTGGCTCTTCAGTCCCCTGGCAGCTCCCCAGGAAGGTTAGAATCAGTTTTTCCCTTGCCAGCTTTAACAACGTACAAAGGTTCTGCTCCTACACAGCCCCTCCCACCTTCACAGGTTACATCTTTTTACTTTACGTGCCCATTAACACAGACATGTCTTTATGGGTTTAAGCACCTGCCCTTTAAAGCATAAAGGGAAAACAGAGGAGCTGCAAACCAAAAACACGCAGGATGCTGGCCTTTACGTTCACCTATGCAGCCGCCTCTCCAGGGCCACCTGCCCGCGCAGCTCCGAGTCACTGGCCGGCGCCCTTTCGTCTCAGCCCAAAGGACTCCAGCAGTTCCTGGAGGGCAGGTTTAAATATAATACGTTCCCTCAACTTTAAAAAACAATCTAGGAATGCCTTTATTTCTCCTTCCCTATTGAAGAACAGTTTTGCCAGATCCACTGCCTTCTGGCCTCATGGTCTCCAAGGAGAATCGGTTGTTAACCTTACTGAAGACCCATCCCCACTAGGTGTCCCTTCTGTCTGGTTGGCTTCAACAGTCTCTCGTTATCTCTGACCAACGTGGATTACACTGTATCTCAGTGTGGACGTCTCTGGGTTTATCCCTACTTGCAGTTTATTCAACTTCTTGGACGTGTAGACTCAGGTCTGTCATCCAATTTGGGAAGTGCTGAACCATGACCTCTTCGATGGGCAGCATGCCAAGGGGACGAGGCGTCACTGCACTGTGTTCCCGGGGTGGGAGGAGTTCAAACAGGCACAAGCCAGCCTTGGGGCTAATCATCTCTGAGGCCTCCGATATGTCCATCAGACTCAAAAGTTCCAAAGACAAGGGTAGCACATGCCAGGACCAATGGCACAACGAGACACCACCCACCGACGACACGTCCAGACCCGCACGGCCCACCTGGCCACACGCACCTGTGAAGCCTGGAGTGAGGGCCGCAAGCTTCCTCGCCAGGGCGTCCTCGCTGAGGCTCTCGTCCAACTTGAATGGACGCAGGTGGACCCTGAAGATGGACGACCTGCCTTTGATGTCAGGGGGGGCTAACAGAGAGAGAGGCACTGAGGGCCAGGGTGGGGTCACCTGCAGCCACTTCACTGCAAGGGCCCTCCCCTGCGTGTCTGTGCTGCACACTCGGCTGTCCGACCTGGGCCAGGGAGCTCCCCGTGGCAGAAACGACCCACAGGTCACGTACGTTCAGCTCTTCATCACATCGAAGAACTTCCTGACCGTGGAGCCTCTGGTCCGCGCAAATCCATCCCAGGACAGGGACCCAACCACAAGCAAACGTCTGGCCGCCCTGGTGGCACGGGCTCCGTGCAGGACTCAAGCCCTAACTTCCCAGGACCTCCTCACCAGCGGAAAGGGCCAGGGTGAGTGCTCCTCTCGCTAACCGCCCTCTGAACTTCCGTAACGGCGCACAAAAAATAAAAGCTGAAGGATCCAGGTCTGTCACCTCGCTCCCACCTGCATGGACCGCAGTGACCTTCTCCCAGCCCCAAGCACACCTGTTCTTCCCAAAGTGAGGGGCACCCACGCACCTCCGCCGTTTCACGACACTGTATTCACGGCTTTAGGACCCCGATCAAAACCTCCTCCAAATACACAGCTAAAGATCTAACCACACTTTCAACCCAAAGGAGGGGAGAGCCACGTCTCAGCACCCAGGCGACCAGCACACGCACCAACGTAAACCTGACGGCCGAACCGGCCAGGCCGCGTCAGGGCTGGGTCGAGGATGTCGGGGCGGCTGGTGCCGGCCAGCACCATGACGTTCGTGGTAGAGCTGAACCCTGGACAGGAGAGAAGCAGGTGAGGCCAAGGAGCGGGCCCAGGCAGCAGGAGTCTCTCCGCTTCCCAGGGCTCCTCCCCTGCGCAGCTGGCCCCCATCTTCCTAGGACCCCTGCCGCCCACCCCGGAAGCCCGAGGCTGGGCCTGCTTCTCCTGCTGGCTCGCAGCCCACTGCACAGGCCACTCCGAGTGGGGCGGACACTCACGCCCAGGGCTAGCTCTGACCCGTCTCAGGAAGCAACCAGCGGCTCTGGTCCCCGCGGCCCCCACTGCTCTGAGGCGCACGTGCAGACCTTCCTCAGGCCACGGACGCCCATCCTAATTCACTACTGGTCTATTACGGCCAGCCTCTGACACCACGCGGCGAGCTGCAGGGGCCGGGCAGAGCCGCCACCGTCGGGGCCCTGGGCCGCTGTGGAGACCTCCCTCCACCCAGGCCCTGGACGGCTTGCTGGGCTCAGGGAGCCAGACCGGAAGGCAGGCGGGGCGGCGAGGGCCTGAGCTCACCCAGCCCTCATCCGCAGAAAGGCCTGCTCGCGGGGGCCCTCGGCCGCCTCTGGGACCTGGGATTCAGGACCGCCCCCTGATGAGAGGGGCGCCCTGCGCCTCAACTGTGCGTGCAGACGTGTGGTTTCTGCGAAGCACCTGCCTTCCTCCTGGGAGGCTGGGATCGTGGCACGTGCGGGGCAGGGGCTGCCACGTGACCAGCCCCCAGCGGAAACCCCATTCCCGAGCGTCGCCCAGCCCGCTGCCAGGCAAGCAGCTGCATACTGCCAGTCCAGGGCTCCAGAGGCTGCGGCCGGCTTCCCTAGCCGCCAGGCTCCCTGTGATTCCGCTGTGTGCTGCCACTGCACTCAACCGTGCTCCTGAATCCAACTAAACACGGAGTCCTCCCGGCGAGTCACCAAACCCGGGGTCGTGTCGGGGACCCCAGCACAGCTCCAAAGCCAAAGCGAGGACAAGACCTGCCAAAGGTCGCTTCTCCAAAATCTTCTCCAAATTTGGAAACTAGTAAGAACGCCTAGACGCTTCCCGCGAAGCTTCGGCAGGGCTGCCGGGCTGTCACGCTGAGCTGGGACCTCCCCGAGCAGTGGTCCCCAGGGGGAGAGCGGAGAGGGGTTCTGGGCAGGAGGCGGCCCGAGTCCGAGGCCAGCGTGGAAGGAGCCTGGGCGTCAGCCCCGTCCCGCGCTGAGCTCTGAGGGCAGCTCCCTCCACCGTGTGTGCCGAGAACAGCCTTCCTGAAAACAGAGCAAGCAGGGGCTCTCGCCCGGGGAGGTCCGGCACAGACGAAGGCCTGGGGTACAGTCGTGCGGCCGCCCCGTCCATCTCCACGAGCAACTGGTTCAGGGTGTTCTCCTGCTCGCTCTGGCCCCCAAGGTGCCCACGGCCGATCGCGTCCATCTCGTCAATGAACAAGATGCAGGGAGCATTTTTTCGGGCCATTGCAAACACGTCACGAACCTGAAACAGGAGTCCACGCAGGGTCTGCTTTGTCACTGGTACCATCACAGGACTAAAGAGCTCACCAAGCTGAGCCCTCGCCTCTGGAACTCGACTCCCATCTCAGCTGCTCTGCCTGCCCGCCCGGGTCCCCCTGCCCATCTGTGCTCTGCGCCTGTTGCCAGGGCCCCACACGAAGCCCAGGGCAAGGGCAAGGGCGCATCCCCCTACCCGAGCTGGACCGACGCCGACAAACATTTCCAGGAACTCGGACCCATTCACGGTGATGAAGGGCACACTGGCCTCCCCTGCAGTCGCCTTGGCGAGAATCGTTTTGCCGGTACCAGGAGGACCAGTGAGCATGGCTCCCTGAAAGAGAAAGACAATGGCTGGTTCTGAAAGGGCACAGATGGAGCCGAGGAGAAAGTCACATTCTACTGAACAGGCGTTTTCTAGGCCTGCTCCACGCAGGTCGGCTGAGGGTTGCTTTCGGTGGGATTACTTTCTGCTTGTAAAATGAACGCACGTTCACCACGAAATGTTCAAACGCTGCAGACACGGGAAAGCCCCCCACACCCCCAGTCCAGCCGAGCAGGTTATTTCTTCAGGCAACGCTCCCAAGGGCAGGGCTCGCTGGATCTCGCGGTCTGACGTTTAATGGCCTTTGCCAAACTGCCCTGTGAAAACACACCAACTCACACCAGGACGAACAAGAGCCCACGCCCCAGACCTGGTCATGTGACTCTGTCCAGCGGGTCCACCGGCAGCCGTGAAGGCGGCACCTGGGTGTGGCCACTGGCACCTGTGCTTCCTGATCGACAACCTGCCTGTTTCTACGCTGACTTTAGGTTTAAATTCACAATTCACGCCCCAGAAACACACCTCGGTGTTCCTTTCGGGGTCACCATTATGCCTGAAAATCGAGGAGAGATTTAAACGGGGCTCATATTCCTCCATTTCTAGTCGAGGGTGTGGGTTAATACCTACTTATTTCAAAGGAGACTCTAAGGTTGTTTTTTTAAGTCTTTAAGGACAAAAACAAAATACATAAAGGGAGGGAGGAAGGAGCCACAAAACTCAAAACCACAAGGCGTCAGGGCCCCACGTCCCCGTGAATGTGGATTCACAGAGGGTCTCCTCAAGGCAGGGGCCTTGGGACCCAGGGCGCCTTCTGTGCCCCCCACAGCCAGCTTTCCAGCCAGCTCTCACCAGGTGGTCAAACAGAAGCACAAACCTCCTGCCCACAAAGCCCCAGCGGTCAGTCACGCTCTCCTGTTGTTCAGGGCGCTCTGGGGGAAGCACGGGGCCACCAGGAAGGTCAGCGCGGTGAGCGCTATCCACCCGAGAGCTCGTAGCCTGGTCCAGGGCCCAGGGATGCCGCGAGGGACCTGTGAATCTGTTCTACGTGAGACGCAAACCTTTCTGGGAAAAGGACTCACAGCCTCGGCCGGGCCCTCGGAAGGTCGACACCCAGAGGCACCCGCAGGTAGACGGAGCGGCCGGAATCACCGTAGCTCCACTTCCTCTGCACGGCACCCCAACCTGCGCCCACACCGCACACCTGCCCCACTACTGGGTCGTGGGCTTCCCGAGAGGCAGCTGCATCTGATCCCAGACCCATTTACGAGAGTTGTACTTGATGGTTTTTTCTTTTTTTTTTTTTGGCCACGCTATGCAGCTTGCAGAATCTTAGTTTCCCAACCAGGGATTGAACCCGGGCCATGGCAAGGAAAGCCCCAAGTCCTAACCACTAGACCGCCAGGGAATTCCATGTACTTGTTTTTACTATATACTTTGATAACAAGTAATGGTAAAGAAAGTTGTTTCTTCAAAAACAAAGTTGAAGGCTTTAGCTAATAAAGTAATAAAGGCAAACTGTTAAAGAAAAATGCTGTCAAATTGAATGGATAGAAAACTGAAAGAGTAAGAAACAGTCAAAAATACAGGATTCTGCACTCAGATTGCTTCTACATTCTCGGTTCATTTTAAAGAAACAAAACTATAGACGTTAAGTGCTTTGTGCAGGATATTTAACAGAGAATTTGATCACTGGGGCCAAACTCAAAGGAAGGCCTGTGCTCTAAACGAGACACCACACCAACAAAGACGTATGTTTGTGCTTGAAGGTGAAATAAACACACTCCAGGTGGGCGTGCACTGTCCCTATGATTCCAGTTTTATAGTTTAAAACAGCTAATCAGATAAGAGGATTTTCACTCTTCTACTCCGAAAATGAGATTTCCACTCCCCACTGTGATCTAATAATACACAGAAGCATTACCAAAAGCTACACCGTCCCAGCTCTGTCCACAGTGAACCAGGGCGAAGCTCAGACCATCACCATGCTTTCTCACATCAGTACCTTTGGAATTTTGGCCCCGAGGTCCTGATACTGCTTGGGATTCTTCAGGAAATTCACAAACTCCATGATCTCCAACTTGGCTTCTTCGCAACCAACCACGTCTGCAAGGCGCACCGCCGATGTTGTTCTTCATGATCTTGGCTGTGGTCTCGCCAACGGTGAAGAGGCCCCCTCCTCGCCTGCCACGCCCAGCCCCCATCGGGCCCCTCCTCGCGACATAGAGGAGGATTCCGATCAGGAGAAAGGTGGGCACCAGGCTTCGCAAGAAAGACCTAGAAAGTCCAAGAAAACCATCTGTCACATTCCCTTGAGAGACAGGCCAGAAACACTGCCTCCAGGCCATGAACAGTGGACGGCTCCAGAACTTGGTTTTGCTACACAAAAGGGAACAGTTTGTTTTTGAACGTGCCAACCTGTATATGCAGCTTCCCCCATCCACGCACATCTACCTGCCCGATTTCACCTGTGGGGCGGGCAAGGAAGCTGCGGCCCCTCCCTCAGAACCCCTCCAGACCCAGCAAGGCCTCCCCGCAGCTGAGCCCTTCCCGGCCCACTGCACACAGTCCTCAGGCTGCCTAGCTAAACATTTCCCCGATCAATTCTTTCCTCAATAAAAACAGAGCTAACAAATTTATCTTCCACCTCAGACACTGTGACTGTCGGAGAACGCCTGTAACACGCCTAAGTGGGTTCAGCAGGAAGCGCTGCGTGGCCAGTCCCGGGCCCAGCTGCGCCCACTCACCCGTCGCTCTCGGTGGTGTAGACCACGGCCGTCTGCTCCGCGAGCTCGATGCCCAGCTCCCAGTGGGCGGTCTCCAGCTTGCGCTCGAAGGTGTCCACGCTGCCGATGTTGAACCACACGAACTTCTGTCGAGACCAAGGCGCCAGGCGCTGTAGGGGGTGCCCCCCACAGCCGCTGCCCCTCCCCAGAGCCTCTCCCAGCAAAGCCCCGAGCAGCTCTGACAGGCCACCTGTCCTGGCCCCAAACCACAGGCTTAGGTTTGAGGTCGAAGTATAAATGCCCATCGACAGCTGACATCGCCTTCCTCTGTCATTTTATTCTTCCCCCTTCCAGATCTCAGCTGGCAGCTGTCACGTGTTACTTGGCAAAACTGAAGCACAGTTACAGCTTTATGAGGGTCCTGTGCTACTCGGAAGACTGTTCCTGTCGTGTCACCAAAACAAACGAGCACAGGTGGGTGCTGGAAAGTGAAACCAGGGAAGGCATTTCTCTAAAAAAACAGAAAACTACATTTTTTTTTTTTTTTTTTGGCCGCGAGGCTTGCGGGATCTTAGTTCCCTGACCAGGGACTGAACCTGCGCCCTTGGCAGTGAGAGTTCGGAGTCCTAACCACTGGACCACGAGGGAATTCCCAGAAAACTACACCTTATGCTAAAACCAAAACCAAAACCTACGTCTGGGACACCGGCCTTGAGCCCAGCCCTCACCTCAGACGTCGCAGGGGCAGGAATAACACGCACAAACTGTCTGTTCACGACTTCCAGTCGGTCCACCTAGAAAAGAGACGACAAGTCAGAACAGCTGGGGTCCCAGGCAGGACACGGCGCAGCAACCCTGGGCCTCTTCCTCGGACGAGCCTCACACACACGGGCTGCGCCTCTGTCCGACGGCAGCTCACACTCCGCAGGACAGGTCTTGGTTTTGTTTCCTACTAACATGGACAGTTTTAGCCTGGGGTTATTTTAATAAACAGGAACCAATGCAAGAAGAGGGATTAAGATGTGGCACATCTGAGCACTAAGCCTCCAAACTGGCTTAAAACTCCCAGAGGAGGGAGATTCCCTGGTGGCCTAGTGGTTAGGATTCTGGGCTTTCCAGGTTCAATCCCTGGTCGGACAGCAGGCACCACGAGAAAACGGTGCCGATGAGAATGAAAGTGCAGCCCCAAGGCCTGCTAGCTGCTGTCGCCTGAACAGCCCGCTGCCCCGAAGGCACGCACCCTCTGGGGAGCTTCAGACACGGCCTGCTGCCCACACCACCACAACCACTGGAAACAACACAGCTCCTCCTGGAAACAGCGGGAAGACTCAGGACTGCACGGCGAGGACACGACCCCGAGTGTGGAACCTCACCACCACCCGACTCCTGCACACGCCTGTAACACAGCTGGAACCACGGCAGACAGGACTCCAGGTGACTGCCCGCCCTGGCTTCTCCGCCAACACGCGGAGCCCCAGCCAGCCGGGCCCCGCCAGCTCTCAGGTTCATGGAGGCGAAGGCAGGGCGCGTCCTCCCTGCCCCGCGGGACCCCTGCCCAGCTGACCCGTCACGCTTCCCCCAGCGCAGTGCACCGCTGCCTGAGTGTGCAACGGGACAGTCAGACAGAGGGTGTAGAAGAGTGAGCAGCTCCGTTTTCAGACCGGCCAGGAGGATCACAAAAAAAGGCCAGCCTGGGTTAGCAGACGGCGATTTCTTTCTTTATACTTTTATTTATTTCCCCAAATTTTTTTGCAGCAAGGCATGTATTACATTTGTAATCAGGAAAAAAAACAATGCTGTTTTAAAATGAAGATTACTGGGACTTCCCTGGTGGTCCAGTGGTTAAGACTCTGCGCTCCCAGTGCAGGGGGCCCGAGTTCGATCCCTGATCAGGGAACTAGATCCCACATACATGCCACAACTAAGAGTTCACATGCCACAACTAAAGAGCCCATGTGCTGCAATTAAGGAGCCCATGTGCCACAACTAAAACCCGGCGCAACCAAATAAATATATATATATCTATTAAAAAAAGAAACAAAATGTACATACATTTAAAAAAAAAAAAAAATCCCCCAAAAAACCGAAGACTGCTACCGAGGTTTTGGAATATTGTAGTTTTTTGTTCCCAAACAACCCCTTCACAAAAGAACATCTGTTCCAGGCCAGGAATCTCTGTGCCTAAGATGACTTGTTTCCGTGACACCTGAAGGTATTATCAGGGGATCTCCTCAGACAACTCAGGTGGGGTTGGGAGAGGATGCAGCCCTCATGTTCACGTGCTGGACTCTCCCAGCTGACGTGAAAGTTCCCCCAAGTGAACGGGATCTGGTCCTCGTCTAACTGAGCCAGGCGAGAGTCGGGCCCCACCAGGCACTGCAGGAGCTGAGCGCAGGGCTGCGTCAGGTGGGCTGGGGAGGGAACACGTCGCCCTTACGTGTTCCAGGCCGTTTTGGAACAACCGTGTCTCCGTAAGCCACGTCGGACCTCGAGGAAAGTCTGGAACCTGCCCCGAATGCAGGCCCAGGACGCTGGTCTCACCGCACCCTCACCCCGCCCGCGCCACACCTACAGGGGCAGGTCCTCGGCCGAGAGGGGCCGCAGCAGCCTTCCCCCACTACACAGGCAGCATCGCCACCGGCCTCTCTGAGGACAGAGGCCAACACAGGCCCCAGCCGCAGACCTGGTGGAAAACAAGAGCTCCTTATGGACCTCACCACACAGGGGGAAAGCCCGACCTTAACCGTGCGCTGTTTAGGGCAACGGGGAAGCAAGGCCTCCGTGCTTGGGGAAGTCTACACTCCAGCCTGAGCACCCCGCAGGACAAGCCGGGGGGACTCTGCTGGTGCGAGCCAGCGGGGCAGGGGCGCCCTAAGAGGAGGAAAGCTCTCAATCAGATTCGAGAATGAAGTGTAAAGATAAACAAACAGAACCAAGTCTCAGAAGCCAAAGCTAACGCAAGATGAGTCAGGCCGTGATGTTAAAGAGACGTCCGCCCGGCGAGCACGGGCGTGGGCGTGCGGCGGCACAGTCACTGGCGAAAGGAAAGCCTCATGCGTCTGCACCCCGAGGCTGACCGGCCACCTTCTCCCCGGGCAGGCAGTGTGTGAGTCCCTCACCAGACCTCTCGCCAGGTAATACTGCACGAAGTGCTTCCAGGTGATTTCCTTCCCAGGATCTCGGAAACAGAAGTAGAGAAATCCCACAGCAACACCTGACCCCAGAACAGCCAGACTGCGGAAATCCTTGTCATCCCAGGGGACCTCTCCCTGTGGAAAAATAGAACACAGACACATGTTACAGTTAAATGAGGGTGGTTCTTACATGAAAATGGCCATTTCCTTTCACAGACGCGGGAGAGGTCGCCCAGACCCTCCCTCCTGACCCCGCTCCCTGCGGCCTCCACGTGCAAGGCCAAACCCACCCACTGCCCGCGGCTGAGACCACAGCAGCGCTGCAGCTCCCTGGGCCACCCAGGAGAAGCAGGCAGCAGCCCTGAGGCGATCGCTTCTCTGGGTCTTTAAAAATTCAGATGGAAATCTCCGCGGTTTTAGAAATTAAATCCACTGCTTAGAATCTTTGCAACACAAGCAGAAAAGCTGTCCGAAGCCCGAGCCTGCAGTGACTACTTCCTCAGAAAAGTGACAGCCCATCTGGGTCTGGTCCTCGGACACACACAAACCTTCTGCAACCGCTTCCACCAGGCAAGGTCATACCGCTTTCCTCCTCTTCTCTCCATCCGCTCCAGGACCAGCGTCCTTTGGTTCACTAGTTCCTAAGGGAAAACACAAACTCTGACCTCAGAAAACAATCATATCTAACTGTCCAGGGAAGGAGGATTCAGAGAATAGGAAAATGCTTTCCAACATACAATGTTCCCAGAACGGGTGCCTCCTGGAGCGGAAGGGAAGCGGCTGGGGCGGCAAGGGGCAGAGCCGAAACGTGGCGGTGTGCCCTTCGGAAGGGCGGCAGGAGAACTTGCCGTGCCCTCCTGGGATCAGGGCATGGCCCAGGTGGTGGGGGCTGCGGGCCCACGCCAACCCCACACGTTTCCAGAAAAGAAGGAAATTTTAAAACAGTTTCTCACACTCTTTGAAATCATGAGTGACTGTACCCACGTGTGAGTTGTCACCTAGCACCACCAGTTTTTTTTTTTTGTTTTTTTTTGGAGGGGGGCTGAGCCTCTCGGCTTTCAGGATCTCACCTCCCCAAACCCGGGCCCCTTGGCAGTGAAAGCGCGGAGTCCTAACCACTGCACCACCAGGGAATTCCCCAGGAGGGGTTACTTTTAAATAAGTGATGAGACAGGCTGGCACTCATGCCACCAACTCTCAGACACGACCCCCTCCCCTCAGAACACTTGTGGCCCACAGACTAGACGACTGGTCCAGTCCCCAAGCCTCCTCCTGTAGCGTGCACGTGTGAAGCAGGAACAGTTGAAATTACACCAGTCCAGCCCCATAAGTACCCCCGGAGCCCCCCACCCTTCCGTCAGATGCCAAGTATGTACTGGGGGGGGATGGGTCTTACTCAGGACATGCCCATCTGTGCTCTAAAGGCCCCATTACCTCCTAGTGCAATCTAAGGGTCAGGAGGCTTGAGCGGTCCTGGAAAGCTGGGCACATCCAAGGAAAAACCCTCCTCTCCCCATGTAACTAAATCAACTACACCTCCAATTAAAATTTCCAGAAAGCATTTTAGCGTACACAAAAACGACAAGGGGAAAGAACATAAGACAAAGGCAAATAATTGCTATCGTGGCGTCTGACAGATATTTACCTTTGTTTGGCCTGTGTGATATGTGCTTTTTAATGGGAAATATACATTTGGTCTTCCCGGAAGGAGCCCCCCAAACCCTCATAATTTCTTAAGTGAGAAGAAAGAAGACCTTCTGCTGTCCACAGTAAGCCCCTTTCACTTTCACCACATCAGAGTTCGCGTTAATGAGATGACTTCTGGGAAGCCCCCAAGGATGGGGGCTGGGTCCAGGGGCCTGGAGGGCTGGAACTTGCAGCTCCCCCGCCCCACGACCTCTGTAGCTTGCATCCATCACCAGTGATTTAATCAACACTGCCCGTGCAACAGAACCTCCACAAAACCCGAAAGGGCCGGGTTCAGAGAGCTTCCACGTTGGCGGACAGGAACCCGTCCACCCGCTGGACAGGGGTGCACCCCGCACTGCCCCCGGGACCCTTCCCAACCTCGCCCTGTGCATCTCTCCGTCTGGCTGTTCACTTGTAACGTCCTTCCTAATAAACCAGCCGTCCAGTAAGTAAATCAGTTTCCTGAGTTCCGGGAACCACTCTGGCAAATTAACTGGACCAGAGAAGGGGGTCACGGGAACCTCTGACTTACAACCAGTTGGTCAGAAGCGCAGGTGACAACCTGGATTTGTGATTGGCGTCTGAAGTGGGTGTTGGGGGGCGGATTTCAGGACTGAGCCCTTAACCCGTGGGCGGAATCTGATGCCAACTCCAGGTAGAGTGTCAGAACTGAGCTGAGCTGTTGCAGAATCGTTTGATGGGGAAACCAGAAGTAAAGAGCTGAAAGTGGAGAACACACACAGGAATGTGTTTTTCCATCAGAACTTAGGAAACTAACCCAAAACTCAAACAAAAATCATTTCCCTGGGACTTCCCTGGTGGTCCAGTGGCTAAGTCTCCACGCTCCCAATGCAGGGGTCCCAGGTTCGATCCCTGGTCAGGGAACTAGATCCCACATGCCACAGCTAAGCGCTCGCATGCCGCAAGTAAGGAGCCCGAGTGCCACAACTAAAAAAGATTCCGCACACGGCGATGAAGATCCCGCGTGCCGCAACTAAGACTCAGCAGAGCTAAATAAATAAATATTAAAAAAAAAAAAATCATTCCCCTGAGTAAAGAAAAGGTGGGCAAAGATGTTATAATAAATAAATAAATAAATAAATAAATAAATAATAAAAAATAAAATCAAATCAATTATACTCCAATAAAGATGTTAAAAAGAAAGAAAGAAAAGGTGGGCAGACAGAGACTTGAGACAAAAATCACTTTCTCCACTAGGCAATCCATCCACAGCCAGTCAACAACAGCAGATGCAGGGCCTGAGCACAACATTCATCCAAGTTCCAGGATAAAAGCCCGAGCTGCCCCATGACGTACACGGCACCACTGCAGCAACCCCAACTCAAAGCCATGGAAGCCCGAAGGCCAGAATGACCCCAGGAAGGGCCAAACACATTATGAGATAGAGTGAAGATTTGCATAAACATTAAGGACAAAACACGAGTCTTCAAAGAAGTCTTACGTTTGTAGCGAATCATGTAAGCACTCCTCCCAACGAGCTTTTATGGGCCTCGTTCCACTTCTTGCTCCTGGCTACCCGAGCAGGAGACATTTCCCAGGAGAAACACACCGCTGAATATTCACTTCACCCACCCACATCACCAAACTACGCTATAACTTCACAAACAGATCTGTCGAGGCTTCAGATCCACACAAGCTGTGGAGGTGCTGAGCCCCGAAGACAAAGGGAGGGAGTGAGGCCACGTCCACAGACAAGTGAAGGGAAGGAAATACCAGGACCACCCACGCACGGGACCCCTGCTGCTCACCTCCCCAGACTAACTCAACATTAATGAACGCTTTAAAAATTCTCCAGTGGGGGGCTTCCCTGGTGGCGCAGTTGTTGAGATCCGCCTGCCAATGCAGGGGACACGGGTTCGAGCCCTGGTCCGGGAGGATCCCACATGCCGCGGAGCAACTGGGCCCGTGAGCCACAATTACTGAGTCTGCGCTTCTGGACCCTGTGCTCCGCAACAAGAGAAGCCGCGACAGTGAGAGGCTCGCGCACCGCGATGAAGAGTGGCCCCCACTCGCCGCAACTAGAGAAAGCCCTTGCACAGAAACGAAGACCCAACACAGCCATAAATGAATAAATAAATAAAAATTAAAAAAAAAAAAAATTCTCCAGTGGGGACTTCCCTGGCGGTCCAGTGGTTAGGACGCTGCGCTTCCGCTGCAGGGGGCATGGGTTCAATCCCTGGTCGGGGAACTAGGATCCCACATGCTGCATGGGTGGCCAAAAATAGTTAACTTAATTAAAGAATTAAAAAATTCTCAAACGTAAAATTTTGACAGTCTGATTTGTCAGATGTCCCCTTTACCATTTTGTTTGGTTTTTCTTTTTTTTTTTTGGAGCTGTTGGTTTTCTAAGTCTGTGTTTCTTCTACTCCTCTTAAAGAACTTCTCAAACCCACTGGGACAAAATGATGAGGTGCGCACACCACACTCACAAAAGCAGCCACACTGTCAACCCAGGAGAGGAAGAGTACGGGAGAAGCGGGTTTT
Source organism: Balaenoptera borealis (assembly GCF_965194805.1). Taxonomy (NCBI): domain Eukaryota; kingdom Metazoa; phylum Chordata; class Mammalia; order Artiodactyla; family Balaenopteridae; genus Balaenoptera; species Balaenoptera borealis. The sequence continues at coordinate 174,984 of NC_138878.1, forward strand.
CCTCCTGACCTCAGCTTGGCGAGACCAGCGTGCGCCTCCGCGTCCTAAGTGCCCTCCGCTCCGCACTGCAAGCCTCCACACAGGGTCTCCCGAGAAGCGCTGAGCACAGCCCACCGCCCGCCCTCGGGGCTACACGTGCCCCAAACTAACTGCACTCTACATGAGGTCTCTGTTCTGCTTTCCAAACGTGAGGCTCAGCTTGGCCCTCAGATGTGCAGAAACAAAGGTTTGTTCCCGTGCATCCCCAAAGATTCACCCAGCAGCAACTTCCTTCTGGAAGAGTTTCTCTTTCACCGCCTACACTGATATATCAAAACTGTAAAGACGTGGCGGCAGGTGACCCAGAAATGGGGAGAGCTAAGCGTGACTGAATACGGAAGCTAGAAAACGAGAGGTCCGGGCCTCCTGAGCCATCATGCACCCTGTCCCCACTCCCCATGATGCAGGACACCAAGGAAGCCACACTCGCCTCGGTTCCTGTGACCTTATGCTGCCAACGATGGTAGGAGAAAGACAGGTACCTTTGGGTGGTTTTGAACACAGCCACTGGGAAACTGACGTCTGTCTCTTCCACAGAGCCAACTGCTGAAAGCGGATTCCCTGGAGGCACTGAAATGGGAAAGAGAATTAGCTTCCTCTGCAATCCGATGGGGCATCTTCTCACAGTGGCAGTTACAGGCTCAAAGGGACCAGGATTTGGGCTGGGGTGTAAACCTGAGGCCTTTATCTGCTTTACCTCATTAAAAATATGATTCAAACAGGAGAAGAAGAAACTGAATGCAAAGCAGAGATACATGAAGAATTTTTAGAGCTACAGCTGTCAAAAAAAAACAAAACAAAACTAATCACTTCCTGCCTCAGGCAATTTTAGTCACTGAAATGTTTACAGCCTCAAAAACAAACATTATTCTAACATTAAAATCATATGAAATTTAAAAACCAAAGAATATTATGATTTATCTTTGATCAGCCACAGGTTAGTGTTTTTGTCAGGAAAGCAAACGTTTTCCTAGACGTTGTATTTTCCATAGTTCTCAGAGAGGAAAACAACAGTTTCTACCGTAAGCTGCTAACAATACTTAACATCAATTAAGGACAGAACTAGAGACAACTTCGGTTTTTCACTATCACAGGTCAAAAGCCATTACAGCAAAAACGAGCACAATAAAAGCCACCATACTAAAAAACAAGCTCTAAGCACACTCAGTAACCTAGTACTAACTGTATTCAAAAAAACCCCAACCTAACCAAAGATTTGGATTGTTCCCAATATTTTGTTACAATGAAACTGGATCCACAGGTGACGACACTTGTGTTATTTCAGTCGTGCCATCTTTCACGGTGAGGCAGGCTATTCCCCAAAGCAAACTCATTCCCTAATGATTATTAATTTGCTCATAAGCCAAATTATTCACACATCCCTATCAAAGGCCACAGAGCACTAAAAAGTAAGGTAAGCTATGAGAAAGGTACTAAAATCAGGGAAAACTCCAAACAGGGAAGCTCAGGAAGGAGACATGGCGGTTACCAGTGCTGAGGCTCCTGGAGCCTGTGCGCCATGAATGCCACCTCCCCACCGCAGCAGGTCACCGCGCACAAGGGGACCAGAACCTGATGTCGCAAAGGCTGTCACTGTGAGGGGAAGTTTAGGCAAAGGCGCACAGAAGGTGGTGGTCCTGGGCCCTGGTTGGGTGCCAGGCGCTTCGGTCCCCTCCTCTGCTCCCCAGTGCCCACCCTGAGGAAGCAGGTGCTGCCATCCCCCTGCGGGGTGGGAACGCAGAAGTTCAGAGGGGCTGGTGAGCACCTGAGGCAAGGCAACTGGGAGCCGGAGGTGTGTGGCGAGGATTCTGGCATCCAGTCTCGCTGTCAGGCAGCCTCCAACCCTAGAAGGACAAAGTATGATCTTCAGGTCCCCGAAACTTGAGAAAATATCCAATTCCTTTATTTTAATTTATAATTTAGTCTTTTTCTGATTTGGTTAGGGGACCACATTAGGTCAGATGCAGCTCTCAAAGACAGGGGTCTACCATCCATTCTTGGTGTTTGGATATGCAAAGCCAACACGTGAAGCTGTGCCTGTGCACACCACAGTCTCCCTTTAACAAGCAAAGCACCACTGTCCTTTCTTTGTAAGATCACAAATCAGGTGACCCTGGTCTGTGTCTCAGATGCACACAGGTGCAGCCCCACCAGGCGCTTGTGAATAGGCCGGCAGCTCCAGCTCAATCCTCACTTCCTTCAGAAGTCGATTACCCCACCTAAGATAACGTGGCATTTATCCTCCTCCACCCCTTCTCTTCGTTTCCTACTTCCTTTGTTCTGCTTCCTCTTCTTTCATACCTCATATAACCGCCTAACATGCTACCTACACATTTGTTGTCTTGTGTGGCAGGAACAATGTAGGAAGCTCACTGAATGAAAAAATAACTCATAGAAACTTCCAGAACATAAGCTTCCCCTTGAGGAGTGCTGACTATAGTTAAATGGGCACATCTTTTAACTATAAAGCAGTCTGCTACTTCATCTCCAGCCTTCACATGCCCCCCTCAGACTACAAGTCACCAAGCCCTCAAAGCAGAGCAGCTCACGGGGCAAAGCCCTTGCCTGTCCCGTTCCCTGTGACATGCCCTGGCTAGCAGACTCCACAGATGAACAGGACAGCTCAGTCTGGGAAGGAACACAAAGATCATCCAACTTCCTCCCTTCATAACTAAAACCACTGAGGTCCATAGAATTCATGACACACCTGCGCTGCACCCCATCAATGACTGCCTTCCACCCGGTTAACAACTAGCACAGCCCCCTGCAATACTGAGCTGCCACGTGGCCACAGGTGAAAGGCTCTGCTTTCACTGATATTACCGGAAACAACCTGAAACTGACGTGCACCAGCTCCAAAATGAACAGAGATGAGAGAGAAAAGTTCACTCCTGAAGACAGGACAGAAAATGAACCCATGGAACCCTTCTCCGTCTTTCAATACTGTCTTAAAACCAAGATAACTTCCTCCGATCAAAATCCGAGGCTCCACATTAGTCCCTCAGAAAAGAATTCAATGTGATCACTGCTCCCTGGGATGTACAAAAACAAACCTTAAAATATGGTGTATTTCAGAGTATCTAACCCAGGGGAAGGCGTACAATACAGGAGTATCTAAAAGCGCAGATGCTGACCAGCTGTGGCCTTACGTTTCCTCTCCTCTAAAACAGAGTTAGAGCAGCTCCTACCTACAGGACGGGTATAAGACTTAAAGGAGACCGTCCCTGTAAAGCCCTTAACACGGAAGCCCTCAAAAAATGTTAGCTACGATTAGAGTGGCAGAACTGGACTCGACGAATGTTGCTCGAATAAAAACCGCATAAGACTTGACAAAACTCTTTCACGTCCGTCATCATAACAGAGAGCAACCCTGCGAGATAGTGCAGAAGTCATACCACCGCTGAGCCCAGGAGGAAACCACCTCGCGGTCGGAGCGAGCGCCCGAGATGACACGGTAGGTTCGCAGCGGAGAGAGGCCTGAACGCAATTCGCTCCACGCGGCTCTTGGGAGACTGGAATAAGGACGCGCGGGCAGTGGGCAGGGCGCTGGGAGGCAGCGGGAACTTTCGAAGAAAAGGGCGGGGGCTCCGAGGACACACGGAGACCGGTTCGGGCGAGCGTCAGCCTGCTCAGCCGCGGGGATGGGCTGGAGCCCCGGGGCCAGCCGGCCGGGGGTGTGATCGCCGCCGCCACGCCTCCGCCTCTCGGTGCCCGGGTTCCCGCACCCGGTTCCCGCGCCCCGCTCCCCCGCGCTGGCCGGGGGATGTGGTAGCCGCCGCCGCACCCCCGCTTTTCGGTGCCCCGGTTCTCACACCCGGTCCCCGCGCCGGCCGGCGCAGCTGGATGACGTCACCGCGGCGTCGAGCGCAGCCCCGGCCCCCGCCGCCCGGAACCGCCGGGCAACGCCTCCCCGCTCACCTGCTGGGCGGTTCCGAGGGCCCTCACGCCTGCCCCGGCCGTCCTGCCGCTTCGTGGGCCACCGCCGCATCGCCACAGCACGGCGAGCGGCCCGGCCGCCACCACCAGCCACTGCGACACCCCCCGACCCCGACCTCGCGCCGCTCGGGCGCGCGCACGCCCAGCGCAGCTGTGAATAGGTCCTAGGGCGCCACACCCCCAGCCGACCTCCGGGTGCCGGACGCATGCGCGGTGAGGCCAAGGCGACGACGCGGGGACCTCTCCTTAGGTGTCTACTCTACGGCCTGACTCGGATCTCAACCTGCGCGCCGCCCTGGCCCGCGGTGACCGACGCGGGCGAGGTGCTGAGGGGACAGCCAGCGCCTTTAGCTTTATTTTAAATCCGGCGTCTCCAAGGACAGGTATTTCCGGGGTCCTCCATGGGAAGCGGCTCACAAGAGCGAACGCCGCCCCGCCAGGCCCAGCCCGCGGGCTCCTGGTGGTCCCGGCGCCGCGCTGGGAACCGGTTCCGGCAGGAAGCATAGCACTGGGGCTGCGTGTGCTGTGCAGCCTACTGCCGCTCACGGAGCTGTTTCTGCATCACGGAAACCCACGCGTGCTGTCCAGGGATGTGGACGCTCTGATCGACGCCGGAGGCCCACGCTGGCCGCCCTGGACAGTGTCGTGGGCCGGCCTGTGCTGACCCTTCCACGTCCCCAGGGACGGCAGCCTGCGCCTCCTCGAAGCCCCACTTTCTCTCCCCCAAGTTCTGCAAGGGGGCATAGAGTAACCACAGGCTTTCTCGCACCTGGGACTGCTGTTCTTTTAGTACATTCCGGAGGCAAAGATGCCTGGGAAAAGGCCCCGAAATGCGACGGCCATCCCGAGTGCCAAAAGGGAACGGAAAGCAATTACCCTCGACGTGAAATTAGAAGTGTTAAGACGGTTTGAAGTGGGTGAAAAGCTCAGCCAGGTCGCAAAGGCCTTAGGCCTTGCTGTCTCTACAGTGGCGACAATCCGAGATAACAAAGAAAAAATCAAAGCGAGTTCACAAATAGCTACTCCGTTGAGAGCCTCCCGGTTGACTCGCCACCGAAGTGCAGTCATGGAGACCATGGAGCGGTTGTTGCGTGTGTGGCTTGAAGACCAGAGCCAGCGAAACGTGCCCCTGAGCGTCGCCGTTATTCAGGAGAAGGCTAAGAGTTTGTTTGATGACTTACAGCGTGAACAAGGGGAAAGCTCGCAAACAGCAAAGTTTAGTGCAAGTAAAGGGTGGTTTGTGAGATTCAAGGAACGCCACTGTTTGCCCCACTTCAAGATGAACAGCACGGCTCCTGGCAAGGAGGATGTATATCCAGAAGTCCTGAAAAGCATCATCCAAGAAGGTGAGTACACCCCCCAGCAAGTTTTTAATGTAGATGAGACAGGGCTTTATTGGAAAAGAATGCCTGAAAGAACGTTTATTTCGGTAGAAGAGAAAGCTGAGCCCGGGTTTAAATCATCCAAAGATCGCTTGATGCTGCTTCTTGGCGGCAATGCAGCTGGGGACTTTAAGTTGAAGCCCTTATTGGTGTACCACTCAGAAAACCCCAAGGCTCTGGAGGGGTACTCCAAGCCCAATTTGCCTGTGATTTGGCGCTCAAATAAAAAGGCCTGGGCAACCAGGAGCATCTTTCATGAGTGGTTCACATACTTTTTTTGCCCTGCCATTGAAAAATACTGTGCCCAAAATAATCTCACCAACAAAGCACTGCTCATCTTAGACAACGCACCATGCCACCCAGTAAATTTGAGCGATCTGTCTGATAATGTAAGAGTGGAATATCTTCATGACAATACAGCTGACTCGATCCAGCCCATGGGTCAAGGTGTGGCCTCTACCTTCAAAGCTCATTACCTGAGAAGGACTTTTGAGCACATCCTAGAAGCAACAGATGGGGACGATACAGCTGAGATCAGGGAGTTTTGGAGAAAGTACAGCATCATGGATGCTGTGGACAACATTGCAATAGCTTGGGAGGAGCTCAGGCCAGCAACAATGAACGGCGTGTGGAAGAAGATTTGGCCCGAGTGTGTTCAGTTCCAGAGTGTGTCCCAAACAGACAACATTGCCCAGCTTCAACAGAATATTGTGACCCTTGCCAAGAGTGTGGCGCTCGGAGAGGTGGGAGAAGCTGACGTGGACCAGCTGCTGCTGTCCCACGAGGAGGGTCTCTCAAATGAGGAGCTGGTGCGGCTGGAGCAGGAACCGGCAGGAGAGGAGGAGGAGGCAGGTGAAGAGGCTGCACCTGCCCTGCGCCAACTAACCACACGGGAGCTGTCAGCAGCCTTCTCGCATTTCGAGGCCGGCTTGCAGGTCCTTACCAGTAACAGCCCTGATGATGCGTGGAACCTGAAAGTTTCGAGAGCAATCAACGACGCAATAAGCTGCTACAGGGACCTGTACAGTGAGAAGGAGCGGCGCTCAAAGCAGCTCTCCTAGGCGACCTCAGGGTGCGTGACCAGATGCAACAGGGTGACCTCCTGGGTGAGGCCCAGCCAAGCCTCTGCTTTCAGGTGTTTAACATCCCTGGAAACCCTGCTTCTGGTATTTTCATTTTGACACTTAAGAGCATCAATTTTGGCATTAAAATTTTACTTAAATATGTGCTTTAAGAAGATTGAATGAAAGAAGATCCAGGAAAAGTTATTTAAAACAAACTACGAGGAGACTAGCCCTGGTAGACATTAAAACACACTATAAAACCTCTGTGATTGAATCAGGGAGGTAATTCAGACTTGTAGAATACAATAGAAAGTCCAGAAATAGATACAGGTAGGCTTTTTTTTTTTTTAAATAGTGCAGGACAGCTGGTTAAAATTTGGCAAAAGATAGTTAATTCATAACTCACAGCATACACAAGAATAAACAAACCGATGAGGGATCTAAATGTAAAAATTGAAACCATACAAGTACTACAAAACACATGGATGAATGTCTTTGACATGGGTGTTGGGGAAGATTTTCTAGGACTCAAAATCCAGAGGAGATTTAAGATTAATCAGTTTAACCATATGAAAAGGTAACAAAACGAAACTTTTCTATGAGGATAAAACACTACAAACAAGGTCAAAGGCAAATGACACACTGGAAGAAAATTTCTCACAGATAATGGGCTAATATCCCTGATATGTGAAGGACTGTTAAAGATTGAGAATACCAAAAATCCAATAGAAAAGTGGGCAAAAGATAGAATTCATAAATGAGTAAATTGGATCTTGAAACATAAGCTTGACCTCACTCGAGAAACGCAAATGAAAGCTACACAGATACCATTTCTCATCATTCAGATGGGCAGTAATCAAAAAGTGTGACTGCACATTCTCTTGGTGTGGCTGTGGCGTTACTGGCACCCTCATTCGCTGCTGGTGAGAGTGCAGGTTTGCACATCCCTTACCGAGGGGCATTGAACACTAATAAAAAATACATTTCTTTTGATTTAGCCATCCCACTTTCAGGATTATACCCTAAAAATATACTGACAACAAAAGAAAATATATGTGCACGGATTATTTGTTGCAGCCTTGTTTGTAACTGCAAAAGCTACAGAACAGCCTGAAGAGTCTCAAGTGAAATAGTCAAATATAAAATGGCGCTTCCACACGGTGGAATGTAAGACAGTTGTAAATGATGATAGCTATCATAATAGTAGAATAAGGAAGAACTCAGCTGATGCGGAGTGGTTTCCAGGATATATTATTAATTGAAAAAAACAACATGCAAGAGTAGAGTGTGCTACCTTTTGTGGAAGAAAGAAAGGGAAATAAAATACACACGTATCCTGTACGAAAAGAAACACAGGAAGGAGAAATCGGAGACTAAAGAGATTGGTTATGGGGGTCGGGGGGAGATGTAACTTTTGTACCTTTTGGGAAGTTCTGGTTGGGGAACCATGTTAATATATTGCACAAACAAAAGTAAACAAGGGTAGGGAAATAAAACAGTGGAGTATATGAACGGAACCATATTGCGCATGAATTGCATATCCACAACGAAGGGGGAGAAACACCCAAGTAAATTTTAAACACCTTATTTTGACTATATGCCCTCAGACTAGAGACAAAAAAGAATCTAAACAAATATTAAACGCTTGTTAGTAGCCTTGTTTTTCACCAGCATAGGTGAGCAATGCCGAAGGCGGTCTGTGTGTACTCTAGGATGGAGCAAATAAGTATACTATGGATAACGGAGCCGGGTTTCTCACTGTCAAGCAAGGGAATTGCAAATATGAAAAAGGGAAAGAATGACTCTTGTGTTGTTTTGAAATTGGAAGTATCAGTGTAAACTCATGGTTTTTAATATGTTTATAGACCAATAAGGAAATGGACATGGGGTACTATTTCCTACCCCAGCCATGAGCGTAACCAACGACCACATCTTGTTTCCTGAGTGCCATGCTCCACCAGAAGGTTTTGGGGCTCCTCAGAAACATGACTGGTTCCAGGGCTGGGACTGGGGAAATTACAGAATAAGCCTGGAACACCTTGCTATACTGGAAAGGAAGCAAGTGCCTAAAGAATGCCAGGAACGTGTCAAAAGGACACAGGAGACAGGGGGACCAAAGCATCTCCAGGAGTAGGACAGATGACCCACTACAGACACAGCATCACTTCTGTGAAAATCCCACCAAAAGTGCAAAGCCCAAATCCAATCAGAAAAACCCACACTGGAGGAAAGTCTTCAGAATAATTAGCCAGTGCTTTTCTTTTTTTTTTTTTTAATTAATTTATTTGGCTGCGTTGGGTCTTTGTCACTGCACGCGGGCTTTTTCTAGTGGCGAGCGGGGGCTCCTCTTCCTTGCCGTGCGCGGGCTTCTCATTGCGGTGGCTTCTCTTGTTGCAGAGCAGGGGCTCTACGCACACAGGCTTCAGTTGTTCTGCTGCCACAGTAGCAGCAGTTGTGGCTCGCAGGCTCAGTACTTGTGGCTCACGGGCTCTAGAGCACAGGCTCAGTAGTTGTGGCGCACGGGCTTCGTTGCTCCGTGGCATGTGGGAGCTTCCCGAACCAGGGCTCAAACCCATGTCCCCTGCATTGGCAGGCAGACCCTTAACCACTGCGCCACCAGGGACGTCCCTAGCCTGTGCTTTTCAATGTCAGTGTCATGAACCCTTCCAGATTAAAGGGTAAAACGACATGGCAACTGAATGGCAAAATGTGAATACGGTTTGTTGTAGGTTTTATGGTCCCAAATCAATGTCAGCTCCTGATGTTATGACCGCACTGCAGCCGTGTAAGGCAACGTCCTTGTTTGGGAGTAACACACGAGTTACTTAGAGGCAAAGGGGCAACTTAACTGCCAGATGGTTCACAAGAGTGTGGAGAAAGGATGAAGCAAATGGGGCAAGATGTTAACATTTATGGAATCCAGGAGATGGGCACCTGGGAGTGTTTCTGCAACACTTCTGTAAACCTAAATTTGTCAAAATTAAAAGGTTAAAAGAAAGTACTCTTTCATACCTGAAGGGGGTGGTTGGAGGCCGCGTCCTCTGATGCCCACGTGCAGCCTTAGCTGTTTGAAGCTGGGGGTGCCAGCACCAGGCCCACGGACCCCCTCACACGCCTTTCCCCCACCCTCTGCCTGTGCCCCCATCGAGCTCTCAGGTCTCCTCGGCCATAGGGCTGCTGTCTCCCAGCCTGTCTGGATGCAGCTGGATAAAGGCACCTTCTCAAGCACATTCCTGATGTTTTCTTTGAGATCCTGGTCAAAACCAGGGCTCATATCTCTAGAGAAATGTACATACACAGAGCTTTGAATGTAATTTGGGAGGGGGTGTAGGGCTCTCCTGAAGTCCAAGGGCCCTGTCAGTGGGTCCAGCTTGTGAAGACGCGAGAGGCTCCCAGGAGCTACACCTGGGACGTGCGCTACTTACGGTGCGTTAACGAGACAGTCTTCCCAGCGGGAGGGTTGTGCCGAGAAGACGGAGCTTCTACCCACTGAGCATTCTCCGTGTGCCAGGCTGTGCCCGGTGCCTCCTGGCACCCAAACAGCCCCGCCAGGGATGTGTTTTAGTGCCTCTTAGAGGGGTCAGCACACTGAGGCCTAGGCACGATGCCCAGATTACAGTCGACCCCGTTGGATGGGGAGGGCTGTGGGCTGTGACTAAACCTGTGTTTGATTCGTATGTCAAGCAAACCCTGCCCTGTCCCCAGTTCAGCACACACACCACGGTCTGGAGAACACAGATTTAGTGAGACAGGGGCTGCAGCCCATTACGTAGCTCTCCTGGGAGGGCCTGCCCATGCTAACTGGTTCCTTGGTGGGTTCTTGCTACCATGAGGTGGACTCAGAAAGACCCACACATGATTCTGTTTAAAGAATTTGTCATCCAGAAGGGGGAGATGGGACAGAGGTAATGGGGGTAGTTTAAAAAAAAACAAAGCCAACTTTGCCCAACAAATGGCAGTCCACTAACGTTTCCTGTGGACACAGTCATTGTAGCTGGAATGATGTGCTGATTACACGGTGAATTCGGGGATAGCCAACATCCCTATGACAGAAATGCGACGCTGCGGTGAGACGTGTGCAGATCTGGGGTGTAGCAGGAGGGCATTTAGCCTTTAACCCCCACTCAACCCCGAGAAGAAAGGGGTCCCGATGGGGGCCAGCCTCCCACTGTGCTCAGCACAGACGGAGGGGGTCGCCTAAAGCCACCGGACAGGGCTTCCCTGGGGTGCAGAGGGGTGAGGAGGGGGTGGCGCTGTCTTTACCCACCGCCCGCGTCGGCCCAACAGCTAGGTAAGCTGGCCTTTCTGCTGGCCGAGCCTCTGCTCGGGCTTGCCAGTCAAAGGTGATGGACGCCCAGCTGGCTGTATCCCCTGCCCACCGCCCACCGCCTGTGCGTCAATAGTCGAGCACAGTTCAGGGCGGGGAGGAAGGCAGGAAGAACTGCGCAGCCGTGTCCTGAGACGTCCTCTTCCCACAGGCCTTCCCCTGGACGGCAGGGTCTCCCAAGGGTCCCTGCAAACGCAGCTCCCCCACTGGATAGCTGGGGGTCAGTCCTGCATCCCGGGCTCCCTCTGCTGGAGCAAAGATTTCTGGTGCCTGACCTCAGGCCCCCAAACGGAAGGCCCCCGGTCGGGGTCTCCGAGGCCTCTACAGGCAGGCACCGTGGTGGCAGGATGCAGCTCCTCGGCACACTGGGTCCCGGGCCTACTGTCACCAGCCCTCTCACCTAACCCTGACCTCCCCCGGGGGCACAGTCCCTGCTCCATACCCGGAAGCAGGGCAGCCTCTTTGGGCGGGACCCCCAGCCCCCCAGCTTGGAGCACCAGCGTAAGCTGGGCTGGGCCAAGGCAGGGGCGGTGGCCGGTCCCCCCAGAGGTGACAGCTAGATGGCCCCTTCCTTCCACGCCGTGTAGAAAAAGCCAGTAACCCTTGGACTGGCCCTCCAGAGGAGGACCCAGAGAGAGAACCCTGGGGGGAGGCAGGGGCAGGGCCCTTGGGAGATAGTTATGAACAGCCCCAGCCAGGGACAACCAGAGGTCCCCAGAGAGACAAGGGGCCGGGGGAGGGAGCCTCCACGTAGAACCCAAAGCATCCACCGCAGATAAAACCCAGGCCAAGGCTGAGTGTGTGCAGCTGGTCTCCTCAGTCTTGTCGGCCACTCCCCGGAAGCCCTCCAGGATTTCCAGGGTGGCCCAGGCCCAGCAGCCTTGGTCCCAAGGGTGTGGGGGGCTCTTGGCCAAGGGGAGATGAGAAGAATCCCTCCCCCACTCCCCTCCCCTTACAGCTCTGCAGTTCGGGGAGGGGGTGCACATCCTGGCCCACACAGCAGCCGGAAAACAGCCAGGCATGGCTGCCCCAAGTCCCAGTAAGCGCTAGGGGATGATGGTCCTTGTGGTGCCCCACGAGGCCAGTCATCCCCCAGCGCTTACCATCGTCCCCGAGGTGCTGGGGAGAGGTCCGGGGGCTGTAGCCTAGGGTCTCCAGAGCACAAGAAACACCTTGACTCTGGCAACGACCGGCAGGGCGGGCCCCAGACAGGCCCACGAGGGGTTCCGCAGCTCTAGGCGTCCACGTCTGGACCAGGCTCCTGGAAGAGTGACTGCTTCCGCAAGGTGAGGCGGGCACACCTAGGGCACGTGGTGGAATTGTCGTAGTAGCAGTCCCTGGGGGCGGGGAGACAGGGTCAGCCCGGGAAGGGGCACAGCTCTCTGCATGTAGACTTCTACCACCGAGGCTTCACAAGCTCCTTAAGTCAGGTCCCAGTATCCCTCCAGACGGACGGGGAAACTGAAGCGGAGTTTCTCCCAAAGGGTCAGTGCAGAGGGCTGCACCCAGGCGTGCCTGCCAGGCCCGCTGTCCTGTCCCTCTGTGCGGACCCCTCCTAACGGCTCCACACCTATTGCCTGTCACCCTCTGACGGGGAGGGTTCTGCTCAGAGCTCAGTGACCCCTGACCTGTCCCCACCGCCATGCAGAGCCCCCACTCAGGGCTCTGTGGAGGTGCACACGGTCCCCACGGCAGTTTAAATGTTTGAAGGGGGCGTAGCAGTATTTGACAGGACAGACACCACGCAAACTGCTAGCTCGAGGGAGCTCACGGTTTTAACAACAGCTTCTGCTATAGTCACTGCAACCGCAATCCCAGCTCTGCAGACCTGTGAGGTCGGCGGTGGCTCTGAGGAACATCAAGTGCCAGGAAAAACCAGTGTGGACTGAAACAGGGGTGGTGGGGTCCCATCTGAGCCCAGTGTGAGAAGCTGTGTGGGCCCAGCAGGCGCACGCCTATTGGTAACTGGGCTTAACGAATTCAAATATCTTTCTTCCGATTTATGTGTATCACTCTTCCAAACACCCGCAAGTCTTTAGGACATAAATGCTTAAGTTGTTTGAACCTAAGTACTTAATAAACAAAAATGTTAGGTATTTCTTGTGGCCTAGGGAATGTTTGAAAAAAAATCACAAGAGCTAAGAAGTTTAGGAAGCTCTGACCTCAGCTAAACCTCAGTCCCGGTGGAGGAGGGAAGCCAGCCGGATACGTGCGCACCCACGGGGTCTGGGCTGCGCACCCCTCCCCAGCCCACGGGGGCTTCTTCCCAGCGGAACTTCAGCTGAGTCTCACCATCAGGGTCTAAGTCTACATCTCAGGATCAAGGCAAAGGGATCTGAAACCAGGCGGCAAAGATCAAGCCCCAGTGTCTCCCTCCCTCCCTCTCCCCGTGTCTATCGGCGGGGGGCGGGGGGCGGCGTTGGGGTCGGGGGTCGGGGTCTCGAGCACCGACCTGTGGAAGACGGCGGAGCAGTCCGCGCACACTGACGTGTGGCTGTCGAAGGGGAAGAGCACGTCACCCTCTCTGCAGAGCTCACACACAAAGCCCTTGGCCTGGCACCGCTGGCGGCGAGGCGGGATGGTCAGTGCCCGCTCCCAGGGTGGGAGGCACGTCCGCCAGAGCCCCCCTCCCGCCCTCCCCACCTGGCCCGCGGGGGGGCCCACCTCGCAGTCCAGCTTGATGTGCTTGGCAAACAGCGTGTGGGTCTCCGCCAGCGAGCAGCCCAGGCGGCCCGTGTGTGCGTCCAGCAGGTCCTGCACGGAGTACATCTCGTCGTTCTCCACAAAGTGCTGCCGGTCCTGGAGCTGCGGGCCCAGCCACCGTGACCCCTGGTGGCGGGCCAGGGCCCTCGCACTGCCCACACCCCGGCTCGCCAGCAGCTGGGCCCCCTTCCCCACTTTATCTTGTCCACACACCTCGCCACCCCCCGACACGCGCTGCTTCCTGCTTTTCTTGTCTGCCCAACCCGAAGGGCACTGCTCTGCTCCCTGCCCCCCAGGACCCAGACACTGTCTGCCTGCAGCAGGCACCCAGTGAGTATTTGTAGAAGAAATAAACAGGTGAGCCTTGAAAAGTGTTTTGTGGTCAACCCTTCCTGGGCTGGCCGTGCCTGGTCCACTCCATGGAGACTCCCACGAAGGCTGCAGGATGAGACCCGCTCCTCTCAGCGCTTCCCACGTGGACGGAATCAGAGAACGTTTTGTGGGTACAATGCCTGTTTGCTTACGGCAGACCTAGTGTTCCCAGGGACAGTGTGGAGACCTTCTGCTAGCAGCACGACACACACAAGGTGTCAAGTCATCCCCTCACGGCCCTGGTCTGTTTCCCACCCACCCTCCCCGACAGATCCCCTTCCCCCACCCCCCGGGGCAGGTGGGCTGACCTGCAGGAGCAGGCGTGCTGCCATGGCCTCCCTGCAGGTGATGAAATACGGCTTCATGAGCAAGATATCCTGGCGCAGCTTCTGTGGACAAGAGGGGCAGGTGGGCATCCCTGGCGGGGGCAGGGGCTGCGCCTGGTGTGTCTGTGGGGGCGGGGCTGGCCCTGCTCTGGCTGTGTAGGAAGTTATGTCATCTTACCCTCTGGGTCAGTAGGGAATGGAGGTACCTTCCCGTCCCCCAGCGCAGCCCCAGATCTGAGCGCTCCAGCCAAGCTCAAGTTCAAGCCACAGCGTCCCGGCCAGGCAGGATCCTGAGGTTCCTTGGTCCGCAGTCTCTCCCCCGAGCCCAGCCGCACACGTGCACACACACCTCGGGCGCATCTGAGCTTGCCTCCGTCGATGGAGACTGACCAGTCAAACCCCTCCTCAGTCCGGGATCTGGGCAGCTCAGCCTGCTGTGCCTCAGCCCGCTCCCCTTCAAGCCCCACCCCTCTCAGCACCAGCCTGAGGCACCCTCACCTGCCCGTGCCCCACCCCGGCCTCCTGCTGAGTGGCAAAGAGAGTGGCCCCCAGCCGCGTCCAGCACCTGAGCACACAGACGTGGTTAAGTGGAGAATACACACTGGGACGCAAACTAGTGCATGAAAGAGAAACAGTGCAGTGTATCTCCATAATGTACACCGATAGGTTGGGTTAGATAAACTACATCACTGAAATGAACTGCACCTGCTTCTTACTTTCTAATGTGGCTACTAGAAAAATTCAAATTGCCTCTGATCCTTGCGTTGTATTTCATATTGCGGCTGGACAGTTGCTTTAGCGACTTTAACTTAAAGGACAGGGGCGGGGCCCAGCTAAGCAGGCGGCATCTCTTCGCTCCACCACACCCCGGGGGGAGCAGAGTCGCCCCACGCCCGCCCCCTCCCCAGCCTCACCCGGATCTCCACCAGCTCCTCCACGTAGTTGAACAGCAGAGGGTTGATCTCCCGGAGCCGGAGCACGGGCCTCGACACCATCAGCGCCAGGTAGCGCATGCTGCCGCGGGACACCTGCCGGGGGCGGGAAGGCGGCACCTCCGGCGCCCCGCCCCCAAGCCCCCACCCTGAGCCCCGCCTCTCCCCCAGGCCACGCCCCCTCCCCACCCAATCCCCAGCCGGCGAGGGCTGTACCCCAGGGCCGTGCCCCTCGCTCCACCTCGCTGCGCTCCCCGCCCACCTTGCGCGGCTCGAAGTCCCAGTTGTGCACCACCCGCGCTGGGATGACAGCCAGGTCGTTCCAGTGGCAGTGGCTGCAGTAGTACTGGCCGGTGTAGTCGCACTGCCGGGCCTCGCTGGGCACACCCCCTGTGGAGAGGGAGAGCGTTACAAAGTCTGGGAGACCTGCGAGGTCCCTCCCCCAGCTGCGCCCACGGCACACAGGACGAGAACCAGCGGGGCCAAGGGTTCCACCCTCCACACCCGACTCATCGTCTTCTAGGCCACCCTGCTTCCCTGTTTCTCACCAGTAAAATGGGACAATAGTAGGACTCCCGCCAGGCGACTGCCAGAGGCAGTAGATTTCTAGGAAGAAGGCCTGGTACACAGCCTGTGAGTGACTGTTGCGGGATTTCCCCATCGAGGGGGGTTTCCTGTGACAGTGGGGCCACACGTGGGAGGCTGAGGGCAGCCCAGCCCTGCAGGGACTCCTAGGGGACCCACGTTGCAACCTCACTCTGCCCGGGTGCGAAGTGAAAAGGCACCCGTAGCAGCCCCTTGTCGCTTCCCCAGGAAAGGAGCAGGACTCGCTCCACCGGAGTCACGCTACCCTTAGCCATTGCACGCACCCAAGCGTCTCATACAGCTGTTGGCAGGGCTCCTGGCCCAGGCCGGTCCCCTCGGCCCTGTGCCCTGCTCTCCCCGCGGCACTCACGCAGAGAGATGGGCGCCCGGCACTCAGCACAGCGGTAGTCCTGGCTGTCCAGCCCTGCCTCGGGGCAGATGTTCAGCTCATACTCGGCCTGGTGGCTGACTTTGGACCGCACGCAGGGCTTGGAGATGAGGTTCAAACACTTGCTGTGACAGCGGTAATAACACCCTGGTTGGGGGCCCGACAACGTGCCTCTTAGAAGGGTGGGCACCCTGCGGCCCAGGCTGACCTTCAGCTGCTGGGACCCCCAGGGGCCTCTACTCCGATTCCCAGACCAACGCAAGAGCCTCTCCAGGCACCACTGCAGGTTCCCAAATGTCAGAGGTCCCTTCAGTCCCCACCCAAGTCTTGCCCTGAAGGTACATGCAGACCTTTCCCCCCCAACTCCATACTCAAAGGGCCAGGGACCTACCTGCCGTTCCCATCTGGGTGCCTAAAGGGCTCAAACCCAAGCTGTCTAAGTGGGATCCAGCTCTTCCTGACCAGCCCCGCCCCGGTCTTCCCAGCTCAGGTTTCCATGCCTGCATCTTTCCACCTACTGAGACGTCACCCCAGTCCTTCCGCTAGGGCTGCACTTGGCCCCTTCTCATGCGAACGCCCCACCCTGGTCACAGGCCATCCCTTTCCCTCCTTCAGGCCACGCTCAGCTCAGCAGCCGGAGTTAAAACCTAAGTACGTCCTGCACTCACCTGTAGCCCCAGTGCGCTTACGCAAAAGGCTCTAGCCACCTCTGAGCCCACCTCTGCCACGCCCCCTCCCAGACACAGTGCTCCAGCCACACTGCTCTCTGCTCCTCCTCGAAGACAGTGGACACACACTGACCACAGGGCCTTTGCACAGACAGCTCCCCTGCAGAAATGTTCCTTCCTAGATATACTCCTGGTTTGCCCCCAACCTCCAAGATTTTTATTAAATGTCACATGATGCCTTTTCATTTCACCCTAACATAGCACCCATCCCCCTCCCCAACACAGGCCAGTCCCTTTCCTTATTCTTTTTCACTGTATGTCTAACATACCATTTCATTTACTTATTTGATTTTTCATCCACAACAGCACCTCCAATGGAATTTTCTGCAGTGATGGAAACGTCCTGTCTGCACTGTCCAACGGGTGACCACCAGCCTCATGTGGCTATTGCGTACTTGGAATGTGCATGGTACAACTGAGGAACTAGCTATTTACTTTAATTAATTGAAATTTGCATAGCCACGCGTGGTAGTGGATGTGAGCCTGGTGAAGGCAGGTATCTGGGTCTTTCATCCCTTGCTGTACCTCCCATCCCCCCCACCCCCACACCCCCACGCCGCAGGGTTCAGTAAATACCGAAAACACAGCAGAGAATTCCCCCTCCCCTGGGGCCTGGAGTGCCAGCCCAGAAGGAGCAGTCTGGTCTTGCCCCACCTGTGCAGGTGTACCAGGTCTGAATGAGCCCCCAGATGACGGTGTGACACTTGTCACAGGTTTGCTTCACACTCTTGCTCTTCTCCTTGTAGAAGCGGTGCTCAAGAAGGACTCGGATGTTGGGCTCATCCTCATTGGGGTCCTGGGGAGGGGGCCAGGGAGGGGTCACAGGTGAGCCAGGCGGCAGCTCTTTTCCCGTCACATGAGCCCCTTGACGACGTCTCCCAGGTACCACGTGTAGCAGAGGTTGTGAAATTTACCCCAGTGCCGCAGCCCTTCCCTTACAATAGAACACAGTGATTGGTCAGGCCGGGACCACCCAGATTACAGACTACCTTGGTACCTAGGTGCTGCCCCCGGAGCACGTGAGCAGGAGTGAAAGGGCCTTCGCTGCCCTTCCCACATTGCTTTTGCCGGTTGGGTGCAGACCCAGAGGCAGTGGGGGGCTGTCGTGGACTTGCCAGGGAGTGGCAGAGCGCCAGAAAAGGAGGACCTGGGGTCTCCAACACCAAGAGCTGCCAGATGGGCCCTGGGCCACCTACAACATTTCCACACGAGTAAAACTACACAACCAATTCCTTTCAGCCACTGTATTTTGGGGTGTCTTAGCTCGTGCCATAGCCTTACCTATATTCTAATGAACATTCCACTTTCTATATTCCCAGGGACTCAGGAACCAGCGCAGGGATGCGGAGGGGCCCCAGCCAAACAGGGCACAGACTCAAGGGCTACATGATGGACCCCTGTGGTGTTTGGCTTCCAGGATCCACGAGCCCTTCTGTTGTCACCTTCGGCAAAGCACCCCCTGCTCTGGGTCATGTGGTTCAAGGTGGGATTAACTCACCCACTTGCCCCAGTGGGTGGACACATGACCCAGGAGACTGCGATCACATCACACTAGCAGAGAAACAGGCTGCGCCTGGGGTGAGGGCCCATCTCTCCCTCCCGCCTGCCCGGGTAGCTTCAGCCAGTCAGGTGCGGAGGGTGGAACCTCAGCCCCTCGGCCCCAGAGGCGGCCCGGCCTCCGGACGTGCGCGCCCCAGCCCAGCTCCAGCTGCCTGGTGGGGGGCGGCCGGCACCCACCTTCAGCTCCTGGAGCTTCAGCCGGAGGTGGATGAGCCTCACCACGGCGTCCTTCTGCTTCTCCGAGTGCTCCGGCAGCTCCAGGATCACCTGCTTGCACTCCTGGATGGCCTGCCGCAGCTGCTGGATGTCGGAGGCCAGGAACAGGCCCTGCTCGGGCGGAGGTGGGAGGTGGCGGGTTTGGGGACAATGACAGATGCCCCCCGCGTGCTCTCCTTTTTGGCCAGGCCCAGCCTCATAGGCAGGTGCGCCCAGAGAAGACCTCCCTGGCCCTGCTGGCCCAGGTGGCCCAGGTGGCCGAGGACTTGCTCAGGACCCGGGAAGCCGGGCGGCAGAGGCAGGAGCCCCCCGACACCACCTGCCCCTCTGGACCTGTCCACCCATGGGCCTCTGGAGGCCTAATCCAGGATGTTTCTCAAAACACAACTTCCCTCTTTTAGAAATCCAATTGCTTTTCTGGCTATGCTATTTCGCTTACTTCTACAGAACTTCCTCTTGGATGAAAGCAGGGAAATGACACTCATCTGTCAACAAGGAGAGGAAGTGGCCTCTGGTTCGGTCACCAAGCTCAGAGACACCCCGGGCACCCGCCCGCCCGCCCCTGGCCCCAGCACCTCACAGGTGGACCGGGGGCAGGGCCCAGCAAAGCCCCTAGACTCAGGGGCAGGGAGACGGGCCAGGTCTCAGAGCTGGGGCTGATCTTGCCCCAGGAAAGGAGTGTCACTGCCCTCAGAAGCCATGCTCCTCCCCCCAGTACACTGAGCCTCCAGGCAAAGAGGAGGTGCCACCTCTCTGGGAAACCAGTGTGTGGCCCATAGGAGGGGCTCAGAAATGTTATAATAAAGACGCAAAACACATAAATGAAATAGGTATCTGTACCAGCAAAGCGTAAAGCTTAAAGGCCACATGAACAACAAAAATGAATAGCAGAAGAGAACTGGGGTCTCCAGGTGAATTTTTAAAAAATCATATTTGAATGTTACTATAACGTTTCTCTCAAAAGTTGGAGATAGTTTGCATAAAACGGGAAGACTTTCAAACTTTAAAAAAAAATTATTAGAGCCCTTTTATTAAAAAACAAACAAACAAACAAAACAAGAAACAGCAAGGTTTCCATGGAACAAAATACAGCACAGACAAGAGTGGCCCTGCCTAGCTGAGTGGGCAGCGGGGGTGGGCAGGGGGCTCCCCTCTCCCGCCCTCTCCCTCGCCCTACAGCGTGACTATAGCATTCCCTGGGACCCCAGGTGGAATTAACTCTCACATCTGCTTCACAGGATCCGGGTGCGGAGGGGAGGGAACAGCGCTCAGGAGAACAGCGGCCCAGGCTCCCAATCCCAGGTCCAGCCCGCCCCCACAGGCCTGCAAACACGTTTTGGGGGTGGGAGCCAGGTGTCACATGGGCCTCAGATTCCAGGCCCAGGAACCCCTGCTGAGATGGACATGGCCGTCTCCTCGTGCTTTGGGGGCTCACCTTGTCCCCCTCCCCGCCCGCAGACCCTGAACCTTACCACAGGGCGGGCGAAGTGGTCCTCAGACAGGCCTAGATCCATCACGCGCTCAGGACAGCGGAACTCTGGCTCTCCCGGGGGCAGCTCGGGCAGGGCCTCTGGGGAGGGCGGCAGAGAGACGAGTCAGCCTGCCACCCCCAGGAGGAGGCCGTGGAGCCCACGGGAGGCGAGGGAAGCAGGGCCCTGCCCTGGCATCGGCCCTGTTTGCATTCGCGAAGGCACCCGTATCCTTGTGCAGACAGGAGAGTGCCGTGCAAAAACAGGAAATATTATGGAAACATGCCGATTTCTAAGGCCCATGCCTCATGTGTACATCTACGGGCTCGAGAAAGGCCGCTGGAGCGCTACACACCAGAACACGTGAAACCCCGTGTGGACACCGGCCACCTCTGCACACACGCCCCCGGGGCCCCCGGCACCCCGTTGGCTCCATCCGCAGTCTCGGGGCTCACATCCTGCTGACCTCTCACCCTCCAGATCTTGGCGCTGAGTTCACGCCCCACGCGTTCTCCAAGTGAGCACCCGGTGTGTGCTGGGCCCTGGGACACAGCAGTGACGAGACGGGCACACATCCCTGCCCAGGGGAGTGTTCATTCCCCAGGGGATGCAGCAGGGGAAAGCGGGCTGTGCTGCAGAGAAGAGGGGGGCCCCCGCGTGTCCACGGGAGGAACCCTGTAGAGGGGGCGCCGGTGTGACGGGGTCAGACCACCCGCACAGCAGCCCCCAGCACCCACCTTCAGAAGCGACCTCCAGGGCCTCCTTGCCAGCCCCCTGCTCATGCTGCCAGGGCCCGAGCTGCTTGTTGAAAGGATTGAGGTGGACCTGCCGGAACCGGGCGAGCTTCTCGTCATGTTCCATAGCACCCCACCTGCGGGCGGGCGGGCCGGGCGGGGCAGAGGTGGGCGTCCAGCTCCCGGGCTCGCCGCGGTCCCCCCGCCTTTCTGAGTGTCTGGGGCTTCGGAGGGGAGGCCTGGCCCCTCTCCCTTCCCCAGGAGGGTCCGGGCCGAACACCCCCACACCACGGCCTCCCCCTTCAGACCCTCCCCAAACCAGCTCAGCCCCCTCACCCCGGCGCCCACTGCTGGAGCCCCCGCAGAAACAGCAGCGATGTCCAAGCCGCTGATGGGGCAGGAGGGCCAGGGGGGCGCGCCCAGTCACACCTCCAGCACGGGCCCCGTGGATCCCACCTGCCTCGCCTGCCCTGGGAGGGCCGTGCCCTCCCTGTCCACCGAGGGGCCAAGGCTGTGCTGCTCCCAGGATCACACCTGCCGGGACTCAGTGCCTCCCTCTGGCCCTGGACCCGAGGATCACACCTGCCGGGACTCAGTGCCTCCCTCTGGCCCTGGACCCAAGGTGCTCCTTTCCAGTCAGAGCATCCAGAACCCGCCCTCCCCGCCCCCCCCCCCCACCCAGCAGAAGGGTCAGTGCTGACACCAGGGCTCAGGCCTGCTCTGCCACCTGCAGTGTGGCCTTGGGCAGGGCCCACCTCCCCATGCCCCATGGGGAGGGCCCACGAACGCTGTGTAGTCACCGTGTGGGCCAGGCTGGCGCTGCACCGATGCCCCATGTGGCCAGAGCCCATGCCCAGCCCCACACCTCGGGATCCAAGGAAACAGGCAGGAAGTGTCTGGTTCACAGCCTGGCACTGCTTTCCCCTGCCCAGAGCTCAGCAAGCCGCGAACACACGGGGCTGATGCTCCTGAGACAGAAGAAGGGACTTTGGTGGGGTTTGCCTCCCAGGTCCCCCCACTTAACTAGCGGGTCCACATCCCTTAGCCTCTCTCTGCTTCAGGGCCAAATGAGTTCACAGAAGTTGGACAGATGTTTGTTAAAGCTTTGTAGTAAGGGCATGGTCGTTGATTATGCTTTCCTTATACCTGGTTACCGTCTGAAATAATTTGTTATTATACAAGGCAATCCTCTGACTCCTATCTGCCCTCCAGCCCATGAAAGGAGAACTGAGCCAGAGTGGGTGGCCCAGGGCCACCCCACCCCACCCAGTGCTGCCCTGCACCTGGGCAGGGACTCTCACACACCCCCTGGGACCTCGCCTGCCTCTCTGGTCTCTGCAGTGGGATGTGGGTTGGAAGTTCCAGCCTGGTAGAACCTGGCACCCATTGACTAGCTGCCCCTAGGTCAAAACAGGGCAGGACACAGATGCCATGGGCCCAAGTCACGGTCTCCCTTATGACCTGATGTCTCTGGGCAGCTCACACAGGGTGGTCAGGCCCTGATGCCCAGCACCGCCCCAGATGGCAAGGGCCACAGTGCCCTAGGAAGCCCCCAGAGCGCAGGGGAGATCCAGTTGTCACTAACAAGTGAGATCCATATTCACTAAGCCCTTCTTCCGGAGTGGTGAGGAAGCCCTGAGCTGCTCACCCCCAGGCTTCATTCAGGTGAGACAGAAATAAACTTCTGTTTAAACTACTGTTACTGGGAGGAGGAGTTCTGTCTCTTGCAGCCAAAACAGATCCTGACTGATCACCCTAACAGCCTTGTGGTCAGCAGACAAACTGGCCCTATTCAAATCCCAGCTCTGTCAGCTCCAGCTGTGCGACCTTGGGCAAATGCCTAAAGCTTTCTGTGCTTTTGAGTTCTCATGTTTCAAGTGGGGATAATAATAGTACCCACTGTGTAGGGTTAAAGATTAAATTAGTCAATACAAAGTTCTGACTACCTTGGCCAGAAATAAACACCAGCTGCAACTTATCATTATCACTGTTACTATTAAGAATAAGCCAGGCCTGATTTAATGCTGCCTCTCCCAGTGATGAGCATTTTCTTGCCCATAAATAAGGGAGCATGCCTGCCTCCTGGGGCGGGGTGGGGGCGGTGAGGATTAAGCACTTGTGCGTGGCAGTAAAGCCTGTAACCCACAGTCGCTGCAGAGCAAACTGTCCCTGACGTCACTTGATGATCAGCCCTACCCCAAGAGACTGCGAGGGTCAGGAGCCACCCCCAGGGGTCTCTCCCCAGAAACCTCCCAGCGTTTTAAAAGATGGCCAGAGGCACTATGGTGAACAGTATGGAGGTTCCTCAGAAAACTAGAAATAGAGTTGCCATATGATCCTGCAATCCCACTCCTGGGCATATATCTGGAGGAAACCATAATTCAAAAAGACACACGCACCCCTATGTTCACAACAGCACTATGCACAGTAGCCAACACATGGAAACAACCTAAATATCCACTGACAGACGAATGGATAAAGAAGATGTGGTACATATATATAATGGAATATTACTCAGCCATAAAAAGGAATGAAATTGGGTCATTTGTAGAGATGTGGATGGACCTAGAGTCTGTCATACAGAGTGAAGTAAGCCAGAAAGAGAAAAAAACAAATATCGTATATTAATGCATATATGTGGAATCTAGAAAAATGGTACAGATGAACCTATTTGTAGGGCAGGAATAGAGATGCAGACATACAGAATGGATGTGTGGACACGGGGAGGGGAAGAGAATGGTAGGATGAATTGGGAGATTAGGTTTGACATACATACACTGCCATGTGTAGAATAGCTAGCCAGTGGGAACCTGCTGTATAGCACAGGGAGCTCAGCTCGGTGCTCTGTGACGACCTAGATGGGTGGGATGCGGGGGGAGGTGGAAGGGAGGTCCGAGAGCGAGGGGATATAGGTATACATATAGCTGATTCACGTCATTGTACAGGAGAAACTAGCACAACACTGTAAAGCAATTTTACTCCAATAAAAAAAAAAAAAAGAGTCTGAAAGTGGAGACTCCCTCCCTCAGGAGGTATTTCCTGTAATCCCTTCACCTCACCTCTCTGGTTTCTGGCATCCCACCCAACCCCACCTTTTCTCTCTTTACCTGTGCAGCCTGGATGCTGGGGCTCAACCAGTATAGAACCCTGGCCTGTCCCCAGGGAATTGCGAAAGTTTTTTTTTTTTTTTTTCACCCATCTATTGGACCACAGGGTGATATTTTACTTTTTTAGACTCAAACGGAATTTGTCCGGTGAGGCCTGAGCATGGGAAACACACAGCACTTAACAAGAGGATGTGATGACATGGGTGTGTGTTGCAAACACTGCTGTGTCTTTAGTAATGTACTTTAATTTCCTACTTTGTCCTTTGTTTCTTAAAGAGTGTATGTGAGAAATGAAATCAGTAAGAACTGGAAATAAATCACTTTTAAATCCCAAAAAAAAAAAAAAAGAATGAAATAATGCCATTTGTAGCAACATGGATGGACCTAGAGATTATCATACTCAGTGAAATAAGTCAGAAAGAGAAAGACAAATACCATATGATATCGCTTATATGTGGAATCTAAAATATGACACAAATGAACTTATCTACGAAACAGAAACAGACTCACAGACATAGAGAACAGACTTGTGGTTGCCAAGGGGGAGGGGGTGGGGGGTTGGATCCGGCGTTTGGGGTCAGCAGATGCAAACTATTATATATAGGATGGATAAACAACAAGGTCCTACTGTATAGCACAGGGAACTATATTCCACATCCTGTAATAAACCATAATCGGCAAGAATATGAAGACTATATCTATCTATATCTACGTATTTAACTGAATCACTTTGCTGTACACCAGAAACTAACAGAATGTTGTAAATCAACTATACTTCAATTTAAATAAATAAATAAATAAAAAGCACAGGTTCTCAGGCCCTACCTAGAAAAATAAATAAATAAAATAAAATATGCCCGGAGGAGCTCAAAGGCAGGAACACCTCCACTCTTCCCAGCAGCCCTCCTTGGGCTACAGGCTCTCCTGGAAAAAGCATCTCTCATTAACCCCTTCATGGGCAGTGCCAGTCTCAGGCCTGGCAGAGAGGCTGCAGGTGAGTGAATGAGTGGGGTCACCTGACTTCTCTCAGCCCCCGTTTCTCTCCGGCCAAGTTGGAGAATCGTATTTGGGGGTGCGGGAGGGGAGCTGCCGAGGGCAGACAGATGATGTCCCAACACAGGGGCCTGGCAGATGTAGTGCGCGGCAGCTGACTTTGAGGGAAGCGACAGCAACCCTCACCACCCCACCAGGTTCACCCCCCAGAGAGCTCTGCACCCGGAATTCAGGCTTGGCCTCAGAGAGGAGCACGCAGGAAGGTGGGCACTGAGAGGCACGCAGGAAACCCGCTACTCCACTGTCGACCCTCCTCCAGAGACCTCCTCTCACGGGGGCTGCGGACTCCACGGCTTTGCAATCAAAGGAAAGCTCAGAACAAAGGCCAAGACCTCTCAGGGCCCCGAGGAACAGGGGCTGAAGCTCAGATGTGCCCCAACCAGCCTCTCCTGTTCTCCGGGAGGCACGGCCACCAAGAGGTCCTGCTATCACCCCGGCTGCCACCAGAGGCCCCTGGACTTCTCCCCGGAGGGGGCAGGGCCGAAGGAGCATCCTAACTGCTCACACCGGGAAGGAGGCCCGCCAGGACCGCGCAGGGGCATTTACTGTCCCTTGAAGGCCTGTTTGCGGCTGAAGCTTAGCAGCAGCCGCCCCCGCGTCCGGGAGACGCCGCCCCCAAACGGGCCTCCTCCACCTTCACCCACAACAACAACATACACTCTGGGGACCCTCGCCAACTGGCTCCGCACAAGGGCAGGTCTCTTCCACCACGCCCGCCCGTTTCATAGATGAGGAAACTGAGGCTCCGAGTGGTGCAGCCCCAGCGCAGGGCGGCACAGCCACGGCGACCCCTCGGGCCTCACGGATCCTGCAGACAGCGAGTGTCGGCAGCTGGAAGCAGTGACAGTGTCATCTGCCGGGGGGGGGGGGGCGGCCTTCCCCGCTGAACCCTGCTCGAGTGGGTGGGGGTGGCTGAGTCTCCAAACCCCTCTGCGCCCTGGTGAGGACCCGCGGGTCTGAATCCTGCTCTGCGCCCGGGCCGGGGCCTCGGGCGGGTCCCTGGCGCCCTGCGCCCCGGGGTCCGCGTCGGGAGAGGGGGCTCTGCGAGCTCCGGGGCGCGGCGGCCCGAGCGTCCCCGTCTCCTCCACCCAGACCCCCGCCCGCGCCCGCTCCGCCGCTCACCTGACCGCCGCAGCCCTCGCTACATTGTGTGCGCCCCGCCGGCCTCGTTACATCGTATCCACCGCCGCCCTCGATACACTGTATCCGCCCCGCCCGCTGCTGCCTCCTGCGGCCCGGAGGCTCACAGCACAGGCGGCGTCTGCGCGTCCCGCCCCCGGCCCGGAGGCCTCCACCTCCCTCTCCAGGAAATGGGTGACACTTCATCTCAGCTCTTCAAGCTGGCGTGAAATAAAATTCATGTTTTATGGCAAGACAAGAAAATTTTAAACATAAAAATTTTCTCTGCCCTTTGGCCTCCTCTCCCCCCGCTGTGCAGCTGTATCTGCATTTATGCATCGATCAAACCTCCCCATCGGCAGAAATGCCTGCTCAACCACAAAGAGCGACATTCTCCTGGCATCCAGGACAGCTGCTTAGAAGATAGGGTTCCGGGATTTCCGTGGTAGACCAGTGGGTAAGACTCTGCGCTCCCAATGCAAGGGGCTCCCGTTCCATCCCTGGTCAGGGAACTAGATCCCACATGCCTCAACTAAGATTCCGCATGCCACAGCAAAGACCCGGCACAGCCAAAATAAATAAATAAACATTTTAAAATCTATTTTTAGAAAAAGATAAGGTTCCTTCCTGATCTTGTAAGGGGCCAGGATGAGCTTAGATCTAGATTGTTTAAACTGTCAATAATATGTCATTTGATGTCCAGCCCTCTGTCTTAAAAAACCTGTATAACTGTGACTTGACTTCTAATGGCAGAACAGTCCTTGGAGCTTTACTGAGATGGTTTTCCTGGGTTGTAATCCTCAAATTTGGCTCGAATAAAATTTTCCATTTCTTCCTTAGATCGACTGATTGATTTTCCATCGACAATGGTATAGGCAGGGGACAGCATTGCCTAGATTTTCCATAATCACAAAAGTCCTGGTTTAAGTCGAAACCACTCTTTTAAACGTTGGTATTTAATTTTCTTTTTTTTTTTTAATTTATTTATTTTTGGCTGCGTTGGGTCTTCGTTGCTGTGCGCGGTCTTTTCTCTAATTGTGGTGAGCGGGGGCTACTCTTCGTTGCGGTGCACGGGCTTCTCATTGTGGTGGCTTCTCTTGTTGTGGAGCACGGGCTCTAGGCGTGCGGCCTCCAGTAGTTGTGGCACGTGGGCTCAGTAGTTGTGGCTCGCGGGCTCTAGAGCGCAGGCTCAGTAGTTGTGGCACATGGGCTTAGTTGCTCCGCGGCATGTGGGATCCTCCCGAACCAGGGCTCGAATCCGTGTCCCCTGCATTGGCAGGTGGATTCTTAACCACTGCGCCACCAGGGAAGTCCCCTAATTTTCTTTGAAACCCCAGTGGTTGAGGGAGAAAAAAGGAAGAGGGAATCACTGTGCAAGCAGCAGATGGTCGTGCTTCCTTCCACCCATGTTCACAACTGGTGAGGGAGGGAAGCACTGCAATTCTACCCCATTTCACAGAGGATGAAACTGAGGCACAGTGAGACTAGGGGCTGCTCAGTGGAGATGGGGGCGAGTGTTGGAGAAGTCTGTGTCTGTGGGAACCAGTATAATTACTGCTCTCCAGGGGCCCCTGCTGGGTTTCTCTCCATAACTCGTGTCACTGTCTGATGTCCTGTCTTGTACATTTTCACTTGATTTTTGTCTGTCCCCACCCCCCTCCCGCACCAGACACTAAATAAAGGCTGTAGGCAAGGGTTTTGTTTGCTTTCTTCACTCTCTGGGGCCTAGAACAGTACCTAGACACGTGGGTGCTTACTTACAGGGACTGAGGAAGGGCTAGTCCTGAGTGAGACTGGCCCTCAGAGGAAGAATGTTCCACCTGGCAAGGGGCCCACTCCCCCTGTGACAGAGCGGGGAGAAGACAGACACGGCCCCAGACCTCAAGGAGCCAGACAGACAATAAGCAAAGGTGCAAATCAGTAAGAGATGTGAAGCACAGTAAGAAAATAAACAGGATGACAAGGTGGCAAACAAGGTCTGGGAGGAGGATATCATGCTCCAGACCAAGAGGGTAAGAAGGAGAGAACCGCAGGACAGCTGGGACAGAGAGCTCAGGAGCTGCACCTGCGAAGGCCCCCAGGCGCCAGAAGAGGCTGTGTGCCAGCGGAACAGAGAGCAGCCTCCTGCGGCCGGAGTCTGGTGAACGGCGAAGGGCGAGGAGGGGAACGGGAGAGGCGAGGGGCTGCGGGTCCCTGTAAACACACTGCCTTTGATTTGCGGTGAGATGACAGCTGTTGGAAGTTTCTTTTTTCTTAACAGCTTTATGGAGGTGTGATTGACATACGGCAAGCTTCATGTTTAAGTGCACCATCTGATCAGTTTTGACAATTGCATGCACCTGAGAAACTATGACGATCATTAAGATGGTAAGCCTGTCCATCCTCCTCCTCAAAGGCTTCCTCCTGCCCCCTTGCCATCCCCCCTCCCTGTCCCCACCTCTATCCCCAGGCAGCCACTGATCTGGGACATGCTGGCTCGATTCCAGCGTTAGCACAACCATGTTCATCTTTGTTCTCTAGTTTTCCTCTGACAATCATGCCGTTGTATTCCCCAGGGCTGCTGGAAGGAATGTTAGGTGTATGACAGGCGCTGGAAAGTGGAGGAATCCCGGGGAGACTCTCAGCTGACCTTATAAACGGTTCCTGCTGGATGAGAATACAGTCCTCCTCTAAAACCCTCAGAGAAGAAGACAGAAAAACATACGGAAGCATCCACACCAATGTCCCACGTCTATTAATACTTGAACTCTGTAGTTCCCAAGGAAATGGGACCCTAGTCAGCTTCCAAGTCCTGGTCTGAGGTGGATGTCGTCACACCCAGCCCACGGTGACTTGATTCCCTTCAGTTTTGCTTGGCTCCATCCTTCCTCCAAACCCCTGGTGCCCTGGCCCATCCTCTCTTGGGGAGGACCGCACACGCCACACCCCACCCTTGTGCTGGCAGCAGCCCCTGCATCTGGTGGCCTTGACATGCTGAGCTTTATTGCACTCGTATGTGTACCCACTCATTTATTATTATCTAAGCAAGTCGTTTTCAAAGAATTTTAAGAGCCTACGTCTTTTCTTTCAATTGGATCTATATGGAGTTCCAACTCCTAAAATATGAGCGGACGTGTTCTTTGCAGCTGGGGAAGGTGCCCTAGAGAGGGGAAGTGCCCTGCCACGTGGAGAGGGGCAGAGATGACGGTCATCTCCATTCCACACTCACTGCCCCCCTTCTCAAGCTGTCGTTGTCCCCCAGGGGTGGTGGGAACCATGATGATCGGCTCCAGCATCCTCCGTTCAAGTTGTGTCCCTGCTGCTGGAGGCCGGGGTCTTGGGCAGCTTTGCCTGTCTCCAGGCCTCGGCCTCTTCCTCTGAAGCATCTGCCTCACAAGTTTGCCGGGACATGTGACCTAGTGGATGAAGAGCTCAGGGCTGCCTGCCCCCAGAACAGGCCCAGCTGTGGGGCTGCGGGGACCCCAGTCTCAGATTACCAGATTTTGTAACTGAGGAATAATTGCTTAGTATAAACATGTCCCCAAGTGGAATGTTATTTGTTCTTCGTCTGAAATTCCAGTGTCACTGGGCATCCTGTATTTGCTTTGGCAGCCCTGTCCCTGGGGGTGAGGCCATCTCCTGGCCCCTGAGCAGCCCGCATGCCAGGCTGAGGGCGCAGGGCCAGGGCCGGGAGTGTGCCCAGGTCTGGATGCCCCTGGCCCATCACCCAGGCTGAAAGGGACAGACGGACCTGAAGGCAAAACAGCCAATGAGGTAGGTGGCCCCAAAGGCCATCCAATAGTGGTGTCAATACTGGATGGCACTGGGCCAATCAGAGCCCTTCTGGGAGGTTCAGGTGAGACTCAGTAGCCCCTGAGCGGGCTTCCCCTGCCCGCTCCTGTCCAAGCATCCCTGCAAATAATCTCGCCTCACCACTAATAACAGGCATGTGAGAGCTGACACTTAGGGCTTTTGTTACGGGCCACGTGCTGTTCCAGACACTTTCCACGTGTGCTCCTGTTTCCAGGCGCACAGCGAACCACGCTGAAATGCAGTGACGTAAAGCACAGCCATTCAGC
Source organism: Balaenoptera borealis (assembly GCF_965194805.1). Taxonomy (NCBI): domain Eukaryota; kingdom Metazoa; phylum Chordata; class Mammalia; order Artiodactyla; family Balaenopteridae; genus Balaenoptera; species Balaenoptera borealis. The sequence continues at coordinate 205,082 of NC_138878.1, forward strand.
TCGCTCAGGGATGCTGCGGGTCAGGAATGCACGCAGAGCCCAGGGCTGGCTTGTCTCTGCTCCACAACGTCTGCGATGTAGGGTAAGGAGTGAGGCTAGGACTGAGGAAAACAGGAGAGAACTAAATGGCCCCTCATAAGAAAGGGAGCCGGAGGCTCAAGGGACGGGGGCGAGGAACCCAGCAGGAGAGGAGGGAGGCGCCAAGCCCCCCCCGCAGGAGAGGAACCCCAGGGAGCAACAGAGGCGTCCTAGGCCATTGTGAGCGCTAGAGCGGGGTTGCTCTCTAGGCGGAGAAGGCAGGGTGGCCCAAGGAGGCCACCTTCATCTCAGTGACCCGAGCCAGGACGAAGTTCTCACAGGTGCAGGTGCTCAGGAGGGAAGTGGATCTGTGGCCACTTTAAGCAGAGTGGAGAGGTACAGAGCCTGGGCCGGACCCCCGGCCGTGCCACCTGCCAACGGGCAGACACTCACTTCTCTGAGCCTCGTTTCCTGCCTGGAAACCTGGTGGCCTCACTGTAAAGGTTAAAGAAGGCACAGGTTTGCACCCCTCAGGAGAGAGCCTGGGAAGACCGTGGGCCGGGGCACCCAGCCTGAGCACCTGGCTACCGGGAGCACCTTTGTCAGCACCTGGCGGGGGGCTCCAGTCTCTGGGGGTCCCTGAGCCCCTTGAGAACCTGAGCTGTGGACACCCCACCCCGCAGCGCATGGAGGCCGCAGCCCTGTGAAGCTGCCGTGGGCGTGGAGTCGGGGCCTTCACCACCCAGAGAGGAGGGCCCAGCGCGGGGCTCAGACACACACACACAGCAGTCACACTCACTGTAGCCTGGCCGCCTTGCGTGTGAGGTGGGCGAGCAAGCTCTTCAGGGTCAGCCGCGCGACGGGCTTGGAGCTGGCCTGGCCCGGAGCAGGCGCCCGGAAGCATCCGCTCCTGCCAGAGCCCTGGATGCCGGCCCTCCCGGGGCTTCCATTCCCTGGTCCAGATCAGCCCCTTCGGCCTCTCTCTGCCCAGGTATCCACCCAGAAGGGTGGGGTGCAGGGGTGTCCCGGGGGAGCTGGGCTTGATGAGACCCTGGCTTCGAGGGGTGGGGTGTGCGGAGGCCGAGGGCAGAGGGTCTGGGCCCGTCCAGCTCTGCACGGGCTCACCTGGGCCCCGGGCAGGCAGCGCCTCTGGGATTCCACTTCTCTCCCTATATGAGGAGGGGGCGGCCAGGTTTCCCCTTCCAGCGGGACCTTGGACGCCCTGCGGCCACAGGAAACGACCGCCAGGGGGCGCGTGGGCCAGAACTTCGCTCCCAGCCCGGCTGCGCCGGGTGCCGTGCCCACAACTCGCTGACCCGACCCGCCCTTCCCCAGGGCTCAAGCCCCAGCCCTCCAGCACACCACATTTTCCGGGGGAGTCCTCAAGGTCCTCACTCCCCTTTGGGTCTCGGCTGCCTGCCTCTAACGTCTAGCACCCGGATAAGCCAGAGGAAAAGTCTGCGGCACGAGTCACCCTGGAGGGGACTGGGGCTGGTCCCGGGTCGCCTGAGAGCACGCCTGGGCTTCCTGCAGCCATGGCCACCTTCTCCAGCGCCACCGCCAGGAGCTCCCCTGCCAGGGGCTGCACCTTGGGACAGCTGCAGGTTCCAAGCACAGGCCCGTCTCAGCCCCCACTGGGAGACAATGACGCTCTGTCCTGCCCCCGCCGCCGGGCCTCCCTGTCTGCCCCTCCTCACCCCTCTGGCCCCAACTTTCCAGAATAAGAAGAAATCTCCAGCACCAGGCACGGGTATCTGACAGCAATAAATTTATTAAGTATCCCCCCAAAATATAAACACAAACCAGTAAAAAAAACAAAACAAACCATAAAACATCAGGCCTGGAGCTGATAATAAAGCAGAGAGACAAACGGGCCACACAAAATGGATTTGACCTATGGCGGAAGACAGCTGAGAAGACTCACACAGGGCGGGGATGCTGTAAATACTAAAGGACACACACTTGGGAGCCCTAGGGTGACATGACCGGGCCTGGTGGGGGAAAGGGCAGGGGTGTGTCAGGGGCTACATGGCTCAGGGGACAGACCTCTCGGTCCCGGCCGCGGCCACGTCCCACCCCTTCAGCTGCTTCACTTGGGGCCCTGGGCCTCGGATTCCTCCTCATCATCTTCATATATCTCCCCCTCCTCCTCGGCCGTGGCGTCCTGGTACTGCTGGTACTCGGACACCAGGTCGTTCATGTTGCTCTCGGCCTCGGTGAACTCCATCTCGTCCATGCCCTCGCCCGTGTACCAGTGCAGGAAGGCCTTGCGGCGGAACATGGCCGTGAACTGCTCCGAGATGCGCTTGAACAGCTCCTGGATGGCCGTGCTGTTGCCAATGAAGGTGGAGGACATCTTGAGCCCGCGGGGCGGGATGTCGCACACGGCCACCTTCACGTTGTTGGGGATCCACTCCACGAAGTAGCTGCTGTTCTTGCTCTGGATGGCCAGCATCTGCTCGTCCACCTCCTTCATGGACATGCGGCCCCGGAAGACGGTGGCCACGGTCAGGTAGCGCCCGTGGCGGGGGTCGCAGGCCGCCATCATGTTCTTGGCATCAAACATCTGCTGCGTGAGCTCGGGCACCGTCAGCGCGCGGTACTGCTGGCTGCCGCGGGCGGTGAGCGGGGCGAAGCCGGGCATGAAGAAGTGCAGGCGCGGGAAGGGCACCATGTTCACGGCCAGCTTGCGCAGGTCGGCGTTGAGCTGGCCGGGGAAGCGCAGGGAGGTGGTGACCCCGCTCATGGTGGCCGACACCAGGTGGTTGAGGTCCCCGTAGGTGGGCGTGGCCAGCTTGAGGGTGCGGAAGCAGATGTCATACAGCGCCTCGTTGTCGATGCAGTACGTCTCGTCCGTGTTCTCCACCAGCTGGTGGATGGACAGCGTGGCGTTGTAGGGCTCCACCACCGTGTCCGACACCTTGGGTGACGGCACCACGCTGAAGGTGTTCATGATGCGGTCGGGGTACTCCTCGCGGACCTTGCTGATGAGCAGCGTGCCCATGCCCGAGCCCGTGCCGCCCCCCAGCGAGTGGGTCAGCTGGAAGCCCTGCAGGCAGTCGCAATTCTCACACTCCTTCCGCACCACGTCCAGGACCGAGTCCACCAGCTCGGCACCCTCCGTGTAGTGGCCCTTGGCCCAGTTGTTGCCGGCCCCGCTCTGACCTGGGACGGGGGCAGGGGGACACGGACGGGGTCAGACCTCCAGAGCCTGCCTGAGGGCAACCGCGGACACAGCCCTGTGCCTGTTTACCCTCCATGAAGTGGGGTTGCCCGCACCTTCTCACCCCCTCCCTGGCTCTTAGCACCAGCCACACCGTGTGGGGAGTCGATCAGCGCTCCCCTCCAGCCCACCCACCCTCTGGCCGGCTGTGCTGGAAGGTAGACTGCAGCCCCCAGAATCCCTTGCAGCCCGGGGTCGGGAGGAGGGTCATGCCCATCAGTTGGGGTGCTGAGCGCTGGGGGGTGGAAGCGGGGTGTGGCCTTCCTCCTGTGGCTGTGTGAGCACCCAGGGCCCTGCCGCCAGAGTCACGGGTGTGAGGACAGCTGCGTTGCGTGCTCGTGAGCTGGTGTCCTCTGGAGGCTCTGCTTCTGCCCCCCGCCCCCACCCAGCCCCCCATCTCTCTAAGGATCCTGTGAGCTCAAGCCTCTGTTTCACACATCGTTCTGCTTGAAATCACAAGTGGTGTCTGTTCCTTGCACAGAACCCTTTCTCTGGGACTCTGTCCCAAGCTGCAAATTGGGGAGATCAGATCTGCTCTGCACAGGGTCACAGGCAGGGGTGACTCTGCCCTTGTTTCTGTTGATCTGGGTTTGCCGGCAGTGGGGTCCACCAGGAGAGGCTGGGGCAGGGGAAACTTACCGAAGATGAAGTTGTCAGGCCTGAAGAGGTGCCCGAAGGCCCCAGACCGGACGCTGTCCATGGTTCCAGGCTCCAGGTCCACCAGGATGGCCCGAGGCACATACTTGTGAGCTGAGGGCAGAGGGGTGGGTTACGTGGGTCACAGAAGCTAGGCGCCCCTCCTGCCCCCTAAGTCCTGCCCCGGACTGCCAGCCTCGTGCTCTCACCCTAAGAGCTCAGACTCTAGGGTCAGAGAGGCAGGAGCCATGTGTGAAAAGGGAGTCATGGTTGACATCCGGACAGCCAGGACCAAATCCCATGTCTACGTGGGCAGGTTAATATTTTGCCAGTTCACTAAAGACACCATTTCGCACCAGTTGCTGAGTAGCCCCTGCTCGACCTCTCCAGGTAACCCCTGCTCTGGACCCTCCCATGGGCCTCCCGAAGGGGCCTTTGGGACCCTGCCCAGCCCTGGCCATTCCACCGGACTGTGCGTGTGTCTCATGGCCATTAAACACATTTGACTCTCGCTAGGGTTATTAGGATCCCTTGTCTTTATTCTGTGAGTCTCTGGTTGCACCTGCCAGCCAACCGAAAGGAGGGCAGCGATGCTGGGCCCCAGCAGTCAAGGTCCCCCCACCCCACCCCTCGGTCCAGGATGGGGGCTCACAAGAGGCCTCGTTGTAGTAGACGCTGATGCGCTCCAGCTGCAGGTCCGAATCCCCTACATAATTGCCACTGGGGTCTATCCCGTGCTCGTCGCTGATGACCTCCCAGAACTGCAGGGGGAACGGAGGGGTCAGTAGGTGGTCGTGACCCCCACCAGGCCCCTTCCCTCCCGTAGCCTTGAAGCCCTGGTACAAAATTAGGGGCTTGGTCCCAAAGCCTGCACTAGGCCTTTGAGTGACTTTGAAAAAGAGCCCCTAGCTCTGTCGTCTGTAAGAAAATTGTCATAATAAATATGCATGTCCATGGAGACCAGAGCTTTCAGGGTGGTTCAGGGCTCAACTGACACAGACCCGGGCCCCCAGACCCGGCTCTGCACTTGGTGACCAGGGGCCTTGGGCAGTCCACTTCTCCATGAGTAATAAACACCCTCTTGGGGTGTTTCTTTTTTAATTCCCTCCTTTCAGATGAGAAAGCTGAAGCACAGAGAAGGTAAGTGCTGGAGACAGGGTCCAGGATATGCGTGCCCCTCAGTGTCGAGGCAAAGATGTCCAGTGACAGGGCCTGGCAGCGTCCAGCCCATCAGCAGCCTCAGCCAACAGGAACCACAGGGGCCTAAGTGGGGACTCACTTGCCTGGGGTTACCCAGCCTGGCCAAGCTGAGACGGCACAGCTCCAGCTTCAAGGGCTCACTCTGTCCCCGGCCTCCTGCCCTGCTCGCCCTGGGCAGGAACCTACCGCGCTTCTCTCAGGACTGGGGCAGGGCAGGACCACCCCTTCCCAGCTGCGTGACCTTGGGCAAGTCCTGAAGATTCTCTGTGCCTCCGTGGCCTCACCCGTTCAGTGGGCCTGATGATGAAGCCAGGTTGTTGTGAGAATAAAGCAAGTTACTCTGCCCAGAGCCTGTGAATGGTGAGTGCCGTGTGGGATTATTAGCACGCAGACACCCGCCCTGGGTGAAGGGAAGGCTGCACAGTGCTCTGTGCTCGCCCCAGGGGCACTTCCAGGCTGTCTCAGAGCACAGCTGCCCGTGCAGGCCGGAGATCGTGGTCACACACCGTGTGACTGACCAGTGCCCCTCCCGTTTGCCCCTCAGGGTTGGGGTGACTCAGAAGAATGGGTGTGAAGGCCCCAAGAAGCAAAGGGCCTCTACATATGGGTCATGTGCTGGGGAAAAGACTGCTCAGTGAGAAAAGCAGTTAGAAATCAGTTTTCACGTGCGTATCTATATATAGATGTCTCTGACAGACATTCAAAAACCTGCTCCCGGCAGCCGTGCCTGAGAGTGGTCCTGGGTGGGGGGAGAGGCTTTGACACTGCACACCATTTGGTTCTTTGGGAATTTTGGTCATGTGCATGTTAACTTCTCCAAAAAAAAAAAAAAAGATTAGTTAAAATTTTAAAAAATCTTAAAACCTGAAAAGTATGAACAGTCATTATTATAAAATGCACAGAAGAATCTTGGCATTTCACCCAAAGAGACTGTTATCAGAGGTCAGCTCTCAGCAAGGGTGGGGGCTGGACTTCTTCCTCCTTTGTGTGTTTTTGTCATTGATAAGTTTTCTTCTTTTTTTCTGCATTAAGTGTGTATTAACGCTGTAATTAGCGGTGTCACTGAAGCATTCAGGGCCTGATCAGAGCTTCCTCCCACTGCTTGGTTCCCCATGCCCTCCTCAGGAGAGTGTGAGCCGGGGGCCTTGCTCCCCACAGCCCTGGAACACCCCAGACCTCTGGCTTCAGAGACACCCACAGCCCCTGTAGAGAAGGGATGAGCTTGAGATGGCAAGTGTGGGAGGGGCAGAGAGTGTCTCAGCCACCGAGCTACCAACACATCTATGGAAAGTTCTCTGGACCCCGCTATGGAATGCATAGGCTTCCAGGAGGCAGCAGACCAGAGTGAGTGCAGACTCCAGCACTGGCCAGTGTGTGCCAGTGACTCCACCTCTCAGGACCTCCATTTTCTCATCTGTAAAGTGGACATAATATGATACCCACTTCAAGTGGTCAACTCAAGGCCTGACACATAAAAGCAGTCAGCAAATGTTGGCCTCACCAAATTAAAAGGCCTTAGATGTTATTTAAATTTGTAAAGTCATATTCACTGATAAATAAAATAAAATCAATATACTTTGGAATATTGTGTTGCAATAAAAGATCATCACTTGTATGAGCAGATCTCCAAGGCACACCCTTAGGGGAAAAGGCACATTGCAGTGATATACAGAGTAAAAGCAAAAATCTCGCAGCAGATGCTATATTTTTTATACATAGGTGCATATGCCCAGAAGATGGACTAGAATGGTGGAAAATACTTGTCCTGCCTGAAGAGAGGGACCGAGAGGGGTGAGGTGCTCACATGGGCACTTTAGCCTTATCTGCAATGTTTCAACTTTTTAGAAGGAGAATATGTTAATAATAGCTTTTGTAGTTAAAACAAATACGAATTGTAATTTAAAATAATAAAAACTTAGTAGAATATATTATATATACAGATCATATAACATTTAATAAATAACAAAGTACTATTTTATAAATTAAAGAATAATTATGATCATCACTACAGATGAGAAAACTGCCAGATGGCGCGTGGACCCCAGGGTCCAGGCCAGGGCTCCTATTTCAGACCCCACGGTTTTGTCTCGAGCTGGGGGCGTGCGCCGCGGCGCTGTCCGTGGTGCTGACCTTTCCGGCGCCTACGCTCGTGGGCGGGGGAGGTGGCGGGGCGCGCGCAGGAGCCCAAGGCAAGAGGGGTGCAGTGGCTCCCGGGAGGGAGGGCTGGCCCACTGGGGGCCGTTAAGCCCCTCTAGGACCCCATGCCCCTCCCCGGCCCGTGCACAGCGAGCACCGACAGGACCCAACTGGGAGGGGCGGGGGGTGGGGGTGGTGCGGAAACCAGAAATTCCTCTTCCCATTGGCTGTCAGGGCCAGGGCCCGCCCTTCCGAGGCCCCGCCCAGCGGCCGAGAGACTGGGCGCAGACAAAGGCTCCAGGACGGCCCTGCCCCCCTAGGGGAGGAGGGTGGGGTTCCCAGACTCTTCGCCCCACTGTGGGAGCTGGGGGCTCCCTGCCCATCCTGATGTGTCCACACAGGCCTAGATTCAAACTCCTGCCCTGTCCCTCCCAGGCGTTTTTTTTATCCTTGGGGGAAGGGCGACACCCAATCCCACCGCAGCCTCGAGAGGTGCAGCGCCCAACACGTAGTGGTCATTGTCACGAGTCATAAATGCTGTCATGTCACCTCTCACGAGAGCCGTGCTCTCTCTTGGCCCCGATCGCCCTGACCTCCCTCCATAACTTCCACTCCCATCCCCACCCGCAGCCAGGCCCTCCCCCAAGTGGGCGGCCCGCCCCCAAGCAGGGGAAGCAGCCCCTCTTGCCCACCCCAGTCAGCTACTGCTGGTGATGGGCGAAAAAAGTTTGCTATCCCTCCACCAGGAGGCCACAACCAGTACGGAAGCTGGAAACAAAAATGGCCAAGGAACGCCTGCCTGTCCACAGGGCAGGTGCTGTGCGCCGGGGCAGGCAAATCCCCACACACGCTGTGAGCGCGTCCAGTTCGGTTCTGGAGATTTTCCAGGGCAGGGAGGCCGGAAGGAAACCACTAGACTGCTTCCATTGGTCACTGCAAAGGGCAGTGGTTGAAAAGGAAGAAACGATCCCCCTCCCCCCCAAATCCACCACTCTCTCTTTTGCATTGTTAAAAAGGATCAGATATTAGTTTTAAAAACAAACAAGAGTTAAGGAAATTAAGCCAAAATGAATAAAAAGTAATGAGCAAACCCAAGGGCCACTGCACTTGAAGCAGGAAAAATCTCTGCGGAGGCCACTGTCCAGCACTCGGGCCGCTGCCTCTGCCCTGCCCCCCACCCATGGGGCTGCAGCTGGGCATGAACATGCCCTTGCCTGATCCGTGCCGGTCCAGCCACAGAAGGAAGCCCCGTGACAGGATCACCACTCCCACAGGCTCACGGTGGGACCCAGGCTGCCCTGCTTCCCTTCAGTGACCCCTGACTATCGGAGGAGCAGATGCTCAGGGCAGGCCTGGCCCCTGTGACCACATTAATGAGCCCATGGCCCCTTCTGCCCGTCCAGGGCAGCTGTCAGTGACAGCCCCCAGAGCCCTGATTTAATTTGAGGCCTTGGTCCCTCAGGCCTCCCCTCCCCCAGCCCCTTCCTCTGGCAGGCACAGCTGTCTCCTCGGTGATTAGGGTGTCTCCCCACTATGCCCTCCCCCCCATGTGAGGCGCCTCCACCCTAGAGCCCAAGTTGCAATTTACATCTCAGCCACGTGGCTGCCACAGCCCTGTTGTAATTAGCTTTTTGTTCTTGCCCGGTTTCCATGGCAACAGCCTCCAGAGGAAGCCTTTCCTGGCCCCTTCCCCTCCAGGACCTGTCTCCTCCCACTGCCTCCTTGGGGAACCAGCTCGACACCATCCCTCGCTGGGTCCCTGGCCTTGGTGCTGACAAAGCAACCCGCCCCCCCCCCCCATATTGTTCTGAGGAGAGCACAGGGGGCAGCAGGCCGCACCCACCCAGCCTGAGCCCTGCACTGGGCATCTGCAGAGACTGAGAGCCGGAGGGTGGAGAGGCTCTGTCTCCACTTGCTGTGTGACCTTGGGCAAGGGACAGCTACCCTGGACTTAGGGATGGGACACCTGCCTCCTGGGTTCGGCTGGGGATGACGCCATCCCCTTCCCGCCTCAGTTCCAACATCTGTGAGGTGGGCTAACAATGGAGGGGAGGGGCCTAGTGGTGAAGTAGCTCTCGACCCCACCCGCCCACCCCGGCTTTGTTCCCACGTCCGACCCCGAGACTCGCGGTCCCTACGTGGGTTTGATCCAACCCTGTGGCGAGGGGCGACAGGTTGCCCAGGCAGGGCTACGCTGAGGGAGAGTCCAGTCCTCGACCAAGGTCATCCCGAGTCCGGGCCCAATGCCTCCCCCAACAAAGGAAAAGGGTGGGGCCAGGAAGCTGAGGGTGGTCAAAGCTAGGCGGGGGCATGCGGGCGGCTCTGGACGCTTGGAGGGTACCAAGTTACTGGCGTGCCGGGGTGGGGGGGATCATTACGGCTTTGCGGGGGGCCCCACCCAAACCTGCCCACCCCACCCATCTCGCCCGAGGCTGCATTGTGACCCCAGAGAAGAGGGCCACGCCCAGCCAGCGCCCCCCCGCCACCCCGCACCTGCAGCGGCGGGTGGATGGAGCGTAGAGGCTGACCTGCGCTGTGCTCCCGCAGGCCCGAGGTAAGCCCGGTAGGGGCAGAGGAAAGGCGGGGGTGGGAATGGCAGAGGGGACGACCCGGCGTCCCGGCAGCCCGGAGAGAGGGCCAGCCCATCCTTCTCTTCTAGGCTTCGCAGTGGCGAGTGAGGCTCGGGGTGCGGCTCTGCGCGCACCGCCTCCCTGCTTCCCTCCCCCCGGGGACCGGCTCGAGGGGTAGGCGGGGGGGACCCGGGATGCGCGCCGGGTGCGGGGCCCGGCGCAGGGGGGCGGCGCGCGGCCTCACCTTGGCCCCGATCTGGTTGCCGCACTGGCCGGCCTGGATGTGCACGATCTCCCTCATGCTCGGTGCGTGTGGCGGGCGGCTGCGGGACGCAGGCGGACGCGCTGGGGCCGGGGCTGGCTGCGGAGGATCTGCCGCCCCCGCCGCCCGCTCTTATAGGCTGGGCCCCGCCCGCCGCGCCCGGCCTGGCGTCATCGCGCGCGGCCAATCCGGGGACGCCGCCGCAGAATGCGGCAGGGCTGCAGCATCAGCACCGCGCATCCCCGCTCCACCGCGCGCTGCAGCGCCTCCTCCCGCCGCCCCAGGGGTCTGGGGACCGCGCACCCGAAAGGAGGGGCTGGCGAGCTCCAGGGAGGACAATAGAAGCCCCCTTGGCCCTCGGCCCCAGCCCCGGCTGCCGTCTCTATCCCACCCCAGCGGCAGCCTCACCCCTGGGCTTTGCGAGGAGGGTTTTTCTTGTCCACACCTGTGTAGGGACCAACCCCATCTCCCACCCCGAAAGGCCAACATGGACGCCTCCCAGCTCCCTGTCTTGTGTCGCGAAGGGGCAGACCAGGTACTCTGAGCTTTGCCGGGTCCCTTAATGGCGGGGTGGCCAGGAAAAGGCTGCAGCAGGCACCGACTTCTCAACAGAAGAAAGAAATCATGGGGCAGGGCTCCCAAACGTCTGAGTCAGAAGGGCTGTGAGTGCAGGAGGGTGGCGGTGGGTTGCTATGGCATCTCAGTTTTACTGTTCTTCTCTGCACTGGGGGATGCCACCTGCCCCTTCTTCCCCAGGGGGCTGCCATGAGATTCCAAATGGACCTAGCAGGTGGGGCTGCTTTGTACCCCTGCCAGGCAGAGCACCTGGCATGTAGCTGCTGCTCAGTGGACGTCGGTGTCAGGAATTGTCATAAGGCCACAAACAAGCCAGGCACAGAACTGACGAGGGGGTGGGGCAGTGGTTTCTGTCTGACTCACTCTCCCTGATGTCACCTGTACCCCTGGAGTCTTGGTCCAAGTGAGGCCAAGGAAATTCGGTGGGCTGGGGGACCTATGTAGGGAGATGGTGTGCGCATAAGGGAGAGAAGGGAGGCGGTGAAGTGGGCACGCAGTTCAGAGGCTGGACGACCCACTGGCCTAGCGGTCTGCTGGGGTCAGACGTTATAGTGAAGCCGCCTGTCATAAAGTCCTCCTGATATTTCAGTAACAAAATCCTCAGGAGGGGTCTCGGCCACAGCGTGCGGACCTGTTCCTGTCCGTGCGTTCACACTGCTTGTGTGGTGTGGCTGTGTGCACGACCCTCTCTCTCTCCTCTTGCAGCTTCCCCAGTTTGGCAAGTCTAGAAATGGGCCTTTTGTTCTCGAGAGACGCCCTCCCTCACAACACGTCCATGATGTGGCTTTCTGTGGTTGGCTTCCAGCTGCCTGGGGCCCCTCCCTGTCCCCGTTCAGGGGGTCCTGGTGAGCGTTTGGCTCTTCCCTGGAGCTGGCTGCGCCTCCCTGTTGAGCAAAGGAAGAAGCTTTGCATCCTGTTGACCAGGACCCATCACCCGCCCTGCCGCCCTGCAGGATGGCATCGGGCCAGGCCAGCTCCCCCTCCATCCCCAGAGGGCTCTGGTGCCCGGCTCGAGGCTGACTCATCATCCTGTCTCCCAGCAAAAGCCGGCCCTGCTGGGAACCAGCTCCCAGCTCCGAGGTCAGCAGTCAGGGCTGGAGCTGCCAGTGGTGGGCGGGCAGGAACTGGCCGGGACAGGGCTCGGGTGGCTGGCCAGGGGGCGGCAGGGGCTGCAGGCATTACTAGACCTGCCTTGGATTTGGCTGGTACCATCACTGTTCCTCCACTGAGCCTGTACCAGGAAGGGGGTCGAATGTATGCTGTGTCTGTGGAGGAACCGGGTGGGAACTCAGCCCAGGGTCGCAGCAGAGGGAGGGCCCAAGGGCTCCCAGCATCAGGCAGCACGGTCCACCCCAGAGGCCCACTCCCCTGGGGCTTGGACACCCCTGCAGCCCCTGGACAGCCTCACCCCATTCTGGGCGGCCTTGCCTCACACTCCCCAGGGCTGGTGGAGCCCTGACCCTCCTCCCAGAAGGGCAGTACTTGGAAGAGAGCAGACCCCAGCCTCCGGGCCGCCCTGCCGCTGGACGAGGCAGGGATACGGACGAGGGGCTGCGGGACTGGGCCGAGAGAGGGCCACGTTCTGGCCAGGGTCACACATGGGTCACTGTGGTCCTGCTTGTGCTGCAGTTGAGGGCGCCTGCACAGTGTTGGGGTCTTGTCACCATGGTGGTGACTGGGGGCAGGGCAGCTGCTGCCCTTCCGCCAGTTGCTCTGGGCTGGGGTTTGCACCCCAGAGAGAAAGCAAAGACAGAGGATCGAGTGGGTGTGGTCAGGTTCTCCACGCTCTCCCCCAGGTGGGGCTGTGGTTTCCTCACCTGGGCAGGCCAGCCACGGTTTCTGGCCAGTTCCTGGGACTTCCTTCCTTCCTTCCCCTCTTCAGCCCCGCCCCCATTCCTCCACCTCAAGCTTCAAGCAGCTTCTGGAAGGAGGCAAGACAGATGGCAAGGAGGCTGCACCAAACATAGAATTTATTACTAGACTGCTTCCTGGCCCCAGGAGCCTGGGTACCGGTCCCCGATTCAGGCCGATGGCCCCTGCTTCACCCAGAGCAGGTGTTGGCCGGCACTGTCTGCCGGGGGCGTGCGGTGTCGACAGATGGGCTGAGCCCTGGCTCTCCGGTCACCACTGAGCCTTAGAAGAGAGAAGCCCCGCCCTCCCACCTTGCTCCACACCTTCCTCCTTGCTGGTCACGAAGTCCTTGGAGCAGCACTGCCGACAGCTTTTGCCGCCACGCTGCACATCCCAGTGGGCGGGGTGGCGGGGAGGCAGTCCCCAGAGTGGGTGCGGCGGGTCTCTGGATGAGGGGGGACTCTAGAGACGTGGGCAGTGCCCCGCCGTCTCCCCAGCCTCCTCCATCCCCGACAGCTCCTCCTGGAGCTTCGTGCCATTCCTCTCTCGGGCCCCAGAGGGTCTGTGCGTCCACACCTTCAGAGGTGGCCTAGCCCGTCCTCTCTGCCAAGGGACTGCCCCGGCCACCCAGGGCTTGGGCCGCACGACAGCACCCCCTCCCTCTGCCCAGCAGCTCACCAGGAGCCCTGCAGCACCTCTTGGAGCGTCTTCCGGAGCTCCTGGCTGCGGAAGGCGTAGATGAGAGGGTCCACGATGGCGTTGCAGATGATGAGGGTGAGGAAGAGGTTGAAGTTCTTGAAGACGCAGCCACAGGTGGGGTGTTGAGGGCAGAGGACGATGAGCGAGAGGTGGAGGAAGAAGGGGCCCCAGAAGAGGAAGAAGGTGCCCAGCAGGATGGTGAGGGTGGCCGCGCCCTTGAGGCCGAAGCCCTGCTGGGTGGAGTGCTGCCTCTTGTGGAGCCGGGCAATGCCCCGGGCGTGCTGGCATGCCCGGGCCAGCATGTGGACGTACAGCACCGCCATGAGCGCCAGCATGGCTACGAAGAAACTTACGAGACACAGCAGGACTGCCGCGTGGTTGTAGTAGGCGATGAAGAGGGTGCTGGCGAGGACGCTGGCCACCCAGATGGCCGCGATGGCCCGCCACGCCCTGGGCAGCGTCACGAGGCTGTGGTACCGCAGGGCGTAGAAGATGGAGATGTAGCGGTCCACGGCGATGGCGCCCAGGAAGCAGAGGCTGGACACCATGGAGCTGCAGATGAGCACATCAATGACGTCGTCCAGCTGCTGCACCACGGCAGCCCAAGGGGCCATGGCGCCGGCCTCCAGCAGCAGCATGACGGCCGTCTCCAGCACGTTGCTGACACTCACAAGCAGGTCGGACGCGGCCAGGCAGCAGATGAAGTAGTACATGGGCGAGTGCAGGTTGCGGTTCTTGATGATGGCGGCCACCACCAGCACGTTCTCCACGAGACTCACCAGCCCCAAGCTGAGGAACAGCCCTTCGGGAACGGACACCTCCAGGCACTGGGGCCCCGTCTGGTTGGTGGCCAGCCCGAGGCGGGGGGTGGCTGGAGACGTGGAGTTGAGGGGACCCAGCAGCTGCCTCTGGGGGCCGAGCACTGGCATCGTCCTGCCAGGGAGCAGGAAGAGGTCCTTGCTCTCAGGGTCCCGCTCAACTCATGGCTCCACCGGGAGGCCCCTCACACTCCGTCCTCCGGGGCTGGGCAAATGTCGGCCCAGGCGCGGCCCCAGGCCTCTCCACCAGAGTCCAGTCACTTCCCAGCCAGGACCCCAAGCTCCCAGTTGCCGGCCCTGTGGGCTCAGTGTCTCTCTCCTGGTCCTCAGTGCACCTCCCCTCTTCCCTGGAGGTGCGGTCGCCCAGATCCGGACATTTCTAGGCCTCTTGCTACCTCCGGTCCTACGAGACCTCCTGCCTTCCTCAGCATCTTTAAAGTCATCCGCAGAGCCCCTCCTCCTGAGGGCGGCACCGTGACGGGCGTGTGCCCGGCTGCAGCGTGAGGGCTGCCGCTAGATGGCGCAGCTGGCACCCGGGCCTGTCCCGGCTGCTTGGCGCTCAGACCACTGCAGGCAGTCTGGCCAGCCGCGCCCGTGCTCAGCCCACCTCCCCTCCAGGTGTCGCGGGCACGGGAGTTCCGCTCCGGACCTGCCTCTGAGACTTACACACACACACACACACACACACACACACACACACACACACACACACACGCACCCCGCCTGCCCCACGTTAAACGCTGACTGAAGGCGGCCCTGCCCCAAGGACCCCCAGCCGAGCCAGCACTCTGTCACTAAAGAGGGCCCGGTGCTGACGACAAAGCCTCCTCTGAGGGCGGGGTGGGTGTGGACCGCGGGGCCGGCCCCTCACGGGTTGGGGAAGTCAGGCGGGCCGAGGGTCTGGTGCTCTGAAGGCGCTGGGCTGTGATGTTCCCGTTTGGGTCCGTCCTGTGCCCCCCACCAGACGGGGAAGGGCGCACCTGCTCACCAGCGTCAGCTCCCTTCCCTGCCCTTGACGACTCACACAGCCCTTTCCCCCTTTGCCTCCGCTGGTGCTATTTATTGAAGCGCGTCGTACATGAGAGTACACGAATCATAAACATGCAGGTTGGTGCACACCTCATCCAAATACAGCCGGGAGAGCAGCACCCAATCAGTCAGTCAATCAAACACTGACTGCACCAGACCCTCCGGGGTGTCCTCCTGGCCCCGACCATCGGTTACCTTTGCCTGTTTTGGAACCTGATACGTGTGGACTCTGGACCCTTCCTCACTCAGCACTGAGACACCCTCGCGGCCACACGCAGCGGTCGTTAACGCGCAGGCCGCGTGGGCGTTTGGGTGGCCCCCGTCCGTCACAGACACTGCTGCTGGGTGACACACAGGGGTGGGACCGCATGGTCAGAGGCACACCTTCAGCTCTGGTAGATTCTGCCAAACCGTTTTACACCCTGGTGGACCTGTTTGCCTGTTTCTGGCCATGCACGAGCCCCCACCCGCCACGTAGAGGAGGGTGGAAGGAAGGGCCTTGCCTGGGCTCCGCAGGAACCAGGGCGCCCCACCTCCTGGTGGAGAACCCCAAAGGGAACAAAGGGTCCCAGGGCAGGACCACGAGGCAGAGCCACAGTGGGGGCGGTGCTGGCACCGCTGCCCTGAACCCCGGCGTCTCTGCCCCGTGAGTCCCAGGACTCCCTGGCCGCCGGGCGAGCAGTGTCCTGCCTCTAGCTTACGTGTCATCACGGCTCCATCAATGAGGCCTTTGAGACTGCCGTGCCTCCCCGGACCCAGCGCCCCCAGCCTGAGACTTCAAAGGCCAGGAGAACTGGGGGGCCTTTGCCATGAGACCACAGCCCTCTTCCTGGGGAGGCCTCGAGACTCCCTGTCTGGTTCTCACCCCGAGGGAGGGGGACAGCAGGTACAGCTGAGCTGCGATTGGTCACAGGCCTGGGAAACGTCCACGTGAAACCACAGCTAACCCTGCGGCCAGTCCTACCCGCTTGACCTCTAGTGCCCCCGGAAGAAAGCAAGTGAGGACTGGCCAGACAGGCGGTGGGGGGGACGGCCACCCCCTCAGAGGACATACCACATGAGACCACGTGCTGACCACTCATGAGGCTGTGAGGGCAGGAACTGTCTCAGTGCTGGGTCCCCAGCACCAGAACAGGGTCAGGCCCGCAGCACACAAAGGCTCAGCATGTAAGGGAGCTCATGGGAGCTGGAGCCCGACGAGCTGCTGCCTGCAGAGCCAAGGGGCAGCCCTGTCTAGCCACAGCCATGCCGAGGCGGCCTGCCTTTATGGGGGTCCCCCGACGGCAGCCATGGGGAGTGCAGCCAGCCCCCCTGCCCCCTCCCCTCACCAAGGAGAGATCTCAGGAAGACCTGGCCCAGAGCTGGGTCACAGGGTCTGCGTTCCAGGGTTGTCCAGTTTTCTTTAACTTGGGGAAAGGAGGGGCTTTTGTGCCCACCCTTTGGTGCCCATGCTGAAGACCTGAGGTGGCGTGTGACCTGATGGGAAAGAGCACAACCCATCAGCAATCCATGAGCAGCGCAAGGCCTGAGTGGTCAGTTGAGCCTTTACAGTAGGTGTCTAGATGTGAGGGCCCTGGCTGTCTTCTCACCCCCATTAGACGGAGCAGCATGACTGAGCACTGGGTGGGCAGCAGGCCTGGGGGTGGTGAGCAGTTTCATCACTTCCTGGGCCCAGCCTCTGCTTCACTATCCCCAGGACACTGGCTCTTCATTTTAAAGTTTGATTCCTGGTTGCAAGATGGCTGCTGTAGCTCCACACATCACATCCTCACCTAAATGTATTTAAGGTTGGAAGAGGTAGGGTGCCAAGCTCTCCTTGCTTGCCTGTCATTTTCAGAGATCAAACCCCTTCCCAGAAGACCCCCAGCAGACTGTCTTACTTGCTGAAGTTCATCACAGGCTACCCTGGTGGGGACCATGTGGTTCTAGTGCAGGCTCAGTCTCTGAGCTGGCTGTGGATGGTGGGAGGGGTAACCACATCTGCAGGGCCCTGTCCTTGCCACGGGTGTTCAAGGCACAGAGGCACCCCCGACTTGGGAACAGCTGGAAGGATGACCTCACAGGCCTCTGCAGTAGGTGAGCCCACATCACGATCAGGATGCCACAGACTTCCTGGAAGATGGGCCAACGGACCAGGACTTGGGTGCATGCTGACAGGAGATGGCTGGGTCACACTTCCTGCCACACTGACCAGCCTGGGGCCCCAATCACACCCTGGAGCACACGGGCAGCCTCTGTGGGTAGAGGTCAGGGCTGGGAGGGTGCCCAGCGTACAGGGTAGCATGTGGGGCTCACAACCTTGGTGGCCTGGATCCTTCCAGAACCAAACAGGATCCTTGGTCACAGGCAGCCCGTGTGGTTCTGAGCTGTCACTCAAGAGCACCAGGTCCCATCCCTTCACCCTCCCCAGCCCGCGGTCCGTTCACCCCTGGACCAAGTGCCCCCCAGTCTCTGCCACGTACACCCCCCCGAGCTGCCAAGACGAGCGTCCTTTCCAAAGCACACCTCTCGGCCTCCCCACTGACGGCGCTCCCGGAAGCGAGCGTGGAGTCTGGCTCTGCGATGCCCCAGGCCGGCAGGGCAGCGGCGGGGAGGGCCTGCCCGGGGCTGGGGCTCGGCCGTGAGTGGCCACGGGCCACACTCTTGGGGAGCCTTGAGGGGTGTGCGGATCTGGGGGCGCCGACCGCAGCGCCCGGAAAGAAGAGCTCACGCCGGGCAGAGCGCAACCCGTTCACGTTTATAGAACAGCAGAGGCAGGAGGACAACACGGCAGCACTTCTAGGTCGGGGACCTGGCCGATCCGACCAGCACAGAATCAGGAACGTAACTGCACAGCGCTGGGGCCCCGCCCGTGCCTCAGTCCCACTCCCCGTCGCCCTCGGGGTGGTCCTCGCGCGGCACCTCCAGGTCGTGGAAGTGGAAGTTGGCCATCATGTCCCGCAGGGCCAGCATCAGCCTGTTCAAGCCCTGGTCAAGGTGTGGACCCCCGGCCCCTCCGTCCTCCGGCCGCTCCCCCTGCGGCAATGAGACTCGTCTGAGCCGCGCCTGCTGGGTCGTGCCCCCGCCCCGGGACCCGACACCCGCTCTCAGAGGCTGGCGGCCCCCACGTGCTGGGCTCCACGTACCTCCACGGTGTAGTTCGGCAACAAGGAGCGGAAGAAGAGGGCGATGGTGTTTCCGTGGCTGACGGGGTTGAGCCTGGAAGGGGAGTCAGGACGGTCAGAAAGCCCCTGGCGGGGCCATGAGGGCAGCCCCCACGGCGGCTGGGGAGAGAGGGGGGCGGGGGCGGCAGGGGGATGGCTCAGGCCCGAGGGGGAAGGGGTCCAGCGTGGGGCTGGCCTTCGGAACGTGGCCAGTTGAGTGGAGCGGAGAGTGGGGCCACTGCAGGCAAGCCCCACTCGCTCTTGAGAAAAGCTGTGTTTCAAAGTGTCCTTCGCTCAGAATTGAGGGGTGGAGAGAAGATTCTAGGGCGTGCGTCACGGCGGGGGGCCCCCTGCACTTCCTGGGCGCCTGGAGCCAGCACAGCACACAGCCATCCCCAGTGTGGCCACGCCCAGCACGTCAGCTTGGTGTTGAAGCCACAGACGCTGATCGTTAATAATTTTCATCTTAACCTGTTGAGAGTTTAACTGGAGACTCTATTTCCTTATGAATGGGCGCTCAACTTTTATAATTCAGCAGAGAACAAAAAGGACTTCATTCTACAAAGTATGTCCGCCTGAAGCCTGGAAACGAGAAAGTCTGTCTGTGACTCTCCCAGGTCGGTGACTCTGTGACCACGGGCTCTACATGAAGTAAAGCAATTACTTGAAGTAAAGCAATTACTTAAGGTAAAGCTTTAAAGACCGGAAGGAAAGGGGGAAAAAAGCGTTTGTATGAGCCAATTCTGAAGGCAGCCTGCAGACGCGGGCACCGCGGTGCCCTCCCCTGCCCTCCTGGCTGGACCTCGGGGCCTTCTGCGTCCTGGCCTGACTCTGCCAGACACTCGTCCCTGGCGGGGCCTCCGCACAGGCTGAGGCTCCTGCTGGAAACCAGCAGCCTTTCACATGTCAGGCTCACCCGCTGTTTCCTCGCAGGTTCTTACTGCAGTTCTGATTTTACATTTATTCCCGGATTCTACAACTGCTTCCTACCCTATCTCCACCACTTGCTCCAGAACCTGACAGAGAAACGGCCTTAGATGGACAAATAAGTGAAAACACATGGCCTGCAACAGCTGATCCGTGACCCCAGATCACCGTATTCTCTGAGGGCTTGAGTCTGAGGCAGCAAGACCCCCCGAGCCCCAGCACTGACCTCGGAGCCGTGTGGGCAAAGGAGCAGAGCAGCAAGTACCTCTCCGGTCTGACGTAGGAGTAGATGGTGTCCAAGGGAGGCAAAGGGTCATAGCCCAGCACAGACTGCGTGCTCACGTCCTTCAGAAAGGCACAGAGCAGAGGGGCGACTTTCAGCCGATTCTACTCTGGACCAGGCCCTTCTGCTGGGAGTGGGAAGAGTCTGACGGAGTGGCCCTTGCTTGCGAGGCCGTGCTCCCCGTACTGAAAACCTGGGCGAGGGGGCAGGACGGCCCTTCCTCCACCAGGACGCTCATCCGGCCCGCTCAGAGGCCTGGGATGAGCCCAGGGGCCGGCGCGGGCGTGGGAACCACAGGACCTCCCCTCACACATGCTGTGACCCCCCTGCAACATGTCAGGGCCTCACTCCCAGGCTGCCGGCTACTGGCCTCGGGGCTCCGAGCCACCAGGTCACCGCTCTGAGCCCCATAAGGTCACGGAAAGCTGCAGGCGCGCCTCTGCCTCTCAGAACGCGAGTGTCTGTGAGGGGAGGGGCCTCTGCCCGTGACCCCGAGCCGGGGGCAGAGCTGCTGGTAGGAAGAAGCCCGAGTCCAGCCCGCTCCCTTACCGGAGGTAGGGCGGCAACGGCTTCCTTGATCTCCGACAGGACCACGTGGCGGTGGATGTTTCTGGGTGCGCGCTGGTACAGCACCTTGCGCCTAGGGCCCAGGGAGACGAGGGGCAGTGGTGGAGGTGGCCGCGGCCCGGCGCCGCCCGCGAGACGGGCCTGGTCCTGAGAGCACTGCCCGCACCCCGGCCCCGGGCTCACCTGCTCTCACACGCCTCCACGGCGGGGTCCCCGGCGTCCACCGCTTGCAGAACCTCATGCACGTTCTCCTCCAGCCAGCTCATGGTGGCCGGCTCCTTCCAGAGGAAGTGGGACCTCCCGAGGTACAGGCTTACCAGCTGGCTCAGGGCGGGGGGCTGGCTGTGGGCAGTGGGGCCTGTGAGACCCCCACGGGCCCCGGCTCCACGCGCCCGCCGGAGCCTGTGGGCATCCAGGGCGTGCTGAGACCTGGAGGGGCAAGAGGCTGCCCAGAGGGGGCTGCCGACAAGGGACAGGGACCCCGGGGCAGGGCACGCAGGCACTTGCTCCTGTGCAGCGTCCTTACTGAGAACGAGCTCCTCAGTCAGAATCTAAATACAAGGAGAACGCAAACACCTGTGCGCACAGACACCGGAGAGCCCGCCCCAGTTTCGTGACCGGGCTTGAGGTGGCTGGCTCCCAAGTCCCACGTTTTCCTTCACGTTTTACGAGAAATTTTAAAAGGCAGCAGCTGCCAACACAGGCGTCTGAACCACACTCACGGCTGCAAGGACGTTACAGCCCCAGGGCCCCCGCTGTGTCCAACAGGCCAGGCTGATGCCCACGTGGTCAGGGCCCCAGAGCCCCTGCAGGGAGGACAGTCCTGCCACCCAGGCCCGCCCCCTGCCCAGGGCGCCCACCAGTCTGCACCTTATCTCGGCGTCGGGTCCGAAGAAGCGGTGCGCGGCCACAGCGGCGTCGGGGCGCACGCTGCAGTACTCGAGCAGAGGCATGAGCACTGCGGGGGGAGCAGGGCCGTCACGCCCGCAAGGCCAGGGCTGAGAGGCAGGGGAGGCCGCTCTCCCACACCAGCCCAGGGGCCCCTGCCGCCACGGAGGGCTGTCCGTCCCGCTGCCCTGCGGCCCCATCTGCACCCGAGGGGACCCACGCAGGAGCCCTGAGCACATGCGCTGGATGCTCTCATCACAGAGAACCCCTGCCCCAACGCTCTCCCAGGGACAGGCTCCACTCCAGCCACGCGCCTGACGGGAGCTTCCCGATGAAGCAGGTAGACTCTGGGTCGGCGAGCAGGCCCTGCTGGCGGCCACAGCCCCCCACGCAGGGCCTTAACCTCCCGTCAGGGGCCTCATTGGGAAGGGCCAGCACGGCTCAGACCCGGCCAGGCAGCCCGTGTGGATGGAGCCCAGCTGAGATGAGCAGGAGCGGCTGGCTGAGGATGCTGTCTGCCGGGACCCCGAGCGGCTAGGCGTCCCCCGCCTCGGCCGCCCACAGCGAGGCTTGCCGCCAGGGAGGGAGCGCGAGGGCCCGAGCTGCACGGCCCAGCCCCTGCAGAGCTGCACGCGGTGCTGGACCCCAGCCCCACCAGGGCCTGAGAGGGCAGTGGGCTCCTCCCTCAGGTCACAGACCCTTTGAGAATGTCGCCCAGGAGAGGAGCCGTGGGCCCTTTTCCCGTCCACACACCCACAACTTTAGGGGCCCATGGAAACCAGCAGGTCATCCGAGAGGACCCAGGACAATCCTAACTCTGAGCTCCTCACCCCAGTGAGAACCGGGACTTGAGGACGAGGACAGACGCCCAGTTTGCTGACTCAGCCCCTCCTGGCCCCGTTTCCTCTCACACCTAGCCCACCGCCAGAGAAAACGCGTCTACTTCAGGTGATAAGTTTTGCTTGAACCGTTAATATCTAAGGACACCCTAAAACCTCCAGGTGCCCTGAGAGCAAAGCTAGCTTTCAAACTGCAGCCCCGGCGCCTGAAGTCCCCGCTGGAAAATGCATCTTCCCGTGAGCTTGGGGCAAGCGCTGGGACCCATCCGTGCCCGCGGGGACTGCGGGGACACACCCACCTCCAGGGAACATGAAAAGCGCCTGCTGGATCAGGAGAGAGGCCTTCTCCCTCGCAGAGCTCAGCTCCTGGTTGGGGAGGTCTGCCTGCTGACTCAGCAGGAAATACGCCAGCGGCACAGAGAAGGCAAAATTGGGGAGCTGGGACAGGTTCCGATGAGCCTACAAGGAGTTTGGGCGTTTCAAGGTGGTGCAGACAAGAGAGGCAGAGCGCACGGGGGCCTGGATGTCCCTGGGCGAGCTGTCCCCCTTCTCCGTGCAGAAAAGGCAAATAAAAGGACCTGGGGGTACGTGGACAGACCCAGGCAGGGTGGGTGGGAAGAGTGGACGCCCACCTTCCCACGGCTTGGCGTCAGGCAGGGGCCGGGGTCCTCTGGGGGGTGGGGCCGCCCCACCTCCACGTCTGCTGACCCGGCCGGCTCTCGCCTCCCTCCCCATGCCTATGTGTCACGTGACAGCACGGTCTCTGGAGACTTCTGTAACCTCCCCCCCTCCCCCAGACGTCCTGGTGCAGCCCCACCGTGGGCGGCGCCCAGCAGCTGCATTTCTGTGAACTCCAGGAACCTGTGTGAACTAGACCCCGCACCGGGGAATCCTCGCCCAAGCAGGCCACATGATCCAGAGTTCAAAATAATTTACGTAGCTGTCTTTCAACTATACACCAACACGTGCGGTGAAGAAATTCAAACACAGAATAAGTAAAAGGCTGTCACCTCCTGGCCCCCGCCCGCTCCCGGCTACAGGTGTCCCCGAGACGGTGCCACCCAACAGGAGCACAGCGCCAGCCTACATCTTACAGCAGCCAAATTAAAAAGAAAACAGGTGAAATCTATGTTACTACATTATCTATAACCCAGTGTATCTAAAACAGCACCACTAGGATACGAAATGCAGGTTATTAATGAGACAGTTGACGGCCTGCCTCCTGCCCGTCTCAGACCCCACGTGCACCAACGCGTCCAGGGGTCGAGCCACGGTGGCCTCCCCCACCTCACGGCTCCCTCTGCACGCTCGCACTCACGTGTAAGCAGGCGGCGAGGCAGGCCCCCTGGGGTCTGCCCGGGGCCCTCCCCTGGCGTCCCAGCCCCGCCTGAAGCCCCGGACCCTCCCCTGGCGTCCCTGCCCGGCCTGGCGTGTGCTCACACCCACCTCCCACTCCTGGAAGAGGCGGATCAAGTACTCGTAGCTCCGTGCCCTTAAGGCCAGGTGGTCGAGTAGCAGCAGCATGCACAGGGGGTCCTCGTCCGGCTCCAGGCTTCCGGAGGCAGCACGGCGAGCAGAGGGAGACAAAACCCACAGTGGGCCGGCGCGGACGTCCGCGGGCCGCGGCCCCGGTGGGGAGGGGAGCGGGCGGCAGCCCTACCTGAGGATGAGCTTGCAGTACTCCAGCGCCGTGCGTGGGCAGCCCCGCTTCTCCAGGAAGCTCATCTGCTTGTAGAGGGCCAGGTAGAAGCTCCTAGACCCAAGACAGTTCCTCGTGAATGAGAGCACGGCAGGCAGCAGAGCACGTCGCCTGGCGCCTCGTCCGGCACTGCGTCCACCCTCTGCCCACAGGCTTCGCTGGCATTTCCCGTGTGGCCTAATCAGCGCGAACGTTCGCCAGGGTCCGGTCTGCAGAGAAGGTGACTCTGCTTGTTGTTTGCGGTCACGTGTGTGTGCACGGACAGAAAACCAAGCCTATTTGTTAGTGGAGATCTGCATCTTCTTGGGCATTTTTTTTAAAAACTATCATTTAAGGGAGGAGAGTTTAAATCTGCTACTGTAATTACCATCTAGATTTATTCTCAAATCTCAACAGCGGCCTGGTGGGCTGTTGTTTTGATCAACAGCTCCCTGCCCTGTTAATGCCTGGGAACGTTAGTATTTTACAGCATCGCAAAGAACTAAGAATGTCATTGGAGAGACAAGACTCACACAACTAGAAACAAGAGAGAAAATTCAGACCCCACACACACTGCAGACAATCTGTGCAGTGGGGGTCACTGTGCCCTGGGGCCCACGGCAGCCCCCAGGCTGGGGAACACATCCTACAAGGGACGCAACCAGGACAGCCGGAGACAACACGGGGCGGGGGGGGGGGGGGTGCGGGGAGGGTTGGCGGGGGTGCCCAGAGCGGAGAGCGTGCCCACGCCTGCAGGGCCCTGAAGAGCAGGCGGAGGGTGAGAGGCCGGAGGCTGAGAGGCCGGAGGCTGAGGTCAGCAGGGAGGCCGCGGTGTCCGCTCAGGCCTGCGCTGCTGAGAGCGGGGGCTTCGGGGGAGGAGCGTCTGCAGGAAGAGGGTCCCACGGGCATGCGTGACAGGAACACGATGGGGCTGCGTTCGAGCTGCTGCCCGCAAGGCGTTCCCGAGGACCCCAAGTGCGTGGGCTGCAGACCGAGTCCAAACACGCAAGGAAACACGACCAGCGGTCCCATCGCAGTGAGGCGGCCGGTGAGGCTCCCTCCTAACGTGGACAAGTTTAAAGCCCAGGCCAGCCTGGTCCGTCGGCCCTCAGGCCCAGCCCTCCTGCGTTCAAGCTTTAAACACAGCGTGAAGCCCCGGGACCCCAGTGGGAGCCCTCGTGGACGGTCCCGTGGCACCTGTTCCCACTGCGCCCACCCTAGCACCCACGTCACCTGTGACGCCTACGACACTCGCGAGGGAAGACGGTGTGCGCCTGTGAACGCCTGGCTGGCCGGCTCACCTGTTCTCGGGCCTGCGGTAGTCCAGCCGGCAGGTCCCGCTGGTGAGGCTGAACAAGGGGTGGAAGGCACACTCCATGCTGTACAGCGCGCGCTCTGCAGGCAACAGACACGGGGCGGGCGTCAGCCTCTGCGCGGCGGCTGCAAACCCGTCCTCTGTGGCTCCTGAGGAAAGCGCCAGAAGGGAGGTGGCCACGAGACGAGAAGTTGGAAAGTGACGGGCGAGGACGTGCCCACGGGGATCACGTCAACCACAGAGGTGTGACCTGGCCACGCCCGCTCCGGCCGGAGGAACCACACGCCTCTCATGAAGCCCACGCACCCCCAGGGGCTGATTCCCAGGAGCCGAGGGTGGAAACAGGCCACGAAATGTGGACCATCCATCATCACAAAAGGAATGACGTCCTGACACACGGCCCACACAGATGAACACTGAGGACATCACGGTAAATGACAGAAGCCAGATGGAGACGTGTGTCGTGATTCCATTTACAGGGAAGTCCGGAGACAGAGGGCAGACCGGCGGTTGCCAGGGGCTAGGGGAGGCGGGTTTCTTTCACACATGGTGGAAGTGACCCAGAATCAACAAGGATGAGGCTGTACAAGTCTGCATCTACTAAAAACGAAGGAACTGTATGCTTTAAAGGGGTGAATTTCACGGTAGATGAATTTTATCTCAATAAAGCGCCTACTTAAAGAACGTCCTGGCAAAGCCACCACGTCCCCAGCAACTGAGGCGGGGCTGCCCGCCAGGCCTTACCCACGAGGTCCCGCGCCATCTCCTGGTCCTCCTGGAAGCGGCAGGCGTCGCTGAGCTGCAGGAGCGAGTCCACGTGGTAGGGGCTGGTCTGCAGCAGGACCTGCGAGGCGGGAGGACGCTGATGGGACGAGGCCCAGGAAGGCCGCGGGCCCACCTCCGGCACCTCGCGCGCCCCGCGCCTCCGAGACCCCCCAGGGCGCCCGCGTACCACGATGTTGTTGGGCTCCAGGGACTCCACGGCGGCCAGGAACTTGTGCTGCGTCTGCTGGTACTCCTCGCTGTGCTCAAAGGCGAAGGTGGAGCGGCCTTTCCTAGACTCCAGCAGCCGCATCGACAGACCTGGGGGAGTAGGGGGTGCCGGCGTCAGGATGCCCAGGGCTGACTGCCCGCAGCTCGGGCCACACCAGCGACACCCGCCTCTACACCTTGCCTGTGAAGACGTTCCTCCCCCCAGGAGCGTGGACGGAGCACTGACATCCCAGGACAACAGGGAGGGGACACGCACAGCCCGCCTCCCCCACCCCGTCTGGTCAGCCCCAGACACTGTCTGCTTAGAGCCGTGATCCAGGCGGGCGTGGGACATGGCGCAGGGGCCACTGCCAGGCCTCCAAGGCGACAGGGACTGCTAAGCCACGACGTCCTCTCTCTGCTCCTTGCGCTGACTCTGGGTGGACGGGGTCCAGGGTCTTCTCGTGAGCCTGACAACTTCATTTCCCTTCGTTACCTTCAGGAGACTAGTCAGGGTCCCGGGACGCCCCTGGCGACACCCTCCTAACGGCCCCATTGAGGGCAGCCCTACAGGACCCCGTGGCAATGAGCCCCTCTCTCTGCCTGTGCCCAGGGGCCACTGCTGGGAACATGGGAGTGAAGGAAAAGGGGGACGAGATGCCCACTAGGACCATGGCTTCCCATGTCCTCACTGAGCACAGGGGGTCTCGCAGGGCATCCCAGGCCCCAGGGCCCCATGATCCTTGACGCCACACAGCCAAGCCCCCCCCCGGCAGGGCATTATTACCCTGCACCCAAATCTTTCTGCACTGCTGCTGTTTTTCTTTAAATTACTAAATTAAATTACTAATTTAAATTATTAAATTAATGTTAATTTTCTTTAAGTTATTAATTATTAAATTACTCTCCAGTTTGCAACAAAATATAAAGTGAACTTGACTGCTTCCTATGGCGTAGGATCCACAGCACAAAGGAAGAAGGTGGAGAAACACTGATTAGCACACGGTTAAGAAAACACACAGCAGGTGGGGGTCTGTGCCCAGACAGGGGGCTCCCCCCAGCCCCTCCCAGGGCCCTCGGCCGCACACACGCACGCTGGCTCTGCACACGCAGAGGCGTGCCCCTGCGGCCCCGCACCCTCACCTGGTTTGGTGTACCGGGGCCAGGCGCTCTTAGGGGTGGTCAGCCACGTACACTTGGGGTACACGCGCTGTCTCTGCCGCGGCCTGCGAAGAACAGACAGGGTACGGCTTTACCTCCGCTGCCGGACCTTTGCGGGCAAGGGCAGGACAAGGACAGAACACAAACCGCCTTGACAACGGCCGTCACCCTGCCGGACGAGACGGCAGACTGTGATCCGAGCAACCAAACCACCACGGAAGAGGGAGGAAAAACAGAAAACCCATAGTGCAGCAAAACGTTAGGAAAGGTAGAAAAAAACAGAAGGTGAGAACCTAACGTGAAGACGATAAGGCGAGAGCAAGCCGGCAGTGACCCGCGGACACAAATGAGCTGCCTTCCCCTGGACGACGCGGCTGCGCAGGGCAGAGGGCCCTTCTCATCTGCCCTCTCGGGAGACCCCGCCCCGCCAAGCAACAGAGATGGGGCATCGGCAGCAAACACCCACACACTTCTGGAAGAAAGCCAGCCAGACACAGGAGCACGGGTGGGCAGCGGGGTCGGCCCAGCTCCCTCCCCCAGGCCCAGTGCCTCGGCTCTCTCAGCCGGGGTCTCTGCTGCAGGCGCTCGCCCCTCCCCACAGCCGTGGTCACACCGAGGGCTTTCTGCTCTGTCACTGATGCTTTATTTCTTGAGCTGAGTAGTGGCCAAGTGGACCCATGTATATCACTCTGGATACATTTTTGATAATATGAACTATTTCATTAAGAAAAAAATTGAGTAAAAATCTGGATTGTGTTAGGAATGGGATGAAATAAAAGTAAGAAACTGCAGGAGAAAAAACAACTCTTCAAGAAAACCATGGTCAAAATCTGAAGGAAACTAAAATGTGGAATGATTCTGGGTTATTGGTAATTGTGAAAAAAAGGAGAATTCACTGGATGCTCAGAACTGTCCCGTCTATGGACTCCCGGGGATGGTCCAGCCCTGCAGTGAGCCGTCCATGCAGAAGAGGCTGCCACTGGGAGGTGGGGCGCCAACGGGGGAGCAGACACCAGCAGCAGAGGAGGCCCAGACGGGAGGACCCGGGAGAGAGCAGCGCACACGGCACCTGGAGACCCCGAGGGCACCGGACACGAGTGGGGCGAGGGGACGAGGAGGGACCACGGCTGCGCACGGGAGCCCACGCACAGGACTTCATTGTTTACAGAAGGAAACGTAATAAATGACAACTACAGTAACACTGTGAAAAACAATAAATGCAGTTACGATTAACTAACTGCTAGTAGTAAGTATAATTTGCACAGAAATAAGACCAGGCAAACATGTACAGACAGACCAGGCAGATGCAAAGGAAGCGAGGACGGGTTGGGGTGGAAGGTCCAGCCCAGGGCAATCCAGGTAAAAAAGGTGAACATTTTGAGTTAAAATGTTTTTCATTAATATTCCAAAAAAGAAGACAAAGTCAGAGACCCTTATGTCCTGAATAACTTAACACCAAAAATAAAAGCAAATTATAAAGCAAATGCAATGAGAAATACAAGGAAAGTGTGAGCGAATGACATGAAAAAAATCCTCAACCTCATTCATAATCAAACAAATAAAAGTCAGGGAATTCCCTGGCGGTCCAGTGGTTAAGACACTGCACTTCCACCGCAGGGGGCACGGGTTCAACCCCTGGCTGGGGAACCAAGATCCCTCATGCCACACGGCACGGCCAAAACAAAACAAAAAACAAAGTCAAAAACATGGAGACTGGGCTTCCTTGGTGGCGCAGTGGTTGAGAATCCGCCTGCCGATGCAGGGGACACGGGTTCGAGCCCTGGTCTGGGAAGATCCCACATGCCGCGGAGCAACTAGGCCCGTGAGCCACAACTACTGAGCCTGCGCGTCTGGAGCCTGTGCTCCGCAACAAGAGAGGCCGCGATAATGAGAGGTCCGCGCATCGCGATGAAGAGTGGCCCCCATTCGCCGCAACTAGAGAAAGCCCTCGCACAGAAACGAAGACCCAACACAGCCATAAATAAATAAATAAACAAAACAAAAAAAACATGGAGACCACACAACATTGTAAAATAACTATACCCCAATTAAAAAAAGACCAAAAAAACAAACACATGGAGACTATTTTTCCTCTTCACATCATGACAGACTTTAAAGCCTCCTACACCTGCCATGGATCCGAGGAGGAAGCAGCACGCAGACGGGGGGCGTAGGGGTTCAACTCTCGGGGGGCAGCGGGTGACACCCCTCCTGGGCATCCCCACGCCAAGTGCCAGCAGGCGCTGCAGCCAAATGCACCCCGACACCTGTGCCCTGGGCGCCTGCTCCCCCCATGCTGCTGGTGCAGTAGCGCAGGGTAAATGGTGCTCAGGACCCAGCCGTGCAAACCAGGCATGTGAGAGAGAGCAGAACCCTACAGCCTCAGGAAGCAAGACATGTGCACGGGGCCCAGGATGTGCAGCAAACAGCCTTGAAGGGTTATCTGTGGGGGCAAGGGTGACGGCTCGGAACTGCTTGAATAAGCAGCTCTTTTTCATAAGCAGCATTTATAAGCCTCTGCCGAGGGAAAGCTCCCACAGTCGGGGCTGCGCCCTGCGAGGGAGCGGCCCAGGCAGAAGAGCCCCCTTCCCACAGGACGTCCGGGATCCCCATGCTCTGGGTGCTCCCGCGGCGCTGACTGCAGGGCCCCAGCCACCAGAACTCACGTCCACGAAGGTCAAACTCATCTCAGACCCCAAACCCCACATTGGCACTGCTCTCGACCGAAAAGCAAAAATGAGTCTGGCTAAGATTTCAAGGCCAGAAGCTCAAACTTCAGAATCTTTGTAAAACTAGGACCCGCGGGGGAGAGCAGGCAGTGAGTGATGGAGCCCAACACCCACAGACAAGGCCACGCGACTTCTCCTCGACTCCCCTTCGGGTCCCGTGGGCTTCCTTTTTCACTGTGGCTGAAACACCCTCCCTTCCCTTCCCTCAGCTGAGCACACAGCAGTGTTGGTCTTACCTCTGCTCCCCCAGGACGGCTCGGGCACCAAAATACCTTTTCAGTTCCGTGTCTGGATTCAAGTGTCTAGAGAATTGAAAATTTTACAGAGAAAAATGAAATTGAGTGTGTTAACAACGATCCTGAGAATGTTAGAAAGTCACAAAAGGACCCAGCAGGGAGAACGGCTCTCCAGCAGGCCTGATTTCTCTGCAACCACACGGCCCGTGGCCGAGACCGGCCACCACTCGCCAGGCCGAGTCAGAGCAGCGTGAGCCCGGGCATGAGATCGAGGGGTCTTCACTGCCTTAGGAAGGAAGGTGGCTGATTTTTAATGCTGGCAACAGTCTGCGGTTGGGACAGGGCTTCGTTAAGCACCTAAAGGAACAGGGGATGGATAATTCACCCCCGAACGGCAGCTTTAATGCAGCCCAAGAAAGAACGTTCCCAGACACGCAGAGCTAGAGAAAGGTCCTGGGAGGCCAGGGTTGCCCCGTCCCCTCCCCGCTGTCCCCACAGACGAGCTCTCCTCACTCGGCGAGGCCACACCTGTGCTCCACGTACAGGACGTGCTTCTTGGCACTCAGTGGGGGCGGGCCTGGGTGGCTGCAGCCGCTGGCATCCTCAATCCTCTCCAGGATGCGGTCGATGTCCTCCAGCCCGTTCTCCTGCAAGTCCCCAAATGACATGTTCACCACCACACTGACTTGCTG
Source organism: Balaenoptera borealis (assembly GCF_965194805.1). NCBI lineage: Eukaryota > Metazoa > Chordata > Mammalia > Artiodactyla > Balaenopteridae > Balaenoptera > Balaenoptera borealis. Next base: position 235,530 of record NC_138878.1, read on the forward strand.
ACTTTATAAGTAACCATCCATAGCAAGATTTACTCTTACAAAGAACAAGTATTATATTGTGTTTCCCTCCTGAAAGACAGTACAATCTGAACACCCTGTACTGCACGTACATTTAGAAAAAAGGAGAGATGCTTCGTAAGAGGAACAGTCAGAATCACAGACCAGGAAGGGACTCTGCCATCGGAAGAGCACCGTTTCGGATGTTTGCTAGCAAATGGAAAGCACGGAGAGGAGGGCTCTAACCCTCAAGGATCGAAGTGAACAAATTTGGTAATTTCCCCTGACCTCTAAATTAGTCAGATAAAATATCAAGAAAAAATGAAACGTTTTCAACACCACCTCAAGAAACATTCAGAAAAGAACAGAGAGGAAATCCACCAGCCACACATACCGAGCTTTCTCCTGCAGCGTTTTTCTTATTTTTCTGTTTCCTTTTCTTCTTGCGGAGTTTGCCACTTGTATTAGACTGACAAAAGAAGCTCATTTCGGTCAATGGAAACAGACAATGACATCTTAAATCCGAGAACTAGAGCAGCCAGCTGCACGGGGACACAGCAGCAGGCCCACCGCCCGGCCGTCCACCTTCTGAATGTCCTATGAACGCACCCACTTCTCTCCAGCAACTGACACCTCCCACCGGTCTCCCTGACTCTGGTCTGGCCCCCACCTTTCTGAGGGCTCCCTGACCACTCACGGGGTCTGGACCCTCCGCCCACCTGCCCTCTGCTCTCACCCGTCACCGTGTCAACCACTCCCTGCCACACTCAGCCGGCCTGGAGCCCAGGACTCCGCACCCCAGGCCGCCACGCCTGCAGTCCCCCACCTCAAGACCTCTCGTGCCTTTCCCCGGCCACCACCTTCCATCAGTGTGAAGGTCCTCGAGGAAGCCCCCCGGCACCCCAAGACCAGTCGAGTGCCCAGCTGCACCAGAGGTCCCTGGAGGGCACAGACTGGCTCGCCGTGAGCACTTGCTGGGTGAGTGACGAGGGGCCTCCTATAGGGACCCCCTTCCTCACCGTGCTGCTCAGCTGCCACACCCAACCAACCCTAAGCTGGACTACGTGTCTCTTCCAGTGCATCCACCAAGGGCCCCGGTCCACCCGGCCCGAGCTGCAGACACACAGTCACGAAGAACACGCCCCACCTGGGCAGAAGGGCACTCTCCCAAAACAGGGGGCAGGCCTCGTGCCAGGGAGACGTGTCTGGGGACCCAGACTGTGGCCCCTCGCCAGCCGCCACCAGTCTTGAGGACTCCAAGCCAATCTGATCAGGGCTCCCAAGGAAGTCTGGGGGCAGCCGGGCAATTCACAAAATGGCCCTCAGAGAACGCCAGCGGGGCGTGTAGGGGGGAGCTGCACCTGCTCTGGGGGCACCGCCGCGTCCGCCACGTCGCCGTCCTTCCTGGACTCTGAGCGTCCACTCTGGGCCCTCCTTTTGTCCCCCGATGCTGCAGCATCGATGAGCAGACAGTCGGTCCTGTCCCCGTTCACCCCGGGCGCCTCCTCGAGGTCCTCGATGTTTATCTGGAAACACAGATGGGGGAGCAAGGGCGTTACGGGGGCATCCTAGGCACCAATTAAAAGGTGACTCTGAGATGCACGCGTGTTTCGGGGAGAGGTGGGCGGGCACCTTCCGGGTCGCTGAGGTTGTAGAGGGAGGACCACAGATGTCTGCTAGCCCAGCGGCCACGGCGCTCCCCTCTCAGCAGCGCGGGGCCAGGGCCACTTCAGTCATGGTCCCAGAGAACGCTGGGGCGCTGTGTGGCTACGGGATCTGTCCTCAGGGGTGACGTGATGAGGAATCCTACACGGGACAACTTCTCCCCCTACCGAGCACCACCCCAGAGTAAACACACACGCTAATGCCGCACTGTTCCCTCCTCCCACCTGGACTCCGGCCAGCTGTTCTACACCAGCAGACAGGACCAGCGCCTGGGGGAAGACAAGGCCCAGGAGACAGATACTCAATAATAAGAACGGTAACGCATCCGTCAGGGGAGGCTTAGACAGCGGTGAACAGGGACGAACCACGCTCGTGTGCACACGCAGACCTCAGGAACACGATGCTGAAAGGAAGGTCCCAGGAGACTCACACCCTCGCTCTGGAGGAGACGGGGCAGGGACAAGTCACGGGACAAGTTCTGGCCCTTCTGCTAGTAAATGAATCAGCAAACAAAAGAGGCGACACGCAGCACCAACACCACGCTTCACGAGACACATCAGAGGGACGCGACCTGGCTCACCGAGGTCCAAAAATAAATGCAAAAACGTACATAAAAGATTCAGAACATCTGAAACATATAAAGCTAAAAAAATAAAAATAAAATCCACTCTAACCCCCAGAACCCTGAGATGATTTCAGAACAAAACTGGGGCGAAGTTCTCAGCGACTGGCCACTGCCTGTCCCCGCGGGGCCCGGGGCTCTGACGGAAGTCTCAAGGGAAGGGACGCACGCGCGTCTGTGCTCCCTGGTTTCGCATCTTCACCAGCGGAGGTCCCCACGCGGCCAGGGTGAAGCTCAGGGCTGTGTGACACCTGCCTAGCAAATTCACAGACCTTTTTCTGTAACGACAGGACCAGGCACACCGCGGCGGGCACAGCACCGTGAGGCCAGGCCCCGCCGTGGACCTCGGTGCGAAGGGAGGAACTGCAGTGAGGGGCCCGCGGACGGTGCCTCTCCACAGCAGGGGTCCCGGAGGAACAGCCCCACGCTTTGTCCAGCGCTCAGCGCTGGTGACGCCTCCCGGGGAAGCCCGGGACTGCTTTACTTTTATTAAGTCACGCTCACATCCTTAAAAAAGAAATTCTCATTTTTGAGCCCCCTGTGGAAGCTTGAGGTGTTTCCAGAAATTCCAGTTTATGAGAAGCTCCATGCCAAGGTCAACTTCAACAGAAAGAAAAACTCTGACTCTTGCACACAGAACCCTGAGGAGCTTTGGAAAGAGCTCTGCGAAGGAGCACGACTCACTGCTCCCCACGCGGGCCGGCGCCGGCCCGAGACCTCCGCCCAGCATCCTGACGTCAATCTGACTTGCCATCCAGGAGCTGCCATGGTCATCAGTTTCGAGGTCCCAAACGGGTCCCTATTTCCAGAGGGTCTTGTCTGCTGCCTGTGTGCTCTCTGGAATCCCCAGGACAAGGCACCATGAACACTTCAGTGAGGACGGGGGAGGGGCTGGATCTCTGCTGGGGGTAGGAAGCTTTTTCTTTAAAAAAAAAAGAAAAAACCTGGGTACAATTTACATCTCTTGAAATGAATGTACAGGACAAGTTTTGGCAGAGCTGTGTAACCTATACTCTTATCAGGAGACAAAACCCTCCTGTTACCCCAGAAACACAGGCCTCGCTCCACCCCCAGCTGACCCTCCTGTTACCCCAGAAACACAGGCCTCGCTCCACCCCCAGCTGACCCTCCTGCCGATGCTGGCGAACCCTAGGGTCTTCAGCACTGTGGCTTTGCCTGTCCCAGGACGCCGTGCCCGCCCGGCCAGTGTCTTCTGGAGTGTACGGCTTCTGAGGTTCGTCCTGTTCTTGTATTAGCAGTTAGCTCCTGGTTCCTGGCGACTAGTATTCCTTTGCGTGGATATACCACATTAGTTTATCCATTGGGAGTCTTTTGTTTCCTGTTTGGGGCTACTGTGGATTAAGCTGCTGTGAACATTTGTGAAGTCTTCTGGGTAAGTGTCCAGAAGTGGTTGTTGGGGTGTGAGGCGTCAGGTTTATGCTGAATTGCCAGGCCTGTTTCCAGCGGTCGGACAATTTCATCCCCCGCCTCAAGGCTGCCAGCCCCACATGCTCTCATTTTGGCCATTCTGGTGGGTGCACAGGGGTATTGTATTACAATTTTAATTCACATTTACCTGTAGCCTAATAGTGTTGAGTACTTCCCCACTCCTTTGGGAAGTGTCTGTTCACTAAAATTGGGCTGACGTGTTACTGAGGGGCCACACCCTCTGGGGCGAGGCCTCTGTCATGGCTCTTGTGAGCTCCTTCTCGGTTTGCGGCAGGCCTATTCATTTTCCTAACTACATCTTTTGATGAGCAGAAAAGTTTTAAATTTTGATGAAGTCCATTGTATCAACCCTTTCTTATAATTAGTTAGTGCTTCCTAGACCCAGTCCAGGAACATCAAAGCTATCCTCCTACGATTTCTATTAAAAGTGTGATAGTTTTAGCGTGTGGAGCTGTGACTGTGCGTGTGGAGGAGCGGGTATGGCTGAAGTTCATCTCTCCCCACACCACCAGCCAGTTATTCTAACACCATGTCTTACAGGGATACTGACTTGCTCTGGAAAAAACCAGTGGACTGTGTGTGAATTCACTTCTGAAGTTTTGTTTCTGCTGTGCTTGCCTGTGTATCTGCATTTATGCCAGCAGCACACTGTGTCTGCCTTATACTTTTAGTGGCTGCTCCGGGGTTTGCCGAGAGTATCCGTCATGAGATATTCTATCATGTCACAGAAAACACGAGACCACCCAACGGCCCAGCCCACTCTGCCCTTCCTCCCACTACTAGTCAGGCCACGTATTTTACTTTCACATGTTATAAACCCAACAATACACTATTACTTTTGCTTTACACAGCAAATTATCTTAAAAAGAAATTTTAAAACTAGAAAAGATTATGCATCTATCCCAATATTCACCATTTCCAGCACTCCTTCACATACATCCACATTCCCATCTATTCCTTTAACATTTCTCTTAGTGTGCCTTTCGACAGTGAATTTTCTCAGCTTTTGGGTTTATGAAAACATCTTTATTTCACATTCATTTTTGAGAAGCATTTCACTGGATATACTATGCCAGGTCCACTTCTCTTTCGGCACTTTAGAGATGGTGACCCACTGTCTGCAGGCCTGCTCTGATCTAACGGTAAGTCAGTGATTGCTTCCCTGTAGATAATGTGTCTCTAACTTCCAGCTTCGTTTACAACTTTTCTTCACCATGGGTTTACAGCAGTTATGATTCAAACTGCTGCTAAATCATATCCTGCTTAGGGTTTGTTGAACTTCTTGGATCTATGGGGTTTTCTTTTGTGTCAAATTTGGGACTTTTTCTGCCACTATTTCATCAATTATTTTTTCTGCCCAACTTCCTGCCGCTGTTCCGCTCCCACAATTACAGACATTAGACTCCTTGATATTGTCCTACAAAGGACTGAGGTTATTTTTCCCCTTTCTGGACAGTCTGGATAGTGTCTTTGCCTTAACTTCAAGATCACTCATCTTTTCTTCTCAAGTATCTATAATCTGCAATTCAGACCATCAAGCTAGTTATGCATTTCAGATAATATATATTTTTCACATCTGGAATTTGCTCTTTTATAGTTTATACTTCCCTAGTGAGATTCCCTATATTTTCCCTCATTACGTTCATGCTTTCCTTTAAATCCTTGAATATATTTATATCTTGTCTTAGGTCTGCATATGATTTTACCGGGCTTGTTTCTCCTGAATGCTTTGTCTCCTGGTTATGAATCACATTTTCCTGCTCTTCATGTGTCTGGTAATTTTTTAGTGTGTGCTAGCTGTCATGATGCTACACTGCTGAGTGACTAGATTTTGTCCTTTTACTTAATAAAGTGTTGACGTTTGTTCAGGCAGGCAGTTAATTTACTCGCAGATTAGCACAATACCTCCAAACTTTATTTTCAAGCTATCTTAAGACAGGCATAGAGTACTCTTCACTGGAGGGAGACGTTAGCCCTACTGCTATGGAAGGCCCTTTCTGAAGCCTCCACTGGTCACCAGGCTTCTCGGTTAGGCCTCTGTGTTCTGGTTGGTCAGAGCTGAATGTTTTCCCAACCCTGGGAGCTCGAGTGGTGGTGAGTGTCTCGTGTTGCCCTTCCCCCATTGGCTGTTCTATGCCCAACACAGCTTAGTATCGAGCCCAAGACTCCGAGCAGGTTTCCGGAACTCCTCCTCTCCAGCACCTTCCCCCTTAACTCCAGCCACTTCTACAGACCCCAAATCTGATCTGTCCCCTGGCTCAGCATGAGCACCACGATCTGCTGGGACAGCCTCCCTGTGCCTGGGTTTGATCCCTGGTCGGGGAACTAAGATCCCACAAGTTGCATGGTGCAGCCGAAAAAGACAAAACAAAACAAAAAACGCCTTCCGTTTTAGGGCCCCTAAGAGTGCTACTGGGAAAAAAAAGTTATTTTTCCTATTAAAAGAGGGAAAACATTAAAACTTGACATTACTGAGGAAGTTCTTCTCTGGCATGCAGTCAGGGATGACAAAGCCCCATCTTTCTACCATCTTTCAGTAGGTGGAAACTGGCATGGATGAGGCCACCTCTGCTAAAGGTTTTCTCACAGACTTGAGGACAAAAGAAGTGATGTGACATGACACTAACCTGAAGAATCTTAGAAAATTATTGTAATCCACGACCAAATGTGCCCTTGAGCAGTGAAAAAATCTACAGGGGTTCCAATACCACCTGTTACCAAATGCGTTTGTGAATGCGAATCCAGGGTCTGGCTCCTGCTGCCAGCAGAACTGGGCATCAAACATGAAGATGACCCACGTCCGCGAGATGTCCGCGAGATGTCCGCGAGTCGACGGTCACCGAGCAACGTCCAGTTCTTATTCCAGTCAAACAAGAGCAACCTCATCAATGACGCTTACTTTGGAACAAGTTTCCTTTTATTTAATTACACGACTTCGATTTCTTCCAATCTAGATTTATTTCAGAGACTGGCCACTATATTGTACATGAAAACAGAGAGACATACACACGTAATTCTTCAGAAAAAAATAATCTTCCTCGCTAAAACTTTTCAATGATATAGAATAAATCCTGATAGTTTTTAAAAGCTTGTGGTTTTTTATCAGATTGTCAAAGTGGTCCCTGACCCCAAAACACTAATAAATTCTATTTTACAACACCATTTTTAACAGTTGCACAGTACGTTATGCTGCAAAACTCAAACTATACCCTTAAAACAGGTGCATTTATTACATATAAATTATATTTCAATAAAACCGATTTTCAAAAACCACTCTGAATGAGGTAGGAAAGACGATTTCTAATCTAAGGCCAAGGAAACTCACCCAAGAGCCAGCAAAGAGGACAGTCCCAGCTATTAAGTCACAGAAGGGTGTCTTCCCACTCCCCAGGGGGAGAGGGGGGTACCAGCCCCTAGAAACGTCTCTAAACCACTTAGGGTCACATGTTTCTACTGAAGTTCTTGGCTGTCAACATGATTTAACATCAACATTTGCTGAGTACTGCGTGCCCGGCATGGGCTAAGGGCTGTACACGTTAGTTCACTGACTCTTTGTGACAACCCCATGAGGTAAGTAACATCATTCCCAGGAAACGGGAGCCGACGCGTATGTTAGGAACCCTGCCCAAGTTCTCACAGGTAAGAAGAGGCGGAGCCGGGACGCAAAGCCCGTGTGCAGACGCTCACACTCTGTCCTCAGAGGGAACACTGACTCATGCCGCGACCTCTCCGCACACCTAAGAGAACAGACACTGTTCCGGGGGTGGGGACGCGCAAGGGAACAACAAAGTCTCTGTTCTCACACGGCTGATACTCTCCGGCAGTGGGGGCCAAGCAGCATGAGATAAAAAGAACACGTGGGTAACTTGTACGGTTTGTTCTGTGATAACTTCCAGGGAAAAAGGGGACAGATCAGAAGAACGGGGGGGGGGGGGTAGGGGCTGTAACTTTCAATCGGTGGGAAGGGTAAGCAAGACTCAGAAGGCGACATCTGAGTGAAGCCTGAGCGGGGTAAGCAACACAGGAATATGGGGTGTCCCGGGTAGAGGGGACGGCGGGGAGACCTGTGTTCCAGGCCTGTGGCTGGAGCAGAGCGGGCGAGATCAGGGGGAGATGAGGCGGGCGATCCGGTCCCTGGCGGGCTGTGAGAAAGGAGGGCTGAGAGCAGATGTGGGCCTAACAGGATCCTTGTGGCTGCTGCACCCAGACAGGCTGCAGAGGCCAAGAGGACGAGCGGGACCGGGTCAGAAGTATCCAGGCAGAGGCGACGGCCACACCACAGGTGCTACACCTGCAGCCGCCCAGGACTTCACCAGGGTTTGCATGCGGTGTGTGAGAGAAAAAGGTCAGGGGTGTATTCCAGGCTGATGGCCTTGGCAGCAGAAGAGTGGAGCTGCCCTCAACAGACAGGGAAGGCTGGAGGAGGCAGAGAGGGCAGTTAAAGTCTGGACACACTAAGCCTGAGACGTCTGCGAGACACCTAAAGGAGACGATGTGAAGATGGCGTCTGAATCCAGAGACTACGACGGAGGTCTGTGCAACATCAGGGTCCTGCCGGAGAGCCGAGGAGGACACGCACAGCACAGCACAGCACTCAGCAGGGGCAGCTGCTGGGTCCCTCTGACCTGACCGATACCACCGGGAGTCCACAGAAGCACCTGCCTTTTTTTTTTTTTTTTTCATCTATCCCCACACCCCGGCCCACTGTCCATCTACCCTCCTTTCTTCTTCAGAAGGAACGCTAACTTTGCTTCAGAGACAAACACCAGGGCATGGTTCAGAATACAATTTTAGGGACTTCCTCAGTGGCGCAGTGGTTAAGAACCCGCATGCCAATGCAGGGGACACAGGTTCGAGCCCTGGTCCTGTAAGATCCCACATGCCGCGGAGCAACTAAGCCCGTGCACCACAACTACTGAGCTTGTGTGCCACAACTACTGAAGCCCGCGTGCCTAGAGCCCGTGCTCCGCAACAAGAGAAGCCACCACGATGAGAAGTCCATGCACTGCAATGAAGAGTAGCCCCCACTCGCTGCAACTAGAGAAGGCCCGCGCACAGCAACAAAGACCCAACGCAGCCAAAAATAAATACATAAATAATTAAAAAAAAAAAAAAGGAGTCCAGAGCCTGGATTTCACTGTGGGTGTCACTTACTACCTCATTTGTACAATGGGGACAACATGACCTTCCCAGGCCGTAAGACACACGACATCGCAGCAGGGCCTGGAACGTGTGAACGTTTTCCAAATGAGTTACTGTTGTTTAAGACTGAAAAAAAAAGAAGACTAAACCTGGAGAATGTCAGAAAAAGGAGAAAGTACACTTGACAGACGGTCAGGGAAAACAGCCGACTTCAGCACAAACTCATTTCAGCCTGTTAACAAGTGGAATGGAAAGAAGCCTCGAGGATTTTGAGAGAAGTCAAAAAATGACTGGAAAACCTAGGGATAAATGATGTGATGGGAGCACTGGGGAAAAACCGGCCATGTGTGGAGAACCGTGGAAGCTGGGTGGGGGCCCGTGAAGGTTACTTGTACTGCTCTATTTTTGCATGTGTTTGAAATTTTCCATAATAAAAAATTAAAAACAAAGAAATGGCAAGAAACAAGGGAGCGAGGAGGCTCAGAAGAGGTAGGTGGCAGGAGAGTCCGGAGAATTTGAAGACGGACTTGGTCCCGCCTCCAGCAGAAACTACAGGGTGAGGCTGCCTCTTACGTTGGAGAAACGTGGACAATCTCTAAACCAAACTCCCAGACTGGCAGCCCACACTCCCCAGTCTTAGGATGGGCCCCTAACCTGCCAACTTCCTGTGAAGTTGGGAGCGGTTGCCAGACTAAAAAACCTTACAGACGACAGCTGGGCAGCTGGTGTCTCCACGATCTTCACACCTACTGGTACTCCTCCAATCACTCGGCAACCGCGGTCGCGCCCTAGTGTGCGCCGGGTGCACGGTGCTAGGGACACACAGTGAACAAGCAGACACGGTACCTGCCGCACAGGTCGGTCAAGGGAGCGAGAACGAGCACGTGCAGAATTACAGACTGAGGCCAGCGCTACAGAGACGGGGGGGGGGGGGGGGGGGGGCGGGGGGGGCGTTATTTTTCTGTGCCAGACACCTGCTATGGGGACGCAGCGATGGGCAGAGAGAGGCACCGAGTCCTGGGTTGTGAGGACCAACCGAGATCGTTTGCGAAGGCCCTGCGACAGCACCGCGAGGGAGACACTTAACCCTGAAATCAGGGTTGGCGTCCCCAGACCCTGGGAGCGAAACCTCGCCCACCGCGCTGAGGCCCCGCCCACCGACGACAGGCCCCGCCCACCCGCTGCAGCCAGGACCCCACTTACCCCGCCCCCGGACTATGGCCCCGCCCCTCACCGCAGCCCAAAGCCAACGTAGCCCCGCCCCCGGCCTCAGGCCACCGCCCACTCCTTTCGCCCCGCCCCCACTGCAGCCCAGACCCCCGTAGCCCCGCCCCGTGACGTCACGGACCCTCCTCGCATGCCGCCCCCACCCCGGGCCCCCACCCCAGGCAGCCCCACGCCTCACCAACTCGAACCGGTTGTTGACACGGACGCCCTCCTCCCCTGCGCCCCGGGGGCGCCGGCCACCTGGCCCCCGCTTTGGGCCTTCTTCTTCCACATCATCATCATCGTGGAGGACAAACTGCAGGGCGCCAGGCCCGAGGGGCTCCTGGCCGCGCTGTTCCCCCCTCAGCCTCCGGAGGGCCCGGCGCGACATAGGACCCAACAGCCGCTGACGTCTAGAGACGGGCAGAAGGAAGAGCGGAAAAGAGAGCAGACGGCGCGCCTGCGCACTTAAGGCGCGGTGGCGCGAGTCTGGCGTGTCGCGTCTGCGCGCTGCGGCCTTCCGGAACTTCCTCTCTGTCTGCGGTGGCATCAAAGAAGGCGCAGGCACTTCCGGGCGAGTTCTCGCGAGATTTGGGCGCTTCCGCGGGCGGGTGTCTCTGGGTCTCCTGGAGGCGCGGCAGCGAGAGACGTTTGGACGGCGCGGGGCTCCGAGCCTCCAGTAGCGAGTGCGGGCCGGCGGGGCGGGGGCGGGGGCGGGGGCGGGGGCGGGGCGGGGGCGGGGCCAGGCGGCAGCTGGGGGCGGGTCGCGGGGGCGGGGCCAGGCGGCAGCTGGGGGCGGGTCGCGGGGGGCGGGGCCAGGCGGCAGCTGGGGGCGGGTCGCGGGGGGGGGGGTGCGCCCAGTCGCGGCAGGCCGCCTCCAGGGCTGCCGGCGAGGCAGTTCTGTCCTCGTTAAAAGTAGGCGCGTCCAAGCCGAGGAGCTTCCCAAAGCTGCGGATCTGGACCCCTCTCCCAGGGCAGGCTGAAACCGACCCTTAGGGTACGCCCTGGGCGTTTGCTTTTTGTCGTCATTAGTGCGTCCCAGGTGATTTTCCTGTACATCTAGGTGTGGGAATCCGTGGTCTAAAGTGGAGGCTCGCCACCCTTACCGTGTGTCATCATCTCCTGGAGGGATTTTTACAGTGAAGGTCGAGGACTCATCCCTAGAAATTCCAATGTGGGGTCTGGCATTGACATTTTTAAAAAGCTCTTCAGGGGATTAGAGTGTACAGGCAGATTGAGAACCCCTGCACTGCAGAGGTCCAAACGCTAGGGCAGGATGGTCTGGTGTGGGGAAGGGGCCCTCCCACCCTGACGGAGGAGGGTCGCGGACGACCCTCACTGTGGCGCCAAGCCCTGTCCTGAGTTCTTATCTGGCCCTGGAAGGTAGACGTCCTCCCCTTTACAGGTAAAGAAACAGGGACTCAGAGAGTAAGGAACTGGCGCAGGTAGAATGTGGGTCTGCCTTCGTGTCTGTGGTTCCAGAGCTGAGATGAGGAAGGCTGCTGGCACAGCCCCAGAAGGGAAGCAGGTGTGTGTGGCAGTGCTCACGCCGCTGGCCTGGCAGCCATACTGGTCATGGGATCTTGAACTGCTTCACGCTGGCGGGCACGTGGCTGCTGCCTCACACCCCCCCACCCCACCCCAATCCAGCCACTAAGAGTCACGCTCAGCACATACAGGACCTCCAGGGCACCATCCTCCTAAAAATTGATTGTTCAGGGATCAGGCTAGTTGTTCAGTAGATTGTGTCACTGCTATTCCAAGGTGTGACCAGCTTATGCAGGCTTATCGCCTCACCTGTGGGTGGAAACGAGGGGAGTGTCACCAGGAGCTGCTTCCTGCCTTGCCGTCTGTTAAGTCGGCAGCCGGGGGGCTGTGAGGGGTGCCTTCCTTGAACAGGCAACTCTGAACATGAGCCTCTCTCTGTGCTCCCGAAGGCCTGGTCCTCAGCGAGAAGCTTGGTTGTGAACAGTTCTAGAGCGAGCGACCTCCGTCTGTCAGGATCTAAATTAGGTGAGCGGAGGCAGGGCTGGGTTCCCTGGGCCAGCACTACAGCTTTCTGCACCTGGAGTCGGCGGGAGGTGAGCCCCAGCAGCCAGGAGAGCAGGACCCTCCCTCCTGACCTCACCCTGGAGCCGTGTGGGCCCTCCTGGCTTAGCCCAGCTGTTCCAGGATGGGGTTTAGTCTGTTTTCCGATGGGCTTTCATTTCAAGGTGTTCCTGTGAGGATAAGAACCTGGGTCTCCCCCTATTGGGAGCATGGCCCTGCTCGTGTCACCTGCCCTGTTTCCACACCTGCAGGATTATCTGCCCTTGGAAGTGCTTTCTCCTTGCTGGTTGTGTGACCGGGGGCAATTCTTTACCCTCTGTGTGCCAGTTTTCTCATTTTAAAATGGGGATAACAATACTGCCTGCCCATGAAGTGCTCAGAACAAGTGCTGGGAATGGGCTGTTTCTCCTGGCTGCTGTAATTGTCATTGAGGGTCCTGGACCCTAGCTGAAGAAAGCATCTCACCCGTAGGCCCGTCTGTTACAAGGTCTGTCCCTTGGGGCCTCCTCCGGGCCCATATCTGTGTGCCAGGCCTTAGAGCCTGGCATCTGATAGGCCTGGCTGAAGATCCTGGGCAAGCTGTGCACCTGTGGCCAAATTCCCTCACCTCTTTGAGCCTCAGTTTCCTCATCTGTAAGATGGGGGTGACAACAGAAGCCCCCTTCCTTGTGGGCAGGCAGAGCACCCGGGTGCTCACCCACAGGTTCCCCCCAAACCTGCCGGCCCTGAGGGAACCCTTGGCCTGGAGAACAGGAGTAGAGATCTGGCGGATGAGGCCAAAGTGTTCCCAGGCTGGGAGGTGACAGGCAGCAGGCTGTGCGGCTGTCACACACACACACACAGCCCTGTCGGCTGTAGGACCAAGATGGCCAGATCATGGAGTGTGCCTGAGCACGTGCGTGTCATGATGGCACCCGAGGGCAGGTGGCCCCTCAGAGCCCAGTGTCCGCCCTTGGAGCACAGGCCCACCCCTGCAACCGGGCAGCTCTCAGTGCACACCCCGGCCGGGAGACTGGGAGGCCACCTTTATTCGGCCAGGAGTGGCCTTGTGTGCAATTTACAGAGCTCCTTCCCGTACCGGGACCGCCAGCATCGCCAGGGCCCCCGGGCCAGCACCATCCCCACACCTCTGAGTGTGTGAGGCCAGTGACACTGGCTGCGTGGCGGATGGCCGGGGTACGGATGCCAGGTGGGGGCCGGGAGTGAGCTTGGCCTTAGACCTTCCACATGGAGGGCTGGGATGCCCAATGGGAATCCTAGCCCACTGAGAGGCGTCCCAGGTGCCTCCGGAGCCCACGGCCCTGCTAGGAGAGCACAGGTGCGAGGGGGGTGCTCCAGGCCCCCTGGGGACCAAGGACCCCTGTCCCGGCCTGGACGTCCACCCAGGGAGGGGAAGCTGCCGGAAAAGAAAACGTGCGGGCAGGACCTTCTTCCCCAGAGCCCCACTGGTGGGGCCCTCTGCTGTATGCCCACGTGCCCCTTCCGCATCTGAGTGAGAAGACCTGTTCCCATCTGCCCCCCCTGCCCCTGCTCTGCTCAAGGAATCCTGAGAGGAAACAGCCTCCCCCAGGGAGGGTCCTGGAGTGAGCCTGACCCCAAATGAACTCTGGGGCCAGGAAGCATGAATATAAATATATATGCTGTGTGTATATATTATATAAACGTATCTGTATATGTATATATGTACATGCACATCACGAGGGCCGGGGGCCGCCGTGCCCCAGGACGGGGGCTTCTCCGCCTGGTCCAGGACTAGCCTGGCTCCTCCCCAGAAGCATGGTCACCCGGGCACCTCGAAAAGCCTCTGACCGGGCGGCCAGGGGGCCACAGCCATCACTTGAGGTCGAGTGTCCAGGTGTTCGAGACGTAGAGGGACTGGGTGTGGCGGGCACGGCGGGGCGTGGTGTTGAGGGCGTCCACACTCCTGCGGCTGGAGCGCACCACGTCCGCCACAAAGCCGGTGCAGTCGCTGCAGACATCCTTCAGGACGCAGCCGTGGGTGTAGATGTGCGGGAACTCCTCCTCCACGCTCCGCCAGTGGGGCCCCTGCAGGGGTCTGGGGCAGGACGGGGCCGTCAGGGGTCCTCCCGAGTCTCCACATCCCCCCGCGCCCACAGCAGGCAGAGCAAAGTCCATCCCGCAGCAGCTCTTCCTTGGGCGGAATTTGGGTCCTGGGCTCTGACCTCTCAGCCCCAGCCCACCCCAGCACACAAGCCCCCGCCCAGCTTCCAGGTGACTGTGATGCCTGCCCACCACAGGGACGTCACCAAGGGCAGGCACGCACTGGAAGGCGTCTCTTCTCTGCGCCGGCGGGGCTTTGGCGGTTGACACCCTCTGAGGACTCTCGAAGCCCAGCGTGTACACAGGGATGTGTGCAAACTTCTTAGATGGCATCTTCATCTGCAACACAGAGAGACACTCCAGGCACCTTGGTCCCCCCGAACAGCCGCCAACACACAACATGGAGCACTGCGGCCTGTATGTTTTCAGTACTTAACATCGATGAGGTGGTCTCTCTATGGCCAAGTGGCAGCATAAAAAGTAAGGGCTTGAAAATAGCGGTGGTAAAAATCCCTCAAACAGATGATTGTTTCTGGGACGAGGTGTAAAGGGGTGACATCCTTCCAAATGTTATCCTTTACCTCTGTGCACACCTGCGTGTACGCAGACACCCCAAGCTGCTATAAAATGAGGCTTTCCAAAAACACTCGAGGAATTTGGGGTGTCAGAAGGAGGACTTTTAGAGAACGAGACGGGTCTCCTGGCACTGGCCTACTAACACAGAATATTTAATTTTTAAAAAAAGGGACCATTTACAAGGGTCTTTAAAAACTGCAGTCTTGGGAAGTGTAGGAGTGGATTGCTCTGGAGGAAGCTGAAGTGGTGAGTAGTGAGCGGGGATCATCTGACAGGAGACAGCAGAGCCTCTGCCCACCCCCGGACAGGCCCAGTCAGGCCGCAGGACACCTGAGATGCGGGCCCTCGCTCTGACCCCAGGTGGTCCTCACCTTTATGTTGCAGGAACTGCAGACAGCTCTGGAGAGAAAAGAAGAGGGTTAGCAGTGTCAGCTGTGAGGGGTCCAGCACCCGCCCAGCACAGGCGAGGCCAGGCTGTCACTGCCTCCTGCTTGACCCCTGGCCACGTCAGTGCTTTACTTTCATTTTACTCCCAAATCTTGCTTTTCTTCTTGCTCAGCTCTACACCCCAAATCCTTCTGCCCCTCCTCACCCTTTCTGGGGAGCATCTGGTCTGGAGTGGAGGGTACCTGACCCCTCTCCACAAGCACCATCAGAGCCAGACGCCCTCAAGTGAGATGCCCAGCTTTAAGCAGTGATTAACAGTTTTTATTTCCCATACATGATTTCAAAAGTAAATGCCTTCTTGCTGTAAAAATTCAAACACTAGAGAGAATTTTAATTTAGACAGGAGTCCTCTCCTGTAAAGCCCATCCTAGAGATGATCCCTACTATCAGCAGTTTCCATTCTCCATATCTAAGCATAAATTAACAAAAACATACATTTAAAATAAAAATACAATAAATGAAATGGGGTATCACGTGTACTATCCTATAAAGATACACCAGGGCTCTTCTCCACATCAGTACAAATTGTCCAAATTCATTTTTTAAAACAAGGGACCATGCACTCTTGCATGGATGTCCCATAATTAATTCGCCATCAACGAACCTCTGTTATTAGTTTGATTTTATTTTACTGTAGTCAGGGAACATACTTTGTATGATATCAATCCTTCCGCATTTTTGAGACTTGTTTTTTGACCCAGAATAGTCAATTTTGGTGAACGTTCCGTGTGCACTTGATAAGAACATACATCCCACTGTTCGGTCTAGTTTCTCTAAATGTCACTTAGATCAAGTTGGTGATAGTGTCATTCAAATCTCCTATACCCTTAGGGTTTCATATCTCTAACTGTAACCATGGATTTAGCTATTTTTCCTTGCAGCCTGTCAATGTTTTGTTCCATGTATATTGAATCTCTTGCTAGGTGTGGAAAATGTTCAGGATTATTTCCTCCTTTTATCATTATGAAATGAACTCCTTTAACTCTGATAATATTCTTTACTCCATAGTCTACTTTGTATTGTATTAATATATCGACTCAAGCTTTCTTTAGACTACTGTTGGTGTGGTGTATCTTTCTCCACCCATCTCCCTCCAACCAGTTTGTGTCTTTTATTTAATGTACATGTCTTGGGAATTCCATGGCGGTCCAGTGGTTAGGACTCCATGCTTGGGTTTGCAGGGGGCTTGGGTTTGATCCCCGGTTGGGGAACTAAGATCCTGCAAGCCATGCAGCATAGCCAAAAAATAAAATAAAATAAAAAATAAATTACATGTCTTGTAGACAGCAGATTGTCTCACTTTCTTTATTCAATCTGGGAAACTCTGCCTTTTAATTGGATTGTTTACACCATTTATATTTAATGTAATTGTTGATATAATTGGGTTTAAGTCTATCATCTTGTGATTTGTTTCCTTTTTGTCCTATTTGTTCTTTGTTCCCTTTTCCTGTTTATGCTTTCTGTATTGAGTATTTTTTATGATTCCATTTTATCTTCTTTGTTGACATACAAGCCATTCCAGTGGTTACTTTTGGGCTCATAGGATAGTCTTTAATTTACCACAGTCTTCCTTCAAGTAATATTTTACCATCTCATATAAAAACTTGTAACAGCATACTTACAATCCTCCACCTCTGGTCTTAATGCTATTGTTATATTTTTTAGTTACAGATATGTGATAACCCCCAAAATACACTTTTATTATTTTTTTGCATGCCTGGTAATCTTTGACTGGATGATGCACACTGAATTTTACCTTGCTGGGTGCTGGGTATTGGTTTACCTTTTAAAGAGGTATAAAAAGATAATCTTATATGTTAGGAGTTGCTGTTCCTAGTGCTCTTATTCCTTTGTGTACATTCAGATCTCCATCTGGTGTCATTTTCCATCTACGTGGCAGAACTCGTTTAACATTTGTTCCAGTGTGGGTCTGCTGGTGAAGAATTTTTTTGGCTTCTGTATTTCTGGAAATGTCTTTACTTTTACCTCTTGCTGGGTACAGAATTCTAGACTGACCGTTTTCTTTCCCTTCTTTCAGTACCTTAAAGATGTTGTTCCACTGACATCTTGCCTGCAATGTTTTGTTTTGTTTTTTTTTAAATTCACGTTCTTTATTTATTTATTTATTTATTTATTTATTTATGACTGTGTTGGGTCTTCGTTTCTGTGTGAGGGCTTTCTCTAGTTGTGGCAAGTGGGGACCACTCTTCATCGCGGTGCGCGGGCCTCTCACCATCGCGGTCTCTCTTGTTGCGGAGCACAGGCTCCAGACGCGCAGGCTCAGTAATTGTGGCTCACGGGCCCAGTTGCTCCGTGGCATGTGGGATCTTCCCAGACCAGGGCTCGAACCCGTGTCCCCTGCATTGGCAGGCAGATTCTCAACCACTGCGCCACCAGGGAAGCCCGCCTGCAATGTTTTGATGAGAAATCTGCAGTCATCTTTCTCTTTCTCTGTACATAACATGTCTTTATTTGCTGACTGACTTTAGGAATTTCTCTTTATCACCGGTTTTGATCAATTTAATTATTATGTGTCTTGGTGTGATTTTATTCATATTTCTTGTGCTTGGGGTTCACTGAGTTTCTTGTAGGTTTATATTTTTCATCAAATTCGGAAAACCTTTTTAGCTGTTATTTCTTCAAATACTTTTTCTGCCCCCACATCTTTGGGGACTTTAATTACACCTATATTAGGCTTCTTAACGTTATCCCACAGCTTGCCAACACCTTTTTTATTTCTAAATTCTTTTTTCTCTCAGTGTTTTTGTTTTGGATAATTTTGTTTTGGATAGTTTCTATTCCTACGTCTTCAAGTTAACTAATCTTTTCTTCTGCACAGTCCTCTGAATGTCTAAGCTGCTATAAATCATCCAGTGTAATTTTCATCCCAAACATTCCAGTTTTCATGCCTAGAGGTTCGATTTGTCTCTTCTTTACCTTTTCCATGTCTTTAACTTTGGCAGCATATGAAATGCAGTTCAAAACTTTTAATGTCCATGGGACTTCCCTGGTGGTCCAGTGGTTAAGACTCCACACTTCCACTGCAGGGGGCGCGGGTTCAATCACTGGTTGGGGAACTCAGATCCCGCATGCTGTGCGGTGTGGCCAAAAAAACAAAAACAAAAAACAAAAAACCTTTTAATGTCCTTATCTGCTAATCCTAAAATCTGTGTCAGTTCTGGGTGATTTGATTGATTTTTCTCATCATGGGTCATGTTTTCCTGCTTCTTGACATGCCTGATAATATTTGATTGGATGCCAGGCGTTTTATCTTGCTGGGTGCTGGATATTTCTTTATTCCTATTCTTGAGCTTTGCTCTGGGAAGCAGTTAAGATACTTGGGAATAGTTTGGTCCTTTCTGGTCTTGCTTTTGCGATTTGTTAGTTCTGGAGCAGTGCTCAGTCTAGGGGCACTTATTCCTGCTAGTGAGGCAAGACCTTCCTGTGTATTCCACTCAGCGGCCATGAATCACAACCTTCCACCGTGGCTGGTGGGAATAGACACTATTCCTGGTACTGTTCCTTTAAAACCTTAGGACAGGGTCAGTCAACTTTTTCTGTAAAAGCTCAGATAGTCAACATTTTAGGTGTGGCTAAATGAATAATAAACAGATGGGTGTGGCTGTGTTCCAATAAAACTTTATTTATAAAATAGGCAGTGGGCCAGATTTGGCCCATGGGCTGGAGTTTGCCAATCTGTGCTTCAAGATGATTCCTTCCAAACCCTCAGTAATTTCCTTGCATGTATGTGCTGATCAGAACTCTGAACACTCAAGGGGGACCTTCTGCAGGTCTCTTGAGACCTGCTTCCTGGAGGACTCTCTCCAAAGGGGAGAACTCTAGATGCCCGGGTCCCCTGGTTCTCAGCTTTAGCTCCTCCACTCCAGGAGCTGAACAGGCTCTGAGTCCAGAGTTGAGGCAGTCCTAGGATACAGCTCACCCTGTCTGCTTCCCGTTGGTTGCTTGATACGTGATGTCTTGAGAACCGGTGTTTCATGTCTTTGAGTTTTTTTTTTTTCTTTTTGGCTGTTTCATGTGGAAGATGCCTGTCCTGCTTCCTGTTACCCCATCTTGGCTGAAAGTGGGGGCTGCTCAGCTGTTACGATTAAATTAAAAATTCTGTCCCTTCCTTGCACGACTCACAGTGCCTGATAGATCATCCTCAGAATCGCAGGAAGCTCTACTGGACAGAAGCCTAGAGGCTTGTTAGCCCTCCTTCCCATGTTAATTCACAGCCAAGGTGCATTCAAAAGGCTCACTCACCTCTTGCAAAAGAGACAGGTGGGCGGCCAGGAGAACAGTGGGAACTTGGTCCGGCAGCAGCAGCAAATCTGTACGGAAAGGCCTGGTTAGAGCCCAGTTTTGTCCAGAACTCGCCAGGCCCAGTCCTGCCCTCACCTGCCCCAACCCCGGGCTCCTCACCTTCCCCTTCTTCAGACTGCTGAAGAGCTCCTTATTCTGCAGGAACTTCTCCATCTCGGCCTTCACCAGCACACGGCGCACGTCCATCACCTCCTCCACCGTCAGAGCCAGGCTCTCCACGGGGTGGCTGAACTCCTGTGGCAGGAGGCCCGAGGGGCCGGTCTCAGGCTCTCAGGGCGTCTCCACAAGTTCCCCTCTTCCCTGAGGACCCTGGCACCTCCCTGGCCTTGGTCCACCAAGCCCAGCAGCTCCATAAAACGCCCCGCTCCTCAGCTCGGCCACGCCAGGGAGCCGTACTGCTCCCTAGGACTTCTCTGTGCACGGCTACAGGCAAGGGCTCTCTGACCGGCCCTGCCCACCCCACCGGTCAGCCCCCAGCCCGTCGATGGCCTCATTGCACATGTAACCCTTCAGCCCGTCCCACCTTCGTTTGCAGTGCTCCCGGACCTGAAGCATCTGCCTCCAGCCTTGCTCCCCACCAGCCGACACCAGGCCAGTCAAAGCCAGCCAGAGCCCCCAGGCCCACTGCCCCCCCTCCTGGAACCCTCCCCCGCTCCCACCTCCCTCCCAGCGCCAACCATCCACTGCGACTCCGGGTCTGCCAGTCAGGTGGTTGCACCTATCCACGTCGTCATAACCGCCCGGCCCTTTGGGCCGCCATGGCGAGTACACCCTTTCCTAGCCCCCAGGGGAACAGTCCTGTGTTCTTAGCACAGAACTCCATCTCTCAAAGCGTCAGTTCCTCTTCTATAAAGCGGGGCATTTCAGCTCCACTGAGAGGACGCAGTGCCTGGCGCCCGGAATTGAAACGTTAGCTACCAAGATGAGGCGGCATGGGAGGCACCAGAGGCTGGTGGGAGTTGGACAGTGTTTATGGGTCAGACTTTCAGGATTGTCCTATTTAGGCTTGTTGGTCAGCTGCTACTGTGTGGCATCAGGTGAGTCTGGGACCCCGTGTTCTTCTCTGACCAGAAGCGTCCAGGTCTTCTGGCTTCTGATTTCTGTTTCTAGTAGCCTGGTGGTGCTGTTTATATTTGAACAATTCCCCTCTAAACCTTACAGATGTTACACTAACTGCACACGTTGCCAAGAGATCTCAAGCTGGGTGCTGGGCAGATTGGGCTGAGCACATACTCAGGGCAGAGGCAAGGCCACTCAAGTTCTCGGGTTTGAGAGCCAAGCCGCTCGGAAGGGAAACACTTACGGGACTTGCTATTCAAACACGTCCCCCGAATCCTTGACATCCCTGCTGTCAAGAAGTGGCCCCCTGAGTAGGACTCAGTGACTCATTTGTACTGAACGGATAAGGCGGAAGTGACAGTGTGTCCCCTCCGAGACTGGGTCATAAAGACACTGGCTTCCTCCTGCCTCCCGGATCGCTCACCCCGGGGGGAGCCATGCTGCGAGGGCACTCAGGCAGCCCCGGGGAGAGGCCACACGGGAGGAGCTGAGGCCTCCTGCCCACAGCCGGGGGAGGAGCCTCCTTGGAGGCGGGTGGAGCCTTCAGGTGAGGCGGGAGCCCTGCCGACACTGCAGCTGCAGCCTCGCTCGAGTCCGAGCCAGGGCCGCCGGGCCGAGCCACTTCCGGGTTCGGGACCCACAGAAACTGTGAGATAATAAATGTGTTGTTGTAGCTGCTAAGTTTGGGGGTGATTTTTTTACACGGCAAAAGACACCTAATACAGGACTCAGAGGGGAAAGCGTGCCCTTCAGTTGGGGAGTATTAACAGTAACACGACCTTAACTTTCCAAAGCCTTTGAACATCTGTTCTCACTTGAGGCTCTTGGTAAAACTTCAAGGAAGCGATTATGACAACCACACCCTGGACGTTCCTCCACACACCAGCAAGGTGCCCTGTGGCCCCCCCAGGCACTTCACTGCTCTCATCCCATTTGATAAAATCATGCACCAAGGTTCAGGTCCAAGTGGGGACCTCAAAACAGCAGCAACTGTTAGCTCTTCACAATGAAAAGTCAGACAAAATTCACAACCAATGAAACTGAGGCGCAGCGAGGGAACAGCACAGAGTCGAGACCCGAGAAAGTGCTCTCTGGTGTCACCACGCTGCCTTCCAGGCACAGGGCGCTGGGCTTCTCGCCTGTCCTGACCCCCCAGAGATGGAACTGGGCTGTCCCCTTAGCAAGGCCCTTCTCCGGCCCGGGGGGCTGCGGTGCCCAGAAGGTCCAGGGGGTGGCAGCAAAGACCAACCTGCCCAGATGGGGTGGCTGGAGCGGGGACCCCACTCGCCACTGAGGGGAGCCCTCCCCACCCCGGAGCCCAGCAGGCGCACCACCCCATCACAGCCACCCTGGCCGACAGCGCCTCCCTCACTCACCAGCCACCGGTGATTGGCGTCTGGGGCCTTGGAGGCCCCAGGCCTGTCGACTGAGCCCAGGTCACTGTGTGGCGGGGAGCTGGGGTCAGGCCGGGACTGGACGCTGACAGAACCTGGTAGAAGAGCCGGGGGCTGTCAGGACAACCTGCAGGAGTTCTGGCGTCGGACAGCTGTGCCCAGGGAGCGGGAGATGGCCCTCCAGGCAGCAGGAGATGATGGTGGGGTGGTTTCCTGGGGATGAGGAGTCTAGTAGAGGACACGTCACCCACAGCGAGGGCCTGTGCAGTGCGGCAAGCCAGAGGGGCCCATATCTGAGCCCCACGATGGGGCCGTGGCAGCCTTGGTCAGCCCCCCTCACCACACTTTGCCTGGAGACCCAGAGGGGCAGAGAGGGTCGGAGGGGGAAGAGGGGCAAGAGGGGGTCCACCTCCACCACGGGGGGACAGTGAGGTACGGAATCCCTGGCCTGGACCTCTTCACACCAGGAGTCATAGCCACTAAATGAGACCATCCCGAGAGGGGCCAGAAAGCAACACGGGGGCTCAAGGTGACCTTGAGGGGAGAGAAGGGGGCCTGGCCACGTCTGGTGGGAGGCACTGGGCGGGGTGGCAACCCTGTGACCCGGGGCACTTGGTGGGGCCCAGTCTCCACCACGGAGGGGACCAACTAACCCTGCGTGGCCAGCAGAACCGTACCGTCCTGCGCGCTGACCGACAGGGAAAGGGCGGGGCTCGTGACAAAGCCCAGGGCACCGGTCAGGCTCCAGAGTGGTGTGTGCTACTCTGTGGGCACGTCTCCATTGACAGAAAGACTAGGCGGATCTATCAATCGTCCATCCATCCAGCTTTCTTTCTATACACCAATATGTCAACAGCAATTATCCCCAGGTAATAGAATCGTGGGAACTTTTTTTTAAAGCTTCACAATGAACATGGATTGCTAATTTCATAACGTTCTAGAAGGTGGGGGATGGCTGCCTGGGTGATCAATACCCTCCCTGCAGGTGCGAGCTCCCTGTACCCTCCGAAGCCGCTGGGACCGGGCAGGGGCAAAGGGCGCCGCAGGAGGGTGTCCAGGGAAGGGAGGGCAGCACCCACCCGGCTCCTGGGCGCTGGGCGTCCAGGACTGCACGCTGCCCGCACGCGGCCGAGCCGGCTCCAGGTCTCCAGGGGGCTGCAGGCCAGAGGTCACCTCGCTCCGGAGCTGGGCCAGGTCGTGCTCCGAGAAAGAGCGGTCTCGCCTCAGTGTCACCTCCGCACACGGCGACTCTTCCTCCTGCGAATACACCAGCCCGGCACCGCCCTGACCTCTCTGCCCGCCAGCGCCTCCTGCCTGCCCTTGGGCTGAGGTGTCGGGCACAGGGGCCTCCGCTACACACTGCCCAGGCCAGGGGGGAGGCGGGTGCCTCGAAAACCAGACCCTGGTCTGCGGCCCCTGGAAAGCCCTGGGAGGGCAGGTCTGGGGCAGGTGGGGCCCGTGGACATGGCCACCATCCTGGTCTCTGGGCTCAGAAGGCAGCAGCCAGGATGCAGAGGCCCACTGGGACATGCTGGCTTTTCACCTCCGAGGGGGGCTGCCCAGCTTCCCAGCCCCAGGAGGACGGAGCGCTCTGCTTTAGACCTTTTTGTGCAGAGGCCACAGTGGCTCAAGGCCACCGTCCCAGTGACCCTTCTGAGCCACCAAGATGGGAAAGGGTCCCTGAGCCCGGCCATGCTTGCCCGCAGGGCAGACCCAGCCCCACAGCAGGACACCAGCTTCACAGCAGGGCACGCCCCACAGAGCTGGACGCCGGACACTGGCTGTGTCCTTGCCCCCTCCCTCCTCCCCCTCCCCCCCACCTCCCCTCCCTCCCCTCCCTCCCCTCCCTCCTCCCCCTCCCCCCTCCTCCCCCTCCCCCCCCCCTCCTCAGTCTCTCTTCAGGAACCCGTGGGCTCTGACCTCGGATATGTTCATCTCCTCCATCTCAGCCAGCGTGGGCGCCTTGAGCAGGACTCGGGGCCGCGGGCGCTGGGCACTACTGCCGGCATCCGTGACGGACAGGTTGATGCAGGAGCTGGACTTGACGTCCCCAGAGCAGGCGTTGAGGATGCAGGGCAGAGAGCCGAACCCTGGGGCAGGCAGCAGGTGAGGCAGGACAGGACAGGACGGGTTGGGGGGTGGAGGGGAGGCAAGGGGCAGGGGAGGGGGTGTCCCGTGCTCACCCCGCCCGTCCCAGTGCCTGCCCTCCACGGGGCGCAGCCTGCGTTCCTGCTTGATCTCCTCCAGGATCTTCTCGTGCAGCGTTCTCTGTTTCTGGGGTAAGGGGCGAAGCCTTCTCTCTGAGACCTGCAAGGGGTGTGGCAGCGCCAGGTGGGGGCCGACTCCCAAGCTGGGGAGGAACCCTGCATGAGGAATCCGGAGCCCGCGGCATCACAGGGGCGGACGTGGAGGCCCTGTGTGCTCCTGGGGCAGTGAGCGCCCCAGAACCAACCTTCCAAACGCCCCAAGGGAGCCGGTACCTGCTTCAGCGGAGGCCGGGAGCGGATGAAGTCCAGGATAAGTTCATGGGCATCCTTCTTCACCCTGGGAGGGATGTCCCCGTTGACCTGTGTGTGGGGTGAGGGCAGCAGGGCTAAGGGCCCATCTGCCAGGGCTGTGGCCTTGAGAGGGGCTCATGCAGCCACGGGCAGCGCCTGGGCCTCACTCCAGCCTCCCTCTCAGCGGCTGTGTGGCCGTGGCCTTCAAGGCCTGACCACGAGCTTTCCCTGCATCTCAGATTCTTCATGTGGAAATGGGGGTCAGTGGCACCACCTCATAGGGTTGTCATAACAATGAAATTAACTCGCACGTTTAAGATTCTCAGCGATGCTGGCACACAGCGAGGGCTATGTGAGCGTTAAATGGGACGATCCTGCAGCCTCAGCTCCTGCCCCTGGTCCCCTTCTCCCTGCCCTTGTCACACTGTGTCCCTGAAAGGACCGTGAGCCATGTGACTCCGGGCCATGTCTGCCCCAGTTCAGTGGCCAGCACACCAAGCAGGGGCTCCAGCGAGCAGAGGGGGCTGAACGTGGACCCCCTTCAACATGGCTTACCATGACCTAGAGAGGCCCACCATGACCTTGAGGGGCCCACTATGACCTTGAGTGGCCCACCATGACCTTGAGGGGCCCACTATGACCTCGAGTGGCCCACCATGACCTTGAGAGGCTCACCATGACCTTGCGCAGCTTGTAGTTCCTGGCGCGGATGTCCTGCATCAGCATCTCGAAGGGGGTGAGCTGGAACTCTGTGGGCAGGGAGTTGAACTCCTGCTCCTGCACCTTCTTCAGCTTCACCCCGCGGCGGAGCTCCCGCATGAGCTGGACCCAGAGTCGGGCCTGGGCCCCCGAGAAGATGAAAATGGCCCTTAGCCCCGGGCAGGGCTCCCGGGCTGTGCCCCGGGCCAGCGGGGGCCACGGCTTACCCAGTCCGTGCGTCCCAGGCTGTTGAGCTCCATCAGGGGCTTCTCTGACTGCGGCTCGTCCTCCCGAAGCTTCTGCAGCATCTGTAAGTCCAGGAGAAATGGGAGAACAGCAGCCGTGGGGATGTGGGCCCTGCTGGTCTGTCCCCCTGGGGACGCTCGTGTACCACATGGGCTACTAGCCCACCAGCTAAAAAAGGGACAAGTGGGCATTTTGGACAAGGCTTTGGGGCTCAGAAAGCTACCTGGGGGAACCAAGCCATCAGCCTTGGAGCCACACGGGAACACTTGTGTCCCACTGGCTACCTGTGGCCGCATCTCCCAGGCAAGGGCAGAGGAGAAAGCACAGCCTCCACACGGCACCACACAGTACCTCCTGGCTGCAGTAGAATCTGCCCCCTTCCCTCACTGACCCACACCCCACCCGCCCACCCCCAGGCACCGCGTCTTCCACAGACAGCAGACGCAGGCGTGGAGGCCACGCCCTCATCCGGGAAGGGCTTCAGACCTCAGCTCACAGGGCCCCTGGGCCCCACGCACACCCACCCTCATGGGACACCCTCGGCGCTTCTCTGCACACGATCCCACCTGCAGTTGTACGTTTATCTGCTGCTTTGATTGTTGTCTGAATGGTTGGCTCCGTGAGGCCAGAACCACGTTTTCTGTTTTCGCTTTTATTTTCTTATCTTAGTGTTTCTGGCTCCTAGCACTGTGTGACACATGCTAGGCCTTAAACATCGGTTGAAGGAATAAATGAATCAATAAATGGGTAGTTGGGTGGGTGGGTGGACGGCCGAGAGGGTGAGTTACTCAGCAGGTCCAGGCAAACAGTCACAGGGACGTATTTCACGAACTGGGAAGAATGCTGCCCTCATGGTGAGGGCCCAAGCAGGATGCTGGGGATTGTTAGGTAGCTGTCCTACGCTGAGAATGTGGGAAGAAGCTGCTAGGTTCGTTGCCCTGGATCTTGGCAGCAGCTGGGGCTCTGCTCTCACCAATTTCCACCCTGGAGAAGCAGCTGCCTTTGGCGCACAGCCTCGCCCACCCCATCCCCCAAATCAGACAGAACTGGTTACCCTGGCTTTCACCCCAAGCCACTTGCCAAACCACTTTGGGACGCTCTAGAAAACTCTGCCAAGTCTCTGAGAAGCACAAGGTGTGTGATTCTAAAAATAGACCTGCGTGTGACCTGGCGGTCTCCGCAAAGGGCATGAAGGTGGGTCTCCTGTCCTGCCTGGAGTATCTCTACCTGCCCCCTGAGTCGGCTGTTTCTGCCCCAAACGCCAGCCCAGCTGCGCCCCACCAACAGCCTCCCTCTCACCACCTCCTCCAATTTCCCGGACTTCTCTTGGGTCAACTGCTTGAAGTCTAGAGCTGTTTGCTCCTAAAACAAAGAGCTTTTATTGCCTGGGTAAGGAATTGACCTCAGCAACAGGACAGGTGACAGAAAAGCATTAGGGCCATCCACAATGAGAGCACTGCGGGCATCTCTGAGATGCCGGGGAAGCGTGGGGAGGGAAGAAGGGGGATGGGGCTTCGGAGGCACAGGCTGTGCAGAGGGACCACCCCCCCTTGGGCTAGGATTGGGCTGCAGATGAGGGCCAAGTGGCTCAAGCAGCATCTGAATTGTCCTGCGCTGGGTCCCAGGCCCATCGATCAAAACAACCCTGAGAGCCTGCTCAAGCTCAGGGCCAGGGAAGCTGTGCAGGAACGCTTCCTGGTCAGAGGAAACGAGAGACACATGCCCACAAAGGGCCAGGGTGGAATCAGGGACCAGCATCAGTTAATTCCAAAAATACCTCCTGACCTCTCCAAAATCTCTGTTTCTTCTCATCTGTGAAATGCTGGTGGAAGGCAGGGGTCCCTGTGGGCTGTGACCCCCGTTTCAAGGAAACACCTCAGTTCCCGCCAAGGGAGAGGCTGGGAGAGCTGGGGCGGAGACTGTCACCTCCTGTGACTTTGAGACCACGAAGAAGCAGAGCAGCCCCGGGAGAAGGCCAGCTGGGAGCCGGGTCAGGCCCCCTCTGCTCTGTACTAGCTGTGGCGTGGGGCAAGGACACAGCCCCTCAGAGGCTTTCCAACTGCTCATCTGGGAAAAGGGTGATAACCACGGAGGGAGGTGGAGGGGAACAGCAGACTGTCACCAGCAGGGCAAACACCTGGGCGAGTGTCCTCTCACTGAACTGCCCACCTCCCCAAAGCTCCAGCATGCTGGCACCTCTGCATGGGTCCTGGGCCGCCCTCTGCACCCTATTTTCAGAAGGAACCATCACCTGGGCAGGTGAGCCGGAGGCAGGACTCACAGCCCCTTTTGCAGATGTAAACATGGGGATCAGGGAAGTTAATAACTAACTTAGAGGCAACAGGAGTGAGGTCACAGGGTAAAGGTGCCACTTAGGTAAGTTTCTGAGCCTCAGTTCCCTCCTGTGCAAAACCGGGTAAGCAGGAGGTGTGCGGGTTAAGCTAAAACCTGCAAAGCGTTCAGGGCAGCCCCACACAGAGTGAGCTGCGAGCAGAGGATTTCCACGCCCTGTGGACCGACAGAGGGACACAGGGAAGGAGGCAGGGACCGGGGACTGGCAGCCTGGCCCCGCCCACCTGGCCCCGCCTCTGCGGGTGGAGGCGCCTTCACGGCCCCACCCCTTGCTCCACCCGCCCCCACGTGCTCCGCCTGCCGCACCCTCAGCCCCTCCCAGACGCCCCCACGTCCTTGGTCCCTACGGCCTGGTTCCCCCCCCTCCCCGAGTCTCCACTCACCTCCTTGGCCTCCCGGACCCTGGCGAGGAAGGCGCGCAGCTCCAGCGTCTCCACGAAGAGTGCGCGGCACACGGCCTGGTAGTGGGTCTGAGCGCCCCGGGGCTCGGTCAGGCGCGCGGCGCACAGGCGCATGGCCTGCGTGAAGGTGCGCACGGCGCGGGGGCCGCCCTCGGCCTCCTCCTCCTCCTCGGGGGCCCCGTAGCCCTCGTCGGCTGCCCCGCCACCGCCATCGTCGTCGCAGTCGCTGTTGGCCATGAGGTCGATGAGCCGCTCCAGCTGCGGGCTGAGCTCGCGCTCCTCGTGCTCTGCCAGGCCCCAGTCCAGCGCGCGGTAGATGGCGAAGCCCAGCGACTGAACCACCTGCGGGACAGGGGCCCGCGGTCACAGACAGCCAGGGAGGGCACACACGCACGGGAGGGGTGCCGGGAGGGGGCCGGCGGCGGGCCTGAGTCCCAGCCGCCGCAGGAGGAGGTCACCACCGCGCGGCTTCTAATGGTGAAATGGAACAGCAGCTGTCCTCCCTGGGGATGCGCCCAGGGTCACCCAGACGGGGAACAGCGTGCTCCCCAAGCAGCACAGCCACTGTGGAAGACTGTGTGGCAAGTTCTTGTAATCCAACACGCT
The DNA here is from genome assembly GCF_965194805.1 of Balaenoptera borealis. Classification (NCBI taxonomy): domain Eukaryota; kingdom Metazoa; phylum Chordata; class Mammalia; order Artiodactyla; family Balaenopteridae; genus Balaenoptera; species Balaenoptera borealis. Next base: position 264,322 of record NC_138878.1, read on the forward strand.
TTTACCGCGGGGCTGCAGCTCCTCTCTGGGGAACTGAACCAAGAGAGAGGAAAAACGTGTCTCCTCACAAGTCGTGAGCTGGGCAGCCGTGTGGAGCCCTGACCCCCGTGCACAGCCCAGGCCAGAACTCCAGGCTGCTGGGCTCCGCATACACGGAGCTCTAAGCAAGACAAATCGAATCTACAGTCACCAAGGGCCGGCCCGTGGCCCCCAGCCGGCATGGGGGGTGGAGGTTGGAGGAGCACAGGAACTTGCGGGACGCTGGAAAAGGTCTGTATTCTTGAGTGCAGCGTTGCGTACGTGGTGTACACATTGGTCAGAACTCACCAAATGAAAGCTTACCCCAACAACTTTGTTAAAAAAAGACAGAGAGGCAACCTAATGAAACGTTAGCTTTTCATATGCTGTAACAGCATATTTTAAATCAGAGGAGAAACACTAGCTTATTCGATAAAGCTTGACACTGGAACTCACAAAAAGCGAGATCCCCTCCCTTAAGTATTTTAAGCTGCATGTAAATTTCAATGTATGTAAATTTAAGCTGAAAAAGAAAAACCTAAAAAATAATTGTACCTGAGTACGGGGAGCAGGGTGGGGTCACCAGGGGGCAGGTGCGGAGGGAAGGGGCGGGGCCCGCAGGGAACAGGTGTGTCCTTAGCTGTGGGGCCCACCATGCTATTCTGCTGGCTTTGTATATGCTTGAAATTCTTTCTCCATAATGTTTTTTTTAAATTTATTAATTAATTTATTTATTTTTGGCTGCATTGGGTCTTTGTTGCTGCGTGCGGGCTTTCTCTAGTTGTGGCGAGCGGGGGCTACTCTCAGTCGCGGCGTGCGGGCTTCCCACTGCGACGGCGTCTCTTGTTGCGGAGCATGGGCTCTAGGCACGCGGGCTTCAGTAGTTGTGGCACGTGGGCTCAGTAGTTGTGACTCGCGGGTTCTAGAGCAGAGGCTCAGTAGTTGTGGCGCACGAGCTTAGCTGCTCTGCAGCCTGTGGGATCTTCCCAGACCAGGGCACGAACCTGTGTCCCCTGCATTGGCAGGCAGATTCTTAACCACTGTGCCACCAGGGAAGTCCCATAATAAGTTTTTTTAAAAGTGGATTAGCACATTAGGAATCTGAGTCCTGCGGTAGAGAGACCTCTTCACTCTGCTTTCAATTTTACTTGGCGAGGAACCCTGTTTGCACAGACTACCATTAACATCTAGGAATCCAGGTTCTGTGGAAGATGGTCATCTGTCCCAGTGCCGTGTGCACCCGACAGTCCCTGCTCACACAGTGGCCCTGGGACGCGGGTCTGCTTGACAGGGAGGCACCGAGGGGAAAGCAGTTCCATGCCAGCCAGTGGCGCAGCTGAGCATAAGAAATAAGAATAAGGAAGCTGGACTTCCCTGGTGGCGCAGTGGTTAAGAATCCGCCTGCCAACGCAGGGGACAGGGGTTCGAGCCCTGGTCCAGGAAGATCCCACATGCCACGGAGCAACTAAGCCCGCGAGCCACAACTACTGAGCCCGTGTGCCACAACTACTGAAGTCCGTGCGCCTAGAGCCCGTGCTCCACAACAAGAGAAGCCACCGCAATGAGAAGCACGTGCACTGCAATGAAGAGTAGCCCCCACTCACAGCAACCAGAGAAATCCCGCGCACAGCAACGAAGACCCAATGCAGCCAAAAATAAATAAATAAATCCTTAAAAAAAAATAAAAATAAAAAAATAAGGAAGCTGCATCCAGTGTGCACGGCGCTTTGTTTTTGTGTTTGAAACTGCTTTTGTGGTTTCCCTTGAGGACAACGATGCAAAAGATACACACACACCAAAATGACAACAGCTCTTTGCCACTTAACCTTGCCACAAGCCTTGAGGTAACCTCTCGTTTCACAGGTGGGGCAGAGACACAGAATGGCACAGAATGGCCGCGCTGGCCTGGGGGTCGGGTTGGCCTGCAGCCTCTGCCCTGACCTCGTGCCACGGACAGAGCTGCACCCTCACCAGGCACCAGGCCACCTGGCCTCCCGGGCCCTTCTGGCCTCTCCTCTCCTTTCCTGTGATCCCACCCCCCTGGGCCCCAAGGGAGTGGGCTGGAGCAGAGCTGAAGGACAGGTGCGAGTGTCAGTGCTGTGCAGGGGACAGGGCACAAGAACAGACCTTCCCTGTCCTGCAGAAACGCCTCAGAAGACACCCTGAGCCTGGAGGGGGCGTAGGGGCGTCAGCCTGGCTCGGGACACCGGACGCGTGGGAGGAGCAAGGCCCCAGTGGGAGAAAAGTTCCAGCAAAAGTCAACAACGCTCCCAGCCTGGAGGTGTCTTATCTCTGCCTCAGGAGGCAAGGGTCAGACCTGGCTCCAAGTCGCACCCTAGAACCATGAGTCAGAGGCCCGAAGGCCGGTCACGTCCCACAGGTGACCGAAGGGCCAGGCCATGGCGGGTGGAGTCCCTGTGGCAGTGGGATCTCCAGAAAGCGCCTGGATGCTCCGCAGGACGGGTGGGTGGGCGAGGGCCGCACTCCACACAAATTTCCAGCGGTCCTGTCGTGCCCCAGAGGTGGGGGCCAGGAAGGAGACGGTGGGGGGAGTGAACTCCACTGCCGGCCCCCCGGGGGGGCCTCACAGCCCCTGCCACGCACAGGGGTGGCCCTGACCCAGTCTCTCCGAAGGAGGCCACTGTGCCCCATGGGGTGGGGCAGGCAGCAAAGCTCCCCTGCTCCAGCGCAGCCCAGCCTGCCGCCCGCCCAGCCTCCCCCCGTCCTCCTGGGCGCAGGCCCGTGCGGGCATCACATCAGTGAAAGGGTTAACTCCACTGCAGCCTCTTATCTGATAGCTGCTCCTTAAAAGCTTCCCAAAGGCAAAGACCACCGGCTTCCCCAAAAGGAAAAATCTGGGCAGCCGGCCAAGAGTCTCAGAACCCTGGGCCCCGCCTGCCCGGGCAGCGTGGGAACCAGGCACCCGCAGGCCCAGTGGGCCAGCCCCAGGGACCGGCCCGAGTAACTGAAGGGCCAGTGTGAGAACCTACGCAAACAGCACAGGAGACTGCCCTGCCCCACTTCCTCGGGCGGGGCTCTCGGGTTGATTTATGAGGCTCCAGGCAGAACAGTGCAGACTGGACCCCTACATACAAAGTTCCTTGTAAATATTTTCAAAACTGCTAACAAGAGGCCTCCTTTGGAGCGGGAGGTCGTGAGCACGAGTCTAGTCGGGGCCTGCGGGCAGCAGGGCAGCCCCGGCAGTGGGAGCCGGGCTGAGCAGTGAAATCGGTTCTTGAAAACACGTGGCTGCGTTTTTCCCCCTCAAATTCCAGAAAGCGGTATAGCACAGAGTTCACAGCAATCCTATGGGAAATCCACGTTGTGTAAACAGCAGGGTATCCACCCCAGCCAGAGGGGATAGCTAATCACTGACGTTATTAAGAATTGCCAGCACGTGGCGATGAGAAAAAGTCAGAAGACTTGGGGATGGTTTTATTACTGTTTCTAAACTCTACACAGCAAACCATACAGCCTCTTTTGGCCTGTGCCCACACCCTTGCTCTAACACTGTGTTTAATATATAAATATGTATTTGCACAAAACTGTTTTTTTGTAAGGCAGGAGAATGATAAACATCAAATTCAATTACCTGGGGGCGGGCAGATGGGACGGGAGACACAGGAAGAGGTCCTGCCGGTGAGGTTTGCGTTCTGGGTTGGGTGGACGCTCCAGGACATTGGTTGTGGGCTGCTTTTCCTGTTTGTCCCCCAGACCCAATTCCTGTCCAACACTCTGTGACCAGGGAGCCCCGGAGACCACATCACCTTTGCCCTCTCCTCCCTCGGGTCAGTGGGAGGCCCCTCCAGGAGCCCGGGGGTCGCAGGGGAGAGGGAGGTGGGTACATCACTTCCCCTGAACTTCAGGCCCACCGAGTCCACACCACCCTGGCGGGCTCCCCCATCACCGCCTGCCCTCTGGGCTCAATCTCCCCATCAAGCCTTTCCACTAAGCCACTGAGCATTTATCTGCGTCCTGCCTCACGGGAACAACTGTATAACTTTATGTGCGATATACAAGACACCTAACTTTAACGTGTAAAGTTTGTTTGTAAAGTACCTGGGCTTCCGAGCTGGCCGGTGACACCATCGCTGTGGACTCTGCAAGGGGAGAGAAGAGGCAGTCAGGACCGGCTTCAGCGGCCCCGGGACCCGACACACGGGGCCGGCCCCCGCCCCCCACTGCCCCCCCCCCCCCACCGGAGCACACAGCGCATCGCCCAAGGTCTCCATCGGAAACCAGAAAGCTGAGCCATCAGCCACTGGACGGACACCGACAAGGCCCAGCTCCGGGCTGGACACCAGGCGAGCCGTGCAGCCCTGCCCCAGGGGCGGAGGGTCGGCTGGCAAAGACAGCCCCTGCTCGCCCCGTACAGCGACCACTCAGAGAGGAGCAGCCAACAGGGCCACGGGGTCCATCCCGCCCCCTTGGGAAGCAAGGCTGGGGGCACAAGTGAAAGGGGAGAGAGGAAGTAGCCAGGGGCCAGCTCGGGTCAGCCAGGCCCAGGGAAAGCCCTCACGGTCGGAAGCCGCACACCCCCAAATCAGAGCTAGATGAGAAACCCAGACGCAGTGGAAAGGGCAGGCCTTGCTCCAGAGTTCCCAACAGCTGCGCTGGGTCAGCTGGCATCTGGCCACCACCTCTGGATTTGGGGATTTCTCCCCAGACTGTCTCTGCCAGAGATTCAGAGTCTCCGGGACGAAACCCAGGTGCTGAACTGGGCTCTAGGTATTTTATTATGTTTATCATTAAACATGGCACTGAGTTGGCATGTTTACAAGTACTCAGTTGGGTAACCGGTGTACAGCCCAGGAGGCAGATGGTTCTTGTACCCATTTCACAGATGAGGAAACGGATGCCCAAGGGAGTGAGCTCGTTGGCCCCAAGGTGTCACAGCTAGTAAGTGGTGGTGCCGGGTGTGGCCAGGCTGGGGGATCCCAGAATCTATGCTCCAGTCACTCCCTGAGCCACCCCCAGGCCTCCCAAGGGGCCAGGCTGGACGAGACACAGAAAACCCACCTCCTTCCACCACCTGCCTTGAATAAGGCACGCAGAACTGTGTTAGGGTATGAAGTTTAGCTGCCTTAAATTGAGGTGGATAAAAAACACAAACCGTGCAATTCTCTGCTAAGTGAACCTGCTAACTCTGCAAATATTTTCAAAATGCCATCAAGAGACCGGAAGACTGCCAAAGATAAAGCGCGTTTGTGTCGGGCTGATCCATTAAATAATGGAAGACGCTGCACCCCCAGCATCAGTGGAGTTAATGCAACAGTGAGCATTAACTCCCAGTGAGCAGCTGGGCATATACAGGTGTTGGATGGTCAGTAAAAGCCTGTAGCTGTGAATGGGGGCCATGGAAGGTGCAAGGGATCACACTTGATAAAGGTGCTTCCCGGAGGTGCCAGGGCCCCGAGTTTCCCTGATTTCAAGGGGGCAGGGGGCAGCCAGCCCTCAGCGCCCATCACAACCCAGCACGGTCTGGTAGGTGAGTGTTCACCAACCCAGTTGTATTTTAAGTCGCACGGACTCGGGGGCCCCGCGGTGGTTCCGTGCCCAGCGCTTTGCTGCAGAGCTAACAAGTGACTTACCGTGGCTTCAGTCCACAGACTCCTTGTGGAGGCTGGCGCCACGGCTCCCTCTTTACAGAGGAGGAAACTGAAGCTCAGAGAGATACAGAGATTGACCGAGACCACACAGCTAACAAATGGTGGAGCTGGGGCTTGCAGGCGGGGCTGACACAGTGGTGGGCGCCCTGGGCTCAGCTCAGGCTCATCTGCCCAGCTACCGGGGTGCCAACTCCAGGCCACCTCCTCCTTGACTGGGCCGTACCCGGAGGCCACACTCCCTCCCAGGAGTCTAACAGGATCACAGCGAAACCCTAGCACCTGACACTCACTGGCGTGTCTGCTTAGACGGCCACGTCCTGGGACCAGAGCAACCAGTGCCCGGTGCTCCCTTTGTGGGAGCCACACAGATACCTCGGCCCCCACAGCGTGGCCCTGGCACTGAACCGTTGATGCCGTCCCGGGGACCGAGGACCTCTTCTGCCTGAAGACCTGGGTAGCAGGAGGGGGCCCTACAGTGGCAGAGAGGTTGGGCTGCATCCCCCATGAGCCAAGTCTCCAGGCCACACGGGTCCCCCAGGGACCCCAAAGACCTGAAGCCTCTTCTAGAAGCACGGGGCAGAACTGGCAAAGGGCCGGGTGGGCTGAGCTTACCGTGGGGTCATTTGTCATGTGACCCCAGGCACAGGCATCTCACAGGTGTCCCAACAGGGAACACAGCTTGTCGAGGGACTGCCTTCCTGTGAGGTAATCCTTGCTCAGAGGTGAGACTAAATCTCAGTGCCAGCTACAAGCACAGCAGCTCACACAGTCACACTCTTCCCGCGCACGCACGCACGCACGCACGCCCACCTGCCCCAGGCAGTGCCTTCAGCCCTCGCCCCCATTTTCTGAAGGGGGTGCTTGGTGTCCTCTGCAGCGGAGGATGTTTCCCATCAAGAGCTGTGCAGTGGAGCAGCGCCCAGGCCCCTGCCTCCTGCAGTCCTGCTCTGGGCCCATCACGTGAACCTGCGGGAGCTGCTTCCCCAGCTGTGCCTGGGGAGGGGCACATGGGACCGGGATCAGGACAGCCCACGAGCCAGTGCCTCCTGGGCCACGTATGTCCCAAGGCTCCCCAAACATCCACACGGCCTCTGGGGCAGTTGCTATCAAACCCCCACTGCACAGAGAATGAAACTGAGGCACCCAGAGGCCTAAGTAACTTCCCAAGGTCAGGCAGCGGTGGGCGCAAGCTAAGGCTGAGTCTACTCGCCAGCCCTGTCCCCACCTCTCCCCGAGGGTGACTGCATCGCTGCTTTGCTTCCTGAACCTCGGTTTTCTCGTCTGTACGATGGGCTCACAGCAGCGCTTCCCTCGCTCCCCGTCTCCCAGGATGGCAAGGTGGAGCCGCTGCATCCCCGCACCATGTCTCGACTGTGTGACCCTCACGGGAGCAAAGGGCCCGGGAGGACCCCTGCATGACAGCAAGGGTGCGTGGCAGCTTTGGTGGGGGGTCAAGGAGCAGGAGACAAAAGCCATACGGGAAGGACCTGGTTGAAAGAAAATGTTTCAACCAGAAATACTCTGGCTGCCAGGAGGAGATTCAGGGAAGTATGCTCTCCTCGGAAGCAGGATTTCATCTTTCCAGCCAGTCTCTACTCACCTCTCACTGCTGGACACTCAGCCCTCACCTGTACGTCCGTCTGTGTGGAGAGCCATTTAAAAAGACACAGGTGGGACTTCCCTGGTGGCGCAGTGGTTAAGAACCCGCCTGCCAATGCAGGGGACATGGGTTTGAGCCCTGGTCCGGGAAGATCCCACATGCCACGGAGCAGCTAAGCCCGTGCACCACAACTACTGAGCCTGCACTCTAGAGCCCACGAGCCACAACTACTGAAGCCCGCGCGCCTACAGCCCACGCTCCGCAACAAGAGGAGCTACTGCAATGAGAAGCCCACGCACCGCAATGAAGAGTAGCCCCCGCTCGCCGCAACTAGAGAAAGCCCGCGTGCAGCAACTAAGAGCCAACACAGCCAAAAATAAATAAATAAAAACTTTTAAAAAGATATAGGCAAGGGCTTCCCTGGTGGCGCAGTGGTTGAGAATCTGCCTGCCAATGCAGGGGACACGGGTTCGAGCCCTGGTCTGGGAGGATCCCACATGCCGCGGAGCAACTGGGCCCGTGAGCCACAATTGCTGAGCCTGCGCGTCTGGAGCCTCTGCTCCGCAACAAGAGAGGCCGCGATAGTGAGAGGCCCGCGCACCGCGATGAAGAGTGGCCCCCACTCGCCGCAACTGGAGAGAGCCCTCGCACAGAGACGAAGACCCAACACAGCCGAAAATAAAAATAATAAATAAATAATAAATTTAAAAAAAAAATTAAAAAAAAAAAAAAAAAAGATACAGGCAAGCTACAGAGACAGTCCCTGGTCACTCAGGAGGCGAACTCCCAGTGAGGCCCAGCAAGTCCACTTTGAGGCCCGGAGCCCACGGGACACGCAGGGTTGCCTGGAACACCAGGGGTCCAACTTCAGCTCCGGGGGACATGCTGGGCCAGGAGACGTGGGGAGGGGCATCTCCAGTGAGCACAGGCGGCCCCACGTACACACACAGTGACAGCAGCACAGGACAGCAGCGGCAGGGGCGGAAAGAGCAGCACGCGTGTCTGTCTGTGTGCACAGGTCCCTGGGCCCAGGGTGATGTGGGCTCCGTACTGACGTTCCCTCATGAGTCCTCCCCACTCCCTGGGCACGTGCCACTCTCAGCCCAGTTTATGCAGGAGGAGTGGGGGCCCCAGCACTGCTATTTCTCCACCTGCTGGGCTGGAGGTAAAGAGGTAGATAGAGAACTGGGCCCCATGAAGCTCATGACACAGGGATGCCAAGGTCCAACGCAGGACAAACTAAACGGCCTCTGTGTTTGGAACTCAGGGCTGCAAACGAGGTGAAGTGGGAAGGCCTTGCCTCTAGGCAGCGGTGGGCTGCAAGGGGGAAGCTTGACCCTGGAGACAGGGCCCAGTGCTTGGTGGGGGGAGGGCCTGGAAGGGCCAGTGGCCTCAGAACTACAGGCAGAAAAGGACGGAGTGGGAGGAGGGGTGCAGGGGCAGGTGTGACCTGGCGGACAGGTCACATGAGCAGCCAAGCGTGAAGAGAGGGGCCTGTGCAAAATTCTAGCACCAAAACTGACAAGAAAAAAACCCAGAAGAGCAGGGCGGTGTGTAAATTAGCGTAAGCAGAATGGAGAAGGTCGGAGGTGAAAGGAGCCCCATCAACACCCCGAACCCACCCTCCACCTGCCCAAGGGGGTTTTCATGGGGGAGAGCCTGGTGCCTGGAGAAAAGTATGTTATGTTTGCCCGCAAATGTCGGCTGGGAGGGTGGGAGGTCTCAGGCAAGGTGACAGCCGAGCGCTGCTTTGGAGCAGGCAGTGTCCTGGCGGGCCTGCCCTGGAGGCATCTGGCGGACAAATGCCACTGAAAGTGTCCCAGGACCACTGACCACTGGCCACGCTGCAAGAATGGGCTTCGCCTCAGAGGACGGTCAGCACACGCACTGCAGAGATGCCTGGTGGACTTTCTTGCCTCAAGTTAAAAACAAAACAAAACACCCTTGCCCATCGGGAGGTTTTAATAATGGCCTCTTAAAAATAACTTCACTGTTAACATGTTTTTCCATTTTCCCACTTGAAAAAGGGGGCTTCCGAGCAGTTATGAAGAAGTCTTCAGACTTGCCAACTAGGAAGTTTACTCGAGTAAGCGTCCCCTGCTTAGCTGCAAGTGGGAAGTATTCCCACTCATATGCTAAAGTAATAGTACTCCTCCACATCCCCTGCCCCCTGCAAGTCAGGTTTAGTTTGGTTGTTGATTTCTTTTCTTTTTTCTTCTTTTTGGCCACGTGGCATGTGGGATCTTAGCTCCCTGACCAGGGGTCGAACCTGCTCCCCCTGCAGTGGAAGCTCGGAGTCTCAACCTCTGGACCGCCAGAGAAGTCCCTGTTTGTTGATTTCTTTAAAGTTATTTTAAACATTGACTTAATGCCTACGTTTACCAGAACTTCCTGAGGGAGGATGAGAACCTTCTTCTCAACTGCGATTACAGCACGAGATAAACACGCATCTTTCAGTGAATCCAGTAATCACTCAAGTCCCAGAGAAACGCTGGGTTAGCTACCTTAGGGAGACAGCTGGTCTAAAGTTTCAGCTGATTCACAAAAGCTCAACAGGGACAGAAGAGAAAGTTCAGGGTAATCTATTTTTCTTAATCTTTAAAGAGGCAGCAAGTCACAAACCTCATCCACCTTTACAAGACGTGTTTATGGATAGACACCAAAGATCATGTCTAAGGGAAAATGAAATTGGGCTCCTCTGTGTCGTGGGCTGGGACGTCCCCATACAGGTCAGTGGAGAGTGGCCACACGTGAGCTTTGAAGCACAGCCTTGGATTTCCAGTCGACCTGTGAGTATGAAGGCAGCACAAGTGCCGCTGGGCCTGCAGGGACCAGGAAGAAGGGGCTGACATATCCCCGGGGCTGGAGAGGTGGACAGAACCAGATGACCGCTGCACCCGAGGATGGCCCTTGTGGTCCACTGTGGAGAGTACTGACCCCACAGTCAGAGATGCAGGGACCCCTCAGCTCTGCATCTGACTGGTGGCGAACCACTTACCACTCTGTGCCTCAGCTTCCCCATCTTTAAAGTCAGAGGGTGAGACCAGGCAGGCCCGTTATAGTCCTGTACTGCTCTGCGGTGCCAGAAGCCACCCCCTGGGTTACACTGCTTGTCTTCCAGGATGAGGAGGGGCACAGGGAAGGTCTTTTAAGGAGGACATACAGCTTTAAGAGAAAAACTCTTGGTGAATATGCAGACTCCAGGGCCCCACCGATGAGGAGAGGCCATCCTGTATCGTGCTCTCAGCCCAGCCTTTGAAGACAGTGGACACAGGCATTGAGGGCATCAGGGCTGAATCCAAATCCTGCCGCTTCTTGTGTGACTATGGGTAAGCCTGAGCCTCAGCTTACCCGACTGTAAAATGGGAACAGTACTGTTTGAGTCCAGCTCTTATTATTTTCTCCTGTCAAATAAGTGTTTTTGTGCAAAATAGAGCAACTCTCAAGTGTCACACAGCTGAGGTGTTAATGGAGGTGGGAGCAGGGTTCAGAGACGAGAAGAAGCTTGTGGAGAAATAGTGACGGTCCTAGGGGGTGGGAGAGGTTCAGCAGAACCCTCCCTGTTACCAAAGGAGCTGTCGCTTCTGGCTAGCTTTGCCCTGGTCCTTCCCAGCCCTCCATGAGTCTGCCCATGGATTTCTGCAAACCCACCCCCTCCAGCACACACAGCTGGCCTGTGTGCTTCCCCAGGGGTATCACTTTGGGGGGTAATATCATCATATGCTCTGTCCCAGCACTCTACTTTTCCAGGAAGAAAACTTTTTTCTTAAAGAGGCTACAAATCACTTAAACTCATCATTCTGCGTAGACTTCAAGTATCTTTCAAGGGCTTCATTGTTGGTTCCCGTTCATGGTTCAGAGCAGAACACTAAGCAAGGCGTTCCCCAAGTTTTACACATTCTCTGTTAAATCGTCACACCCGCGGAAAAACGAGCCCGAGGAAAACATGTGTTTCCTTTCGTGCCTGAGCGCCTGTGCATCTACCACTCCAACAAGGATCCACACCACCAGTCACTGGGTGGGAAGGTCTGAGGGCTGCAGACCCCCAGAGGAAAAGGAAGCAGCCCAGGTGGGGAGGGCCGCGGAAGGAGGGACAGAGTCCAGTCTCCCTGCTGAAGGGCCTCAGGCAAGGAGCCAAAGCCCCCTCCTCTCCAGCCAGCAGCTGGCCCTGATGTTGAGATGGGTTTCAGGTGGGGGGGAATCCAGGAAAGGGAGGGGGGGTGAGGGTCCCAGGTCGAAAGAGTGACTTTCATGTCTAGCAGAGGGAGAGAGGAAAAGCAGGGGCAAGGGGCGGAGGTCCGCGTCCCAGCGGAGAGTTGCTGGGGGCTCCCAATCCAGAAAGGGGAGAGGAGGGAGGAGGACCTTCCAGTCTCGTAGAGAGAGAAGGTGGAGGAGGGGCCCCCAGTGCAGCAGACGGAGGGCGCGGAAATGGGAGAGGTCGGCGGGTCCAGAGAGGGAAGGCGCCGGAAGGGGGGCGCCGGCGCCGGGTCCAGGTCCAGGTCCAGCAGAGGGAGGGAGGGTCTCAGCCCCTCCCCCCGGGCGGACACCGCCCGCCGCCCCGCCGCGCCCCCGCCCCCGGCCTCACCTGCCGCGCCGGGCTCCCGCTGCGCGCTGACCGAGCCGTCCCTGCGCAGGAGGATGTCCGCTGTGTCCCGGATGCGCCGCCGGCCGCCCGGCGCGCCCCGCAGCCCGCGGCAGCACTGGAAGCACACGGCCCACGCCTGCTCCTCGTTGATGGGCTGCTCGTACGCCTTCAGCACTTCCTCCAGGGACAGCTCCCACGGCTCTGGCCGCCCAGCGCCCCCGGCCCGCTCGCCCGCGGCCGCGTCGCCGCTGGAGCTGCCGGCCCGGGCCATGGCCGCCCCATCATCGCCGCCTGCGCGCCCAGCCCGTTTCCATAACAGCCGCGCCAGGGCCGACGCGCCCGCGAAGCGCGGGGGGCGGATCCCGCGCCGCCGGCCGCTGCTTTGTCATTGTCGGGCCCCGCCCAGCGCGAGCGGCCGCAGGTGAGGCCTGGGAGAGGAGGAGGAAGGGGAGGAGGAGGAGGAGGGGGAGGAGGAGGGCAGGGGAGGAGCAGGAGGGGAGGGGGAGGAGAGGGGGGAGGGGGAGGAGAGGGGGAGGGGGAGGGGAGGGAGGGGCGGGGGGAGGCCCGTGGAGGGGGTGAGGCAGGTGGGAGGGGGCGCGGAGCTGGGCCAGAGGAGGGGGTGGAGAAGCCGGGATCCGGTTGCTGGGGGGAGGGTCCGGGTGAGGGGGCGCGGTGAGGAAGGTGGAAGGGACGGGGTGCGGGGGGTTGTGCAGAGCCGGGACCCGCAGAGGGACGCTCGGAGGGAGGCGCGTACTGAGACGCGGTTCTCCTCGCCTTGCCCGCGAACCCACGCCGGGCTCTCACACTCGTGCCAGGCCAGCATCCAGCCCAAGACCCACCGCGGTAATAGTGGGGCCCCGGCACGTTGGACCCTGGGCTGCGGCAGAGCCGGGAGGCCCGTGACTGCAGGAGGAGCAGCGGTGCCGCAGAGCCGGCTGGCAGAGTGACCTCAGGAGTCACCACTCAGGGTGATGAGAGGCAGAAAGACCCGAGTAGGAAGCACTTAATAAGCGTCCCTTTCCAGCGGGGACACGCGGCAGCGTTAAGAGCCCCGGTGTCTCCGTGGAACATGGGCAGAGGCGCAGAGCACCGGCGATGGAGCAGCGCTTCGTCCCCGCCTGGCCTCTCTCCGTGCGTGGGAGGCGGCACCGGCTCACAGGCTCAGCCGAGGCCTGTTCAGCCCTGGTTGTACCAGGTCAGAATAACATGGCCAAACGGCCCTGGGAAATAAGAGACAAGAAGGCAAGGGTCCGACCCTGAACCCCCTGGGGAGCAGACGTCGTGCAGATTCCTGGAAATTTCTCCATGCTGGCGATATTTTCAGGTCTGAGGTGGAACTTTGAACTTGACAGTTCCCTGGGAATTCCTTACTGTCAGTTAACCCCATCTGGAATTTTAATCTTCCAACAAAAAGGAGTTTGGTAAAGATGAATTGTATCAAAAGTTTTGGTGTTCAGCAGCCAGACACTTTCAGGGCTTTCCTGGCTCTCAGCGTTTATGCAGCCAAAAATGGCGGCAGCGCTGCCACTTTGTAGATGGAAAGTTGGAGCCTGGGGCTTGCAGTCTCCGGAGTGAACTGCAGGCACCTGGGACTCAGGTCAATCTTCCCGCCTAATCTTTACCCACTCTAAACCCCCATCCATGGTTGCCAGTAGAGGGAAGGGAGAATCTCCGGGTCTGTCTTAGATCAGCGACAGCAAGAAACCCACAGTGGGGAGTTCCCACACGGTGGTTAGGAAAGGCCCTGACCCACAACACACAGTGCCAGGGATGTGCGATCCGCAGGGCTGTCGTCCCCCACCTGGTGGTTCCTGATGGGCCCACGCAAGGGGTGCTTTTTGCTTTCAGATTCCGTGGGGATAAAGACTTCCACTTGAAACATTACCAGCTCTCCGAAGTTAGGGTCTCTGCTCCTCCCGTAGGCCGAGCTACCCCTCGACTCCTCGTGGTGGGAGCATCTCAGGAGGGGCACCCTGGCCCCAGAGCACAAGGTGGTAACTACTCTAATTGGAAGCTGGTTGGGTTGTAGCAAGAAGTACCTTCCTTGTTCTTCAAAGGGCCTCAGGTTTCCCTTACTGACCAGACGGTTTTAGGATCTCATTTGATGACCACGGGCCTTGGTAATGACCTAGTTCTCGACTAAAAAAAACGCACAACGTGAGAGTTGTGAGTTAAGTTTTATTTAGGGCAAAATGAGGACTATAGCCCAGGAGACAGCATTTCAGATAAGCTCTGAGAAACTGCTCCCAAGGGGTAGGGGGAGAGGTCAGTATATACGTGATTTTGGTGAACGGGGGTATGTGCAGTCAAGCCCATTTTTGCAGAGACTTGCTGCTGGTCACGAGGAGCAGATGTCACCGTTTTAGTGCTTTTCTAGATACGAGGAGATGCAAGAATTGGGCTCATAAAATCTTCTTCTGAAAATATCTGGCTATCTGACGGACTGTTCTGCCAGTTTTTCCCAGTGCCCAGAGGGCCTCTTTCCTGATTTCCACCCCAAACTCCTTTCAGGGGGTGTTGAAGTTCAGCAGCTGAAGCACCTCATGATTTAATCCTCGGAGAGGTAGATGGCAAGTGCCAATTTGTGGATGGCATAGTGATGACTAGCACCTGCCTGATGCAGGGGCCCTGAGGTCACCTGTGTAACGTATGATACCCTTTCTGCTCTGGCATTAATTGTGTTTTCAGGGATCCCTGTGCACTTCAGCCAGCAAGATTTAGAACACTGGGGTTTTACTAAAAAAAAATTTTAAGTTAGGTAGGTTCTACTTCCATATCTCTTGGTATCTGAAGGTTTGTCCCTCTAGCCACAAGCAAATAATGAAGCAGAAGCATCAGGTGCTCCTAGAAGCCATATCGTTTTCCCCTGCCAGGTCATTTATTCATACATCTCCCAAAAAAGCCCCAGATGAGATCTAGAAATGGACATAAGGTGAGAAGAAGCAGCCTGCAGGTGGTGGTGGCAGTGAGAGGGGTTTCAAGCTCTTAGACTGGGAGCCCGAGAGTGGCATCTAAGTCAATAAAGGGAAAGGAAGTGAATTCACCAAACCAAAACTGATCAAAGGGGCCCATGACTCGAGTGACCAGATGCAGCAGGCTCTGATCTGGTTGCTAGAAGCTCTGGGTATAGTGACAAGTTCCACCCGTTGGTCACAAGTCAGAGTCAAGGTAATCACTTCCTTCCTGGGGTGGAGTACCAAGCACAGCCATACTTTAAAAAGCCTAGTCAATATTTTAAATCAGACTGAGGGCTCTGCCATAAGGAAGTGGTGTGGGTAAACTGACAGCTGTCTGGGCTCCACACACTGAGGGAGAGCAGACGATGCCTGGTTAAAATGGGAATGGGGGGACTTCCCTGGCGGTCCAGTGGTTAAGACTCTGCACTCCCAATGCAGGGGGCACGGGTTCAATCCCTGGTCAGGGAACTAAGATCCTGCATGCTGCGGGCGGGGCCACACACACACAAAAAAGTAGGCATGGGGTTTATCCCAGTAGAAAGTGGCTCTCAGGTTAATATATGGAGCTCTTTGTCCACCAAGTATGCAACACAGAACATCAGCGTCAAAGAGATGTTAGTTCTTCCATAACTTGAAGTTGCCCCTTGGATTTTAGCAATGAAACTGTATTTCCAGCTGTTCAGAGTCTCAACAGAGAAACAAGATAGAAATTGATGGTCAGTCATGAACCCAACCTGGAAAGCGTTGGATCCAGGTCATTTCTACATGACGGGATCGTCAGTAGCCCACTCCTGAAGCCATGTCCCTTATCCTTCATTTCCAGTGCACAAGGAAGGCCCAGGGAAGGGAGGCTGTGCTTGGAAACAGAATCGAAACATTTAGTGATGTGACTAATCCACCAGTGCTTGGAGTTGGAGAAGCACTGTCAAGTTATCACATTAGCGAACACACTCCCCGAATATTCATCTTAGAGTGTAGGCTGTTCATGCACACGTATTTGCGGAGCACTGGGTGTTGATGTCTTATGCCTGTGAAAGACCAGTGAAAAACCTGACCAGGTCCCCCCAGGGATCCACCAGTCTCTCAGGGAAACAGCCACAAGGAAACACAGTCTCTGCAGTCGGGGAAGGGCTACAGGCGGCTACATAACCCCACTGGTTATGTCTGGTTTTTCCCATGCTCTGTGTTTGATGCTTTGAGGGAATTACAGATCATGTCCACGCCAGGGCAGTGCAATCAGAGGGGTGGTTGGCTCATGACTGCCATTGGCCAGAGATTCAGATCTCCAGGAATTATACCTCTGAGCATCTTTGCAGACACAGAAACTAAAGGATCCTAATTTTTGGCCCCTGGAAACCAAAAAGATAATTTAGGACTGCAAGCCCAGGTGCCCAGGTGCCCTGTGGAATACAGTTACCTGATTCCAGGAGGGGAGGGTGCAGGGCTCCAGGGTCCAAGGTACCACACCGAGAGCGCGCTGAGGGTTTTGAGACAAAGGTCAGAGTGAGTCAGGCATATGAGCAATTGGGTTAAACATCAAAGACAACTTGAGATGAAAGGCCCTTCGACTCCCCCCAGACACAGGTAGAACCACTTCACCTGCTGTGAGGGGAAGGCAGAGGCTCTCAGCCTGCACTGAATTCCACTTCAGCTTGAAAAACAGGTCGGCTTCTCCCAAGAGACCTGTGCACACTGAACGCTGTGAGCAACCAGGCCCTTGTGTCCACGACTCAGAGGCCCCTGAATGCCGTCTTTGTCACGATCCTTGCAGCGAGGCAGGGCTCAGGGGTCCGGGAGGAAAAGCTGAAACTCGAGAGGCTGTGGTTTTGTGCTTTAGGATTATTTTGGGATAATGATAAAGCCCACGAATCCCCAGGGATGCCAGATAGGGCCAGGCTGTGCTTGATCTCTAAAAGGGAGCCCAGTACAGCTCTGGGGAAAGGGCTCTGGGGCTGGCATGGCTGCAGGATTTCTAGGCTGGTATTAGGAAGAGGTGGAGACAGGAGAAGAGGCGGGGACCCAGAGCTAAACCCAGGTGAAGAGAGGAAATCCCACAAGATGATGGGAAGAGGAGAGGAGGCAGACAGGGCTGTCCTGTGAGGCAGGGGATGAGGAGCACTTACACGCTTACCCTGGATTCCTGATCAGGAGCCAAGAAAATACTCCAGAACACTGTTTACTCCCCATTGATGACATTGGCGGTCATTTGCAGTTTTATTTATGTTGTGAAAATTAACAGAAGCCTCATTTAAAATGGAGTCGGGAGGCCAGAAGGGGGAACACTCACGCCCTACGACCCCACCTCAACTGCAGACCCAACAGGAAGAAGCTTACTACTTTCCTACCCATCAGGGGAAGGAAGAATTTCTCCCTGCCCGCAACAGCCCAGCCAATGAGAGACCACCACAGCTCAGCCAATGAAAAGCCACTACACTTCCAACTCCCAGTTTCCTCCAATGGACCCTTTGTTTACAACATCCCCTCCGCAAACGCCTTTCTCTCCTCTATAAAAGAAGTTCCTCTCCTTTGTCCTCTGGGCTTGCCTGGGGTTCGCCATAGATTGCATGTCCTGAATTGCAATTTTTTGCTATTCCCGAGTAAACCCATTTTGCTGGTAAAATAACTGGCCGTTTCATTGTTTTAGGTCAACAGTGTTTTGAACAGGTAATGCAGGGAAGTTAAAAATGAATCAAACGCTTTCCAAATGTACACTCACACACTAGCTGCTGTATGAACTTCTCTGTTGTACCATGTCTTCCGCTGCACAGACTGGAGTGAAGCAAGCTTTACCTCAGAGCTGACATGTGATCTTGGATGGTGGGGTCAGCCTCAAAGGCTTGCTGGGGCCTGAACTTGGTAAGATTGTAGAAATAACTGTGTAAATTGTTGTTGGCTAATTTGACATGGATTGATGTTCAAAAGTACAAAAAGGTGTAAACTGCAAAATCTTCCACCAGACACTGGCCCCAGGGGCAGTCACTGTATCTGGTCTTTTGTTTATCCTTCTAGAACTGTCATATGCCTGTTTCAAGCACACATGTCCCCTTTATACTCTGAGGTCCGCACACCATACACCCTGTCCTGTGCTCTGCTTATTTACTCATCAGTGGGGGTGGGTGGTGGGGAATGGTTCGTATCAGGACGTGAAGAGCTTCTGCGTTCTCTGTACAGCTGCATATCCCTGCTGGGGGGGTGGGGGGCAGGTTTTTTCCAGTCTTGAATGGATAACTTTGTACGCAGTGATTCGTGAGGGCATAGATTTTGTTGGCATAATCACTGCTGCCCCAAGTATCTTGGACAGTGTAAGAGCACAGCTGATACTTATGCAGTATAAATTCTAAGAAATGGACTTGCTGGGGCAAAGGATATTATCAAACTGCCCTTCACAGAGGCTGTACAATATACACTCCCACTAGTAATGTTTGAGGGTCTTTATTTCCCTAAGCTCCCCTGACACAGAGTGTGATCAAACTTTGAATCTTTGATGGGTGAAAAATGGCTTAATTTGCATTTCTCTTATTGGAGTGAAGTTGAACAACAGATTCTTTTAAAAAATTATTTAACTCAACTAGGATTTATCAATGCATTTCTAAATGCTGGACGGTGTTCTAATTGATAGGGGTATAGCAGTGAATGAAATAAACCTGACCTTTCCTCATTCACAAAGCAACAGCACATTTTTAGTGACGACCCTGACCATTCGGGTAAAATTTATTTTATGTTAACCATTGCACTTGAGGCTTGCGGATCATCACAATTATTTTATATTCCTAGAGCAATGGCTCTGACACTTGAGCATGCATCAGAATGCACAGGAAGGCTTGTTAAGACCTAGGGGTCTGGAACCCTTCCCAGATTATTGTCTGTTTCTTTTGGTCTGAGATGTGGCCCGAGAATTTGCACGTCGAACAAAACCTGGGTGGTGCTGAGGCTACTGCTGGTCTGGACACATGAGAACACTGCCTAAAATCACCTTGTTCTGTGACGTAAACATATCCCTACTCTTGTCTGATCAGTGTTATAAATTGTCAAACACAAACTACCTGCATGGAATAGCTTACTAGAAAAGAACTATCAATTCGCATAAAGACCATGTTTGGAAATCTCACCGGTGAGTGTTTGGCGGGGCTGGGTCATGAGGTGGCTGGGTGCGGAACCTGGGTCTAGTGCTGGCTCACTGGTGGGCAGGGTCAGGGTCCAGGAGATCCCAGGGCTTCACCCACTGATGGGTGAAGCCAGGTCCTGGGGCTAGTGCAGGCCCACTGGTGGACAGAGCCAGGCTCTGGGGTCCCAGAGGTGGTGTTGGGCTGCTGATAGAAGGGGCCAGTTCCTGACACAGCTGGCTGCGGGGTCCGGGGATGTCCCGAAGCTTGTGCCTGCTGGAGAGTGGGGCTGGATCCCTGGGTGGCTAGTTGAGGGGCCTAAGGTGTCTCAGAGCTGGGCTTGATCCTACCAAGGCCGGCTGTGGGGCCGCTGTCTGCCTGCTGATGGGTGAGGCTGGTCCAGAGTCTAGAGCAGGCCCACTGGTGGGTGGGGCCTGGGCCCAGGGTATCCTGGAGCTGGTGCCCGCCCACCGGTGGGTGGAGCTGGGTCCCAGGCTCTCTGGCTGCAGGGCTTTGGGGTCCAAGGTGTAGTGCTTGCGCACTGGTATGCGGGGCCAGGCCCTGGGCTTTCTGGTGGGCAGGGATGTGTCCAGGGGCGGCTGTGGGCTCGGGGTCGTAAGGTAGCCTGTCTGCTGGTGGATGGAGCCATGTCCCTGCCTAGATAGCTGCTTGGCCAGTACTGGTTCCTACAGGCTGGTGGGCCCAGGTGGGGCTGGGTCCTGAGGCTAATAAGCTAGAGGAGGATTCCACAGTGGCTTCTGCCAGCACCAGAGTCTACATGGTAGAATGAACTCCAGCGGTAGAATGAGACCGCAGCCAGTGTCTGTGTCCCCTGGGTGAGCTGTAGGTGCCTCCTGCCTCTGCGGGAGACTCTCCAAGATCAGCCAGTGGGTCTGACCCAGGCTCCTTTCAAATTACAGCTTCTGCCCTGGGTCCTGGAGCGTGTGAGGTTTTGCGTGAGCTCTTTAAGAGTGGAGCCTCTCTTTCCCACTGCTCTCTGGCTCTCCCAAAATAAGCCCTGCTGGCCTTTAAAGCCAAATGCTCTGGGGTCTTGTCTTCCCGGTATAGACCCTTGGACTGGGGAGCCCGATGTGGGGCTCCCTCGCTCCTTAGGGAGAACCTCTGCAGTTGTAATTATCCTCCCATTTGTGGGTTGCCCAGCTGGGGATATGGATCTTGGCTAACCCACGACCCCGCCTGACTACCCATCTCGTTGAGGTTCCTTCTTTATGTCTTAGTCGTGGAAGATCTTTTCTAGTGGTTCAGTCTTTTTCATCAATAGCTGCTCTGTAAATAGCTGTAATTTTGGAGTGCCTTTGGGACGAGGTGAGCTCAGGGTCTTCCTGCTCCGCCACCTTCAGTGATCCCCCTTGAGAGTTAAATTTTTAATTGAAGTATAACATACAGACAGTAAAATCCACCCATTTTAATGTACACGTTAATGATTTTTGACAAACACAGTCATATAACCACTGTCACAATTGATATGTTCCATGATCTTTACAGCTGTTCACTTCCAGTTCTTGTGTCCAGTCCTCTGGGCTAGCACTGGCATACATTTTATTTTTACATATGCAATAAACCTGCAATACAGCGCTACTGTTTCTGCTTTAAACAGACAATTACCTTTTAGAGTGATTTATATTTACCTTCAATTTATTCATTTTTTTTTGTGTAGATCCAAGTGTCTGTCTGATACATTCCTTCTGACTGGAGAGCTTTCTTGAATATTTATTGTAGTGCAGGTCTGGTGATAAACTTTTTCACGTCTGAAAAAGTCTTTATTTTGCTTTTATTTTTAAAAAGATGTCTTTGCTAGGTATAGAAATGTGGGTTGATTTTTCCCCCCAACCCTTTAAATATGTCACTTTGTTGTCTTCTGTTTGCATAGTTTCTAAAGAGGAATCTGCTGTAATTCTTATCTTTGTTATTCTGCATTTAAAGCACCTTTGTTTTCTAGTTGCCTTCATGACTCTCTATTTCTTTGGTTTCAGCAGTTTGAATATGGGGTGTGTGTGTGTGCGTGTGTGTGTGATCCCATGTTTATCCTATTTTGTGTCTTCTGAACTTCTTAGATCTGGTGTTTGCTGTCTCATTATTTTTGGAACATTCTTGGCCATTATCTCTCAAATATTTTTTCTGCATTGTTTTCTCTTTCTTCTTTTTTCGGGAGTCCTGTGACATGTATGTTATACCATTTGGTACTATCCCACAGCTCTTAGAGGCTTTTTTTTTTTTCTTAAGTTCCTCTTTGTTTTCCAGTTAATTTTTTTTTTAATTTTATTATTTATTTATTTATTTTTGGCTGTGTTGGGTCTTCGTTTCTGTGCGAGGGCTTTCTCTAGTTGCGGCAAGCGGGGGCCACTCTTCATTGCGGTGCGCGGGCCTCTCACTATCGCGGCCTCTCTCGTTGTGGAGCACAGGCTCCAGACGCGCAAGCTCAGTAGTTGTGGCTCACGGGCCTAGTTGCTCCGTGGCATGTGGGATCTTCCCAGACCAGGGCTCGAACCCGTGTCCCCTGCATCGGCAGGCAGATTCTCAACCACTGCGCCACCAGGGAAGCCCCTAGAGTAATTTTTATTTCTCCTCACCTGTGTTGAGCCCACGGATGAGCCACTGAAGGCACTCTTTATCTCTGTGACCATGTTTTTCTCTTTCATACTTTTCACGTGTCTGCTGAATGTCCTCATTCCTTCATGCACGTTTCCCACCTTTTCCACCAGAGACTTTTGCATATGAATCATAGTTACTTAAAATTCCCTGCGTGACTGTTCCAACATCTGGGCCACATCTGGGTTTGGTTCTGTTACCTACCTTGCCTTTTAGGGATGGGTTGATTTTTTTTCTCTCGCTTCTTTTGTCTGTCTCGTAATTTTTGATTGCATGCCCAACATTGTGTGTGGGCCAGGAGAGTCTGAGGTAGTGTTCATGCCTCCTTCTCTGCTCAGTCATTAGTGGGGTGGGGGGTGAGTCAGTTTGGTCTGGAGTTGAGCTGGATTTGCGTTTCAGTGTGCTGTGGCCACCTTCCACACAAGACTCCTCCAGCACTGCCCTGTGCTAATGGTGGGGATGGGTTGCTGAGGGATTTTCTCAGTGCAGCTGCCCACTCTCCGCTTACAGCCTTCCTTGTCTCTGCACACGTTGGCCTCACCTGGAGTGGTGGCTGCTGTTGCTGTCACTCAGCACTTGTTAGCTTGGTGGTGATGGGAGCGGTGTTTTCTGTTGTCCCAGTCCAGCCTCAGCGATGGTCTTTGCAGCTTTCCACATCCTAGATGCAAGTTAAATTCGCGAGGTGATTTCAGGTGAAACAAAGGCAAATTTTGAACAAATTTCTTTAAGTTGTTTCATATTTAGTTTATGATACAGGAGAATAATGGCTTTCCATTTATATTGGCACATACAGTTTTCTTTTAAATCAGATTTTGGTTTTTAAGAAGTGATTAAATTTAACGGAAAATAGTCCCTAAGTAATGCTGATTATCAGTGGACGTTGGGAAGGCACACACACGAGTGATGCTTTGGAAACACTGAGCTATGGCCCATTTCTGATAGAAGGTCTCACCCAGCACAGGAGGCACGCAGTCATGACAATGGCATGTTCGATGTGCTTCAAATAGCTGCTTTTCATCGTTCTTTGAAGCAGAAGGATGAGGACTGCGGTGATGGGCAGTGAGGGGTAGCTCTGGTGTGCCTGGGGTGTGTGTATGCGTGTGCAGGTGTATGTATGTACGTGTGTGTTGAAGCTTCTACGACCTACTTCCCCTGGCAGCCCCATTCAGGGCTCTGGCATCTTGAATCTGACACACTCACATTTGAACTCTGAGCCCCTCCTGTTATTGTCTCTCAAACCGTCCTCCCAGTGTCTCCACCTCTCAGGTGAGGCATGTGTGTATGTATATGATGCACGTGTATATATGATGTATGCATGTGTATATAATATATGCATGTATGTATATGATGTGTGTGTACAGTGTATGTATGCATATGATGCATGTGTGTATGATGCATGTGTGTACAATGTATGTGTGTATATGACGTATGTGTGAATGATGTATGTGTATCTGTATATGATGTATGTGTATATGATGTATGTATGATGTGTGTATATGATGTATGTGTGCATGATGTATGTGTATATGATGCATGTATGTATGATGTGTGTATGATGTATGTGTGTATGATGTATATGTGTGTATATGATGTATGTGTATGTGTATATGATGCACGTGTATATATGATGTATGCATGTGTATATGATATACGCATGTATGTGTGTGTACAGTGTATGTATGCATGATGTATGTTTGTGTGCATGATGCATGTGTGTACGTGTGTATATGACGTATGTGTGAATGTGTGCATGATGTGTTTCTGTATATGATGTATGTGTATATGTATATAATGTATGTGTGTATGATGTATGTGTATATGATGTATGATGTGTGTATATGGTGTATGTGTATATGATCCATGTGTGTATGATGCATGTGTATGTATGATGTGTGTATGATGTATATGTGTGTATATGATGTATGTGTATGTGTGTATTATATATGTTTGTATGATGTATGTGTATCTCCACTCTCCCAATGGCTCGGGTTAGAAAACTCTGCACTTCTTCCTCACTTGGCAGATCAACCTTCGAAGTAGGAACCGATCTCATCACTTCTCTCCATCTCATGACCACCATGCTGGTCAAGCCCCCTGTCCATTGCCAAATAATAGCCTGAGTCCATCTCCCTGGCCTCTGTGCCCTGCCTTTGCCTCCCTACAGTCTCTTTTCAACCAGCTGCATAACTCATGACGTGCACCCGCCAGGGCCCTGCTCATTTGCCGAGGTCAAGGCCGAGGTCTTCACGGTGCTTACAAGGCCACGTGGGTGCTCCCCTCCCCTCCTAAGCTGTTTGCTTAGTGCGCAGTTGTGTGTGTCTCTGGCAGTTCTGGTCTCAGCCAGCCTCTCCCCCTTGTTTACCTCACTGGTGGGTAGTCAGCAGCTGGACGGCCTGTGATGGACTAATTTCCAGGTTCTGGCAGCAGGCAGGCTGCTGGCCAGGGCATGGGACTGCTGGTTGGGCGGCCACCTCTCCTCCACGTGGGTGGTCCTCAGCAGGCTGGCTCAGGTGTGTTCCTTGGAGGTACCTGGCTCTCAGCACCAGCTCTTTTCAAACTCCTGTTTGTGTCACATCACTCCTGTGCCATTACCAGCCCAAACGGAAGGGACGGAGACGGGGGGAGGACTCGTGGCCGCTTTTTGCAATCCCCAAGGGCCACGTGCTGTCTAGCAGGGCCCACCTCCAGTGGACCCTTGTTTACCCAAGTTTAGCAGCCCCCAATCTGGGTCGGGCAGCAGCAGTTATGCAGGGTGGTCATGGCGTGCAGGCAAACTTGAAAACTCGGAGTTTCCAGCCACTTGGAAGCAGCTCAGGAGGTGGCAGTGAGCGCTCTTTGAGGGCATCCTGCACCCGCAAGGTCTTCACGGCCGATGGGACCACAGTGTGTGAAAACCTGGACACTGAGACACGGGGCTGCACAGTGTTTGTGAGATAACAGAAATGCATGTCGGTCTCTGTGCCTATCGTGGCACAGACCTCCTGAAACCCCTGTAAATTCCTAAGTGGGAAGAATACCAAGAGCATCTTTTTCTCTAACAAGTGGACACTGGGTGGGCTCCTGGTTGGCTCCGGCACAGGGGCTGAAGGCCAGAAAGGCCAAGCCATGGTTACAAGCTTGGGATTTTCAGCCCTCCTTCCCCCCCATCCTCCAGAGAGGGGAGAGGGGCTGGAAATGGACTTCATGTGTGTGACCCCTGTGGGTGTGTCCCCTGTGGGTGCGACCCCTGGGCGTGCTCGGCCGGGGTGAGCTGCGCTGTCCACCAGGCGGCCTCTCGTTTACACTTAATTGAAGTCAAGGCAGAGCAAGCCTCAGCTCCGCAGTCACACCGCCGGCCCGGGCTCCGCGGGAGACGAGGGCGCAGACTCGTCCTACACGGTTCCCAACTGGCACCGCGGTTTTAGCGTCTCCCTGGATTTGGGTTTGTCGGATTGTTTCTTCATGCCCAGCTCTGGGTCATCTCGACAGGAATAATGCACAAGGGATGGCACAGTTTTCTCGCCCGTGGTGCCATTTGAATCAGCGCCGCAAACCTCCAACGTTAGTGATACCTACCTGGCCCAGGTGTCGGTCTTCCCGAGTTCCCGCCACCACCAAGATGGCCGCCGCGCGCCGCCACAAAGATGGCTACCGAGGCTCCGCCCCTGCAGGGTGTGGCCGGGCAGCTGGCAGCCAATGGGCGCGCGCGCCTGTCCGCGGCCAATGGGAAGGCAACGCGGGCCAGAAGCCGAGAGACGTCGCCCGTGGTTCGTTCGCGACATGTCGGCCTCCCGGGCGCGGGGCGCTGCCTCGGACCCGGGGCACGGGGGCCGCAGGAGGGCCTGGGTCGAGCTGCTGGGTAGGTGGGCGCGGGGCTCCAAGACCCCTTCCCCCACCCAGCTTCCTTCGGCCCGTGGCCGTCCCCCCCTCACTGAGCCCCGACCGCGGCCCGTCCCCCACTCACCCCCGACGCCCGGCCTGTCCCCGCCTCACGCCGACCCGTTCCCGCCTCACCCGACCCCCGGCCCGTCCCCGCCTCACGCCCGACTCCCGGCCTGTCCCCGCCTCACGCCGACCCGTTCCCGTCTCACCCCGGCCCGTCCCCCCCTCATCCCCGACCCCCGCCCTCCTCCTCCCCCACGCCCACCCCGAGCTGTCCCCTCCTGGCAGCCCTCTGTCCACTCTGTCCAACGAGTGGCCAGGAGGGGTGGTTCCAGAAGGTAGGAAGTTAAGATTCACCGCCCCCCGCCCCCAGTAGCCTGGATGACGGTAACTGCAGCTCAGCTTGGCCCCAGAGTCGCGTAACCTCTTTGAAAGGATCAATCCCAAGAAACTAGCGTTGGTACCATCCTGCCAGCTCAGCTACACTTTACTCAGATTTCACCAGTTTTCCCCATAATGTCCTTTTTCTGACCAGTCTCCCGCGTGGCAGTTACTCCCGTCTCCTCGGTCTCCTCCAGAGGGTGGCAGTTCCTGGGTCTTCCCGACCTGGGTGTTTGGAGGAGTGGCCCTCAGTTGGATGTGTCTGATGTGTCTCGGGATTAGATTAAGCTTGTGTGGTTTCGGCAGGAAGCCCATGGAAGCGACATTCCCGGGTGCGTCCCCTCCAGGGGTACAGGGTGTCACGGTGTCTCCTTGCCTGAGTTTTTAAAGAGTGCTGTAATTTTTTGAAACTGATTTTCTCCCCTAGCGGGAAGGGTCAGGAGGCAGCAGCGGGGTCCTGAAGGTGAGCCGAAGGTCGGGGAGTCGGCTGTGCGCCTCTTGAGGAGACACCTAAACCTGGGCGACCTCGTGCTTGAGGTGAGTGGCGGTTGGTTTCGCCTTCGCGAGCACATTTGGGTTTGGGGTTTGTGAGCCCAGCCAAGCGTCGTCTTCATGAAGGGACACCTGGCAAGCCTCATGAGTATCTGGGAGAAGCACCCATTAAGTTTGCCGTCTAGGTGAGGAAAGGAACCGGGAGCATGTATCTATTTGGAGGTAGAACAGTCCGGAGAGGAATCTGGTAGTTCTCAAAGGCTTCCGTAAGTTTCACCTTTTAAAATGCTTTTTTACTTCAGAACATTTGGGAATAGCGCAGTGGGCAAGCACTGTGTACACTTTGGTTGTTTTCAGGACGTGGCTTGAATTTTAAAATGGAGCGCTTGGTGTTTGGTTTCCAGGTAGACGGTCCTCCCCGTAAACAGCTGTGTCTCAACCGGTTGATTGATTATGATGGTCCTGGGGCCCACACTGACCTTTCCAGTTCATTGATAGGTAAGTTAGAGCTTCATTTTCTTAACAGATTGAGTTATGGAAGAGCTTTATGTAAAGTGACTTTTTAAAAAAATTTTTACTGCAGTATAGTTGCTTTGCAATGTTGTGTTAGTTTCTGCTGTATGTAAAGTGACTTTGATTTGCTTATAACAAGCAGATGTGTAAATTCCCCCGTGTAATGGTTTTCTGCTTATATGTGTGGTCACCAGCCACAAGTTTTTGTGACTTGCTTGAGGCTTGTTATGAGGCTCTTGTTTAAAAACAGTGACTCAGCATGGGACTCAGAAGCAGTAGGAACCAAAGTTACCCTTGGAAAAACGGGACAGAAACGTGCCCCTCGTTTCTGGAAGTGGTGAGAACGGGCTCTGCTGGGCAGGGAAGTGCAGCAAGCAGCCAGAGAGACAGGCTGACCTGGGGAGACTGTGGTTTGGGTTCAGACCACTGCTAGAAAGCGGCTATTGCAGGAAAGCAAGTCCCACGAATGTTTCGGTTTCCTGATGCATATAAACTTTACGTTTACACAATAAATACTGTAGTCTACTAAGTATACAACAGCATTATGTCTAAAAAAAAATGTACATACCTTAATTAAAAAATGCTGTATTATTAAAATTCAAAAAGCTACTTTATGGCTAAAAATGCTAACCATCATCTAAGCCTTCAGAGAGTTAATCTTTTTGCTGGTGGAGGGTCTTCCCTCAGTGTTGATGGCTGCTGACTGACCAGAGTGGAGGTTGCTGAAGGCTGGGGGGCTGTGGCCATTTCTTAAAACAAGACAGCAGTGAAGTCTGCTGTATCTTCCTTTCACAGATCCTCTCTCTGTAGCCTGCAATGCCGGCTGATAGCATTTTACCCACCGTAGAACTTTCAAAACTGGAGTCAGTCTTTTCAAACCCTGCTGCTGCTTTGTCAACTAAGTTTATGTAATAGTCTAAATCCTTTGTTGTCATTTCAACAGTCTTCCTGGCATCTTCACAAGGAGTATGTTCAATCTCAAGAAACCACATCCTTTGCTCAGACACAGGACGCAACTCCTCATCCTTCATATTTTATCATGAGGTTGCAGCAATTCAGTCACATCTTCAGGCTCTACTTTTTTTTTTTCAATTTCTGTAATTTTTTACATTGAAGTATAGTTGAGTTAACAATGTTTCAGGTGTATAACAAAGTGATTCAGTTATACATATATAGATAGCTCTCTCTCTCTCTCTCTCTCTCTAGATACACTTTTTCAGATTCTTTTCCATTATAGGGTATTACAAGACATCCAGTATAGTTCCCTGTGCTATACAGTAGGTCCTTGTTTATCTGTGTTGTTTTGGTTTTTGTTTAAGATTTTTTGATGTGGACCTTTTTTTTTAATTAAATTTATTTTTATGTATTTATTTTTGGCTGCGTTGGGTCTTCATTGCTGCGCGTGGGCTTTCTCTAGTTGCGGCGAGTGGGGGCTACTCTTCGTTGCCGTGTGCGGGCTTCTCATTGTGGTGGCTTCTCTTGTTGCGGAGCACAGGCTCTAAGCACACAGGCTTCAGTAGTTGTGGCACGTGGGCTCAGTAGTTGTGGCTCACGGGCTTACTTGCTCCGTGGCATGTGGGATCTTCCCGGACCGGGGCTCGAACCCATGTCCCCTGCATTGGCAGGTGGATTCTTAACCATTGTGCCACCAGGAAAGTCCCTGACCTGGATCATTTTTAAAGTCTTTCTTGAATTTGTTACAATATTTTTTCTGTATTATGTTTTGGTTTTTTGGCCACAAGGCATGTGGGATCTTAGCTCCCCAACCAGTGATTGAACCCACATCCCCTGCATTGGAAGGTGAAATCTTAACCACCGGACTGCCAGAAGTCCCTGTTTATCTGTTTTATATATAGTAGTGTGTGTATTTTAATCCCAAACTCCTAATTTGTCCCACCCTGCCCCCCTTTCCCCTTTGGTAACCATAAGTTTTCTATGTCTGTGAGTCCGTTTTTGTTTTGTAAATAGGTTCATTTGTATCATTTTTTTAGATTCCACAAGTAAGTGATATCATACCACATTTGTCTGACTTACTTCACTCACTTTGATCATCTTCAGGTGCATCCATGTTGCTGCAAATGGCATTATTTCATTCTTTTTTATGGCTGAGTCATATTCCATTGAGTATATGTACCACATGTTCTTTACCCATTCACCTGTCGATGGACACTTACGTCGCTTAGGTTATTGTAAATGGTGTTCAGGCTCCACTTTTAATTCTAGTTCTCTTACTATGTCCTCCACGTCTGTAGTTACTTCGTTCACTGCATTTTTGAACCTCTCAAAGTCATCCATGATGGCTGGAATCAACTTCTTCCCCATTCCTGTTAATGTCAACATTTTGATTTTGATACATCCTTCCCATGAATCACAAATGTTCTTAATGGCATCTAGAATGGTGAATCCTTTCCAGAAGGCCATCAATTCACTTTGCCCAGATTCACCAGAGCAGTCACCATCTACGGCAGCTATAGCCTTACGAAGTGTATTATTTAAATGATAAGAGTAGAAAGTTGAAATTCTTCCTTGATCCATGGGTTGCAGGGTGGGTGTTGGGTCAGCAGCCATGAAAACAGCATGAATCTCATTGTCCATCTCCAACAGAGCTCTCGGGTGACCAGGTGCATTGTCAACGAGCAGTTGAAAGGAATCTTTTTTTCCTGAGAAGTAGGTCTCAACGGTGGGCTTAAAATAGTCAATAAACCATGTTGTCAACAGATGTACTGTCATACAGGTTTGTTTTTCCATTTTTTTAGAGCACAGGCAGAGTTGATTTACCATAATTCTTAAGGGCCCAAGGATGTTCAGATGGTAAATGAGAATTGGCTTCAACTTAGTCATCAGCTGCATTAGCCCCTAACAAGAGAGTCAACCTCTTCTTTGAAGCCAGACATTGACTCCTCCTCTCTGGCTATGAAAGTCCTGGATGGCATCTTCTTCCAGTAGAAGTCTGTTTCCTCTACATTGAAAATCTGTGGTTCAGTGTAGTCACCTTCATGGGTGATCTGAGCTAGAGCCTCTGGAGAACCTGCTGCAGCTTCTCCATCAGCACCTGCTGCTTCACCTGGCACTTTCGTGCTGTGGAGACGGCTTCTGTCCTGCAACCTCATGAACCAACTCCTGCTGGCTTCAGACTTTGCTTTTGTGGCTGCCTCCCCTTTCTGATCCCTCATAGAATTGAAGAGAGTTAGGGCCTGGCCCTGGATCAGGCTTTGGCTGAAGGGAATGTTTTGGCTAGTGTGATCTTCTGTCCAGACCACTCAAACTTTTTCCATATCAGCAATAAGCCTGTTTGGCTTCCTTATCATTCATGTGTTCACTGAAGTAGCACTTTTAATTTCCTTCAAGAACTTTTCCTTCGGCTTCGCAGCTTGGCTAACTGTTTGGTGCAAGAGGCTTTAGGTCTGTCTCAGCTTTTGATGTGCCTTCCTCGCTAAGTCATTTCTAGCTTTTGATTTAAAGTGAGAGATGTGCAACTCTTCTTTTCACTGGAACACTTAGAGGCCACTGTAGGGTTATTAATTGGCCTAATTTCAGTACTGTGTCTCAGGGAAGAGGGAGGCCCGAGGAGACGGAGAGAGACGGGAGCGGCCGGGAGGTGGGGCAGTCAGCACGCACAGGATGTTTTTGGATTAAGTTCACCATCATCTATGGGTGTAGTTTGTGATGCCCCAAAACAGTTACAGTGGTGACATCGGGGATCACGCATCACAAATACCATGACAAATGTGATAATAACGAAAAAGCTTGAGATATTGTGAGAATTACCAAAATGTGACACAGAGACATCAAGTGCTGTTGGAAAAATGGTGCTGATAGACTTGCTGGGTGCAGGGTCACCACAGACCTTAAGTTTGTAAAAAAAGTCAGTCTCTACAAAGTGCGATAAATCGAGGTCTGCTTGTATGTTTCTAGGTCTCCCGCCCCACTTTGAGAATACGAGACAGGGAGAGTTCTGTGGGAATAACAAAAATAAGTTATTTTCTGGTCTTTCACATTTTTATTATGTAATGACTGTCATTTCAGAAAGATGCAGTCGGCCCTCTGTATCCATGGGTCCCACATCTTTGGATTAAACCAACCTTGGATGGAAATATTCAGGGGAGAAAAGAATTCCACAAAGTTCCAAAAAGCAAAACTTGAATTTGCTGTGTGCCAGCAACTATTTACACAGCATTTACATTGCTTTAGGTATTATAAGTAACCTAGAGATGATTTAAAGTGTCCTGGAGGATGTGTGTAGGTTATATACAAACAGTACGCCATCTTGTGTAAGGAGCTTGAGCAGCTGCGGATATTGGTATCCACGGGCGGCCCTGGAACCAATCCCCCTGGAATACTGAGGGACGACTGTATTAACTAATCCACTAATTTGTTTTAAATTTCTACTCTGATAACCTTGCACCCCAGGCTTGCGTTGGCAGCTGATCCCTCAAGGTCACGGTGCTGCTTCTCTCGGCCGGGATTGTACTTGGATTTCGCAGACTGTGCGGGGTGCAGGGAACCAGCTCAGCCACACGCTTCCTTGTGTGGACTTGTGGATCAGAGCGTGAGAACTCAGATAAGCAGCTCTTCACCTTGACCACAGAAATAGAAGTAGACTCTCAACTCATGAATTTTTCAGTTGTTTTTCCTGCTGAAGGTAGTGGCTATCACACATATTCATATTTGTATAAAAATAAAAGCCTTGTAAATAAAAACAGGGATAAACTTTCCCATAGACACAAATTGGAAATAAATGGCTAGAAATGAGCATTTTCTACATTTCTACCATGAGTTATTTTTTTTTTTTTTAAGATTTTAAAAAAATTATTTGTTTATTTATTTATTTATTTATGGCTGTGTTGGGTCTTCGTTTCTGTGCGAGGGCTTTCTCCAGTTGCGGCGAGCGGGGGCCACTCTTCATCGCGGTGCGCGGGCCTCTCACTATTGTGGCCTCTTCTGTTGCGGAGCACAGGCTCCAGACGCACAGGCTCAGTAGTTGTGGCTCACGGGCCTAGTTGCTCCGCGGCATGTAGGCTCTTCCCAGACCAGGGCTCGAACCCGTGTCCCCTGCACTAGCAGGCAGACTCTCAACCACTGCGCCACCAGGGAAGCCCCATGAGTTATTTCTTGACCACAGTGGTGGATAGTATCTAGTACTGTCACTTGGAACGTTTACAACTATTGCACATGTTTTCATTTCTGTAGTGGTCTGTGTTTCAAGCCTTGAAGGTAATGGGCATGTGGTACAGTTTCCTGGTTTCTTTAAATTAATTTTGGAAGTCACATAAACTAGAAAACAATTTTCTTGTTGGCATCATCTATTTCTAGGCTGCCCAGCATTTCTCCTTTTATTGAGTGCAGACCAGGGACTGATCCTCAGGAGGCGGGTGGCTGCCTGTGGGCCCAGCTTCCACCTGGCAGCCCAGAGACCGGGCACACCTGTGGCATGCGATGCCCACCATGTGTGTGGCTGGCATCAGGAAGCCAGACCCCGTGTCCAGTCAAACATCAACGTACGGTTGTGGGAGTGGTAACTATAAAAAACTGAAATTTGTTAAAAGTTCTCAGTTGATTGTGCTCCTTTGGAAAGAGTTGCTAAAGTTCTTGGTCGGAATGTATCTGCCAAGCTCCCTTGTTTTTGTCATACAAAACGCACAGATATGTATATGCAACCATGGGCTTCAGGTGCTGCCCTGATTCTTGTGAGCTTCTTCAATTAGACTGAAGTCGTCTTACTTTCATACCTCGTGTTTCCCCCCAGATCTCTTCTCCCCTTCAAAATGCAATTTTCTGTGGTGCTAGAGCTTCGGAGAAGGCATTTAACCAATCTACTTCAGTTGTACATTTTGTTGTGTGTGTCTGTGTTTTGTCTCATCTTTAAGGCTCTGCTTTGCGGGACCAAGCTGCGCAGCTGGGTGTTCCAGCAGCCGTCCTGTCCAGCCAGGTGGTGGCCTCTGGCCTCGTGCAGGTGTGTGAAGCAGATGCAGGTCCCCCTCCCAAGGTGCTGATGACGCCGGACCAGAGGGTAAGACGCAGCACGAGTTGCTGTTCAGCTGTTTGGGAAAATTGGACATTTAATACCGTTTCTTAGAAAAGATTTAATCTCTCTTTTCAGAAGAAACTGTCTTCCTTGTTTGAGATCGCTCAGAATTTATTAGCACAAAGCATGTTTTCCCGTCTTTCCTTCTGTCAAGAATTATGGAAAGTACAGGTAAAGTTGAGATTGTAACTCTGACTCTAGGGTTTTCAAGCAGTGTCCTGTTGATTTTGGTGGAGCCAGTAAAATCCCCATGTTTTGTTAGGAGTTCCAGCAAGCATCGCATTAATTACAGAGACTGGGGTGCCTCTGTGGATGGGAAAGAAGGACCGTCAATCACCATACTTGTCAATATTCATCCATCATTAGTAATGTTTATTAGAATAGACTATGCACAGAAACATCGTGTTTTGCTTTCTTAGGTATATTATGATGAACCATTTCCCAGGGTAGCATAGTAAACTAGAAAAATGTGATTTAAAGTGATTTAAAATCCTTCTTTTTTTTTTTGGCCGTGCTGCATGGCTTTCGGGATCTTAGTTCCCCTATCAGGGATTGAACCCGGGCCCCCTGCATTGGGAGCAAGTGGAGTCTTAACTGCTGGACTGCCAGGGAATTCCCTTATCTGTTCGGTTTTAAAACATTTTGAATTCAGTAGGCCTATAGATTTTTTTTTAATTTTATAAATTTATTTATTTTATGTATTTATTTTTGGCTGCGTTGGGTCTACGTTGCTGTGCGCGGGCTTTCTCTGGTTGCGGCGATTGGGGGCTACTCTTCGTTGTGGTGCATGGGCTTCTTATTGCGGTGGCTTCTCTTGTTGCGGAGCACGGGCTCTAGGCGCGCAGGCTTCAGTTATTGCGGCGCGTGGGCTCAGTAGTTGTAGCTCGCGGGATCTAGAGCGCAAACTCAGTAGCTGTGGCGCACGGGCTCAGTTGCTCCGCGGCATGTGGGATCTTCCCAGACCAGGGATTCAACCCGTGTCCCCTGCATTGGCAGGTAGATTCTTAACCACTTCGCCACCAGGGAAGTCCCTTTCATTTTAATTTTATGTTGGAGTGTAGTTGATTTACTGATTTTTGAACAGTTGAAAGTTATCGCTTAGTTACTAAATGAGATCAGTTAAGTATATAGAAGAAGGAAGGAAAAAAACCAAGATGATGGTGCATTCATGGTTTTTTCCCCCCTTTTATCCAGCATACAGTGTAGAGCTCAGTTGATTGTCAGGCGTTGGTATGGCCCCTGCGCCCGTTGGTAACTAGCTAAATGCACGTGGATTGGGATGGTCCCAGTGTTTGCAGGTAGCAGAGAAGGGTGGGCGGCCATGGCTGATTGGGTGGTTAGCAAGGGCTTCCTGGAAGGAAGTTGCGTGGGGTGTGAGGCATGAGTTCCTGGGTGAAGAGGAGGGCACTGTGGGTGTTGGGGCCGAGTCCGACTGGGGCTCCTTGTTCAAGGGGGTGGGCGCATCAGTGCTATAGCCTGGAGGGCCTCCCTGGGAGGACAGACGAGAGTCTGAACTTTGTCCTGAAAGCTGGGAGGAGCCACGGAAGGGTTCTAAAGAAGAGGAGAGATTGGCCTGGCCAGTTACGTTTTGGAATCTTGTGTTGGCCATAGTGGAGAAAGACCTGGAAGTGGACTAAGCTAGAGGCTGGGCAGAGAGCAAGCCTGAGCCTGAACCTGGGAATGATGGTGGCAGTGGTGGGGGGCGAAGGTGGTGATGGGAGTGTTGGGAGGCTTGGTCTTCAGGAGAGTACGTGGTTAAGCGCACAGGCTGAACGTCTTGTAGGATAATGTGTGCGTGAAGGACTCATAGTTTCTGTGATTTTCTGCAGAATTCTTTGCTGCTTGAAGCTGTGTGGCGCCTTCATGTTCAAAACATTGTAAGCCTCCAAGAGCTGCTGGAAAGGTATACCAGTGATTATTTACCATTAAAGTAAATTGAACATTTAAATTAAAAATTAAAATTTTATGTAACATGAAATTTAATTAATATTACATAATTTATTTTTTTCTAATCTAGTATGATTTATTTATATGTAAAGCCAAAAATCACCCAGAGAAGCAGTTGCTTTATTATTTAAAGAGAACATTTGTTATAATTGAAGTCTTCATCATGCACAGACTTGGTAATGTTTTCTTTGTATAAGATGTACAATGCGATAAAATATTTTTAAAAACTAAAAGAGAGACATTCAGGTAAATATGGTTGATAGAATGTGTACAACTCTTACCTCCTGAAATCCCACCAAGAGTCAGAAAGGGGGTTTTATAAAAGGAATAACCCCATAAGGTTGGGAGAGTCTAGGGGAGGAGAAGCAGGAGGCGGAGGGGCTGGTGGTGAATGACTTAGCAAGTGAGCTGGCGGTGCGATGGCGCCCGGTGCCTCTGGGTGAGAGAGTGAAGGGGAGGGGGGCTCAGAATGAGCTGACTGAGAACACACGTGAGAAGCATTTGGAGCTGTAGGTGGATTGTCTTCTCTGCTGTAGGCAGCCAGGCAATCACTCCTCCCCTGGTCGACAGAAGGCTGGAGGTTTACGTGTTTATTCTCTGGTCAGGGAAAATAGAGAATGTCTAGTTTGGGGGACTGTCAAGCACAGTTGAAAATGCTGTATTGAAACCAGTGGTGGCATGACACGTGGGTCACATCCAGAAGTCATGAAAGGTTGATCAGTTTGACTACGTGAAAACCGTATCTCGTAGCATACACGCCTGATGTCAGAGCACCAGATACATGAAGCAAAACCTGACAGTTGAAGGGAGAGATGGACTTTCAACTATGATCATTGGAGCCTTCAGTCCCCCACTTTCAGTAACGGGTGGATCACCTGCTCAGACCAGCAACGACCCGGAGACAAGAGAGAGCCCCAGTCGCAGCT
Organism: Balaenoptera borealis; assembly: GCF_965194805.1. NCBI lineage: Eukaryota > Metazoa > Chordata > Mammalia > Artiodactyla > Balaenopteridae > Balaenoptera > Balaenoptera borealis. The sequence goes on from NC_138878.1 coordinate 299,949, forward strand.
GATGTACCTGACGCCCTCAGACCGTCCCACCCAGTGGTGCCCAGCTCCAGGATAGGTCACACGGTTCAGGCCATAAACCAAGTTGGAATAAGTTTAAAAGCGTTGAAACCATACAAAGCATGTTCTCAAGCCACAAAGGAACTGAATAGAATCAACAGAAGAAAATTTGGGAAATCCACAATATTGGGAATCAAGCAGTAGACTTTTTTTTTTTTTTTTTAATAAATTTATTTATTTATTTTTATCTTTGGCTACGTTGGGTCTTCATTGCTGCGTGAGGCCTTTCTTTAGTTGCAGTGAGCGGGGGCTACTCTTCGTTGCGGTGTGCGTGCTTCTCATTGTGGTGGCTTCTCTTGTTGCAGAGCATGGGCTCTAGGCGTGCGGGCTGCAGTAGTTATGGCACTTGGGCTCAGTAGTTGTGGCTTGTGGGCTCTAGAGCGCAGGCTCAGTAGTTGTGGCGCACAGGCTTGGTTGCTCCGCGGCATGTGGTATCTTCCCAGACCAGGGCTCGAACCCGTGTCCCCTGCATTGGCAGGCAGATTCTTAATCACTGCACCACCAGGGAAACCCAACAATACACTTTTAAATAATCAATGGGTCAGTGAAAAAAATCACAAGGGAAATTAGAAAATACCTCAAGACAAATGAAAAGGAGAACAACACGTGAAAAGTTATGAGATGCTGCTAAAGTAGTGCTTAGAGGGAAATTTATAGCTGCAAAAACCTACATGAGAAAAAAGAATGACCTCAAATCAGTGACTTAAACTTTGACCATAAGAAACTAGAGAGAGAAAAGCAAACCAAACCCAGAGCAAGCAGAAGGAAGGAAATAGTAACAATTAGAGCAGAAATCAATGAGATAGGAAAGGTAATAGAGAAAATCAATGAAAAAAAGAAAAGGGCTTTGAAGAGGTTAGCAAAATTGATAAACCTTTAGCTAGACTTAGCATGAAAAAAAGACATAAATGGTTAAAATCAAAATGAAAGAAAGGTTATCACTGCTGACCGTACAGAAATTAAAAGCATTTTAAGGTAATACTGTGAACAATTTTTTAAAAACTAATTAATTAATTAATTATTGGCTGCATTGGGTCTTGGTTGCTGCGCGCAGGCTTTCTCTAGTTGCAGCGAGCGGGGGCTACTCTTTGTTGTGGTGCACAGGCTTCTCGTTGCGGTGGCGTCTCTTGTTGCGGAGCACGGGCTCTAGGCACGCGGGCCTAGTTTCTCTGTGGCATGTGGGATCTTCCCGGACCAGGGCTTGAACTGTGTCCCCTGCATTGGCAGGCGGATTCTTAACCACTGCACCACCAGGGAAGTCCTTGTGAACAATTTTTTGCCAATAATTAGAAAACAGATAAAATGGATGAATTTCCAGAAAAATGCAAAAGACTGCACCGGCTTGAAAAGAAAAGAACTGAATAGATCTGTAACAAGAAAGGAAACTGAGTTACTAATAATATAAAGGCTTCCCACAAGGAAAATCTCAGGGCCTGGCTTCTCTTGTGAACTCTGCCAAGCACTTAAAGAGGAAATGTGCTATCCCTTCATAAATTCTTCCAGAAAATAAAGAAGGCTGGAACACTTCCCACCTTACTCCACAAGGCCAGTAATACCCTGATATCAAAGCTGGACAGAGATGTCACAAAACAAAACTACAGACCAATGTCTCTAATGAATATAGATGCAAAAATTCTTAACAAAATATTTGCAAACTGGATCCAGCAACATATGAAAGGTCTAAACACCATAATAAGGGAGATGTATCCCCAAAATGCAAGGTTGGTTTAACATCTGAAAATTAATTAACATATTTAATAAAAGGACAGTCTTAATAGAAGCAGAAAGCAATTGACAAAATCTGATACTATTTCATGATAAAAACTCAGCAAGCTGGGAGTAGAGGGAACTTTTCAACCTGATAAAGGTCATCTGTGAAAAACCCACAGCTCACATCAATGTCATGAGACTGAAGGCTCTCATATGATCAGGAATGTTCTTAACACTTCTGTTCAACATCACTGGAGTTTCTAGCCAGGGAATTAGGCAAGGGGGAAAGAAAAAGGCATCCAGATTGGAGTGGAAGAAGTAAAACTCTCTGCAGATGACATGATCTTCCATTCAGAAAATCCTAAGAAATCCACAGCATAAAAAAGTTCTGGAGCCATAAATGAGTTCCGTGTGGTTGAAGGATGCAAGACCAATACACAAAAATCACTTGTATTTTTGTATGATAACAATGCACAACCTGAAGGTGAAATTAAGAAGTAATTTCATCTAATAACACATCAAGAAGAGTAAATTAGGAATAAAGTTAAAGAAGAACAAGACTTATGCACTGAAAACTATAAAGCATCATTTTTTTAAAAATAAATTTATTTATTTCTTTATTTTTGGCTGCGTTGGGTCTTCGTTGCTGCACACGGGCTTTCTCTAGTTGCGGTGAGTGGGGTCTGCTCTTTGTTGCGGTGCGTGAGCTTCTCATTGCGGTGGCTTCTCTTGTTGCGGAGCACAGTCTCTAGGCGCACAGGCTTCAGTAGTTGTGGCGCACAGGCTCAGCAGTTGTTGCTTGCGGGCTCTAGAGCACAGGCTCAGTAGTTGTGGCGCACGGGCTTAGTTGCTCCATGGCATGTGGGATCTTCCCAGACCAGGGCCCAAACCCGTGTCCCCTGCATTGGCAGGTGGATTCTTAACCACTGCGCCACCAGGGAAGCCCTATATAAAGCATCATTGAAAGAAATTAAGACCTAAATAAATAGACGTTCCATATCCGTGGATTAGAAGACTTAATATTGTCAAGATGGCACTGCTCCCCAATGTGAGCTATGAACTCAGTCAGGATCCTTCAAAATCTCAGCTGGCATTTTTAAAGACATTGACAAGCTTGTCCTAATATTGATATGGAAATGCAAGGGACCCTGAATAGCCAAAAATTATTCAGAAAGAAGGAAAAAAATTGGAAGATTCACACATCCTGTTTTTATTTTAATTAATTAATTATTTTTGGCCATGGCATGCGGCATGCAGGATCTTAGTTCCCCGACCAGGGATCGAACCTGTGCCCCCTGCAGTGGAAGCGTGGAGTCCTAACCACTGGACTGCCAGGGAAGTCCCCACATCCGGTTTTTAGAGCTTACTACAAGACTGTAATTATCAAGACAGTGCGGTCCTGGCATAAGAATTGACGTATAGATAAACAGTAGGATTGAGGATCCAGATGTAAACTCATACGTTTATGGTCAGTTGATTTTTGACAACGGTGCTAAGACCATTTAATGGGGAAAAACAGTCTTTTCAACAGTGGTGCTGGGACCACTGGACATCTACATGCAAAAGAATGGTGTTGGACCCTACCTCACACTACAGATGGCAACTAACTCAGTGCATCAGAGACCTAAACCTAAGGGCTAAAACCATAAACCTCATAGAAGAAGATCTGAGGGTAAGTCTACATGACCTTGGATCAGGCAGGGGTTTCTTGGCTATGACACCGAAAACTCATGCAACAAAAGAAAAAATAGGTCATTTAGGCCTCATCAAGTTTTAAAACTTTAGTGTGTCGGCCCTATCAAAACAATGAACAGACAATGCATACAAATTGTTTGCAAATCATATATCTGGTAAGAACCTAGTATCTAGAAAAAAAGAATTCTTAAACTTCAACAAGAAGAAAAATAATCCAATTAAAAAATGGACGAAGGATTTCAGTAGACGTTTCTCTAAAGAAGATTTACAAATAGCCAAGCACGTGAAAAGATGCTCATCATCCTTATTCTCCAGGGAAATAAAAATCTGACAGGGGAGGCGGGTGAGGGCTCCCCCACCCCGCTGCTCTGCGCCCAGACAAGGGCTGTCCTGCAGGGCTGCTGCATTGCTGGTGTCTAGAGCCCATTATCGCTACTCTCACTATTTGTTATTACTGAAATTTCTTTTTTCCCCCAAGAATAGTAAGCTACTCCAAATAAATAAACTATTTGAAAAAAGTGATGATTTTTAACATCAGTGGCAGCCATTCCTGATGCCCCTTGTACATTTGCTGGCCCCGTTGTGACTTGGGACGGGAAGGCTGAGGTAGTCGCCATCTTGCTGTCAGTGGAGTGAGTGTGAAAGAAAGTGGAATAATGGGGTCAGGTGAGCTGTGTGCTTGTGCCCCCAGCCATGCCGACTCTCAGGCCGTGGTGGCCTGGCTCTCCAGGGACCTGCGCCTGCTGTGTGAGCAGACAGAGGCACCCTGTCAGCACGCCGACGTCGCCAGGGCTATGCTTTCTGGTAAGTTCACGGCACAGGTGGGTTCTTGGGTACAATTGCTTTAGACCAGTGGGAATGCTTTCTGCTATGACGATCTGTGGGAAGCAGAGCGGCCCACACACTCCAACAGGAAGTCATTGCAGTCTGTACCTGTCGTTGTGGGTTTGCGTTGAACTTGAGTTGTGTGCAAATGTCAGCCTGTTGACCCGATGGGTTGGGCCGGAGCTGGTGTGTTAAGGATGTGTACCTTGTGACCTGCGAGCAGAGGCAGGTGGCTCCCCCGGCATCCCAGCTCCCACTTCGGGGAAGTGAGAGTCCAGGGCTGATTTGACTGAAGACGCAGCTCCTAGACAATGTGCAAAGGACGTAGGGTCACAGGTTGGTTATTTACAGATCCCAGGGAGCTGGGGATGGGCCGTCCTCCGTCCAGGTCACAAGCGAGCGGGAGAGAGCACAGCGGAAGGCACCAGTGCTTGTACGGTGGCCACTGGCTTTCCGCAGCTCAATTCTAGGCAGTGGTTTTACAAGGTGCCCGGGAGAAGCAAAGTGGGAGCTTGGGCAGGAATCCTTATCTGAATGTGGGGACTCTGGGTGAGCAGGGCTGCCCTGCTGTGGACGCCTGGGCAGCGCCACACCCTGTTCTTCTGGCACCTTCCCGTTCTCTCCGAGTCAGCAGGCCCGCCGTCACCGGTCATGCCGAAGGAATGCAGTCCACAAGTAAATGGAAACCTCGATGGGAGGGGTTCCCTACAGTTAGTTGGCTTGTGGACTGTTTTCCTTTGCAAAATGTGCATTCCTTTTTCCTAAAACTTTCTTGGTGATGTGAATTATTTCCAATTCCTGAATCCTGTAATCTGGTCCCAGATTAAGTTTAAATTGAAATTTGACAAAATCTTTTTAATTTCAGTCCCATTGGTCGTAACCTTTTCAGAAGGCATGAGTCCATTTCCTGCCTCATTCCCCGCAATGTAATGCTTCCGGGCCCTAGAACTGTCCGTGTATGGTTGGTGTAGGAGATTGGCTGAGAGGAAGGCCACGTAAAACCCTTAGAAGATACTTTTTTGTTTTCAGTGAGAAAATCCTTCCTATAAACTTGATGGATTGTGTTTCATTTTCGCGTGGAGTGTGGCTCGGGGAAGAGGCTCTGCTTGGCTGGGTTTGGTGGTGTGGTCGGTGGGCTCCCTGGGGCCAGGAGCCGGTGTCCCCCCAGCTCCGTGCAGGTCCTCACCCTGCCGGCCCCTCTGAAGCTGGTGGTCTGTGTGATTCACGGCTGTTCAGAGACCACAGTGTATGTAAATGCTTTGGTTTTGTGGCTTTCAGATTTTGTGCAAATGCTTGTTTTGAGGGGATTCCAGAAGAACGTGGATGTGAGAGGAACCGTGGAGCCGGAGTGGATGACCCAGGTGGGAGGACACCAGGCCTCGTGGGGCAGCGGCTGCAGCACGAGGGACCCACGCTGTAGTTGTCAGCTCTATACGGGGAAGTCCGCTTTGCTGTCACCACAGGGCGCCCCTGAGTGCAGATGTGAGGGCACGGGCCTGGGCGGTGGTCTCTCCCCCACGGCTCTCGAGGGTACAGCCCTCCCCACGGCCCAGATCCTGGGCTGTGCCTGAGGGGGAATCTGGAGACGAGCTCTTTGTAAAGTCGAGTCTTGTTTTACTTTGGGGTGACAGCTGGCTCGCTTGTGCCCCTGTGTAACTGCAGTGTTCTGTCCCCACAGGTGGCCGTTGCTGTTCTCGAGAGGATGCTGGCTTGTGAGTGGCTCTGTGGCCCACGTTGTAAATGGCCTCCCTTGCTGGTTAGGGATTCCTGCGGTTCGCCGCCTTTCCAGCTCAGTGCTGCTCCTGGCAGGCTTCTTGCACGGTTGTGATTGGGTCTAAACTCACCAACTTACTTGTTTTTCTCCTGCTGTCAGTTTTGGTGGCTTCACATTTGATCTCCAGAGCAGCAGTGGTGACCAGTTGAATGGTTCATTAGGGAAGCATTTTCTTGCCTACATATTGTGCTTGATTTTCAAGGCTTAAGTCTGGTACCACTGAGACACTTGGGATCTTGCAGGGCTTGTGCGTCAGGGGGGTTCGGGGGCCTAGGAGGCCTGTGATGGCAAGGTGTCCGTTACCTGACTTGCCCAGAAGCACTTGGTCGGGGCTGTTTATGATGGACGGTGATGATGTGTGTCTGTCTCTTTTCTGCCTCAGCCGCGCTCGAAGCTTTGGCGGCCGGGATACAGGAGGGGTCCGCAGCACACAAGGCAGTGAGCTGCTGGTAAGTTCTGGAGGTGGGCCTGCCGGCTGAGTGGTCCCAGGTATGCTGGTCGCCCCCAAAGGCCCAGTGATCCTTTGCCATTGTGGTGACATCAGGAGCTGGAAAGCACTAGACGTCCTCTGAAGATGAGGCCCTTCCTGTGGGACCCATGCCACCTCCGGGTCTGAGGGGAGGGGGTCCTCGGGGTCCCAGCCAGGGAGACCTTGCCTGTCGTGCCTGCCCCCGCAGGACCCTCCACTTGCTCTCCTTGGTTCTGTGGAGGCGCATCCAGGTACTTGGGGACCAAACGTTGGGGTGTCAGGTTTGCTTCAGAGTAACATGGGGTGAGGCCACCTGGGCCTTGGCTCTCTCCTGGGAACCCAGGAGATTTCCCAGCATTTCCAGGCTTTGTTACTTTTTCCATTTTTCAATTATTTTGCTCCTGATTACCTCTTCTCCACGATTACTTTAATAGTCCTCAAACCTGCTGTGTGAGTACTTTACTAATCAGCATATAAAACACTGCTCTGTTCTATGTTTTATGCATTTTCACGATGTGCTGAGTCCGTGCTCAGACTTGTCCCGAGAGTCAGATCATGACTTTTCACGTTTTTTAATTAGTTGCCAACACTTAGAGTAAAATCAGACGTCCCCTCCCAGTCTGGGTGGCTGTCCTGCCTGGAGCCTCTTCACTGCACGTGTGACATGGGCAGTTCACATGGCTGCTAGGGCCCTGGATTCTCTCCCCTGAGGGATCGGGTGGGGCTGATCATGACACCCTGCTGTCGGTCCCGGTCTCCCTCTGTCCCTCCTGACCTGTCAGTGACATCCTGCTCCCTCTCCTTTTCTTGCTTCTCCTGTCGGGAGAAGGACATCCCTGGCTCCAGGTGCGGTTGAGAGCCTCCATGTGCCGGGGCAGGATCAGGTGCTCAGTGCGAACCATGGCCCTGCCACCTCTGGTTCCCATTTCACAGATGGGGAGACCGAGGCTTTGCGACGTGTGCTGGGCCTGGGTCCAGCCACTGGCTGTGGTCACTGTGACCTCCGTCACCTCCTGCGAGGCCCAGCCCTCTGTGACCTCACTCTGACCTTCTTGCTTCTCCATGTGACAGCGACTCCATTGCCTTTGATTCTGTCCTGTTGAAGCGACGCTCCCCTGGATTCCATTTCCGTCTGCGGCATGGCAGCCTGGCTGCAGGCCTGGCTGGGGAAGCGTGGGCAGGGCCAGCCTGTGAGCCTGAGCTGGGGGTCTGGAGTCGGGGGCCTGCAGGTCCCTGGCTGCTTTGCCAGTGAGCCGCTCCTCGTGCATGAGGTGCCGCTGTCAGGTGCTGGCACTGTTGAGTGGCGGCAACCTGCAGGGGTCCCCTCCCCTGAGATCCTCTGCTGCATCTGCAGGTTCAGTGTGTTCAGTGGACACATGTATCGAAGTATAATTTCAACCGAGTCTCCCAAGAGGTTCTTCTGTCACACTCTGACCCAGATCCTCACCCACAAGCCTGTGCTGAAAGGTGGGTCCTGGTGCCCTGGGTGCCTCCCTTGACAGAAGCTCGGGCCGCGGATGTTAACACGGGGAGGACAGTCCGTTTGTCATTAAACATCTTCTCATTTGAAAGCAACACTTTCCCATAAAGAAAATTTAGAATTAAAGAAGCGTCACCCATTGCCAAAGTAGAATATCTTTAATATGAAGCCCTTCCTGTCTTTTCTAGATAGGTTTTTAAAACAGTGCTCATACTGTGAATTCCAAGGTTCTGTTTCTGCGGCTCACGTCAGCATTTTCTGTGTGGGTGCATGGCTTTTTGAAAGGTGTCTAACACCCGAGTCATCTTCTGCCTGATGCACTGTCCCGTGAGGGCTGGGCGGTCTGTGAGGCTCCTGATGGCGCCTTCTCTGTGGTGCTGCATCCAGTGGCCCACGGAAGCCCCCGACAGAGGCTGTTGCCCCTCCGGAGGGCCTGGCCTGGCTGATGCATGCTTTCCAACTGTGTCCTTTCAACACGTCCTCGCTGACTGCTTATTCATAGTGAAAGTTTAAAAGCAGCAAAATTAATGTGTAATTGATGGGTTGGAGGATATTTATAGCAGATGTGATCAAGGATTACCAAAGACACAGACATTTCATGACATAAAAAAATGGCTGGAAAATGGGGAAATGGTGAAGTTCACATAACATTTGGAAAAGTGCAAATTAAAACAAGGTACTTTATTGATATTGAACTTTTTGATGATTACTGATGTGACGTTTTGTGTGTTTCCTCCTGAATGAAGTTTCCGACGCTGTTCAGATGCAGAGAGAGTGGAGCTTTGCAAGGACCCCGCCTCTGCTCAGTGGCCTGTACCGTAGGGTAAGTGCACAGGGTGGGGTCCAAGACCTGCTGCACGGGCTCTGTGGGTCCCAGAAGATGCCACAGCCACGGCTGTCCGTGGCTGGACCGCCGCCCGGGTCCAGAGACTGAACTTGTCATGTGGGCAAAGCACCTTGTCCTCAAATGAGAACTCCCTCCAGCCACTGCTGGCCATGGGGGTCAGGAGGGGCAGGTGTCTTGAGTCTAGGTTGTGTCCGATGCAGAGGGGGAGGGAGGCGAGGGTCCAGCTCTGACACTTTGGTTGCAGCTCTTCGTGATCCTGAGCCCAGAGGAGCTAGTGGACTGCTTACAAGAAGTTCTGGAGACACGGGAGGTGAACTGGCAACACGTGCTGTCCTGCGTGTCCACACTGGTGATCTGCTTGCCAGACGCACAGCAGCTGGTTAACGGTGCGTGGGGATGGGAGCCCCGCTGTGTTCCGTGCGTGTGTGCGCGTGTGATCCGTGGACCGGCGCTGGGGCGAGCCTGCGGGCCGAATCGCTGTGTCTGGCTCAGTGAGGATGGAAGCCCTTCCCACCTGCCCAGCCAGTGCCCTCTGGACCGCCCTCTGCTGTCGGCCTGCCCATGTACCCGCTGCCAGGCTGCGTGCGGGCCGCCACCCAGGGCCCGGGGGTCGGTGTTGGATGAGCGGACCGTCCTGCCTGCCCCCTACCCCCGCCCCAGTCCCCGTCCACAGCCGTGCCACTGTCCTCACCTAGGTTGGGTGTCGCGTTTGCTGGCTCATGCGTTCGAGAGCTGTGACCTGGACAGCATGGTCCTGGCGTTCCTGGTTGCGCGGCAGGCTGCGCTGGAGGGCCCAGCTGCCTTCCCGTCCTACGCCGCCTGGTTCCAGGTGAGCCGCCTGCGCTCCCGCTGGGGTCGGCTCTGCGAGACTGCTCAGCTTCCCGTCTGCCTCATTGGGCCTCCTGCCGTCTCTCACGAGAAAATGAGTGAAATCCAGCAGGAAAGGGTGAAAGCGAACACAGCTGCCTTTTTTTGCACAGTGTGCTGCGCTGTGATTGGTTTCACGTCTGTGGGGGAGCGCCCTCCTCTCTTCCCTGTTTCCCGCCACCTGCGCGTGTTTGCCGCTCTTCCCAGGCTGCTGGGCCTAGGGGGCATCTTCGGGACATCAGCTTTGAAGGTTGGGCGTGTGTGGATTTGGGTTTACGAGCCCTGTTCTTTGCAGAAGCTCTGGGTGGTGTAGCTGTGGCCTCTTGGAGAGCCCGCCTCTCTCTGCATCCACCTGGCTCTGTGCCTGGTGTGCCGTAGAGATGGTGGGTGTGGTTCTTTCTTTTGTGGAATGAAGCTCCCTCCTGGCCCCGCGCTTACCCCAGCTCCACACAGCGGGCCAGGGGCTCCTGCTGGAGGCACGTGGACTCGGTGACTGCGTCCACAGTCCTGGCCCCGAGGGGCTTACCAGAGTGCACTCAGTGCTCCGGCAGTAGGGCCAGTGGTGTCGGCCTTGTGAGCTCGTTCTGAGGACTTCGTGCCTGTCGTCTGTCTGACAGCACAATTGTTCCGAAGAACCACAGGGTGTGCTTTGGAGGAGGAGCTTCCGTGGGCCTCGTGGTGTGGCAGGTGGGCCTCTTGTGGCTGGCGTGAGGCGAGTGCTGGTCTCTGCAGGCTCATCGGGACATATTCAGGGTCGACACCTCTTCAGAACCTCCCTGCCCTGGGCACCCACAGGCACCCCTGGGCGCCCTGGGTTCTGTAAGAGTCCACTCTCCTGCTGTGGCCTGGGCACTTTGCCCGAGGCCCCACCCCTGCAGGGATCTCGTCCACTCAGACGGGCTTGGGGCTGGAGTGGAATGAATTCACCTGTGAGGAAGGGACTCTTGCAGGGTGGTTAACAAATCCTGTCTCTAACGTTCATAGAAAGGCACCATATTTACCATTTTCTACAGCAATATATTTTTAATTTTTTAAATATATTTTCAGTCCATCTGTTTAGCTAGGCCACAGCCATGTCGTCCTAAAGACAAATGAACTGAAGTGGCTTTGCTTCCCTTTTTCTGCTGTTTTTGAAGCCGGGATGTAGCCATGGCCACCCCACGGCAGGTCCTCCTGTCGCCCCCGCCTCATGCCCATCCTCCACACAGGCCGCCTTCGGGAGCGCAAGGGGCTTCCACAGCTGCAGCAAGAAGGCGCTGGTCTTCCTCTTCAAGTTCCTGTCTGACCTCGTGCCCTTCGAGGCCCCCCGGTACCTGCAGGTGAGAGGCCGGCGGCACGTTCGGCTCAGGGCAGCCCCGCAAGTGACAGTCACAGAATGCAAACGCCACCCGGGGGTGTCGGTGCACTCCTGGGGAGGCATGTTTCTTACAGTAAATGCTCAGAAACCAGCCGCGTGTGGTCCTAGGAGCTGGTGAGTGAGCAAAGGGGGCCTGGTGCCTGCATAGAAAGGGGTCCCCATACCACGGACACTGAGGCCAGTGAGTGTCCTGGGTCCCATGTTTGGTTTTTAAAAATGATATATTTTTATATTGAAGGAGAAGGATCTGGAAGAATATGCCCCCAGTGGCTGTGGACGTTCCTTCTGGGAGTGGAAGACTTCACGCTCCAGTTTGTGTTCTTTATCACCATGTACATTAGTCTCATGATTAGAAAGTGCCTTGCAATGAGCTTTCTTTTGTAATCAGATGACATAACCAGCATTTGCTTTGAGGGGTAGGGCACTTGGAAAAGGAATCTCACCTTTTTTTAATTAAGAAATGCGTATTTCATTTCAAAGAATACATGTGACGTAACTCACGCAGCCTGGAGTCCGGTCTCCCCGTGCAGCTCAGTCCCTGCTGCCCCTGGGGCCCCGACGCCTCCCTCTGAGGGGAGGAGGGCTGCGTGTGTGGGGGCGGGGCCGGCTCTGGGGCAGGGCACCTGCTGCTCCTCCTGGCCCCGTGCAGAGACCCTCACCCAGGACTCCGTCTGCCCCACCTCCAGACCCCCCTGGGGTCTTTGGCTAATTCTTCAACTTTGTTGCCGTCAGTACGAGTGTCTCCCCCAGAAAGTCAGGACAGCTGATGGGCTGATGGACCTGCTCCGCCCTCTGCCCGCAGGTGCACGTCCTCCACCCGCCGCTGGTTCCCAGCAAGTACCGTGCCCTCCTCACCGACTACGTGGCGCTGGCCAGGACGCGCCTGGCCGACCTCAAGGCGAGTCCCAGCCTCCCCTGCTGCCTGCTCCTCCTCTCTCTGCACGGAGGCCAGTGCCTGTCTGGGTCCTCACATGCGCCCGTGTCTTTGCAGGTTTCTATAGAAAACATGGGGCTCTATGAGGATTTGTCTTCAGCTGGGGACGTCACCGAGGTAACGTCCCGGGCTCGTCGCTGAGCGTCTCTGCGTGTCTGAGCCTTTTCTGTCTGGGCCCCAGTGCGTGTGCGGCAGCCGGGGTGAGCTGTGCTCCACTGTTTGTCCTGTCGTATCCACACTGTTCAGAGCAGCAGCAAGGGTCACCTTTTACAGGGATGCTTCTTCCAGTAGGTCCCCCTTCCCGTGGTTTCGCGGACAAAGTGGTCTGTAAAACAGTTGGGGAAGGGCGGTGTCATGTTTTTCTAGGAATTACAGAAAAAAGTGTGAACTATATTTACGTAGACCAAATGTTGGATGGCCGTATGGGGTGTGTGTGTGCTTTCCTAAGATACTTTTACTTCAAAGTTGCGAGTCTCTGGAGAGCCCTTCCTGTTGGACTGTTAGGCGAATACTTTAAAATATTTAACATAGTTTTCTATTTAAGATTTATTGCTGTTCACAAGTTGCCATTTCATAATTTTTTTAAATCTCAAAAATTAGGTCTTGGCACCTTCCCACCTGAAAATCTTGCATTGGGATCCTTGTCTCTCCCAGAAGGGCAGCAGGAAGCGGGGTGGAGGGCACAGACACATGGAGCCTGGCGGTGGCTGTGGCTTCCCGGAGGTGCTGAGCTCTCTGGGGCCGGGGCAGCAGTTGATCCCTCCTTGTGGTTTTGCTGGTATCAGGGAGTTTGTCTGCATGTCCGCTTACTCTGTCATGCCTATCGCCCGACCACAGAACCGTGGCCCTGCTCTGCTCCTGCCTTTTCTTTTAAATCTTCTGTTCTTTTCCGTCCTCCCTGCTTGGAGCCAGCCCCACCGCCAAACGTCCCAGGATGTTGAGAAGGCCATCATGGTGTTTGAACACACGGGGAAGATTCCCGCCGCCGTCCTGGAGGCCAGGTGGGGTTACGCTGCCTGAAGGGCTGGTGGGCAGGTGCTGCCGAGCCCCTGCTGTGACATGAGCTCCCTTGCGGAAAGCCGAGGTGCCCCATAGCACAGACTGTACAGAGGGACCAGAACAGGCCCTCCCTTTGGCCACGATGACTTTTCTTGTTCATGCTTCAACGGTGACCGTGTGAAGCCAGCACAGGGAGTTGAATAGCAAAATTTTGTTGAATTTGGTGTGATGCCAAAACACGTTGAATTCTGGTTGCTACCAGTACGGGGTAGCTGTGGGGTAGCTTTCTTAAGGCTTTGCCTCTGAGAAACGCGCACAGCTTCCAGCTCCCACGGTCAACCTCGTGGCCGCGGATGAACCCAGGTTCCAGGGTCATGCATCTGGAATCCTCCAGACTCTCTGGGTGCAGGTGGTCACCAGCACAGAGTTCCCTTTGTGTGAAGTGTCCCAAAACAGTGGGAAAGAATACTTGAAAACGTGATACAGTGTCATAGCCTTGAAACATGACAGCACGTGGCCCACGCTCTGGCCTGCAGGGACGGCCCTGGACGTGGACGGTCACTGCCCTCACTGAGGGTCCTCTGGTCGAGGTGGGGCACCTCTGAGCCTGGCCTTTTCTGTTGCAGCATATTCCGGAGGTCCTACTACCTGTCCCACTTTCTCCCCGCCCTGCTCACACCGCGAGTGGTCAGTACATGTCGCCATGAACGTGGGGCCGGGTCGGCAGAGGGCGGGGTCCCTGTCGGCGTCTCACCCAAGTCCTGTCTTCCCTCTCAGCTCCCGAGGGTCCCTGATTCCCGGGCCGTTCTCATAGAGTCCCTGAGGAGGTACGCATGGCAGCGCGGCTCATCTGGGGGCTAACAGCGCAAGGAGCTGTGGCTCTTCTGTAGAGAAATGTGTTTTGTCACATGTATGCTTTGCTTATAAAAAGTTGGCTCAAAATTAGTCGGTTAAAATGTTAAAAAGAAAATTTCTTTGATTCTGAATATCACAACTTAACATTTTTCAATGAACTTTTAGGATGATTAGTCTGGGAATTAAAGAAAATAGTGTTTTTGCTACATAATCATTGGGAAAGGAGGAGAATTTAAGGAAAGAAGGAAAAGGGAGAGGTGAAAGCCTCCCACTGTGATGATTTGGGGAGAGTGGAGACCACGTGTAGAACGGGGGTCCCGTCCCCCGGCTCACACTGTGGACCTCCAGGAGCAGAGAGGTGGCAGAAACAGAAAACTATAAACCCTGTTTTCCAGTGTCTTATGTGAAGTGATGGGTCCTGTGAGAAGATTGAAAAGATAAAGGGCCTAGAAAGTAAAAATAAGCTTTTTCATCTTATGATTAGGCCATTCTCTGGGATCCTTACTTTTATTTATTTTTGGCATAAGATATTCCAAAAGTAAAGAGACCAGTAAAAAAACACCCCTATGCCCCATTCACATTAATATTTTTGCTATCTTTCCTTTTTTTTCTTGAAATAGTCCAGATACATCTTACCCCAGGTCTCTGATCCCCTCCCCTTTTCCTCCAAGAAAATCATTATCCTGAAGTTGGTGCATAAAGTTTTTCTCTATTTTTTATCCTTTTGTTTTGTATGTTTATAACTGTAAATTATGTCCACACACAAACACACCACACAGTTTGGTCTTGTGTGTTTTCAAAGTGGATTTGATAGCAGTGTGTGTTGTTCTGTGACTTGCATTTTCACTACCCCCGTTGGTCGTGTGCTCTGGTTTGTTTAATGCTGTGTGGAATTCTGTTGTGTCTGCAAACTGCCACGTCGCACACCCCAGGGTGCAGGCCACATGCCTACGGAATAAATAGATTAACTTACCATCCTGGAGTTGGACCCTTAGGTTACTTCCACTTTTATGCTTTGTTAACAGTGCTTCAGTGAACATCCTTGGCTATATCTCCATGAAAACTTTAAAATTTTGAGTGCAATTTCATTGATTTTATAGATTAATTTGAGGATATTTGGCTTTATTATGGTACTGAGTTTTTCCTTCCAGGAACATAGTACGTCTTTGTTTTTTCAGGTCTTTTACTAGTGTTTTGTGGTTTTTCTTCATAAAACTCTTGTAAATTTTTGTCAGCCTTGCTACTCGGTACCTAGCTTTTGTTGTGAACTGCATGTTCTTTTCTGTCTTCTTCATTGGCTGTTGCTGAGGTGTAGGTGCCCTTGTTTCCATTAACTGTTGAACTTACTCCCAGTGGGTGGTGAGATTTTCTATGCAATCATGCCATCCACAAGAGCAAGTTTGCCTCCTCCTGTCAGATTATTATGCCTCTCAGTGTTTGTGTCACTGTGTTGGGTAGGATTTTAGTACCATGAGCAATCGTAGAAGTGAAAGCTGGCCTCGTGTCTTGTTCCTGGCTGAAATAGGACTGCTTCTAGAGTTTTACCATTAATTCTATTTGCTGTAGTTTTATATAGTTATATATATATATATATATATATATATATATATATACTCCTTACCATATTAAAAGAGTTCCCTCTGTGAATTCACTAAGGACTTTTAGCAGGAATTCATGCTTTTTTTTGGCATCCCTTGAGATGATTGTGCTGTTCTCCTGTCATCAGCTATGTGATAATTACATTGATAGGTTTTTCCACTGTCTTTGCGTTCCTGGAATACCCCCTAATTGGTAACAGTTTTTTGTTTTATAAACTGCTGAATTTGGTTTACTGATACTTTATTTAGGATTCTTGCATCTGTGTCTCATTCTGTTAGACTCACCTTGGCTGCTTTGCCATTAAGGTATTTGGTTCCTCATAGAACGAACCGGGCAGCCTTCCCTCTTTCCTGTCCCCTGAAATAGTTTGTCACACAGGGATCATGTGTCCCTTAAGGTTTGGTAAAATCTGGCTGCAAAATCATCTGTTCCTGGTGTCTTTGTGGAGGCAAGACTTTTGGCTGCTGACTCAGTTTCTTGAATGGTTATCGGTTTAGTCAGGTTTTTTATTCTTGAGTTAGCTTTTATATATATTTCTAGAAAATTGTCCATTTCATCTCAGTTTGAAAATCTATTGATGTATCATTTTTCATGATATTCTATTGTGATTTAAAAAATTTTAAATCTGTACTTTTCATCCCTTCTTAAAATTTTTTTCATGCTAGTGTTAATTTTGCCTTTTTTTATGACTCATTCATTACTTAAAGACTTGTCTGTTTTATTAATTTTATCACATAACCAGTCTTTTATATTGTGTCCTTCCTGCTGTTTTGGGTTTTTTAAATAAATTTATTTATTTTATTTATTTTTATTTTTGGCTGCATTGGGTCTTTGCTGCTGCGCATGGGCTTTTCTCTAGTTGTGGCGAGTGGGGGCTTCTCATTGAGGTGGCCTCTCCTGCTGTGGAGCACGGGCTCTAGGCACGCGGGCTGCAGTAGTTGTGGCACGTGGGCTCAGTAGTTGTGGCACGTGGGCTCAGTAGTTGTGGCTCGCGGGCTCTAGAGTTCAGGCTCAGTAGTTGTGGTGCATGGGTTTAGCTGCTCTGCGGCATGTGGGATCTTCCCGGACCAGGGCTCGAACCCATGTCCCCTGCATTGGCAGGCGGATTCTTAACCACTGCACCACCAGAGAAACCCCATCTCTGCTGGGTTTTTTTAAATTTATTTTTGGCTGCGTTGGGTTTTCCTTGCTGCATGTGGGTTTTTCTCTGGTTGTGGTGAGCCGGGGCTACTCTTCGTTGTGGTGAGCCGGGGCTACTCTTCGTTGTGGTGCGCAGGCTTCTCATTGCGGTGGCTTCTCTTGTTGTGGAGCATGGGCTCTAGGTGCGCGGGCTTCAGTAGTTGTGGCATACAGGCTCAGTAGTTGTGGCTCTCGGGCTCTAGAGCGCAGGCTCGGTAGTTGTGGCACATGGGCTTAGTTGCTCCATGGCATGTGGGATCCTCCCAGACCAGGGTTCGAACCTGTGTCCCCTGCATTGGCAGGCGGATTCTCAACCACTGTGCCACCAGGGAAGCCCCTCCCTGCTGTTTTTTAAAAAATCTTCTATTTGTTTTTAGATTTTAACTTTATTATTTACCTTTTGTTTTCTTTGGGTTTACTATGTTGTTCTTTTTATAACTTCTTAAAGTGGTGGTTTATTGTTTTATAACTTTTCTTGTGTTTTAAAACAGGCATATTTTAATAAATTTTACCTGCAGATATCACTTTAGCTGCCTTCCAAAAGTTTCAATGTGTAGTTCTTATACTGTCGGTCAGTTCTAAATACTCAACCATTGTGCTATGATTTTCTCATAATTTGTAAGTTAGTTTTAAGTAAATTTTTAAAATTTTTAAACATTTAGGTATTTGCCCATGAGTTTTTATTGTTGAATTCCAATTTAATTGCATTTTTCGCAAAGAATATGATTCACTTTGTATGGAGTTTTTTCTACTTGTCAAGACTTCCTTTCAGAATTTGCTTGGAATTTGCAGACATTCCGCGCATCCTTGAAAACAACACATGTCCTTCAGTTTTGGACTGTAAGGTCTGTCTGTTAAATTGTGCTTATTCTCAAGTTTTCTGTATCCTGAATAGTTTTCTGTGTCTTTGGTTTATCAGTTTATTGTGGAGGTGGTTGTGATTTTGTCAGTTTCTCCTTATAATTCTGTCAGATTTGTCTTGTTGCAAGAAAGTTCGTAATTGTTAAAATACAGGCTTCTCTTGCTGGATGTTTTTCCCTTTGTTATTATGTAATGTCTCTGTTAGGCTTTTTACTTTAATTTCTATTTTGTCTGCTATTAAAACCAGCTTTTTTTTTTTTTGGTATTTGCATGGTATAGCTTCTTAATTTTTTTTTTATTGGCTGCGTTGGGTCTTTGTTGTTGCACACAGGCTTTCTCTAGTGATGAGCCGGGGCTACTCTTCGTTGCCGTGTGCGGGCTTCTCACTGTGGTGGCTTCTCTTGTTGCAGAGCATGGGCTCTAGGCGTGTGGGCTGCAGTAGTTATGGCACTTGGGCTCAGTAGTTGTGGCTCGTGGGCTCTAGAGTGCAGACTCAATAGTTGTGGTGCACGGGCTTAGTTGCTCCGCGGCACGTGGGATCTTCCCACACCAGGGCTCGAACCCATGTCCGCTGCATTGGCAGGCAGATTCTTAACCACTGCACCACCAGGGAAGCCCCCAGCAGTCCATTCTTGTTTCACAGCTGCAGTGTTTTGTCTTACCTCTCTGAAGATATTAATGAAAGTGATGACTGACAGTTTCTTTTCTGTGAATTTCTCTGTTTCCTTGAATTTGTTCTTTCTTTTTATTTGCATTGGTTTCTGTTTTTTAAACTGAAGGCTTTCCAGTCCCCAGGGCAGTGGGTCGTGCCCTCAGTTCCTAGTCTCCAGCCAAGTTCCCTGCCTCCCTCCAGTGCTGGTGTGGATTCTCACTCTGGAGCACAGCCATGTCTCTGTTCTTCTGCTTGAATCTCGTTGTCACGGTTTGCAGCACTGTTGGGCGGGCAATGCTCTGTGGCTCTTGTACTTGCTGCTGTGCCATGAGAACTTGTCAGCCGTGTCTGTGCCCTGCAGATGCCCCGTGTCCTCATCACAGGACTTGTATTTTTAATGACATTAATTGGATGTTTTCCTTAGTTAGCATTTTTCATTAAAAGTAATATAAGTTCACCTTTAAAATTTGGGAATTACCAAAACTTGAATGAGAGAAGTGAAAATCATTTATAATCTCACTACACAACAAAACCCACTGTTGGTAGATGTTTATATAGGACGTATGAAGTAGTCAGGACCGTTTAAGTCCATATGGACAATGTTTTTCCTAAGCACAGGGTCATGCTGTGGGGTGTTGTATAATTTATTTAGATTTACTCTGTTGCATATTTCTGTTTTATGATAGTCTTTGGGATTGTAAGCTTGAGAATTAATCCGAGTCCTAGTTGACTATTTTCATGTTTTCTTCTGATCCAGAGCGGAGAAAATTCCCCCCTCCTTATACTCCACCTACCGCCAAGCCTGCTCCACTGTCAGAGAGAAGCCAGAAGGTAAGGTCAGTGGGTCGTTTGGTCCCCAGACGTGCCCATCTCCACTTCCCTGATCACGAGACGTGTCGGTGGCATCTTGGTCCATCTGGTCTGGTTCTGTCATACTGGGTCTGGCCACAGCTGTGGCTTCAGAGACTGCCCAGCACCGGCCCTGGGACAGCTGTGACACCAGGAGGGCTGCCTGTGACGTCATTCCTTGAACACGCGTGCAGTACAAAATCCACTTGACCATTTCTCATCTTTGTGTGCCCCGCTGAGGTTGTGATGTGGTTTCTGTTTGCCCGTCTGAATTCGAGCTTTAAAGTCAGGTGACCAGCCAGGCCCGAGGCCCGTGGTGTTTGTTCTGCACCGTGTCCTAGTAGGGGGTCTGCCATGGCTCTTTGGCCGTTTGGACTGTTGGGGATCTTTCTGCTTCTAGGGGACAGTGATGTAGACCTGGGCCAGTGTGTGAAAGCGTGCATCAGTGCTTGGAGCAGCTGGGTAGGCTGTCCGCACCCCATACCCCCAGGAACGAGGCGCCATCAGGACAGGGCCTGGTCTGTCGGTGTTGAAATGGTGCAGCTGTTTGCTGGTCAATCCCTCTGACGCCTGCAGGGCCAGTTAGGCTGCATGAGCGACTGCAGCTCTGTTTTCTAATTCTGTCTGCCAGAACCCTCCTTGCATAATCTTCCACAGTTTCTGACAGCCAGGGAGACCCACACCTGTTTGGACCAGTATCGAAACATCTTGCAGACAGGATGCCAAGGGGGCCATAGGGCTGTGTCCACCGTTGAGTGAGGCCTTGCCCTCCTTTCCTAACCCCATGGTCCTGCTTTTGGGGGCTTCTAGAATGTTTTCTAATGCTGCATCTCACAGGGCTAATATTTTTTAGTAAACCTATTAAATGTACGTTGAGGACTGGTAATCCCCTCTAATATACTGATCTTAACATCCTGTTGTAAAGAACAATATCACAATGTTACTTAAAAGTTTGAGAAACAGGGACTAAACCATCATCTGTCCATAATTCTGCTCTCCCCGCCCAGCCTCCCTCCACATGCATTTGGTCTTTATTCATTACATACCTGCTTTTTACACTTGTGGCGATAGTGTGTATAGAACCATGGTTTTTCTTAAACTTCCTTATGAATGTTTTAACTTTGATAGGACATTAACATCCGCCGTCAGGGGAGAGTGTTTCACTTTCCTCCTCATAGGGCCCCAGTCCTCTGTGTGCCCTCTGCAGGGAGAAGCCAGGGACAGCGTCAGGTCTGTGCGCTTCCTATCTGATCTAACCTGTTTAATTGTTAAAATTACCTCCTGTCTCTCAGATGCAGCCTCGCGAAGGGAGGTGGAGCCCAGCTGTGCGGAGGAGCCGCTGGGCCTGCTCACAACTGCCCTGCGAGAGCTCAGGGCCTCAGTGACAGATCCCCCCCAGCACGACGGTGAGGACGGGGCTGTGGGTCGGGCCGTCCGCAGTGTGTGTCCGTGGGTGCACGGGCCAGTCCTGACGTGCTCAGAGCTGGTAGCTGCTCTGTTGCCCATAGTGGCAGTGGTCAGTGCGTTTTCCCTGCAGTTGAGCATCTGGTAGTGAACCCGACCACGGCCTGGTGGGTGTGGAGCATGCCTCCTTTCTGACACTCAGGCTGTCCCAGAGTCTGGGTAGAATACGGATATTCTGCTACTTGGCGTCCCGGTGGGACAGGAGACATAGAGGAGGAAAGCTGCGTTGCTGGCTGTGGGGCTTCTCTCCTTCCTTTACTCCTGGGTGGCTGTGCTCTTCAGCGCTGAGCCTCTGCTTCTGGGACTGTTTCCTATGAGGGGGTCTGGAGGACAAGCATGAGCAGTTCAAAGCGCTCCGTGGCCACAGTGGTCCACAGGTTCCAGTGTTTTTAGATTTTTCCTATGCTAAATGCAGAAACTAAAATACATGAGGCATCTTTTTACCTAGTAACTTCACTAGATTTTTATTTATCATGAATTCATTTAATTCCTATGAGAGTCTCACGGAGGAAATACAGTTGACCCTTGAACAACACAGTTTGTTGGGTTTTTTTAATTTATTTATGTTTGGCTGCGTTGGGTCTTCTTTGCTGCGTGTGGGCTTTTCTCTAGTTGCGGTGAACGGGGGCTACTCTTCGTTGCAGTGCGCGGGCTTCTCATTGCGATGACTTCTCTTGTTGCGGAGCATGGGCTCTAGGCACGTGGGCTTCAGTAGTTGTGACTCGCGGGCTCTAGAGTTCAGGCTCAGTAGTTGTGGCGCACGGGGGCTTAGTTGCTCCATGGCATGTGGGATCTTCCCGGACCAGGGCTCGAACCCGTGTCCCCTGCATTGGCAGGCAGATTCTTAACCACTGCACCACCAGGGAAGTCCGCAACACAGTTTTTAACTGTGTGGGTCTACTCAGTATGTGCAGATTATTTTCAGTAAATATACTGGAAAATTTTTGAAGATAAATGACAATTTCGAAAGTTTCAGATAAACCACATTGCCTAGAAATATTGAGAAAATTAGGTATGTCGTGAATGCATAAAATATACGTAGATTCACATGACATGCAAAATACACGGAAGGCTGTGAGGAGTTAAGCTTGGGGTCAGAAGTTACGCACAGATTTTCATCTGTGGTGGAGGGTCGGCAGCCCCAGCTCTGCACTGTTAGCTCTGCCTCCGCCGTGGTCGTCCTGAGGGCCCAGGATGTCCCCTCGTGGCCAGCGTGGCCCTTCCGAACTCTGCTCCTGCAGCACGTGGTTCTTGGGGAGGTCAAGGCCCGTGTGGGGCCCCAGC
Source organism: Balaenoptera borealis (assembly GCF_965194805.1). Lineage (NCBI taxonomy): Eukaryota > Metazoa > Chordata > Mammalia > Artiodactyla > Balaenopteridae > Balaenoptera > Balaenoptera borealis. The sequence goes on from NC_138878.1 coordinate 321,706, forward strand.
GCTGCCGCAAGATGGTCAGCCAGCCAGGCCTGCGAGTCCCTGTGCTGGCAGAGCCGCCGAGGCAGGGCCGGGCGGCCGCAGCGGGCGTCAGTGTGTGCAGAGGTGGCTGGCGGGTGAGGGGCGCGGGGTATAGACACTGGGGCCTTGGTGACGTGAAGAGCTATGCCAGCCCCTCGGAGAAGCCTGGCCACCTGCACTGCAGAAAAGTTCCACTGCTGGCCGGGCGGGGACGAGAGCGGCCCCAGGGTCAGTTGAGAGTGTGGCCCCTGAGGTGGTGGGTGACGCCCCTGCTCATGGCGCTGGTCCCTGCCTTGCAGCGTTGTCGGCTCAGATGGCAGTGATCTCTGAACAGCTCCGCTCCGCCCTGGGCCTCAGCGAGGATGACAGTGACATCGAGGGGGCCCAGGTTCAGCTCAGCGTCCGGGCCCCCGAGCTGCAGCCATGGGAGCAGAGGGTGAGTGTGGGGCGCCAGGGAGACCACATGTGAGTCGAGGGTTTTGGGCCGGTGCTGCCGTTTGCGTACAGACTCTGTGTTTGGGAGGAAGTTGTGGCAGAGGCTGCTCATGGCCCTTTGTGGGTAGGTTTGCTGACCCTGCTCTCTGCTGAGAAGCTCCGTGATGACCCCTGGGGGCCCCTCCCAGGGTTTGGGGATTCCTGTGCCGAGGCGTTGCAGCCTCTTCTCCGGATGGAGGCCCGTTTTCCAGTCTCGTCAGCTCCACTGTGGCCCTGTGCGTCCAGGTTGGAAACGCTGTGACGTGCGTTTGCGGCCCTGAGACCTCTCCTCTCTCAGGTCGTGGACCTCCTGCTGACGTCTTTCTGTCAGAACCTCATGGCGGCCTCCAGCGTTGCCCCACCGGACAGGTAGAGGCTGGGTGGTCTCACCGGGTGGTTTGGAGCTGTCCTGGGGCAGCCTGGGTGCTCGTGATGAGAGTGGCCGTCGTTCCTGGTCCAGCTCTGAGCCTTGGGCCCTGGTCCTGCCCCCCGACTTCGCGCTGCGCTGGGGAAGGGCCTGGGTGGGGTGGGGGCTGACTTGTCCAGCAGGGACGTGGCGACAGTCAGCGTCGCAACAGGAGACCCTCCTGTTTGGGGAACAGCCTGGTTCTTTCTTCGGTCTCTGGTGCCTGATTGCTCGTCCACCAGGCTCCAGGCGGGCAGTGCAGGGCCAGACCTGGCCGCTGCCACTGTTCTCTGTGGCTGTCCCCACAGGCAGGGCCCCTGGGCCGCCCACTTCGTGAGGACCCTGTGCAGACGCAGGCTCCTGCCGGCTCTGCTTAGCAGGCTCTGCCAACTGCTCCGTCACCAGGTAGGGCTGCCACCTCCTCCAGCCAGGAGGCGGGCTCCCTCCTGTCCCCCAACGTTGAACCTCTTTTCTTTTTAAATATTTCTGTACTTATCTACGTATGTATGTATGTATGCATGTGGCTGTGCCCGGTCTTCATTGCGGCATGCGGGATCTTTAGTTGCGGCATGCAGGATCTTTAGTTGCGGCACGCGGGCTCTTAGTTGCGGCACACGGGCTCTTAGTTGCGGCATGCGGGATCTTGAGTTGCGGCACGCGGGATCTTGAGTTGCGGCATGTGGGCTCTTGCGGCATGTGGGATCTCATTTCCTGACCAGGGATCGAACCCTGGCCCCCTGCATTGGGAGCGCGGAGTCTTTAGCCATTAGACCACCAGGGAAGTCCCTGAACCACTCTTCTTTCCTATTTTAGGGCCCGAGCCTGAGTGCCTCACATGTGGTGGGGTTGGCTGCCCTGGCCGTCCACCTCGGCGAGTCCAGGTCTGCCCTCCCGGAGGTGCATGTGGGCCCTCCCACCCCTGCCAGGGGCCTGCCCGTCCCCGAGCTCTTCGACATCCTCCTGCCCTGTAGAACCCAGGAGTCCTCGGCCCTGTGTCTGAAGTGAGTGTCCCTCTTGTCAAAAGTAACACACGTTCATCAGATAAAATTAGCACAGACACACATGCTCTACAGATGACCACTCTTTACCATGTTGGTCTGTACCCTTCCAGAACCTTATCTTGGGTGTATTTATGTGTGTGTTGGTATCTTTGGTTATAAAAGTGAGATCACCCTACTTTGCGACCTGGTTTTCAAGATGCTCACAATGGGCTGCAGGGGCCCTTCTCCAGGTCAGGTGGCCAGCGGCTGGTTGGACCTGCCCCTCAGGTTAGGTTCCGGGGTCTCCCTGTGGTGAGCAGCTTTCTCTGGGGGACGTTTCTACACACACAGCTGTCCCATCCAGAGGGTTTTGAGACCCATCGTCCAGTTACGTGCTCATCCGCTCAGTGCACACTGCGTGCTAGGCCCCCTCCCGGGACCCGGTGAGTCGCAGGGAGCCCGCAGCCTGGGGTCGGCGGGTGTGAGAGATGAGCGGGGGTTGGGTGAGAGTGGCCATCCCATGGGCAGAGCCCTGGGGAGTCCACGTGTGACTCGGGTCCGAAGGGCTTACTGTGGCTGCTGAGGTCAGGACAGAAGCCGGAGACTCTGGTGGGAGATGTTGGCTGGGACCAGGGTCGCGGCTCACGGACTGAGCTGGCATTAGGAGAGACGGGGAGAGCTGAGCACAGGAACGCGGCCTGGGACCAGTGCCCGCCAGCTGTCCGCGCCGTCCACAGCAGCGCCACTGACAAGTCCCCACTGGGAGTCGGGCCCCTTCCTCGCCACAGTCCTGACTCTCTGGGCCTCATGGTCACCTCTGTTCTCGGCAGCCTCTCCCTCCCACACGGCACAGCCCACCATGGGCGGGCAGAGGCTGAGTTGGAAACAGGACGTGCTTCACTCTGGCTCTGAGGTTCTTTTAGGTAGGAACAGTGAATAATTTGCCATCACGCAGGTGAACGAGAGCCTTACGCAATCACACAGGGAACACCCACCTCGCACCTTCTCACTTCATTCACTTTGTTCTGACCGTGGCTTTTGACACGCTGGGAAAGCAAGCCCTTACGTGCAGAGCCTGCGTGTTCATGTGTTTTCTGAGTCTCTCGTCAACGTGGAAAGAGCTCAGGCCAGACGGCGTGACTGGGGTGCTCTTTCCCGAGGGCTCGGTGGAGCCCGCCAGGCTGGGCCTGAGGCTGAGCACCGAGCGGCCGTCGGGCTGCGAGGCTCTCAGTTCACTTCGTGCAGTTCACGCTCTTCTTTCACCTGTTATTTTGCATGGATCCCATTTCTGTGTTATAATTTCTGTTTTCTATTTTCAGATTTTGTACAGCGGCAATTTCTTATTCTTTGTGTAAGTTTTCTTCCCAGTCACATGACATCTTGTACAGCTGTTTGTCTCCAGGCCTTATAAAAAAGGTGAGTCTTCTGGGTTCCTTTTTCTGCTCTCCTGTAACCTCCAGTTTTGTACGGGTTTCTGGCCTGAAGCCTGCGTGGCCTCCATCTCGGTGCTCGGCACCGGCCTCGTTGGTAGCAGACTGTCTCCTGGCGCCACTTGCCGTCTGCTTGGGTTGGACGCTGCCTTTTCCTTCCATCTGAGTTAAGAGGAGGGGCTGGAAGGTGACAACTACAGATGTCCCTCCTTATTTATGAAGTAGGCAAATTAAAAGATTGACGTTCATAGAAAGTGTGTCAGCATTTAACGAAGCACCCTGCACTTCCTCCGAAGATGGCCTGGGAAACTGTGTTAGAACCCTCAGTGTCAAAGGCGGCGGTGCCGCCACAGCGGGAACCAGTGTTGCTGCACCTGCAGAGCTTTAGGGAACGTCTCCCATGAGGTTCGAGCCTGGTTCTTAGTTCCAGGCTCCGCGTCGGACTCCTGGGCGCTGCTGGGAGCTCCACCGCGTCAGGAGCAGCCTGGGGTCCAGGTGCCCCTGTGCTCCCGGTCCCAGGTGCCAACATTTTAAAGTGTGGGATGGAGATCTGGAGGAGTGGCCCAGAAGAGGAAGTCCTTGCCCTGTGTCGCAAGCTCCCCGAGGTCCCCTCAAGCAGCCTGTGGCTCTGTCAGCATGAGGGCGGGGGTCCGACCTCCTAAGGCAAAGATGTGCGGCTCAGTGCATCACCAAGGGGGCATCTCCTGTAGCCAGTGAGCACACTACTTAGTGAGAAGGCGGGGGACGGCCGTGCGTGGCTGCAGGACGTGGCAGCTCAGAGATGCGTGGTCAGGGCTGGCTGCCCACTGAGACCAGGGGCTCCTCGCTGCCAGCCGAGCGCAGCCCGGCCCCTGCTTGTCTCCTCAGTCTCACAGCACACACGCCCCTGTCTTCTTTCAGTTCCAGTTCATCGTGTTCAGATGGTTCTCAGAGGCCCGAGACCCGCCCTCTTGGGAGGACCCGGCCAGCTCCCCCTGGAGGCCCCTGTGCCTGCCCTCCGCGGACTGGCGGCGAGCTGCCCTCTGCCTGTGGAAGCAGAGGACCTCGCGGGAGCTGCTGCAGCGGGAGGGGCTCCGCGTAGGTCCCGCCGGCCCCTCCCCTGCTTCGCTCCTCCACGCTCTGGGCTCTGTGGGCGCAGGACATGGGCGGGCCTGACGCGACGGAAATCACTCCTGGGATCGTCATATTTTAAACACGCCTGTCAGGCTGCGAGCTGGGGCCGGGCGTCTCCAAGCACAGTCACTGGGAGCTTGGCCACTCAGACAACGTGCCCATGTGACTGTTTCTGCCACCTCTTCATAACTTCTCATTTATTTCTTCGATGTTTGCCGGCTTGTTTTGGTCTTTAGAGAAAAAGTTGTGTCGTTTTATTGTATATTTTTTTCAACTCTTTTATCGTTAATTATCAGTCATACAAGAGTAGGTCTGGCCATCTGTCTGACACCAGGAGCAATGAGGCAGGAGCAGCCGTGCCTCGATCACTATCCACACACACGTCCCTGCTGGCGCCACACGGCTCCGGCGTTTACACACACTGCGTGTGCTGCATGCATGTCCCTGGGACACGTTGTTAAACACAGTGTGAGGTTTTGAGGTTAGTCTGTGTTGACGTGTGGAGCTGTGACTATTGGAAGCATGTTCTCACATCAAGTTTACCATTTGGTTATTTGCACAACTCGGTGAGCTAGAACGTGATTGTTGTGCAGATGCCGCGGGCTGTCCAGGACCAGGCAGCAGTGTGGAGGACTGAGTTTAAAAACCAGTTTGAACAGTTTTGGTTATCTTCACGTTCAGAGTTAAATGACTGATTCTTCATCTGGGCTTGGTGCCAGCCTCCCAGTCTAACCCTGGGAGATGGCGTAGGACGATATGTCTGACAGACACACAGGAGACCTCCAGCTATAACGAGAGGGCAGCGTCACAGCCCCAACCTGTGGCTTCTGTGCTCTGTCCTTGCTGTGGTGGTCACTTGGTCCTTTTCTCTCAGTTGACTTACAGAGACTGGTTACAGCTGGAACTAGAAATTCAGCCTGAAGTTGATTCTCTTTCAGATACAGAAAGGTAAGTGTTTAAAGGATCTACCCTTTAAAATGTTAATACAGTTTTGTACACTGTCTTAAGTCTAAGTTTTGTCATTATATCCTCAATTTAACGTTCAGTTTAACATAACAGTGTATGAGTACAATTTTATTCATTCATTCTTTTATTCAAGAAACACTTATTGACCTACAGTTTGCCAGACACTTCTAGAATGTTCTAGAAGCTGGGGATGCAGCGTGAACAAGACAGATGGGGCACCCGAGGCACATACAGGGCTTCCCACTTGCACTTCTGCCCCAATGCCCCTAAACCGTTCTGCCGAGGAACTGTGCAGAACCGGACCCTGTGTGAGCCTGGGGGCGGGCAGGGAGATAAATAAGGCAGATTAGAGGGCGTTGAAGACACCAGACGGGGCTTTGGGAGCTGGTGCCAGCGGGCAAGGAGCAGAGGAGGCTGCGCCTGGTGAGGGCCACAGTGGGGAAGCCCTGGAGGGTCTCAGCTGGTGTCGGCCAACCAGGGAAGCAGAGGGGAGGGTGGGCAGCGCCTTGCCGAGTGCTGGCTTTGAGGCACGGCACCAGGGGTGAGCGGATCAGAATCTGAGCCCCATGTGAGTCCCAGGGCTGGTGACTGAGACCGCCAAGACGTCAGGTGTGCTCTTCTGGCCTCGAGCAGGTGCTGAGGGGCCGTGGGTCAGGGGGCCCAGGAGCCAGAGGTGGCTGTCCTCAAGCCACCGCACTTGGAGTGGTCAGAGACGTCCCTGAACACGGGGGTGCCGTGGCGTGGTGTTAGATTCTGATGGAACAAGTAGAATGAGGAAGGACAGCGATGGGCGATGGGAGGGACGACCCGCTTCCCTTCCCAGCTCGGTGGGCGCTTCCACCTTTCAGGTTTGTGCGCGGCCTGCCTCCTGTGCGCTTCCTTCACGTGCTCACGAGCCCGGGCTTCCTTCCTTGCCAGGAGGGAAAGAAGGAACTAGTTTTCTGGCCTGCGGATCCATAGGACCCCTTCTTAACTCACTCTCAGGTCACTGTGTGTTGATGGTGTGGGGTCCTGTTCAGGGCCTCCTTCCTTCTCTCCTGACTGCAGTTCCAAACAGGCTTTGGCGGCTCGCTTCCTGCCTCTCGTGGTCACGTGGGGAGGTCCTGCTTGGGTCCTGTTATTCCTGCAGGAACAGACTGCAGTGTTGGTGGCTGTCTGTGCTGCAGCTTCAGCACCACGGAGCCTGGTCGATATCTGGATGCTTTGCTGGTGGACCTGGGACAGTGCAGGCACCCCCTCCACCCCCAGCTCAGCAGCTGTGGACCTGCAGTCCCTCTCACCCCTGGCTGAAGCGGACCCTGGCCCGTGCCTCCCTCAGCACAGACCCCCTGGCATTTGCATTGCAGGCGGGACTTCCACCAGTGGGCCATCCACCAGCACTTCCTCCCCGCGCCCTCTGCCACCGGGGGCTGTGACGGAGACCTGGAAGTCGCCTGCACCACGCTTGTCGACGTGCTCATGGACTTCTGCCAAAGGTTAGGAACGTTTGTGCCCAGAAGAGTCGTCTTTTGATTTTGGTAGCTCTAAGAACGTTTTTATTTCTCTCAGTCCAGTTTGTGTTATACAGAGCACAGTTGAACTTATCCTGATCGCAAGTTTGGGTTTTCGAGATAAAGGCAAGCTTCCGGAATCAGCTTTCTCTCTGTGCATAGATTTGCCAGTGGCAGTGACTTGGTCTTTTTGCTTTGTCTCCTGGTATCAGGGTTATTAGCAAATGTGACGAGAATGAAATCTCAGGCAAGTCGTGGGCGCCAGTGTTGTCACCCACAGTGCAGGAAGCACTGGCATGAACTGCCTGCCATGAAAGGCAGGTGTTCCTGGTACCATATGGGCTGTGCCAGGTGTGGCCTTCTGACGTGGCCTGTTTTTCTCATCGTCCTTGTGGTTGCTGTGTTGAGGTGGTACGCCGTGTTATCTCATGGTTTTGATTTGCTTTTCCCCGATGGCTTATGATGTTGAGCATCTTTTCATGTGCTGGTTGACCATTTATGTATCTTTTTTGGACAAATGTCTAATCAGATCATTTGCCTACTTAAAATTGGGTTATTTGCTTATTGAGTCATAAGAGTTCTTTATATATTCTAGATACTCAGTCCTTATCAGATATATGAGTTGCAGATATTTTCTTCCATTCTGTGAGTCATCGGTTCACTCCCTATAAGGGGTACTTTGATGCACAAAAGTTTTAAATTTTGAAGAAGCCTTATTCATCTATTTTTAGATTTAGCTCTTATTTTTAGGCCTTTGATCCATTCTGCGTTAATTTTTTATATGGTGTGAGGTAGGGATCTGGCCCCATTCTTCTGTATGTGGCTATCCAGTTGTCCCCTTTTGTTGTAGAGACTGTCCTTTCCCTGTTGAATGGTCTTGGTACTCCTGTGGAAAGTCCATTAGCCATACATGTGAGAGTTCACTTCTGGACTCCTGATTCTATTCTACTTATCTATACGTCTATCCTTGTGCCAAGACCACACCATTTTGATTACTATAGCTTTGTAGTAAGTTTTAGAATTGGAAAATGTAGGGATTTCTTGGCGGTCCAGTGGTTAGGACTCTGCGCTTTCACTGCTAAGGGCCTGGGTTCAATCCCTGGTCGGGTAACAAGTTCCAACGAGCCACGTGACACAGCCAAAAATAAATAAATTTTAAAAATTGGAAAATGTGAATCCTCCAATTTTGTCCTTTTTCAGGATTGTTTTTGGCTATTCTGGGTCCCTTGCAGTTCCACCTGAATTTTAGGATCAACTTAATCACTTTCTGCAAAATGAGATGAGATTCTGATAATGACTGCACTGTATCTGTAGATCAGTTTGGGTAGCGTTGCCATCTTCCTATCCATGAACATGGGGTGGCTTTCCATTTATTTAGGTCATCTTTAATATTTTCAACAATGTTTTATAGTTTTTAGCGCACAACTCTTGCATCTCCCTGATTAAATTTATTCTTAAGTATTTTATTCTTTTTAGCACCATAGGCTCATTGCTTTAATTTCACTTATTTGCTCTGATGGTTTTTTATTGTGAATTCTTTAGGATTTTCTATATATAAGGTCTTGACATCTGCCAGTAGAGATGGTTTAACTTTTTCTTTTCCAATCTGGATGCCTTATATGTACTGATTTATTTATTTGCTGAATTGTCCTGGCCAGAACTTTACAGGGCAGTGTTGACTGGAAGTGGTATGAGCGGACAGTTTGTCCTGGTCTTGATCTTAGGAGGACACTTTTCAGTCTTTCATCATTAAGTACGGTGTGAACTGTGGGTTTTTCATAGATGCCCTTTGCCAGGTTGAGGAAGGTCCCTTTTGCTCCTAGTTGAGTTTTTTGGGTTTTTTTTTTTTAAATCATGAAAGGGTGTAGCATTTAATTTTATGCTTTATCTGTGTGGTTTTTGGTTTTTTATTCTACTCATATGTTTATTGCATTAATTGATTCTTGCATGTTGAGCCAACCTTGCATTCTTGGGATAAATCCCACTTGGTCGTGGCATGTAATTGTTTTGATGTGTTGCTTGAGTTGGTTGCTGGCTTTTTGCTGTTGTTGGGACACCGTGAGTGTCCTGCAGTCTCTGGGTACCTCCTGGCCCTGTGACCACAGGCCACTCTGGAGGCAGGAAGAGAAGCAGGCAGCCCAGCACAGTTAGGAGACACTTAGGAGGCTTTCACTGTGTTTTCATTTCAGTTCAAGGAGTTATGATCACTCAGAGAATTCTGATTTGGTTGTTGGTGGCTGCACAGGAAATCGGGATATTTTTTCCAGATTGCAGGTGAGTTAGAAGATGTAAAACTCAAGTGTGTCCACTGTGTTTAAGCCACGTGCTATTAAGATATTTATTATGAATATCCACAGTGAGTCCTAAGGAACCTGACCAGAATGAAAGCTTGAGTCACATACACAATGGCTTAGACCAGAGAGACCACGTGCTCTGTGAACTCACCTCACTGTGAACATCACAGGAACATGGAAACGAAAGCTGTAATATGGGAAGCGTCTCCAGGCTTTAGGACGTTTAAAATTTGAAGACAGGAAGTAAAAATACTGACTTTGGTAGTAACATGGTTGCTGCTCCTGTTTTCTGCTTTTTAACTCTTGGTGCTGCATTGGGAGGTCAGGCTCTGAGAATTGATATAAATAACCCTCCACTTGCCTGAGGATCAAGAGTTTGCAGATATCGGAGGCTGGGAGACTCTCCTGTTTCCCGGGTCACTCGGCACCAAGGCAGGAGCACTTTTAGGAGAGTGCAGAAACCGTGTTTCTCATGTTGAAATGAAAGGTGCATTTCTGTCAGCATCCTGCTCTCCCCGGATCTCTTGAGAGTGAGCTCTGGGGTCAGAGTGCGGAGCAAGGCCCCATCCTGCATCCTCGTCCACTGAGTGCACTGGGGGTCTGTAACTTTGGAAGTGTACGTGCAATTCTGTATTATAGGATTCGGTGTTCCCGCTGTCACTCTTAAAAAGTGCCTGACTTTAAAACGTGGGGAATGAAAGAGAAATCATGGAGGATGTGGTCTGGAGCACTGGGAAAATTTACTTAAAAATGAGTAAAACATCCCACAAAAAAAGGACCCGAGTCCCCCTAGCCCTCATCTTGACTTTTGTCCTCCATGTCCGTCATAACTGAACGCAGAAGAAGGTGACCTGTGAGGGCAGACACAGCGGGAGACGTGGGGTTGGGGTCACACATGACGGGGCGATGATGAGACGGGTGCTCTGCATCTGGGGGGTGAGACAGCACGTGTGCCTGCAGGCCGTGTGTGCACCTCACTTGTGTGATTCACCCTCAGGCTGTGCACACACACCCACCTGCACAGGGGAGCAGGTGATAAACGGGTAAAGTGTTAGCCATGGAGAGTCTGGGGAAGGGTATTCTTTGCACTGTTCTTTCTTCATTTTCGCAAAATCCTGCAGTTGTTCAGTCATTTCCAAGTGAAAAGGCTAGTTGCACTCACTCTGCCGGCCCCACCTCAGGGGCCTGCTGGGAGTGAGAGGCCCCAGGATTTCTGCCTCTGGCCGTGCTCTCCTCCAGGAGATGGCTGCTGACCTGGAGCAGGGCCCAGCGCCCCTCGGCCATGCTGCTCCCCGGGGCCACTTCCTCTTCGGAGTTTTCTGCAGACGCCTCCAGGCCCTGGCTCGAGGGTGGGACGTGGCCAGCCGCCTGCAGCGACAGCGGGAGCTGCTCATGTGCAAACGGTAACATGGCTCGTGCCCCAGGGTCTGTCTTCACTTTGGGTTCTCTTCCCACCAGTCACTTGTCTCTGGCCCCCGCCCCAGCCTGGGACGGCATCTTCCCTGGGTCCCCTGGAGAGCAGGGTCTAGAGGTGTGAAAGCACCTGGGGGTGAACGTTCTCCTCCTGGGCTTCAGGAGCCCCTCAGTTCAAAGACCTCGTGTGGAATGTGCGCTCAGGGTCCTCACTGCATTGCGGCTGAGCTGTGATGTCCTTCCCGGTCTCGTGAACTGGTTGTTTAACGCACTGCTCCCCGCCCTTGGTCATCGTGTAACTTCACAGCTGGTTTGGGGACACAAAGTGAGTGTCCTTGGGCCCAGCAGGGCAACAGGCCGCAGACCAGGGCCAGTTCCGAGCGGGCTGGGAGGGTTGGCTGCGCTCCGAGCGTAGCTCTCGGGGTCACCGTCCATGCCTCCCTCCTCCCAGCATCCTCCTCGGCCTGCCCCCCTCCGTGCTTGTCGGCAGCCCCTGCTTGGAGCAGCTGGCCGCCCCCGACTGCGATGACTTCTTCCACTTGGTCAACTCGGAGCTGGTAGGCGCAGGGCAAGTGAGCTGGGGTATGGGGTCGAGGGGCCACGTGGGCACCTCAGGCTGGCTCTGGAAAACTCACCAGTGCATCCGTGGTCACGTGGAGCCAACGGCCTCAGTGCGTGTCCTGCCTGCCCACGCCGGGTCTCTGAGGGTAGGACATGGCGCTCAGAGCCGCGGGTGAGCCCTTCATCTGGCTCGGCACCGGCCTGCGAGGCTAGAGACCGGGCAGCCCCGTTCTCCGGAGCACGACTCCTTCACGGAACCTTCCCCAGGGCGATCACCTTGGGCCCCGCGTGTGCAGACCATCCTGCCCGCCTCGCCTCCCCCCCGTCGGTCTCTCTTGGGGGCACGGAAGCCACACGGTGCCCTGGCTCTCGTCAGCGTCGTGCGTAAGTGCTCCCCGCCCACTGCAGGGGAGCGGCGTCGACGCCAAAGATGGGCTCCCGCTGTTTAAAAATGCACACGTGACTAGAGCTTGACCTGAGGCTCTGTTCGTTTGTGTGCAACTTTAAAAGGTAACTGGGGAAGCAGCAGAAATGAGATGAGATTTTCTTTAAGTTCGTTCTAAAGGCTGTTTCCCTTCGCGCCTTGAGAACGGCCTGTGAAAGCAGCCAGGTGAGGACACGGCGGGACAGCACCTGGCCCGCCCGCCTGGGCCCATGGGGTTTGCGCCACAGCTGGCGGGCATGGGGGTGGACGCGAAGCTGCACGGAGCCAGCCCTCCGTGGGCCATGGCGGTGCCATCCTCCCGTGTGTCCTTACGTGGTGGAGCCTCCAGCAGCTGCCCGCCCTGTCCTGCACGTGCCTTCCTCACTGGCCTCTACCGTTTTGCAGAGAAACTTCTCCCACGACGGCGCCCTGACCCACGACATCACGGCCCACTTCTTCAGGGTAATTTCCTTTCCCTCTGCCCCTCCAGCATCGCTGCTCAGACCCCAGGGCTGGGCCCTTGCGTGCGTGGCAGCTCCTGGGGCCTGGGTCCACGTGCAAACCCTGTGTGCGGGCGTGTCTCCTCCCGCAGGGGCTCCTCAACGCCTGTTCACGAAGCAGAGACCCCTCCCTGGCAGCCGACCTGACCCTGACTGCCTGCCAGACCCAGTGCCCCTTGCTTCTGACCTCTGCTCTGGTAGGCTCCCCGTCTTCTCAGGGGTGTTCCTGGACCTGGTGCAGCCGGGGGTCTGCCTAGGGCTTCCTGCCAGTGTGATTCAGGGGAAGATGCACCAGGAGCAGTGGGGACAGACCACAGGAGTTGTGGTGGGGCTCCTCAGGAGTCTGTCTGTGCCCAGAGCCGTTCACGCTCCTCCTCCTTGCTCTGTGTTGACTGGAGCTGAGCGGGGACTGCTGCTCTGCTGGCCCGGCTGCCGCCCCAGCCCGTGCTGGCCCGGCCTTCTCATGACGATCCGTGGGTGGGGCTCCCACGCGGGCTTTCTCACCCCTTCTCGGTTTTGTCAGGAGGGAGGACGCTGCGCGTCCCCTGCTGAGCTCCCTGGGCGGCAGCGGCCTCTGGCTCACGGCTCTGCAGCTCAGCAGGGGCGTCCAAGGACCGGGCCCTCCTCTGTCCACATCCCGTGTCCTCCACGGATGAGGATGAGCGTGCCTCACGGAGCTGCTTTGGGCCTTAAATGAGACGCTGTCCTCGCGGTTATGAAGCACTTGATGAGCGGGAGACAGGCCCTGGGGGTGTCGGCCTGCGGGCAGACATTGCCCGCACAGATCGCCAGTGTCAGCCGAGGCTTCCCGATCTTCTTGGTGAGGGGGGGAACTGACCTGTCGGTGCCCGTTCTCTCCCGTGAGCTGTGGTGGCCGCACCTGGAGCCCGAGCTTCACCACCGGTGGAGGAGATGCTCCCAGAGCCCGCTGCCTACAGAGCTGCGGAGGCTGCAGGAGGCCCAGCACTTTGCCGCGAGGTGAGTGCGGGCAGCGGGACCCACTCTAGGTTATGTGCATGGTGTCTCGGGAGCTGGAGGGGGCCCTGGGGAGGCTCTGTGAGGCCCACGTGTGGAAGGGGGAAGCAGAGCCAAGCGGACACGTTCCCATCAGACTGGCGTCCGGGGTCCACCTGCCCGTCTCCTCTCACATCCGAGTGGGTGCTGTCCTCGGAGGTCACAGCAGGGGTTGCTGGCCCCATCCAGCCTCCCTACATCTTCCTTTGTGACCCGTTTTTATCCGAGGCACCTGTGTCCCCCCACAAGGGTCAGGGATGCTCGAAATCTCAGAAAACGAGAAAAGCAAGTCTGCCCACTGAGTCTAATTCTGCAAGAGCAGAGAACTTTTTTAAATCACTGCATTATATTCCATTTTTAACTTTTGGCCCAGTTTTAACCTGCTGGAGAACCAGGAACATCACACTGCAGTCGGAGCGGGGGCTGAGCGGAAGGCGGGTGCAGACTCTGGGGGGAGGACTCCTTGCAAAGCTGAGGCTGCCGGGACCAGGCGCCCCCGCCAGGCACACCACTTCCTGTGTCCGGGGCAGAGGGGCATGTTGACAGCCAAGGGCCAGCCTGTGGAGACCGGTTGTGGGGCCGGGGGGGTGTGCTTTGGGTTCTGGCTGTGACGGGCTGGGGGCTCTTGTGGTGACACACACCTCCGTCTGTGGCAGCGTCCTCTCCCCCCTCGTGGCACCCCCCGCTCCTAGCCCGGCCTGGCTCTGTGCGGCCGCCCTGCACTTCGTGATTCGACGGGCCGGGAAGGAGAGCATCCGACAGGAGCTGGGGCAGCTGGACAGCCAAGGAGAGGAGGTAAGAATGAGATCCTTTCCCTGCGTGTCCTTTTCCAGCAGCCTCACTGGTTCTCAGGGTTCTGACCACACTGTGCTTTTCAAGGACAGACAAGAGTTTGGGGTGCTTATAACTTTATTTGGAAGCAAAAACTTACTGGGTTTGTAGGTTTAGTAAGGCTTAGATTCTCAGGTTTGCTGATAAAAAGGGTACTTTACATTTCATCCTCAAGTGCTTTTATTTGGCCTGTTTATCAACGCAACCCCGGGGTGGGGGGTTAGGGCTGGCTGTCAGCTGTCCAGCGGGACCTTCCGTTTCATAGCCTCGAGGCACCCGCACCCCAGTTAGCTGCTGGCAGAGACCAAGGGTGTACAGAGGGCTGCTCGGATGGCAGGCTGGTGGCCCCACTGGGAGCTGTGGGACCCCCCGGGGCCCCCTACCCAGAGCTGTGGAGTGCTCCCCTGTGTCTCCTCCAGCTGAACCCCTGGTTCTATGAAAGCCAGGGTCCCCCAGTAGCTCAGGCCGTACACACCTGCCTGAGAACAGTTGCTGAGCTGTGAGTTTTTAGTGATTATAATTTAAAGTAAGAAACTACCAGGGAGAGTCTATTTTTAAGAGTTTTCAGGTTGTTTTTGCTGGAAGGATTTTAGTGGCTCCAGAGCCTCCAGGCCACTGTCACCTCCACACACTCTGGCCTGGGGGATCAGCAGAGACAGGTCCCCAAGCAGTAATAGTTTATAACCCATTAAATTCTCTCTGTAAGAGTGACTGGAAAATTTTCTTTCTCTGGAGATCCACTTACGAGAGATTTATAACCTAGGCCTGTAAATGTTCAATTAATGAGGAATGTGTTCTTTCCTCGTTTATTAAGGGAACAGAGCACAGGTAGTTTAATGTTGCGAGTGGACCTGTTTTTATTTGCAGCTGTTGGTTTTCCTGTTTTTTTTTTCCTTGATGGGCCTGCTCTCTTCACATCTGACCCCGCAGGTAGGTCAGACCCTCTGCCGCCATAGGCAGGGCGGCGAGCAGCTGGCACGACCCCCCAGGGCACTTGAAACCATGGGTCCCCATCTCCCCCGAGACCTCCTGAGTTAGGGTCTCGTGGCGGGGCGGGGGGGACACCTGGGACCTTTGTGTCGAAGGCTTTCTCAGGAGAGAAAACCCCAGGCCGTTGGCCTGCCTCTTGGTGTCTTACGTCCAGAGGCCCCAGGTGGACACCTCTTCCTTGCACACTTGTCACCTTAGGGTCCTTCTCCCTCTTCTTCTGTGGGTAACAGGCCATTGGCTCCCTGAAGGCCCTGGACGTCTGTGCCGAGGTCCTGGGGTGTCTGCAGAGGAAGAGGATTTCCTGGCTGCCGCTCTTTCAGTTGACGGAAGCGGGTGAGAAATCCGGAGACCGGCCGGCCGGCCGGCCGGCCTGTGTCTATCCTGGTTCCCAGCCCTCTGCAGGGAGCACAGGGGGGCGGCAGGGTCAGACTGCAGCCTCGTTCTTTAGTCCTTCTCTTCAGAAGCAACTTTCAGATGGTTAAACATGAGCCTCTCCTTGGGGCTCACTTTGAAAACTCATTTTTGCAAGTTTTTGTTCTTGGTAAGTATATAGACTCATTTAAGCAAAATAATTTAGTGGAGTATCGAGGATCCCAGGGACCCCGGCCCCCAAGCTCTACTCTGCAGCATGAGGACATCACCCCTGCGTCACCAGGCACACGACGCCCGTGAAGACCCTGACCCTGCAGGGAGGCACCCGCGCTGCTGACGGAGCCCTCTGTGTTGCAGATGCCGGCCTGGGGCGCACCCTCCTCCGCCTGGCCCCTGACCACCAGGTCAGGCTGCTGCCGGTCGCCTTCTACAGGTAACCCCCGGGGCCTGCTGGTCAGGGGAGGGGCGGCGGGGCTCCCTCGAGATGGGAAAGGCTGCTCCTCTGCTGCCTGCACCAGCCTCAGTGAGGTCTGTGAGGTCCGGGTCACCTGACGTCCGTCTCTGCCTTCAGCCTCCTGTCCTACTTTGACAAGGACGCCCTCCTCCAGGAAGATGCCTTCCTGCACGTTGCTGTTAACATGTACCTGAAGCTCGTGGGCCTCTTCGTGGCTGGGGAGACTGGTGCAGTCTGGACTCCGGCCCACGGTGGGGAGCGCCAGGCCCAGGCAGGTGCAGGGCCAGGCCTGTCTCCAGATGGACCCGGGCGGCCAGCTCTTGGGGGCCTGCGGCCTGGGCAGCCCCTCCTGGCGCAGCGCGCAGCTGTGGGCACCCTGACCGCGGCTCTGCCTGTCTTCTCTCCAGGGCGACCCCGTAAGCCTGATAACAAATGCTCGTCTTTTTCTGCTGCAGTCGATACCTCGGTGCCCAAAAAGGAGCTTCTCAGACGTGGCAGAGGTAACGCCCAGATGCTCACCTTGCTGTCTGTCTTTAAGTCCCCATCACTGTTCACTGTGAGGGTGCTGAACACCTTCGGGAAAACGAGCATGCGGCGTCCAGCACTTGGCATCTCCTCGGGCCCTGGGTGTGTGTTTGGGGGCCGTGGGGCAGCACGGGCCCAGCACACGGGCTTTCTTGCAGCTGCTGGGCGCGAGTGCGGACTGTGACCCGGAAGTGCGTGCCGCCCTCCTCAGCAGGCAGCAGGCCGTGCTGGACCCTGACCTCTGCCAGGAGCCCCGTCTCTTCTGACAGGATCTGCGCAGGGCATAGCCCAGCTCCTCGGTAAATAATTTATTACAAGCGTAACGTGGAGCTCTCGTTGCCCTGAAATGTGGGTTACAAACCTCGACTGCATCAGCGGGGAAGAGGAATCAATTCTTTGAAGTCTGCCTCTGGCCCCAAGTCACTCTGTTTACAGGAGAAGAAACTGCCGGTCCCGGAGCAGAAGCCACAAGGCCCCGTGAGCTGTGTGCTGAGCCCCTGCCACCCAGCATGCGGGGCGGGGGCTCGTTGGGGTGCAGAGCTGTGCCGTCAGGCCTGAACCCCCGTCACTGCTGAGCTGTGCTGAGCTCAGGGGCGGGCGTGCCCTCAGGTGGGCTCAGCCTTCACGGCCTGCCCCGCCGCGGGCCCAGGCGGGGGCTCCGGGGCCTTGTCCGGGGTCTGCGTCAGGGGGTGCACCATGGACATGTGCACGTTGAGGTTGTGAGCCTTTTCGAACCGCCGGCCGCACTGGTCGCAGGCGAAGTCCAGCTCCGTCTCGGCCTTGTGCTTGGTCATGTGGTACTTCAGGGATGCCCGCTGCCGGCACTGGAACCCGCAGACTTCGCACCTGGGGGCCAGGGGCAGGTGAGCCAGGGCACCGCTGGTGGGAGAAACCCCCCGCCCCCCACACTTACTGCAGGGGCTTGGCTCCTGAGTGGCGCATCTGGTGAACCAGGAGGTGCTTCCGCTGCTTGAAGGTCTGCCCACACTCGTCACAGATATAGTTCCGCACCTCTGGGGACCAGAGAGGCAGTGACCACAGGCCCTGACACCCTCCCCTCGGTGCCCGAGTGCCTTACAGGTGACACAGCTCTGATACAGAGCCCTCCGTGCCGCCTGAAATTGTCACCTGGCTGCGGCTTCCTCTCCAACTACTGTGTACATTTCATCTGGAGCCTGTTTTTTGCCCTTTAGGCCGATTTCCTTGAGCACAAATTTTTAGAGGAAGCCAAATCAGTAAGGTTTCATAGATGACTGATCACAGTTGCTGCTACTCTTAAGACCCACCGCCACGCTGGGCCCACTGCGGGGTACCCACTGCAAAGGCAATCTTAACGCTCCTGAACAGAACTTGAACCGCCACGCCCACACCAGTGGTCCCACTGCGGGCCGTGCCAGCGGGGCAGCTGCCACGCGCTTCCCGCCCCGCGTCACTGCACGTCCCGCTGCTCATCTACCAGTACCTGAACCAGCCTCCCAGGCAGGCTCCTCCCTCACTAGGGGCAGCCGTCCCGACAGCACCCGATCTAGCCTCTTCTGTGTTAAAACCAAAAACTGCTTGTGGTCACGACCACTGGCATCCAGACTGAGAACAGCTTGACCCAACCCAAGAGAATTACTGTGTTCGTTAGAAGACACAGACAAGAACACTTGGAGCAAAAAACACAGGAAAACTGTTTCGCTGTGGAAACAACAAGTAAATGTGCGCCGACAATTAAACTGTCAAATCTGAGTGAAGTAAATCATTTTTACAAAGTTCGAAACAAAAAACTCTCTCTCAGGGATAGACACAGGTAACAAATCTATCTAGAAGGGGGTGTGGTTTGGGAGAGCTGCCTTCTGCGCAGAAGCAGCGGCGACGTGCACCAGGCACGAACGATTCCAAGGTATGAACGCGTGTTGAGAGAGAGAAGGGGGCGGTGATGACCAGGGCACTGTCTTCACTGTGCTTCCTCCCCCAGTTTCTACACTGGATGTGGGTCACTTTTATAATCCAAAAACCACACGTTATTTTCTTAGTAATGATTTAAAAAAACATGACAAACCCACAGAGAGGTACCAGGATTCTTTGGCGCCAGTTTCCCAGGAGGCAGCCCTGTCCATGGGGGTGGGTGGGGAGACGCACCTGTGTGGATGAGCTTGACGTGGCGCTGCAGGTAGCGGTCGATCATGAACACCTTGTTGCAGCCGGGGTGCGGGCAGGGCCTCTCCCGGACCTCCTCGTGGTGCTCCTTGATGTGCTTCTACAGGAGGGACCGGGGACCTGAGTGCCTCGGCCTGGCCGACACCCCTGGTCACAGCACGTGCCTCCTCCCACAGGCCCTGCTCAGCACCCTCCTCTCCCCAGAGGAACAGATCCCAGCACTGCGGGCCTGTCCGGCTTCCCCCACTTCCCCACAGGCCGGGGCCCTCACCTTCATGCCGTCAGCCCCACGATACACGGCCGTGCAGCCCTGGTGAGGACACTTGTAGATGGTGGGCAGCTCCTCCCTGCAACGCAGAGCACACGTGGAGCCGTGGCCCCGACGGGCTGCACGGCCCCAACGGGCTGCACAGCCCCGGCCCCTCACCTCTCACAGCGCGGCTTGCCCTTCCAGCCCGGCTTGGGCCCAGGTTTCTTTCGAATTTTTGGTTCTTCTGACTTCTTGGCTTCTTTGCTTTCACTCTTCTTACCAGAGACCCTGGGGGAAAAAGAGGACACCAGTCGGTGATGTTTCTGATTGTTTGCATATGCGCTGCTCGTTGTTCTTCAAACAGGAGGTGGGTCTCCTCGGGCCTCCAGGGCTAACCTGCTTCAGTCCCCGTGCTGACTGGCTGGCCCTCAAATTGACCCTTGGCCACCAAAGCTAGAACAGCTCTTCAGGGAGGTGGAGGCCCTGCACTGCCCCCTCGGGACACAGCAGTGGGCCTTCATGACAGCTTTCACTCCCTGTCTGAAACATCAACACCATAATTTTAGAGACAGCATGGAAAATGGTGGGGCAGGGGAGACTCGGGGGTCAGTCCCTCAACAAAACAATCGTTAAGCTAGAAAAAAGGTCAGGATCCACTCTTCTGGAACCTGCTGGGAGACTCACGGCAACCAGGAGAGAGCTCTGTGCCCACTGCCGTCCCCCACTCCGCAGCCCCTGGGCAGTGAGGACCTTGTCCTCCACACGTGTGGGGTCGTGCATTTCAGCCAGTCTCGCAGGCCCCAGAGGACCAGGCCAGACACAGCAACTTCCCCCACTGTGGTGTCCTTCAAAGACTTAAAGATACATGCACACTTCTCTTTCTAGATCCAGGAGTTTAAGGAAATCTGTCAGGAATAGAAGGAAACTTCTAGGGCCATAGCGACAAGCCCACAGCTGACACCATGCTTGGTGGTCAAAGACTGAAAGCTTTTCCTCTGAGATCAGGAACAAGACAAAGATGCTCATTTTCACCACTTTTCAACAGAACACTGGAAGTCCTAGCCACAGCAATTAGGCAAAAAAAAAAAAAAGGGATCTAAATTAGAAAGGAAAGAAAATTACCTCTTCACGATGTCATGATCTTATATGTAGAAAACCCTAAAGAACCCACACAGAAAAATAAATTCAGCAACATTGCGGGGTAGAAAATCAACACACAAAAACCAGTTCTATCTCTATACACTAACAATGAACAGTCCAAAAAGGAAATTAAGAAAACAATTCATTTTTAATAGCATCAAAAGGAATAAGACACTTAGGAATAAACTTAACCAAGGTGAAAGACTTGTACTCTGAAAACTGCAAAATGCTGCTGAAAGAAGTTAAAGACCTAAATAAGTAGATATCTCATACCCATGGATTGTAAAGATGGCAGTAATCCCCCAAAGCAATCTATACGTTCAATCCCTATCAAAATCCCAATGGTGTTTTTTTACCAAAAAAAACCCCCAAATATTCACATAGAATTTCAAGATACACTGAATAACCACACAATTTTGAAAGACAACAAAGCTGGAGAGTTCAAACTTCCTGATTCCAAAATTTACTACAAAGCTACAATAATCAAAACTGTGTGGTATGGGCAAAAAGACAGACATACAGACCAACTGAATAATTGAGAGACCAGAATAAACCCTTGCAAGTACAACCAACTGATTTGACAAAGGTGCCAAGACCACTCACTGGGGAAAGGACAGTCTTTTCAACAAAAGGTGCTGGGACAACCGAATACCAACGTACAAAAGAATGGAGCTGGATCCCTACCCCACACCCTACGTAGAAATTAACTCAAATGGATCAAAGATCTAAAACTAAAATTCTTAGGGGTAAATCTTCTATGACCTTAGATTTGGGAATGGTTTCTCTTAAATATGACACCAAAAGCACAGCCAACAAAAGTAAAAACAGGTAAATTGGACTTCAAAATAATTTTTTGTGCACCAAAGGGCACTATGAAGAGAGGGAGAAAATATACAACTCAATGGCAAAAAAGCAAACAACTCAATTAAAAAGTGCGCAAAGGACGTGAATAGACATTTCTCCAAAGAAGATACAAGTATGTGAAAAGATGCTCTACATCACTCATCACTAGGGAAATGCCAATCAAAATGACAATGAGATACCACTTCACACCCATTAGGATGACTATTAAAACACAAACACACACCCAGAAAATAACAAATATTGGTGAGGATGTGTAGAAATCGGAACCCCTGTACACTGTTAGTAGGAAATGTAGAATGTGCAGCTGCTGTAGAAAACTGTGGCAGTTCCCCAAAAAGTTAAGGAAGTACCATATGACCCAAAGAATTGAAAACAGGGTCTCAAACAGATACTTGTTACAACAGCCTTTATACCATGATTCACAATAGCCAAAAAAGTATAAACAACCAAAATTTGACAGATGAATGGATCAACAAAACATGGTCCATCCATACGATAGAATTTTTTTTTTTGGCCACATCGTGCAACATGCGGGATCTTAGTTCCCTGGCCAGGGATCAAACCCATGCCCACTGCAGTGGAAGAGTGGAGTCTTAACCACGAGACTGCCAGGGAAGTCCCTTTACAATAGAATATTACTCAAGTCATAGAAAGGAATCAAACTGACACATTACAACATGGATGAATTTCAAAAACATTATTCTAAGTGGAAGAAGCCCGTAGCAAAAGGACACATAACATGTTATTGCACTTGTATGAAGTCCCCAGAATGGATACCTAGATTAGGAGTTGCCAAGGCCTGTGGGGAGGAGAGGGGAGGTCGTTGCTTCATGGGGACAGAGTTTCTGTTTGGGACAGTAAAAATTTGGAAATAGTGGTGATAGTTGCATAACATCGTGAGAGCACTTAAATGCTACTGAGTTGTACGCTTTAAAAACTGGTGAAACAGTAAATTTTCTTATGTATATTTTACCACAATTAAAAACAAACAGCTGCCCTCCTCTTTAAACAGTGTATTAACAAGAACCTTCTCGACAACTGTACAGGCTGCTTCTCCTTTTGTCTAATAACTGCTCTTCCGGCCTGGCCTCCACCCTCCTCCTCTGCTGTGTGGCTTGGACACCCAGTCAGAGCTGAACCGTAGCCAGTGCTTGCACAGGATTACGCGTTTCTTGAGAGCAGGAGGCTTCAGAGAGCCCACGGGTGTCTCAGGTGAGTCCTTGAAGGACGAGGTGTTGAGGTCCCTGCAGACGCAGGAGGACCGTGCCCACAGCGCCCAACGCGGGGCTGCCGGCGCCCTTCCTTCCCATCGCCGCTCAGGCTCCTTCTCTCCCGCTCCCTGCTGGAGCCCTGGCCCCTGCCGCCCGGCTGCGGACCCCGACAGGCACGTCTGCTGCAAGGTCACATGGACCACGGCTGCTCAGAGGCCCCATCCTAGGACGTCAGCTGGCACTCACATCATGGCACCTGAGGCACCAAGTGGCCGTCAGGGCTGAGCCCAGAGCTTCCGCCAGCCCACTGCCGCCCAGTCCCACCTCCCACAGGCCTCTGAACACATACCTTGTGTGTCCTGTCTTACAGCATGTGTCTGTGTGCCCTCCCAGGGGCCTCCTGGAAACCCAGGGACACCGGTGTCCTTGTCCTTGTCCCCACACCAGTGGCCCCAGGCCTGCTGGGCAGCAGGACATAAGAGGTGGTTCAGGGAGTTCAGGGTCGGGAGCGGGGGCTCCTGCCACGGCCCCGGGCGGCAGAGAGATGTGGTCTCCCCAGCCTAGCCCACCTGACGCCCCCTCTTGGCCCCAGGCAGCGTCTGTCCACTCAGGCCTGCTCGAGGGCTCGTGACTCAGCCAGCCCCGCACCCTGACTGGGATCTCCTGAGCCGCCTCGTCTCCTGTCTCTCTACCCACAGCCCACATGGGAACTTAAAGGAGAAAAGGAAGTCATTCTTGCTTCTCTGTTTTGTTTTGTGCTTTCCTGGCTGATGGTGTGGTGCTCCCGTGATTTTGTTCCATGTCAGAGGCCCAGGCTGGGCATCTACTAACTGGAGGTGTTTGGGGTGTTCCTGGGCACACAAGTGAAAATCGGCCTTCTCTGCCACAAGCCGGTGTTCTAATGGAGAGAGGACACAAGGCCCTGCTGGGGGCAGGCTGCCTCAACGAGGAAGTGGCGCGGGAATCGGTGCCAAAGGCGGACCCGAGAGCAGATGATGAGCCGGCAAAGTGGGGCCGACAGCAGACGCGGGTGGGTGGCGGGGTCACATCCACAGGGCTCCTCGCACAGCTGGCTGCTGTCCCCCTGGGTGATGCCAGGCCAGGTCCCTGCGCTGAACTGGGCAGGTCCTCCCGGGTCACCCAGAAGCCACACTGTGCTGAGCTGGGGAGGTCAGGCCATCAGAGAAGCAGAAAGCATGTGCTGAGCAAGGCAGACAGGGGCGGCGAGCTTCCGTCCAGTCCCCGCTGCCCCCCCGGGCAGACGCACGTCTCCAGGTCACCCACTGGACACCTCCCACACCCCGCGAGATTACAGCACCACTGTCCCCCTTACTTCTTTTCCGGGTAGGGCTCAAAGGACTCGTCTGAGGACTGGGTATTCTGCTTCTTGTCATTTTCGTCTTCACTCAGGAAGTCTCTAGGAAAGAAGAGAGAACCTTTAGCGAAGCTCTGGGGCCGGTGACGGAGCCAGTGAACCTTCCTGTCTAAAGACACCATGTGGATCCCCACACTGCACGTCTTAGTTCTCCTCAAAAGGCCTAAAATTCCCAAGTCTCCAGCCCCATCTCCTAACAGAAAGGGCACGCCAGCCAGGGTCACAAGCTGACGATCCCCTGTAAGCCACACTTCTCATCATGACACCAGGACCCCGAACTCCCAAAGAGCCTCTCTACCGGGGCCCGAGGCAGGGTGTGAAGACCCTCACAAGAGGTGGGCTTCTCAGGAAGTGGGCTTTTAGAATGTCACCTCACCCCCGTAACTGTGAGCACCTGCCCAGATGAGAGGTCAGCTGTCAGTCATCTCAAAGGTCACAAAGGCCAAAAAAACATCTGTGCGTCTGTAACCTTTACCCTGAAGTGTGAGTCACTACACAGGCTCTGCTGGGCAGCGGACAGAGCCCAGCTGCCACACTCCCCACGGAGAAAGGCCCAAGGCTGGCTGGTGGCTACGGAACAGCCACGGCCTCCTGACCCCGGGGGAGTTTGTGGCGCACACGTTGGGGTTCCTCCAGCACCTGGGTCATCCGTCACTGGCACCAAAATCACGCTGTCCTTCTACTTGTTTGGACAAAAGTGCATCTGCAGTCCAGCCAGAGCTCGCAGGGCAGGGTGGGAAGGCTGGCCGGTGTGCGGCCTCCATCCCGAGAGGTTTGGTCTTGGAGCCCGAGGGTGGCCCCAGGAGCAAACAGGTGCCCCTTCCAGGAAGGTTTGTCCTCCTGTAGGGAGCCTCCACCCCCATGTCACCAACACATCATGACAGAGGGCCAGAGGCTGGCTTCTGTTCTAGTCATGCCTGGGGTTGGCTCAAAACTCAGGCCTTGGAGGGCGAGACAAGCGGCAGCAGCAAAGGACCCGCCAGAGGCCCATCCGAGCAGAGTAACTCCCATACCCCCCTGGGCAGGCCCCCTGCAGCTCCATCAGGTCTGAGGTGCCCCGGGGACCCAGGAGCCCCCAGTCAGGAACGGAAGCCTAGAAGCACCCCCCGCCGCTCCCCTCCTCCCAACAGAGAAAGGGGGGAGGCCGGCCGAGACCCAGGCTGCCGGCCCCTGGGATGGCAGCCTTTGGTTTCCAAGGAGGAATTTTAGGCTATGTAAACCCACTCTTCTCTCACCCCTCAGAAAGGTCACTGAACTCGTCTTTTACCCGATCATCCGAGGTTGGAGATGGAACCTGCTTCTCACCCAACTGCCCTGAGAAACAAAGAACAAGACTCCAGTCACCCATCACCCCCAGACGGCCAGGCGGCGCTCCCCGTGAGGATGACGGGGAGCCTGGGGTCCCCCTGCCTCCAAGTCACTCACCTCCCGACCCATCCCCCACATGGGGGTGGCCCCAGCGCCGGGCCACCCCCATGTCGAGCCAACAGTAGCAACACCAGCAAGCCCAGCCCCTCCCCAGGGGTTCGGATCCAGCCGCTTTGGGATGGGATGACTTGTACTTTGTGGATGTTTTGGGACATTTAAAAAAATCACTGTTATCCGAGTACTGCAGGCACACAGTTTAGAAACCCAAGCAGTTCTAAGAACCGTGCAGCACAAGTCTCTCCCCTCCAGCGTGAGCGTCGCCCTCACTCTGAACCGTCCGGCGGCTGAGGGTCAGCACACGGGGCAGCCTGGTGCCCACACGGCAACAGGCGCCCACATGGGGGCCGAGAGACACGGGCCAGAAGCCAGCCTGGCCCTCCTAACACGACGTCTGCGAACAGCGGCGCCCAACCCACAGTGCCGTGGGATCGGGCCCCGAACAAGGGGCCGCCCAGAGCAGCCCGTCCACACTGGTCCCACCGGGCGCTGGCTGAGGCCCAGGGAGTGACCTGCAGCTGGCTCAGGAGAGCCTCAGACACCAACTGCTGTCGTGCCCCACGAGGCCCCCATCCTCTTCCACCCTCCGTGCCCTGGGCCCACGCAGGCTTAGAGGAAGCCTGGAGGGCAGACGAGGGTGCCTTCACAGAAAGTGCTGGAACAGGGTCCTTGGCCCCTCCCTGCTGTCAGACGGCCGTGAGGCGGCGCTGAGGCGGCCCCCAGCATCACCCCGGCCCCTCCGCGCACGACACCGCAGCCACCGCCCCAACACACGCTTCCTGTCGAGGGCTCTGCCTGGCCCAGGACTAGGAATCCTGGTCAGACAGCCCAGAGGTGCCTCCTACCTGGGGCCCCGCTGTGGGGGAGGCTTGGCTGAGGCGGGGGGCCCGGCCCAGGCCCCACCGGGTCGCCATCTGAAGGAGGCCGGGCTGTGTCCGTGCTGGGCAGCATCTCGGTCTCGGCCCCGGCCGCAGTCGCTCTGCCCTGGGAGCTCTGAGGGGCAGCCCCGCTGGGGCTGGACCCCCGATGCCGGGGGAGCCCCGGGGCCGAATCCTTGTCCCACGTCCGCCTGACGCCCAAGGCACCGTCCAGCAAGAGGGCCCCGCAGCTGGAGTCGGCGTCCATGGTGTAGTCGTGCCCTCGGTCGCAGCCCCACACAGCCCGGACGATGCCACAGTACTCGGAGGACAGGGTCCTCTGGAGGCTGGGCAGGGCCCCGCAGCCGGCCGCGTGTCCGTGCACCCACCCCACCAAGCCGCGCAGGCCCTGGGGGCTCGAAGCGATCAGGTCCACTGAGGAGAGGCAGAGACGCCAGGGCGTGGCCGGTCAGCACGCGCACCTCCCACCCCGCCCACCCCACGCCCCACCCCAGGGTTGCACTCACCCACACACGCTCCCTCCTCCGCCCCCGTCCGAGGCTGCACACCGACCCTGCAAAGGAGCAGTGCCGCCCACTGAGAGCAGGAGTGGGCCCGGCGGCTGCTCCGCGGGCAGTCTGAGTCCTCTCCTCCAAGGCCGCCCGCCGGGCCCCCCTGCCCACACACCCGTCGCACTGGTGCTCACGAGCGTCTGCCTCACCCGGCACGATGGGCTCCCCGTGCGGAGGCTCCCACCCGGGCCGCCCTGTGCCCACGCGGCCCCGCTTGCGGGGTCTCCTGCATGCCCCCAGCGAACAAGAGAGGGCGCCTACTTTGCGCAAGGCTTCCGGCGGCCCGTGGGGGGGACGTTGACCCTCTGCAGGAAAGACGTGAGGAGGCCGTGGCACTGGTAGAACTGGGAGTGGCAGTTCTTGCAGACAAACTGGGACAGAGCCGGGTCCTGGTGGACGGCCACCCCCAGGAGGCGCTGGAAATCCCGGACAAAAACACGGTCCCCAGGGGGCGGCCTTTCTGAGCTCTCCCCAGGCGCCCTGCCAGAGATGCTGCGGAGACTCCGGGAGGAGAACTTCCCGTGACAGAGGCGACAGTGCCCCATGGCCAGGGCCCGGGCCGTTCCTGGGCAAGCACAGGAAACATGAAGTCAGGCATGCAAGACAGCTCCCAGGGGAGGTGAGGCCCACACTCTGCCAGCCTCCCAGCTCCCGGAGCGGGGCCTACCCAGACATGCCCCTTAAACACAGGCGCAGGTCTGGGCCAAAGGCAGGCCTCTGGCTCCCATCTCCCAGGCGAATACACAGCCTTTGGGGAGAATGGCCAGTGGAGGGCCTTCTGGGCTAGAAAACCTTTCAAAGAATTCTAAATGCCTCCAAAACAAGGCCAGTTTTTTGGGGTTTTTTTTTTGGCTCCATTGGGTCTTCGTTGCGGTGCACGGGCTCTAGGCACATGGGCTTCGGAAATTGTGGCACGTGGCCTTAGTAGTTGTGGCTTGCAGGCTCTAGAGCGCAGGCTCAGTAGTTGTGGCACATGGGCTGAGTTGCTCCGCAGCTTGTGGGATCTTCCCGGACCAGGGCTCGAACCCGTGTCCCCTGCATTGGCAGGCAGATTCTTAACCACTGTGCCACCAGGGAAGCCCAACAAGGCCAGTATTACTCTGATACTAAAACCAGACAAGGACACAACAAGAAAAGAAAATTACAGGCCAATATTCCTAATGAATGTAGATGTAAAAATCTTCAACAAAATAACAGCAAACTGAATTCAACAATTAATTTAAAAGATCATGGAGACTTCCCTGCTGGTCCATTGGTTAAGAATCCGCCTTCCAAAAAAAAAAAAAAAAGAATCCGCCTTCCAATGCAGGGCACACGGGTTCGATCCCTGGTTGGGGAACTAAGATCCCACATGCCACGGGGCAACTAAGCCCACACACCACAACTACTGAGCCCGGCGCCACAACTACAGAGCCCACACACTCTGAAGCCCACGCGCCACAACTACAGAGTCCATGCACTCTGGAGCCTGCATGCCACAACTAGAGAGAAGTCCATGAGCCACAACGAAAGATCCCGTGTGCCACAACCAAGGCCCGATGCAACAAAAAAATATATAAATAAAATAAATAAATAAATAAGTAAATAAAAGATCATGCACAATGATCAGTTGGGATTTATTCCAGGGATGCAAGGCTGGCTCAACCTCCCCAAATCAATCCATGTGACACACATTAACAAAATAAAAAATAAAAATCATACAATCATATCAATAAATGCAGAAAAAATGTTTCACAAAATTCAACATCCATTCACGATAAAAACCTCAATAAATTGTGTACAGACAGAAAGTGTACCACAACATAATAAAAGCCATATATGACAAGCCCAGAGATAACATCATACTCAATGGTGAAGAGCTAAAAGCTTCCCTCTAAGACCAGGAACAAAGCAAGGATGCCCACTCTCACCATTTTTATTCAACATAGTACTGGAAGTCCTGGCCAGAGCAATTAGGCAAGAAAAATAAAAACCACCCAAATCATAAAGAAAGAAGTAAAACAACCTCTATTTGCACATGATATTATATATAGAAAACTCTGTAAGACTCCACCAAAAAAACTGTTAGAATAAACAAAGTCAGTGAAGTTGTAGAGTACAAAATCAATATACAAAAATTGGCTGACTTCTAAATACTAACACACTATTAAAAACTAAAACAACCAGATTTATAATTGTGTCAAAAAGAATAAAATCATTAGGAATAAATTTAACCAAGGAGGTGAAAGACCTGTACACTGACAACTATAAGACACTGAAGAAAGAAACTGAAAACACAAATAAATAGAAAGATAGTCCATGCTCGTGGGTTGGAAGAATTAATATTGCTAAAATGTTTACACTCCCCAAAGCCATCTACAAATTTAAAGCAACCCCTATCAAAATCCCACTGGTACTTTTCACAAAAATACAACAATCTTAAAATTTATATGGAACCAAAAAAAAAATAACCATGAATAGCCAAAGCAATCCTGAGAAACAAGAACAAAGCTGGAGGCGTCATTTCAAACTATATGGAGGCATGATCACGGAGGCATGATTTCAAACTATACTACAAAGCTACAGTAATCAAAACAGTACAGTGTTAGCATAAAAATAGACATGTAACCTAATAAAACAGAATAGAGAGCCCAGAAATAAATTCATGCATATAGAGCCAATTAGTTTACAACAAATGAGCCAAGATATACAATGGGGAAAGAACAGTCTCTTCAATAAATGGTGTTGGGATTGGGAGATTGGGATTGACATATATACACTAATATGTATACAATGGATAACTAATAAAAACCTGCTGTATAAAAAAATAAAATTCAAAAAAAAAAAATGGTGCTGGGAAAACTGGAGAGCCATATGCAAAAGAATGAAACTAGACCACCACCTTATATCATACTCAAAATAAACTCAAATGTATTACAGATTTGAAAGACCTGAAAGCATAAAACTGCTTCATAGAAGAAAACATAAAGGTAAGCTCCTTGATATGGGTCTTGGAGATGATTTTTTGGATTGCCACCAAAAGCAAAGGCAACAAAAGCAAAAATAAACAAATGGGACTACGTCAAACTAAAAAGTTTCTGCACAGCAAAGGAAACCATCAACAAAATGAAAAGGCAACCTACTGAATACGAAAAAAAGTTTGCCAATCATGTATCTGATAAGGGGTTAATAATCAAAATATGTGAAAAACTCATACAACACTATAATAAGAGCACAAATAATCTGATTTTAAAAATGAGCAAAGGATCTGAAGAGACCTCTTTCCAAAGAAGGCATACAGATAACCAACAGGTGCGTGGAAAGGTGCTCAACATCACTAATCATCAGGGAAATGCAAATTAAAACCACAATGAGATATCACTCCCACCTGTCAGAATGGCCATCACCAAAAAGTCAAGTAATAACAAGTGTTGGTGAGGATGTGGAGAAAAGGGAACCCTTGCGCACTGTTGATGGGAATGTAAATTGGTGCAGCCACTATGGAAACAGTATAGAGGTTCCTCAAAAAATTAAAAACAGAACTACTACACGGTCCAGCAATTCCACTGCCGGGTGTTTATCCTAAGGAAATGAAAACACTAACTTGAAAAGATATATGCAGCCCTATACTCACTGCAGCATTATTTATAATAGCCAAGGTATGGGAACAACCGAAGTGTCCACCAATGGGTGAATGTTTAAAGAAACTGTGGTACATATACACAATGGAATATTTACTCAGCCATGAAAAAGTGAGAAAATTCTGCCATTTCCAACAACATGGATGGACCTTAATGGCATTACACTAAGTGAAGTAAGTCAGATGGAGGAAGATGAATACCATATGATCTTACTAATACGTGGAATCTAAAAAAAGAAAAATCCTGAACTAATAGTTACAGAAAACATATTAGTGGTTGCCAGAGAAGGGGAGTGGGGTGGTGAGTGAAATGCATGAAGTGGTCAGAAGGTACCAACTTCCAGTTATAAGTCCTGGCAATGTGCTATACAGTATGGTAACTACAGATACTTCAGTATAATACTGCGTTGTATATTTGAAAATTGCTGAGATCTTAAAAGTAGATCCTAAAAGTTCTCATCTTAGAGAACTTAGAAGGGAAAACAACTTCTAACTACAAGGGGTGATGGATGTTACCTAGTACACCTGAAACCAATATCATGTTATGTGCCAATTATACCTCAAAAAACTCCTCCCCCCCAAAAAAATAATAATAAAAAAGAAAGTTTGAGTAAATAGATAAATGCCTCCACAGCTATGGAACTTCATAAACTAAGCTGGAAACTTCATTCCTCTTCACATCACCCTCCTGCGACCAGAACTGAAAGAGCCGCGCCCATGCTCTGCTTCTCCGGGGGTCTCCTGTCTGCAAGTGTAGACGATGCCACCTCCCTCTCTGCCCCGGGGGAGGACTGCATGAGAGAAGCGTGAAGTCCTTCTCGAGGGGGCAAAAGCATTACACGAAGGCAAAGTGCATATTAACGCCCATACCGCCTGCCAGGAGGGGGCCCCGGCACTCCTACACTTAACCCTCTTAGTTCTGTTTTAACGAAGAGGAAGCTAAGGCCCAGGCCAGATTAAGCCATTATCCAAGGAGCACAGGGCAAAACCACGACTGAAACTCAGGCCTGCCCGACAGACGGCAAGACTTGAGCACTAATTACTCAGTGAGCTCAGAGTGGGCGCCGAAAGGACAGCTGTCTTGCGAAACATCACCCAGCGCAGCTGCGGCGTCCGCCGCGGAGACCGCCTCACACCCTCCAGGCGGGGAGGCCTAGTCCGCTTTCTGAGGAGCCAAGGCACCCTGGGCCGGGCTGTCGCGGGGCGCGGGGGCGAGCGGGTGGTCGCGGGGGGCCGGGGAGTCACGGGGGGCCGGTGCTCCCCGGGGGCCGGGTGGTCGCGGAGACGGGTGGCCACGGGGGGCTGGGTAGTCACCGGAAGCCTGGGGGGTCGCGGGGGCACTCGGCGGTCACGGGGGGCCCCCGCCCGCCGCCCCTCGAGCCCGGACGGCAGGACCCACCTGCCTCGTCGGCGCCGTCCTCGCCCGCGTCCGCGCAGGCCCGCGTCGGGCCCCAGCCCAGCCGCGCAGCCACCAAAGCCGCCGCCTCGGCCACGTCGGGACCGCTGCGGGAGGGGCGGCCCCGGGCCCGGCCACGGCCACAGCTGCCGCCACCGGAGCTCCCGCGCTGCCCGGACACCCCGGGCGACAGGAAGCGCCCGAGCCGGTCCCGCTTCATCGCTGTGGCGGCGGCTTGAGCTCGGCCCCGGCGCTCCGCCCCGTCCGATTCCGTTCGGCCCCGCTCGGCTCCGCTCGGCTCCGCCCGGCCCCGCCCGGCCCTGCTCGGCCCGGCGCTCCGCCCCGTTCCTCCTCGCTCAGCCCCACTCGGCCCCGCTCGGCCCCGCTCGGCCCCGCTCGGCCCCGCTCGGCCCCGCTCGGCCCCCCTCGGCCCCCCTCGGCCCCGCTCGGCCCCGCTCGGCCCCGCTCGGCCCCGCTCGGCTAGCCGGGCCAAGAGGCAGGGCTAGGTATTGCTCCGCCCAGAGCCTCTCGTCCGCTAGGTTGGACTGTGCTCGCTCATTCAGTTCGACTCCGCCGTTCGGCTCCGCGGGACTCACTGGAGGCGGGGCGGGGCGATGAGGGAGGGGCGGGGCGAGTGATGGGGGCGAGGAGGGTGAGGAAACAGGGATTGGACGGATTGACAGCGGGAGGGGAGTGGCGAGGAAAGGGAGGAGGGGAGGGGAGAAGCGTAGCGAGGAGGGGCGGGGCGATGAGGGGAGGAGGGGACTGCGGAGGGGAGGGGCGGAGGAGGGCGGGGCAGCACGGCATGAGGCGGGAAAGGGGCGGGGCGTACGCGGTTGCCCTGTCACCGACAAGGAATGATGGCATCGGTAGTTGCACTTACACTGTCGTGGCAACTGCGGGAGGAGAGTATTTGAGAGCTCCGTCACCCCCACCTCCGCCCCTTCAGCTCCAGGAGCGGAGCGCGCCGCGCGTCGGGGGGCGGGGCTGCCGGAAGTGGCCGCACGCCGGTACCGCCTTTTCCGGCGGTCCGGGGCTCGGGCGGCACCCGCGCCCGCGCACGCCGCGTTCCGGTATCCGGGCCAACCGCCCCGCCCCTCGGCCGCCACCGCCTCCCCCGCCGGCGCCATGGCCGCTGCGGTCGGGGACGGCGCGGTGAAACCGCTTCAATGCGCCATGAAGCTGGCCAACGGGGCCATCGAGCTGGACACCGGCAACCGGCCCCGGGTGAGGCGGGCGGGGCGAGGCGGGGGCGGTCGCCGACCCGCGGCCAGCCCGGTGGGCGTGGGCGAGGGCGGGGCTGCGGGGTGGGCGCCTCCAGGCCTCTCCGAAGGCTCCGGGGCGCGGGCTCGGGCTTCGGCCGTGACCTTGGACAGCTCCCGCCGGCTCCTGCCCTCAGTTTTCCCGTCTGTTCAGCAAGTCGGGAATATGAGCCGAGGTGTTTTCATTTGTGAAGGGGACTCAGGAGGGTCCGTGAAGCAGCCTTCCAAAGTGTATCTGGCAGACAATCCCGTGTGTTTGTATAGTTTGGGGGCGGGCCCTGTAGCTTTAGTCAGATTCCCGAAGGGGACGGTATCCATAAGAGGTTAGCTGCGGCTTTCCAGTCGCCTTCAGAGCTTGTTTGGAAGGAAATGCCGGCGGGGGAGGGGTGTGGCTTGTCTCCAAGAACGAGTGTTAATCCTAAGGGTGGCGACCGCGTGGAAAAGCCGGCTGAGTCACACCGGGCCGCCCAAGGAGGGGAGGAGGCCGCGGGTGCCTCCGAAAGGCATTCCGGTCTTCCATCCGCTGCCTTCCCCAAGTCGGGATCCTAGGGCAGCAAATGCCCCTACAAGTCAGAAATCCTTCCCGGAACCCATTTTATCCTTATCTGAGGTGTAGACTTAAAGGTGGGTAATTTGAGAACGGGGATGCAGCAAAACAAACAAAAAGCAAAGCACCATGCTATGGTTCCAAACGCCCTGAGCTCTGTCAGGGAGCCCTGAACAGGACGGTACGATCACCCTCTTGAAAATACTGACATTCTAGTGTCAGACTGCTGCGTGCCCAGGGAATACTTACTCTGGGGTTCGGGAAAGGGTTTCCCAGAATCCGAGTCAGAAAGTGATTCTGAGATTTACAACACACTCCCTGATTCACCTCCCAGGAAATATTTTTTTAAAGCCACTGAGTGAATGGCCCCTGAGTTACACAGGAAGAGAACTTGTTGCATAGAGTGGAGAATGGCAGCACCTGCCAAGGCTCCTTACCCTGGCCCACTGACAGAGAACCTCCATTCCTTCCTGTGCTGGAGAGAAAGGCCGTGATGCCAGCTTCAAGTCTAGAGAAGAGGGGTACTCTCCATGCCCCAGCAGAGCAGTTACCAGTGAACCCGCTCGGC
Organism: Balaenoptera borealis; assembly: GCF_965194805.1. NCBI lineage: Eukaryota > Metazoa > Chordata > Mammalia > Artiodactyla > Balaenopteridae > Balaenoptera > Balaenoptera borealis. Next base: position 355,189 of record NC_138878.1, read on the forward strand.
CACTGCAGGTGTATCTCACAGATAAGCAGGCACCACCGTTCCTGTGTTTCCACAAGGGCACTGAGCAGGCATGATGGAATTATGCGCCTCTACTGGCCTGACCGCTGCCATTTCTCTTCCCTGGGCACAGGAGGCATATACAGAATACCTGAGGAGCGTCCACTACATCTCCCAGGTGCTGCTAGAAGAAGTGGAGACCTCCAAAGGTACAGCTCCTCCCAGGCCGGGCAGACTGTGGACAGCTTAGCCTTTGATGGGTCCCAGGACCCCAGGCCTGGGGCTGTCCTGTGTCTTACCTGCTGGGCCATTAGTAGAAGGTGGGCGGCTGAGCACTCAGTAAGCATGAGCGTGACAGGGAGCAGGAAGGGACGGCTGCTGTGACTGAGGGGATGGAGATGGGCTGGGACATGACCAAAGACTGGACACTGAACCCCAGTCCAGGGAGGAGTGAGCTGCACGATGGTGGAGGGCTGGGGGCAGCGTCCCAGCAGAGGGCGTTGCAAAGGCCCTGAGGTGAGAGTGGGTGCCAGATACAAGAAGGGTAGGCAGGCTGGAGAGGGGAAGGTGCAGTTGGGGCCGGCAGGTCCTTGGGATGGACCTGGGGTTGTTCTGGCACGAGGCGAAGCTCGTGGAGGCTTTGTGGGGAGAGGCCGGCATGGGAGCAGATCCTCCAGGAGGCTTCCACAGTGAGGACAGCAGTGGTGGGACTGCCTCCGGTGGAAGGAGCGAAGGGCTTGGGGCGTGTTCTCTAAAGATGGGCCTCACCAGACATTCCAAGGGGTCAGTGAGCTGCCCGGAGTGGGGGGTGCAGGAGGCAGCAGGAGCAGACGTGAGGGAAGAATTGAGGCCTCCGTCAGGAGCACATTCTGCTCGAGGTGTCCAGCAGCCCGACAGCAGTCAGGGAGAGGTGGGGGTCTCCACCCGGGGGAGCCAGGGAGCTCAGCAGAGCTCTGGGCACTGAGAGGAGGGCACGGTGGGAGCAGCCGCGAGGGGACGTCCTAGAGGAGAGACCTGAGAGAAGGGCAGGACTGAGTGGGTGAGGGCCACTGCACTGGGAGTAACGTGGCTGAACGAGGGTGTGGTGAGGGTCCGGCCGTGAAGGGAACAGGGGTGGATCAGGAGCCGGGGCTGCTGGTGTCCAGGGGAGAGTGTCAGGTGGCAGCTCCTACACCATGAGTTTGCTGACAGGAGCGATTCCCAGAGGGAGTGCAGAACAGAAGTCCTCCAGCCGCACCAGGGGTGAGCGTGGACACAGCCAGAGGGCGGGAGATGGGTTTTGAAACTGTCTCTGTGAAACAGCCATGCTGACTGCAGGGCCCACCTGGGGGAGGAGCTGTAAGTAAAGTGAAGCCGTCAGTGAGGAGAGAAGGCCCAGTTAGTTATAGAGAAGGCTCTGATGGTCCAGGTGACAGGACAGGACAGCCACACACAGGGCCAGGAGGTAAACCCAAGGCAGATGGTCAGAGATGAGGAGGGAGTGGGCTCACCTTTGTTTCTATCCCAGCAAGAATCTGATTAGCGGTAGAGGTGATGGTGACCACCTTTCTTGTCGCTTGCTCCCCAGAAGCTGGGGAAACTGTGACCCCTGACACCTCGAAGATGCTGAAGCTGGCTGAGCAGTGTCTGGAGAGGGCCCAGTCGACAGCTGCCAAACTTGGTGGGTGTCCGGCAGAAAGCTTTCTTAGGACATCACCCCCCCCAAGTCTGCATCTCCTTTTTTTTTTTTTTTTTTAAATTAATTAATTTATTTTTTGGCCGCGTTGGGTCTTCGTTGCTGTGCGTGGGCTTTCTCTAGTTGCAGTGAGCAGGGGCTATTCTTTGTTGCAGTGCGCGGGCTTCTCATTGCAGTGGCTTCTCTTCGTTGCGGAGCACAGACTCTAGGCATGCAGGCTCAGTAGTTGTGGCTCGCGGGCTCTAGAGCGCAGGCTCGGTAGTTGTGGCACACGGGTTTAGTTGCTCCACAGCACATGGGATCTTCCCGGACCAGGGCTCGAACCCTTGTCCCCTGCATTGGCAGGCAGATTCTTAACCACTGAGCCACCAGGGAAGCCCCAAGTCTGTATCTCCTTTGTGGAATGTCAGGCCCCTGTGCAGACCCTTGGCTACGTATGTCTTACAGGGAAAACATGCCTGAGGCCAGCCATGCCTGTGGCTGCTCCCGTCCCCTCTCCGACCAGCCGACACCGCCGGGTATACTCAGATGAGGGAGGGAAGCTCTCTCCATTTCTGCCGCCTGAGATCTTCCAGAAGCTTCAGGTTGTAGAGTCACAAAGCTCTAAGAAGTAAGATGGGTCAGAACGGAAGGTGGGCTAAGCCTGGGTTTGGAGGCAAAGTGAGCTAACCGTGGTGGATTTAGTCAAAAGGGATCCCAGAATGGAAATACCTGGTGCCTGGCAGAAACAAATGCAAACTGTCTCTGGAGCAAAGCACCTTCAACTTTCATAAAATGAGTGGTACATAGTCAAAGATAACCAAGCACAGAAAGAATCAAGAAACTGTAAACGAGAGGTAGGTAGCAGAAACAGACCTGCAAAGTCTTCAGATAGAGTTATGGGACACAGATTATAATACAATCACGCTTTCTGTATTTAGAGAAATAAAAAGCAAGTTTGAAAATACCTGCAGGGAACAAGAAGCTATAAAATCTGACTTATAATAGGGGTCAAATAGAATTTATAATAGGGGTCAAATGAGAACCAAGTAGAAACAAAATTAAAAATACTGAAATTATTTTTAAACACTAATCAGAAACAACGACAACAAATTTTATTCTCCTGTAAACATACACACATGCACACAAAAAGAAGGGGACAAGTTTAAAAGAGCAGAGTAGACACAGCTAAAGACAGAATTAGAGAGTTGGATAAAAGGTTAAAAAATACCCTGAATAGCTCACACACACAAAAACACATAGAAGGTCTAACGGGTTATTGGAATTCCAAAGAAAGATGAGAAAGAAAATGGGAGAGGAGCATTATTTGAAGAGATAAAAGCAATTTTCTAGAACTGGTGAAAGACACTGAGACAAAGATGCCAGAATCCCAGCAGGATAAGCAAGAGGATGGGCTCTTCCTGCTGCTGCTGCCAGGCCTTGAGCCACAGCTACACCCTGTCTCTGCATGTGCAGTTCTGGGGCAGGGCCAGGCACCAGACTTCCGTCCCAGGATAGTCTCGTGTCCCCATGACTTACTCCTCCCACCCATGAAAGCAGGAAGACGTGGGACCAGACGTTTTGATGGTGAGGGGGCTGTTGGTGGCTGTTACAGAGTAGCTGTGAGACACCCCCCCACCCCCACCCCGCTTTCATGGGTTGCAAACTAATCTCGCTGTTTGGCTCACATGGTGCCTTCAAAGAGTTTCAGGCTGTTAAGAAACACATGTGACTGGTGTGTATAAAGGTCTGGAATCCAGGCAGTAGGGCCATGTTTCAGGGAGGCAGGTGTCTCCCGCCCACCCCAGACCTCCTCCCTCCTTTACATTCCTGCCTGCCCCCATCACCACCTCCTCACCTTCTGGTCTCAAGGCAGGGTCAGGAAGGGACCTCAGGTGACCAGAGCGTTCCTGGGCTTCCTGGAGCCTGGACAGCAGCTTGTCACCATTCCAGGGAGTTGACACCCCTGGAGGAGGCGTCCCTGCAGAATCAGAAGCTGAAGGCTGCCTATGAGGCCCGGATGGCCCGTCTGGACCCCAGCCAGGCCATGCAGAAGACATCCCTGGTGAGCGGAGCCCAGGAGGGTCTGGAGTGAGGGCGGTGGGGGAAGTAGGCCTTATTCCATCCTTCCCGTCCTAGACCCTGTCCCTGCAGCGGCAGATGATGGAGAACCTGGTGATCGCTAAAGCCCGGGAGAAGACAGTATCCTTTCCGTCCATCCTTAGTGTGCAGAGGCTTCAGCTGAGGGAGGGGGCAGGGAAGTAAAGATGCCAGGATTCAGGTGTGGAAACAGAGTTCTTCCAGTTTCGGAGACACTTGTCCTCAGGGGGTGGTTCCTGCCCAGCCCCGCTTCCTCTCGCCTCCCGGCCTTTACACAGGCCACCCTGCCCCTCCCAGCACCCACAGACTCCTCTCCACCCCTCAGGTCGACTAGGACTTGCCTTCCCTCCCTGAGCGGGCCTGTCCTCTGGCCCAGCCCCTCCTCCCACCCATCCCAAAGGGCCCGGTGTCCGGCAGGGCGCTGGGACGCCGGGGGGTTCGTGCACGCCGCGTCAGAAGGGCCTTGACTCTGCCGCCCCAGCTGCAAAGGAAGATGGAGGAGCGCCGGCTGCGGCTCCAGGAGGCCGCCAACAGGTGCGTCTCCGCCTTCGGTCCCGGGACTCCTGGGGGGGCCAGGTGGGGACTCCCGCGCCCGCCTGTCCAGCCCTGAGGCCCCCAGACCTGTCCTTTCTCCCAGGAGGTTCTGCAGCCAGGTTGCCCTGACCCCCGAGGACCGGGAGCAGCGGGCCCTCTACGCCGCCATCCTCGAGTACGAGCAAGACCACGTGAGTGCGCGGGGCGGGGCGGGGCGGGGCGTCCGCAGGGAGGCCTGGGCCCCTGGGCGTGGCCTTGGCTTGGGAGGAGGGGCTTCCCGCGGGCTCTCCCCCAAGGTCTCCTGTCCTGCAGGACTGGCCAAAGCGCTGGAAGGCCAAGCTCAAGAGGAGCCCAGGGGACCTGTCCCTGGTGACCAGCCTGGTTTCCCACCTGCTCAGGTACCGGCCGTCAGCCCCTCCCCCGGCTGCAGGCTGATGGCGGAGGAAAGGATTAAGAAGGAGAGAGGAGCGAGGCGGTCTGGGGTGACCGCACGGGCAGCAGGCCACGCTGGCTCTCTCGGAGGCCCCCGCCTGTGACCCCGGGGCCGCCTGTCCGCGAATGGCCTTTTGGCTTCTCAGAGGGGTGGGACAGGCCTTACCTGCAACATTCAGCCACGAGGAATAGTCCGTGCGTCCCTTCTCTGAAATCCCTCACGGCGGGGCCACGTGGCCGTTGGGTGGGGGTCGGGTAAGGGCCTCGCAGGGTCGGCGGGCCTTCTCAGCCCCCCGGGTCACCCAGCGAGGGGACTGCAGCCCCAGCCCGACGGGGCTGCCCTCACACGCTGCCTCTCCCCCCACTCACAGCGTCCCCGACCACCCCATCTCGCAGCTCCTGAAGAAGCTCCAGTGCGCGGTGTACCGGGCGCTGTACCCCATCGTGAGCAGGGGCGCCGCCTCGGCCCTGGGCTGCCGTTCCCTGCCCCCCGACGCCGACGGGCTGCTGGCTCCTGGAAGCCGGCGGCTCCGGCCCTCTCAGAGCCTCTACTGCATGCCCTCCCCCCCGGAGCCCAGCCCAGCCCCAAGGCCCACAGACGGCACCTCCGCCAGCGCCTCCATCCCCCCACCCCACCCCGGCAACCCGGACAGCGGGGCAGACGGCAGCCCCGCGGGGCCTCCCTCACCCCTGGCGGACACTTCATCCGACCTGCCGGGCAAGGACAGCTCCTTCGGGGACCTGGAACAGTTCTTGGCTACTCCTGAGAGGAGGGGCCGGGGCCCTGGGGGGCGGCCTGAGCCCCAGCCCCCAGGGGTAACGAAGGAGCCGTTGCTGGAGCAGCTGAAGGGCACCGTGCAGGACATACACGACGCCATCGGTGAGGCCCGCGGCGCGGGCCGGGTGGGCGGTGGGGGAACTGCTCTGTCTGAAGCCCGCACCCTCGGAAAACTTGTCACAGGCCAGGGATGGGCCCGGTCCGGCGGAGGCTTCCTCTGGGTGGCATCCAGGCCGGCCCTGCTCTGCAGAGCCCTCCCCTGGGGCCACGCGTCCAGTTTAGCAGAGAGGCACACACCCTGCCCCAGAGAGCTGCTGGGGCCGGCAGTGGCCAGGGTCTGCCTCCATCCCTGGCTGTCTCCTCACGGGGCCACACGGGGAGAACAGCCGGGTCCGTTTCACTCTTGTGTTTGGGGGAGGGTCTGCCATCAGAGCCTCTGGCTGCCAGGTGGTCCTAGCTGCCCCGTTAGGTCCGACCCCCGCCCTTCCAAACCCAGGGCTCTAGCTGTGTGCGGCCTGGTGGCGGCTCATCTTCTTAGCTTTTTCCATTTTGAGAAGAGTGTGTGGGTTCCGTAAGGGGCCCAGGGTGGCAGGGGACTTCACGTCCCTTCCAAGGAGGAAGGCTGTCAGGGTTTCCTAAGAAGCAGCGAGAGAGGCCTCGCAGTCTGGGGCCCGTGTTGTGTGAGAGACTCTGGGTGAGTACCCCCTCCTCCCCGGTGGGGGGCGGGTTCCTTCATCTCCCTGGGCCTCAGATTTCTTGTCTTCAGATATGCTTCTGAAGTTCCTCTGGGTGCCACAGTTTGGGGTACAGACCCTTTTCAGAAAGAAGCTGTCTTATGCCCTTCCTCCCAGGCTTGTCTCCTTGGCCCCCTGGGGGAGCTGCATATGACCCTGTGACCCCTAGGGATGAGGGCCCCGACTCCCTGCACCGACCTGGGCCGCAGCGTTTGAAGTCGGGGTAGGCAGGGCCAGGCAGAGCCCCTCCTGCTGAGCCAGGAAGCTACCTGTGGCTCTGCCCATCCCAAGGCTGGCTCTGGGGCGGCGGGGAGGAGCAGGCAGGTGGGGAACCCTTCCTGGGCACCCCAGGTTGGCTGCGGGTGGGAGAGGCCTCCAGGGGCTGCCAGCGGGGCTGGAGGTCCCAGCTGTCCCCACAGTGCCGCTGTACCGGCTCTGCTCCCGGCAGACAGGCTGCTCTCGCTGACCCTCCTGGCTTTTGAAGGCCTGAACACGGCCGCCTCCAAAGACCGCTGCCTGGCCTGCATCGAGGAGCCCTTCTTCTCCCCGCTGTGGCCCCTGCTGCTGGCCGTGTACAGGTGCGGCCCCGCCGCGTGTGTGCATCCCTGAGCTGCCTTCCTTCCAGGCCTCCTCAGGTGTTGCGCGTGTGCAGGCGGTGCCACGCCCACCCGCCCACGGTTCGGGGCGTGGCCGGCTTTCCCCAGCCCCGCCCCTGTCCCCTCCCGGGCGGGGCCCTGGGCCGCTGAGCCTGGCCTCTCTCTGTCCCAGGAGCGTTCACCGCCTGCGGGAGGCCGCCCTGAGCAGGAGCATGGAGCTGTACGGGAACGCGCCCCCGGCGGCCGTCGGCGTCCCCACCAAGCTCCTCCCCCGGGACCCCGAGGCCACGGCAGCCGGCGCCTACCCCTACTGTGCCGCCGCCCAGGAGCTAGGGCTGCTGGTCCTGGAGAGCTGCCCCCAGAAGAAGCTGGAGTGCATTGGTGAGGGGGGACGGTTTGGTTGGAGTAAAGGGAGAAGGGGGTCAGATCAGACAGAGTCCCGTCCCAGAGGGCGACTGGAGTCTGCGCCTTCATCCCTCAGCGGCAGGCCCTTCTCCTGTCCGGTGGGGGTGTGTCCCGTGGGACATGAGTGGTGATCGTCCAGGCTCTGCCCAGCCCTGCACGCGATGGGGGTGGGGCAGTGCCCGGGGCCGTACCGGGACGCGATCCCCACCCCCTCACCCAAAGCCTGGCTTCTGCGACGCAGTGCGGGCCCTGCGGGTCATCTGTGCCTGCGCGGAGGACTACCACCGGGCTCGCGAGGCTGCGCCCCAGCCGGGCATCGCCGCCATGTGAGTCCCAGGAGGCCGCGGCCTGTGGTGGGGACCGGGCGCGGGAGGGGCTGCCTTCAGAGGCCAGGGGAGCGGGAACCTTTCCCCCCAGGCCCCGGCACTGGGACCTCGGGTTCCCGCCCGGCGCCTGGCCCTGCTTCTCCTTGGGGAGAGTGCGGCCCATTTCCACCAAAGACCCCGGGCTCCAACCGTGCTGACGACGCGGTCCAGCCCCTTGCTAACCCGGTGGCGTGGGCCCCCCTCAGGCGCACACTTGGGGAAGCCGCCCTGGTCCTGTGCTGAGCCCCAGCCTGGGGTTCCTGCACCGCCCCTGCCCCAGCCTCCTGAGGCGGGCAGGGGTCTTCCCCACCTGGGTCCTGCCTTACCTCACCTGGACCGGCCTGTAGCCAGCAGCCTCCTTCCCTGGCCCTGGCGCCCACCTGGGGCTGGCGAACCCTCACCCTATGCCAGAGACCGGGGTCACCCTGAAAGCACCTGTCCTTGCAGCCGGCTGGGTGGGCGGCGGGGTCAGGCCGGGGGACCCACCTGGCTGTCACCAGCCACCATCACTATTTTATTACCATCTGGTCTCCGAAAAAGTTGCAGCAGGTGAAAGGGCCCCAGGACTGAAAGTGTTTCTGAGTCCCAGCTGCAACCCCATGCTAGCTCTCTCCTCAGGACATCCGAGGAGCGGGGGGGGGGGGGGGGGGGGGCGCTGTGTGTCCCTGCAGGTGTGTGGCACCCAGGGAGGTGGGGGCAGGAGTCCCTGGTTGGTCATCAGGTTCAAACCAGTCTGCCTCCGTGCTCCTCGCTCAGAGTACTGGCCCGTGGGCCCTTCGCCAGGGTTTTGAGCATCCCCCAGGGCCTCCCTTGCTCACTTAGGTGCCTCTTGCGGAGGGTCTGGGGTACCTGGAGTGGCACGTGAGTGACCCTGACCCCAGGAGTGAGCAGACTGCCTGGGACATGGGCTGTCCTCTCCGTCACCCCGTCCCCGGGCTCGGGCAAGCTCACGGGAGAGCTTCACTGTGGGGCCTCCCTGGTCCAGCCCTGGGCTCTGCGGCACAGGGTCCCCATTCAGGATGGCCGCGGCGCTCCCAGGTGGTCTCTTGTCACGCTGACCCGAGCCCACCCCCAGCCCCCTGAGGCCGGCGGGCAGGAGGGGCACAGGGACAGCATCCAGCAAGCCCAAGGCTGCTCCAGGGACCAAGCTGGGAGGCTTCAGGGCTGTGGGGATTGAGCAGCGCCCCCAGTCCCTGGAGCCTCCTGGCCGGCTCTGCATCTCCCCAACAGTGGCGCCGACGACCTGCTGCCCATCCTGTCCTTTGTGGCGCTGAGGAGTGGCCTCCCCCAGCTGGTGTCGGAGTGTGCAGCCCTGGAGGAGTTCATCCACGAGAGGTGGGAGCCTCGGGCCAGCGTGGGGGCTGAGCTCGTGCTCCCACCCATGCATGGGGCCCACGGCCCCTCTCCCTGCCCCTCACCCAGCACGCCGCCCAGAGGAGCCAGGGGGCCATCCCCTGAGCAGCGTCTGCCTGGGGAGTGGGCCGTCCCCCAGCCCAGCGCCCTGACAGCCCATGGGACCTCAGCATCCAGGTTCTGCCCCGCAAGGGCAGGTGCCCCTTCCAGAACGTCGGGGTCTCCTTGCATCCCTCCAGTGACAGGTGCTTGTGCCGCCTCCGTGCAGGTACCTGATCGGAGAGGAGGGCTACTGCCTGACGTCACTGCAGAGCGCCCTGAGCTACGTGGAGCTGCTGCCCCGGCGGGCCCTGGGCAAGTAGCAGAGGACGGGCTGGCCAAGGACTGGCCCGGAGGCACCTGCATGGGGCGGTGGGCTGGCCGAGGTGGGGCTCTCGCCCCCGCCTGACATCAGCCCCTAGGGCTCAAGGAGGCCCCCTCTGCTCCTGATAGGATGGGGCTGACCCGAGTCAGCTCCCAGGAACCAGGCCCTTCTCTTTCCTGTCCCCACCTGTGAGAGGCCCCGTGCAGGGAAACTGGGCTCCCCTGGGGCCTGCACAGTCCGACGGCTCAGTCCGCTGATGCCCCGCAGGCCCCGCCAGCCCAAGGACAGGGGGGCCGTGGGCCTGACTGAGGGCAGGTCTGCTTCTCTCCCTTCCCATCCCCCGTGACACGCGGAGCTCCCTGAGCCAGGTTCTTGTCTGAGTCGAGGAGAGAGCCTGTCACCCCACAAGAGGCCTGGGGCCCAGGTGGGTTTAGACTGTGCTATTTATTTATTGGTCACTGACCACTCTGTCCTGGAGACCCAGGTGTCCCCAGGGCACCTGCCCATGTGTGGGAACTCTGAGCCACACTCCCACCCTTGGCAATGGGCATGGACATCCTGAGACCCCTGGCAAATCCCCACTCCCACTCAGCCCCTTCGGGGTCGGTGTGAACCCAAGGGTCGGCGCCTGCCTGTAGCCCCACCACCTGCCCACCCTGACTGTTACAGGCCCCTGGGCAACCAATGACCCAGCTGGAAATAAAGAGGTCACTGGTGTCTCCGTCAGCGCGGCTCACCTGCTCCCCATCCCACTGGCCAGGCGGAGGCCTGGGCAGCACAGCCACTCCCAGCCAACCAGCCAGAGCCAGACAGTCCCAGAGGCCCCTGGGGCCATCGCCAAGCCCAGCTCGCCTCCCAGACCTCTGCCCAGGAGTGGGATCCGTGGGGCTGCTCCTTCTAGCACTGGACACACTCTGGGGGGCCTAGCAGGTTGGCAGGGTCAGAGGTCATCACTGGGCAGGACCTGAGCCTGGACCACTCCTCCCGAAGGGTTCCCAGGAGTCATGTTGCTCTCCAGGTGGGGAACACATGCAGGTGGCCCGGCCCCAGCCTCGGGCAGCACCTGCCACCATGGCAGAAAGTGGTGTGGGAGCAGCGTGGGGGTCTCTGGGGAAGGCTCAGCTGGACCTGACTGTGTGTTCTGTGCACGCAGTGTCCCAAGGCTGTGCGGGAACCTCGTGAGGAAAGTGAGGCACGGAAGGGGAAACGCCTTCTCCAGGCCACACCTCCCGGTGGCAGAGCTCGCTTCGAGCCCAGCAGGTTGACTCCGGAGGCCAGAGAGGGCCGGGGACGTGACCCCAAGGGCAGGCCAACCCGAGTTCCGGGGGCAGCTGCCTCTTTCGGGAGCCTTTGTGGGCAGGGGTCCCCTGCCCACCAGCACCCCAGGAACGACAGGCGGGCACCCGCCTGCTCACCCTGCCCTGCCCTCAAAGCTCTCAGTCCCTGAGTCCCTGCCCTCTCCAGAGGAAGCCCCCTAGCCCTGGACACAAGGCCCAGCCAGCCATGAAGCCTGGGGAGGCTGACCCACCTGCTCCAGGCCTTGGCGGTCTCAAGGATGGGATTTTAAGCCCCCTTTCATAGAGCAGGTGGACGGTGGAGTGAAGCCTGACCGTGGGCGCTCCTGCTGGCTTTGGGGAGCTCTCTGGAGGTGCTGATCAGACGGCCTTCCTGCTGCTGACTCTGGGCCAGTCCTTCAGCCTCTCCCAGCCTACAGCCTTCCGTAAGACGGGTGAGTGATGGATTCTTCACACAGAAAATCCTGCAGATCAACAAGAAAAAGGCAGGAGCCCCAGTCAGGAAAATAGCAAAGGCTGTGAACAGGCTGTCTTCAGAAGAAGAACTTTAAAAAGCTCATCAGCATAAGAAGAGGTGTTTAAAGTCATTTTAAAAATCAAGAAATGCAAATTAAAACACAAGACAGACCTTCCCTTGCACTGAACTGGTGAAGATGAGACAGCTGGATGATGAGGAGAGTGGCGCTGCCTGGGAGACTGGACCCAGCCGCACGGTGTGCAGCGTGCTGGGCGGTGGTCCAGGGAGCTGCGGTCCTGGCCGAGGTAGGTATTCACTGACCCTCCCACCCAGCTGCTCCTCCCGGTTATAGCCCAGGGTCACAGGAGGACCCCTACGCAGCTGGTGCTGAGGCAGTGTGGCGTCCACCCCCCTGCTGTGTAACAAACCAGCCCACTCACTGGCTTAAACATGCGACAGCCATTTGCTTTGCTCGTGAAACTCCCATCTCGGCAGGGTTCAGTGGGGACATCTTATCTCTGCCCCACCTGCAGCTTCAGCTAGGTCAGCTACCTTCCAAGTTGGGGTGACCCAAGGTCAAGGGGTTGGGGTCATTTGGAGATTTGTCTACACGTCTGCCATCAGTGAGGGCCTCAGGGTTGTGGGAACAGCCGTGGGAGGCCTGCATTCATTTCCTGTAACTAGCTACCGGGGAGCTTAAAACAACAAAAATTTACTCTCAAAGTCCTGAAGTCTGAAGTCAAGGCGTCCACAGGGCCGTGGCCCAGCAGAGTGCTAGACCAGAACCCTTTCCTGCCTCGTCCAGCTCCGGGGGCTCCTGCAGTCTCTGCCTGTAGCTGCAAGTCTCTGCATCCATCATATGCCTCCTCCCGAAGTATGTAACCTTCCTCCTTACAAAGACATCATTCTGACAGGGTTTAGGGTCCACCCTAATCCAGTCTGACTTCATCTTAACTGGTTATATCTCCAAAGATCCTATTTCCAAATATGCTCACATTCCCGGGTTCCATGGATTTTGGACATTATTCAGCCTTCATTATTCGGCCCCTTCATGCAGCTGCTTTCCTCCCAGTCTGTGGCTAGGTCCCAAAATTGAGCGTCTCAAGACAACAAGGCAGTTTTATGACTTAACCTGGAAAGCCACGCAACGTCACTTCCATTCAACGGGTCGTCTATGCGACTACTCCTCTAAGGGAGGACGGTGCAAAGACCTGCCCAGGTTCGAGTGGCACACTGAGACAGAGCTATGCTCCCTGGAGTAGCACACAACAGTTAACAGCGAACACCTGGGGCCACGCAAACAGCACTCAGAACAGGAGCGGAGAAGCAGAGTTGGATACAGAGCAGAACATCGGATCCGCTGCCTGGAAGCGACTCTGACCTAAGCAGAAAGGCGCCTTCACGCCGCCTCAAAGAGGCCCGGGTTGCTGATTTGTTTTTTGGGGGGGGAGGAGGGAGGGTGCGGCGCCCCCAGCAGTGGGAGCGCGGAGTCTTAAGCGACTGGACCACCAGGAAAGTCCCCTGAGGTTGCAGTTTTAAGTCACGCTGAAACGCCCGGCCGCCTTCCACCTGGAGCGCTGGCCCCGCCAGAGGGCGGCTCGACCCCTCCCTCCCTCCCGTATCTGGTCAATCCCCGTTAGGCAACGAGAAGGGTCCCGCCCCTGTTGGGTAGCCCCGCCCCCCGGAGATGGCCCCGCTCCTGGAAGGCGCACGAAGAGCCACGGTACCTGCTTCCTCGGCACCCTGGCGCTCCCGAGGGTCCAGCTCGGGAGGTCGGCGCCCGCCTCGGTGGGAGCGTCCACGGTGTTTCCCCTGTCCTCGGCTCCGCAGGCCGTGGAGATGCGTCGCGTTTGTGCTCCCGGGCCCTCACCAGGCCCCGCCCTCTCCGCGTTGGCGGAGGGGGCGGTGCCCGAAGAGACCCCGCCCCTAACGTCACGGCCGAAGGGCGGAGCCGGCCCCGGCGGAAGCGAGCTTCTGCTGAAGAGGCCCGAACAGAGCAGCGGGCGTTCGGGGACTGCTGGTGACAGACAGGTAGGGCTGTCGTCCTCCGGGCCCACAGCACGATCTGGTGGGCAAGGGGGTCTCTGCTCGGGAAGGGAGACTCAGGTGGCGCACGTCTCCAGGGAAGGGGGTACTGTAGATACCAGGGGCGCACAGTTGGTGGGGGACCTGTGGATGCAGGCGGGGGCTCTGGAGGCGCGCAGCGGACAGGGGGGGGCCTCTGGGTCCTGATATACCCTATTCCCGCCCGCAAGCATGGGCAGCAGCTCGCTGTCCGAGGACTACCGTCTGTGCCTGGAGCGCGAACTTAGGCACGGCCGCGCGGGCGTGTGCGGGGACCCATCGCTGCGCGCCGTGCTCTGGCACATCCTGGTGGAAGACTTCGACCTGCATGGGGCGCTGCAGGATGACGCGCTGGCGCTACTCACCGATGGCCTGTGGGGCCGCGCCGACCTGGCCCCTGCGTTGCGTGGCCTGGCCCGCGCCTTCGAGCTGCTGGAGTTGGCCGCCGTGCACCTGTATCTGTTGCCTTGGAGGAAAGAGTTCACCACCATCAAGGTAGGGCGCCGGGCCGAGTTGGGGCCCCTGCCCAGTCTACTGGGGGTTGGCTACCATCGGGACGGTGGCTACCGTCGGGCATAAAGGATTTCAGGTGTTCTCAGAGGCTGATGGGTTTCAGAGAGCTTAGTGTGCTGAGGGGTCCTGGGCGTGTTGGAGCATCTCTTGGCCGAGGTTCCCCTTCGTACTCCTGGGGCTGAGAACATGGGGTGGGTGGAGGTCACCTGTTTGGATACCTGCCTTCCGAGGGGGATCCTGCTCCTTAAAGCTTGCATGACTGCCCTCCCCAAAGTGGCTTTGTGGCCCCAGTTACCATAGAAATCCTAGGACAGGCACAAGGGAAGGACTGGGCATTCCAGGGTCACTCTAATCTCTCCAGGGCGTGGGCTGATCCCATTTGTGGAAGAGGACATGAGATGGGTTATCCCCTATGAAGTAGGCAGGGGCTGGGGGTGCCCCTGCATGTCCTAGGGGAGCCGGGCTAAACAAGAACCTAGCTCACCCTCCAGCCTGGGTAGAGCTGAGCCCGGGGCCGGCCGGGCCCCTCCAGGTGAGCTGCAGGCTGGCAGGAGGGGGCAGGCTGCCTTGTGCTCTGAGCTAATTCAGAAGAGTGGGAAGGTAATGATGTCACTGGGCACGTGGGCGGCTGCCTCCACTGGTTGCCATGGCAGCAGCAGCCTCTCTCAGTGAGGTGAGCCTCGGAGCCCACTGCTCCACTGGGACACCTGCTGGTCTGAGGTTCTAGGACTTTCATTCATCCATTCAGACCAGAGGGCAGGATGCAGCCCCATGGGGGGCCAAGAGCAGAACAGACAGGCCTGATCTTGAGATGCTCACGGGCTTCAGCACTGGGCAGACCTGGACGGGGTCTGCTTCTGCCGGGTCTGTAGCTTGGGGCAAGTTACCTAATCTTTTGGAATCCATTCCTTCCTCCATGAAGCAAACATGAGAACAGTCCAGCTCAAGGTCCATTGTAAGGGGTGAAGGCACAGCTCTGAGAACAATCTTACACACAGCAGTGCCCCATCTGTGGAGGTACTGTCATCAGCTGTAAGCAAAGGGACACTCACAGGGTCCCAGAATCAAGGAACTGTAGACACGTGAGAGACACGTGATCACCATCCTAGGAACCGTTCTAGTTCCTTTGCAGCCTGGAGCCTCCAAAAACTACAGATGTTCCATCCGTGTGGTGGACAGCTGCACAGCTGGAGAAGTGAATGGCTAGGCCTCTGTCGTGATAGGGAAAGCTCTCGGAAACTGGAAAAGCAGAGTTCAGAATGAGGCGTTCAGGAGGCTACCTGCTCAGAGCAAATAAGCACCTGTATTCTTTGTGTGTTTGCATGACCACTCAGCAGGTACACAGGAAACTAACTAGAGTAGCAAACCCCCACAGGTGAGAGGAGGTGGAGGGGACCCAGAGGGCAGCGAGATTTCTCAACGTAGGGGCTCTTTATTTAGTTTGTTCTATGACCCAGGTGAAATGTGTTAGATTAAAAAATTGTGATGCCCGGGCCTACCTCAGCCAGTGAGATCAGAGTCTCTGGGGGTGGCCCTGAGCATCTACGGTTTTTTTGTTTTGGGCTGCACAGCTTGCGGGATCTCAGTCCCCCGACCGGGGACTGAACCCAGGCCCCAGCAGTGAAAGTGCCGAATCCTAACCACTAGACCACCAGGGAACTCCCAGCATGTATGTTTTTAAAACAGCTCCTCTGGAGGGAGTGTCAGCACATCCCAGACCGCCTTGGGGCCATGCCGCCCCCTGGGGTGAGGATGGTGGCCCCCAAAGCAGGCCACAGCCGGGAGTGCAGCCGAGGGCAGGGCAGGTCTGCGGGACGGTGGGCTGCCGCCGACCGGCCCCCTCCCTTGCAGACTTTCTCAGGGGGCTACGTGCACGTGCTGAAGGGCGCACTCTCGGAGGACCTCCTCATCCAGAGCTTCCAGAAGATGGGCTATGTGCGCAGGGACGACCACCGCCTCATGGTGGCCGCCACGCCCCCCGCCCGCCAGCTTGTGCAGGTGGCCCTGGGCTGCTTTGCCCTGCGGCTGGAGTGTGAGATCCTGGGCGAGGTGCTGGCGCAGCTGGGCACCAGCGTGCTGCCGGCCGAGGAGCTGCTGCAGGCGCGGCGGGCCAGCGCGGACGTGGCCTCCTGCGTGGCCTGGCTGCAGCAGCGACTAGCCCGTGAAGAAGAGCCGCCACCTGTGCCCCCCCGTGGCTCCCCGGCCCGGTGCCAGGCCCGGCTGGACCTGTACCGGGACCTGCAGGAGGATGAAGGCTCAGACGAGACCACCCTATACGGGAGACCCTCGCCAGGCCCCGACTCACCGCCCACGGAGCTAGCCTGCCAGCCTCTCTTCTGGGAGCAGAGCGCCAGACTGTGGGGCGTGGGGGGCGGGGCCTGGGAGGCTGAGGCCAGCAGCCCGGCCTCGGAGGAGGAGCCCGAGGCCGAGGTCTTCTCCCTCTTCTCACTGCGCCAAGAGCTGCTCAGTCGGCCCGGAGACCTGGCCGCCCCCCAAACCCCTGGAACCCCTGAGCAGGCCAGCCCCCGCCGAGTCCCCGAGCCCCCTGGCTACCAGACACACAGCTGCCTGGGACCTGGCGCCCTCCCCGCCCTCTGCTGTGACACGTGTCGCCAGCTGCACACTGCCCAATGTGCCGCCCTGGCCACCTGCCGCCTGGGCCACCCGCTGCGCGCCCTGCACGGAAACCACCAGCGGCGCCTGTGGCTTCAGCGAGCCCAGGTGGACGCCTTGCTCTACGATGCCCCTAGGCCCGCCTGGCCCTAGGCCCAGGGCTTTCTGGAGACATGTTCCGCGGTGCTTTTCTGGGCCTCATCCCTCCTCAGGCCCGGGCCACTGGCCACCCTGCCCCTCCTGCCCCCCAGGGGTGCTGAGCACAGCAGCGGGTCAGGGGTCATGGCGTCTCAGCCCCGCTACGTGAGAGGTGGGGGCCCAGTCTTCCTGGGAAAGCTGCTGGCCTGCCCCCAGGGAGCACCCTCCCCCTCCTCTCCCAACCCTCCCCGGCCCCACCACTGGCCCCAGCGCCGCAGCTCCTGACCTGCTCCCTGCAAGTGCCCAAGGGGGTGCTCCACAAAGGAGTGTCCTTGGGGGCTCAGGTGACCTCAAGAGCCCCTGAGCTTTGCTAAGACCATTCTAGGGGCTCTGCCAGGTGCATGGCTGATCCGGCTAAGAGGACCTGGCCCCCCACGGGTGTCACAGACCTGCACTGAATGAGCTGAGTGCTGGCCTGAGACCAGCCCCATGGGCTCCAGTCAGAGCTGGGTGGGGAAGCTGGACCGAAGGACAGAAGAGAAATGATCTAGTCTCCAACCAGAGTGAGTGCCCACGAGTTCCAGAGAACAGCAGGCGGGAGATGGGGAGCCACAGAGCCCGAGAGGCTGTCACCCCACTTCCGGGTGGAGCATGGGGGCTTCTGAGCAATCAGTACCCCAGCAGCTTCCCTGCTACATCTTCCTGCTGTCCGGCTCCGGAAGGCAGGATGGGAGATCTCCAAGGCTCCCACCCCAGAGCCCACCTGGGTCCAGTGGTAAAGATGCACCAGCTGCCAGCCGCCAGCCTGCTCACAGGGCTGGAGGGGGTGGGTCTGCCCACCTGGGCCTGGGGCGGGGCCAGTCTTGTGTGTGGCTCCTCCTCCCCACACCTGTCTGTCACACGAATCACAAGCTCAAAGTACATTAAAGGACGCTGGATCCAGCTGCGTCTGTGAGGAAAGCGTTTATCTCTCCGAGGCCCAACCATGCCCCTCCCCAGGGGGCTCAGTGGGGAGTGGGGACAGGGCACAGCCCCCAACCCAAGGCCGTCCCTCTGGTGGGCTCAGAGCCGCCCAGACTCCAGTCCACCAAGCTGGCTGCACCCCACCCCCCACCCCTCCTTCCCACTGAGTCCTGCAGCCCCAGCGGGGGGGTCACCGTAGCCTCTCCCTTCCCAGGCAGACCCTGGGGATCAAGTGGGGACAAAAGTGACCATGTGGGATCGGCTCGTCCCAAGCCAGAGAGACCTCCTGAGATGGGCCCAGCCAAGTTTCCTCCTGGGAAGTGAGTGTCTGAGGGCTTGGTAACAGGTGGACCCAGCCCAGCCACCAGATGGCAGAGCCACGAGACGACAGAGCCACCAGGTGGCGCCCGGCAGGCCAGCCTCAGGGTGTCTGGGCCTGCAGGGCGCACCCACTGGCATCCCCCCGTGTCCCCACCCTGCCGTTCTGGGGCAGCGGTGGGCAGAGGAGGTGCAGGAAGTGGTGCAGTCAGCTGGAGCAGCTGGTCGGTCCTGGCCGAGCGACAGGCCGGGCCCCAGGGGCCCCCGCCCTCAGGGCTTGCAGCGCCGGCTCTGGCTCTCAGCGCCTGAGGACGTGGCCGGGGCAGCACGCTTGTTGCGGTGGTGGGGGAAGGTGGGCATGAGCTCCGGCTCGCAGGCTGCAGGGAGGGGGCTGCTCAGCGCCAGGTGGGAAGGGCCCCCCACGCCTCCCTCTGCGCCCCTCCTGACCCTGCACACGGTTCCTGCGGCAAGAGCAGCCCGTGCCTGCTCGGGCCCCACCGCCCACCTGCCCGACACCGGCCCCGGCCCCGGACAGGGGCCCCCAGCCAAGCGCCGGCCAGGGGGCGGGGGAGACTCACGCAGGGGCTTCTCCTTGAAGTAGGAGCTCTCCAGGCAGTCGCCGGCCGTCGCCCTGGAGAGAAGGCCTTGCCGTTCGTGGGGCCCGGGCCTGGCCGAGGCCCATCTCCCTCACACCCGCCCCACACAGCAGACAGCTGGGTGGCAGATAGGGACCGGGGACCCAGAAATCCACAGGAGACTCAGAAAGGGCTTCATGACCTGGGTGGGCAGAGGCCCAGGCCTCACACGTCCGTCTGGGAGGGGCCCTCTCGGTCACGGCACCCCTGCCCGCCGCAGGCCGGGTCAGCACCTTTTCTTGGGGTCGTACATGAAGAGAAGGTTCAGCAGGCGCAGGCCGGCCTCCGAGAGCCACGGGAACTTGTGCTTCAGGTTGTTGTAGGGCTGCTTCCTCAGACTGTACTGGCTGACCAGTGGCAGCTGGGAGAAGCCCTGTGGGGGGGAGTGGCAGCTGCAGGCTGGTGGCCGGCAGGGGGCAGGAGAGGGGAGGGCAGGGCCGGCACTCACCGGCCAGATGTTCTCACTGGGCGTCCCCAGCAGCTGTACGATCAGGTCCACCTGGTGGATCTCGGAAGTGCCGGGGAGAAGGGGCTTATGGGCCAGCAGCTCGGCCAGGATGCAGCCCACGGCCCTGCAGAGGAGCACGGGGCCTCAGCTCAGCTCCTCCGGCTCTGCAGAACACCACTCCGCCGGGACCCGTCCCCCGTGTGCTGGGGTCAGAGGACGGGGGCAGAGCTGGGAGGAGGTAACGACGGGAAGGGCAGGTGACCACTGGGTTCTCCCCCCGGGCCATGTGACCTGGCACCAGCAGGCCTCTCTGAGTGGCCACGAGGGCGGGTCCTCAGTGACGGGGGCCGTGAACGCCGAAGCCGTCTTACACTGCCTCTCGGGACCCCAGGCGTAGGCCCACCTTCCTGGGAGCTGGGAGGCTGGCGAGACCCCAGCCCCACTCCTGCCCCGCCAGCTCCCACAAGACCACCCCGCCCTTCCCAAGGCCCTGGGCGCATCCACCCCTCACCACATGTCAATGCTGGTGGTCTGCGTGGTGGTCCCCAGCAGCAGTTCAGGGGCTCGGTACCTGCGAACAGAAGCCCCCACCTTGGGCCTGGCAGTTCCTCTCCTCCGGCCCGGCTTCCGCGAGGCACTGTGGGCTCTGCACCAGCCCACCCACCGGCCGCCACCCTCCCTGAGAGCCAGAATCGGCCTGGACGAAGGAGCATGAAGGCCAGCTCGGCTGTCCCTTCCACTAAACCCGCCAAACACGACAGCACACGAGGCAGCAGCTGCTGTCACTGGACGGCTCCCGCGTGCAGCAGTGTCCTGTGCTGGCCCGTTCTATACAGGTCGGGGCTGAGTGACACATGGCAGAAGGCATCCTGCCCTTAACCACAACCCCGTTCTTCTTCAAAATGTCGAGTGAGAAATAATTACAGAGGACATACACTGTTCCTGTCCTCCCGTCAGTGAAGCCACCGCCCCTTCCGAGCAGCTCAGAGCCAGGCTGGGGGTCTGGCTGCCGCAGGGCAGAGCGGCGCCCCATCTGGACGGGGCAGGTCCTTCCCGGTGACAGCCCTGCTCTGCCTCAGGAGCCATCCACACCCAGCCTCCGAGTGTGTGCAGCCCCACAGTTTAAAAACCTCCAAGGTCCTTGTGCAGCTTCAGCATGACCCCCCCCCCACTTCCCATGGTCCCCAGGGACTCACCAGAGGGTGACCACCTTGGGGGTCATTGGCTTCACCGGGATGCCATAGGCCCGGGCCAGGCCGAAATCCGCTGTGACAGAGGCAGACAGACGGGAGGGAGAGTGTCACCCAGTGAAGGCTGCCCACTGACGTCTGCAGCCAGCTTGTAGCGTGCAGGGTGCTTATCGGGACCGGCCCGCCACCCCGTCGAGGTGGCGCTCATGGAGGCCCCCACCACAGAGCCAGCACCTGCACCCACCTGTCTTCACGCAGCCCTTATCCGTCATGAGCAAGTTGGAGACCTTCAGATCCCTGTGACAGAAAGAGAACACCAGTGCTTCCCAGGAAGCTGCATGGGGTAAAGAGGCTGCTGTCACCGTCGCAGTGATACTTAGAACATTTCCCCATACGTCTCCTCCTGTTTGCACTTCTATTTTTTTTAATTTTTTTTATGTGGACCATTTTTAAAGTCTTTACTGAATTTCTTACAATATTGCTTCTGTTTTATGTTTTGGATTTTCTGGCCGCGAGGCATGTGGGATCTTAGCTCCCCAACCAGCGATCGAACCTGCACCCCCTGCGTTGGAAGGCGAAGTCTAAACCACTGGACCGCCACGGAAGTCCCTGCACTTCTTAAAAATGAGGACGGCAGGCAGTGCAAGGCGATTTGGCAACTGGGAACACCAGAGAGAGCTCTCAGTAATTTTCTGAGAACCTGGCAGAGGAGGCCGTGAGCCCAGGTCTGACTTCCAGCGCTGTGTCTGATCCCCAACCAGGCCATGCGAGCCACCGAGGGCACACGGAGCTGCTGCCTGCAAGGTCCTGCCCGGGCCTGCAGGACCCTCCCCTCTGCCCCTCCAGTCTCTGCCCTTCCTGGCCCGCCTTCCAGTAAGGCTCTCTCCACGGCAGCACTTCTCAGAGCCCGACTCGCTCGCACCATCGGCCCCCCAGAGAAGGAAACAGGTATTACCTGGTCCTGGACCGACCCCCAGGAGCAGTTACAGAACCTCTACTGCCTCGAGGCTGCGCCTGCTGCTCTCCTGCATACTGGGCGACGTCGACTGGCACTGGGTCAGTACTGGCAGTCACACCTCCCCCACGTCACAAGCCAGCACTCCTCTGGAGAAAGGCCTCCTGAGGCCCTGCCCCCACCCAGGCCCGTGGCCCCGCCCACCTGTGGATGATGAAGTTCCGGTGCAGGTACTGGAGGCCCCGGAGCACCTGCAGCACGATGCACTTGACCTGCAGGGGGCCAGGACGCAGGGTCAGGGCAGCCTGCGTTCGCCACAATGTGCCGAACGAGGACTTGGGAAGCCCGCCACCACAGCCCCCAGCCTCACACCTGGGCCTCAGAGAAGGGTGTCGGCATGTTCTCCAGAAGGCTGGCCAGGTCCTGCTCACAGTAACCCATCACCAGGAAGATGCTGAAAAGAAGAGGGGGAAACGCAGGCCACCTCCCACCTCCTCCCAAGTGGGCCAAGGGACCCTCCTGGGGCAGCAGGAAGGGCAAGAGGGAGGGGGCTGGGCAGGACCCAACGTGGGGGCAGCAAGCAGACCACTCACCTCTCCAGGTGGTTCCCCACCACCACCTCCTTCAGCTCCACGATGTTCGGATGGCGGAGGCGAAGGAGCAGCGTGATCTCTCGAAGGCTGCTGATGGGGACCCCTGCAACCCAGCCCGGCCTCAGCGAGCCCCCCCCACTGCAGCCCAGCCCGGCCTCCGCGAGCCCCCCCCTGCAGTCAGGACCCCCTGACAGCCTCAGTGACGCCCAGCCCTGCAGACAGGGACCCCTCACAGCCTCTGTGACCCCCCCTGCAGACAGGGACCCCTGACAGCCTCTGTGACACCCAGCCCTGCAGACAGGGACCCCTGACAGCCTCTGTGATGCCCAGCCCTGCAGACAGGGACCCCTGACAGCCAGCTACCTCAGTGAGCCCCCAACCCCAGTCCACATCAGCTCTCAGGGACCCCCATGCCCGCCGCTGTCAGGGCTCTGCCTGCTACCTCAGGGAGAAGCAAGGCCATCCTAACCAGCACCTTTAACCCTTCCCTCCTTCATCAAATGCAAGCAGCACTCTACTGACCCCTATGCATGGCAGGTGGCCCCCAGTGAGCCCAGCACAGCCCCGCCTGCACAGGCAGCCAAGGGGCTGTCGGCAGGGGGGTGTGGAGCACACAGGGGCTGCCGGCTCAGTCTTGGGTGGGAAAGCCCTGTGGAGGGGTGACGCTGAGCTGAGACAGAAGATGAGGCAGAGTCGCCCAATGGGAGGGTGAAGGGGATGAACTGCACAGGGCTTGGTGGGGGCTGAGGCCTAGAGTGTGTGGGAGGGGCCAGGCTGCAGCCCCCAGAGATTAGCCTCCTTTGACCATCATGCAGACACCCTTGGGAAAGTAGGCGCGACTTGGGGGGGGGGCCTCAGGCAACTCGCATCTTCCTCCCCCTCCCACGCGAGCTCAGAGCGGTCCGCGGCCCCTCCGCGCTCACCGTCCTTCTCCTTGTCCATCCGCACTTTCTTCAGGGCGACAATCTCATCCGTTTGGGTATCCCGGGCCCTATCTGGAATGGAAACTCCTCCAGGATAGGATCCAAGCCCGACCCCACCTTGTGGCCTCCTGCCCCACGGGGGCTCCCTTTCTCTTCCCCCTTGACTGCTGGGTACCCTGTGACAGCCCGTCCACACTCCTTGCAAGCAGAACCCGACCCTGCGAGATGTGCTCCCTGGGGCGTCCTCTGGCTTGAGCTGGTACAGGGCCCCTGGTTGTGAGAAGCTCCCTGTAAGTTTTCCTTCTTAGAGCTGGTATGCAGATCACTGCTTTGTGCTCTGTGGTTACTATGTTCTAATAGCAAATAAGGTAGCTTTTCTTGAAAAAGGAACTCTTATTTTGTCAAAGCTGGCTCCCCAAAGCACTGTGCTGAATTGCGCATCTTCCAAACCCGCAGCAGTTTGACGCACACCAATGCCCCAGCTGCTGTGGATGCAGCTCTGGCCGCTTTCTGAGGTGTGTACTTTATGGCTGTAATAGCTACCTCTACTCACGGGCGCACATTAGCAATCCGATGCTTGCGTTTATTCAGGAGTGGTGTGAAATCTATGGCAATTACACCAGGGATTAGAGGTCACCTGTCCCCTCCTTCCAGCCCTGCCACAGCTGCTGCTGCTGGGACAGTCCCTGGGCCCCCAGGCCTCCCACCATGGCCACTCACACACAATGCCGTAGGTGCCTTCCCCAATGCGGTTCAGCTTCTCAAACTCCTTCACGCTGCGGCACCGTCCCAGCTGAAAGAGAGAGGTGCTGGCGGTGAGGGGATCTGGCAGCTAATGGAACCAGAGATGGATATGGACACTCAATTTGTACCAAAAAGCCAGCTCATGTCCTGCTCACCAAACAGAAAGGTGACCACACACCTGGGTTTGTAGGTGAGAAAACGGGGTGATGATGCTGGCCACTTTGAATGTGAGATCAAAGACGGTCTAACCACTCCCTTTCAATTCCACGGTCCCGATGTGTGCTGCCCAAAAAGAGGAACCACCAGCCACATTTGGTTAAAATTAACTAAAATGAAACTCAAAGTCCATTTCTTCAGCTGCACAAGCCATGTGAAGTGCTCGATGGCCCCATGCAGCTTATGGTGACCGTCCTGGACGAATCAGAAAACAGAGCATTTCCACCATCACAGAAAGTCCACTGCGCAGCGCCCCTCTACATGACGCTCTGGGGTTTTCTCCGGCCGCCCAGTGGTTAGAACTCCGCACTCTCAGTGCCGAGGGCCTGGATTCAATCCCTGACCGGGGGAACTGACATCCCACAAGCTGCAGGGTGAGGCCATCAATAAATAAATAAAGAAGCAAGCAAGCTCTGGACGTGGAAAAAGCTTGAAGAACTTCACGAAACATCTACCAAGCACAGTGGAAACACTTCTGCGGCAAAAACTGTCTCAATCATCCACATGTTTCTTCCTCCTTTGGGTTATGAAACACGGCCCAGGGGCACATAGCCACCCAGCTGGTGGCCATAGTTCCCAGCCTCCCTTGCAGCTGGGTGTGACCATGTGACTAAATCCTGGCCAATGGGATGTGAGCAGAAGGGACAAGCGCAACTTTCTGATCAAAGGAGGCTGCTTGCCGCTCACTCCTTCCTGCCCCTTGAGGCAGGCTGGGATTTGGGTGGGGCACAGGTGGAGCAAAGAGACAACCTGAGTGCCTGGCCCACCTGTGAGACGTTAGGGGAGCCAGAAATAAAGTCCTGTACTTAAGCCACTGTATTTTGGGGTCTCCATGTTCTAGCAGAGAGCCTGTACCCTAATACACCTTCAGCTGTAACAGACTGAATGAGCACCTCCCCTTGGGTCGGAGAAGCACGTGCGGCAAGGTTCAAGTTCTAAAAGCCCTTCTCTGGACTCCCTGCCTCTATTTACCTTGCCCTCCATCCTGGGGAACGAAGTCAGAGTCACCTGGCCTGTACTGAAGCCCTTCCACGGTTTCAGCTCGACCTAAGTGTCCTCTCTCCCTCCCGGCTGCACCCCTGGCGCTTCCCGTACACTCTGTACTTCGCGGGACTTTGCCCCTGCTGCTCCCCAGGCCTGGCAAGAACCCTCCTCATCTCTGCGTGTCCAAAACGCAGTCACACTTCCCCGCCCAGGAGAAATGCTACCGCTTCTCAAAACTGCTTCCTGGCCCCCAGCTGAAAACATTCTTTCTCTGAAAATTCCCAACACTTCGTCTCGCAGCACCTACTATCCTGCACTGTCCTCGTCCGGGTATGTCTTAACTCCCCACCGAGAGCAGCTGCTGCGTGTCTCGGTGATGAACGACGGCAGCGGACGGCTCAAGGGGGGTCCTGCGCTCACTCAGCCAGTCTTTTGGGATCCTTACTGGACACTGAGGCGGCCTCTCAGAGCACCAGCAAGTGGTTAAAACAATCCGCCGCCACGGTTCACACCTACCCCTGCACTAGCCGTCTACCTTGGAGAAACCACCCAACGCCCCTAAGCTTCACCCTCCTCACCTCTACAAAAGGTCCCCGAGACGACTAAGTGACAGTTACACACGCCGAGGCCCCACACGGAGTAAGGCACAAACGAAGCTGCCAGGTCACAGGTAGGGCCCCGCGCCCGGTGCACCCACAGCCCGGTGGGAGACACGCCTCCAACTCTTCCCATGGCTACTGTCTCCCGACACGAGGCGCCTGTCCCCGGCGCAAAACTAAGAAACGCCCGCGCTGGAGCGCGCTTTGGCCGAGGCGGCCGGCGGCCAGAGAGCCGGCCCTTCCCTCGCGCGGGCGTGACACGCCCCGGGGTCTGCGCACCGGCCGGGACCGGAGTCCCGGACGGCCGCCGCCGGCTTCCGCGCCTGTCGCGAGGAGCTCTGGGACTGTCGTTCCCGCTCGTGCCGGAAACCTGGCGCTTCAGCGCGACACTGAGGGCCCCAGTGCGTTTCGGCTCCGCCCTGCCGCCGGCGAGGACACAACTACCCCGAGCAGCCCCTCGTCGCACCCTGTGCTCTGGAGGCACCGTGAAGAAGCCTTCCTTACGGATACACTTCAGACGGATCTGTTCCGGCTCCGGCTCCGGCTCCCCCATGCCGAGCTCAGCGTCCCCCACTTCCCGTGTGCGCAGGCGCAGACGGGTGTTCCTCGGAGCAAGCGCACGGCCTACTTCCGGGGCGTCCCCTCCTCAACAACGGTTACCAAGGAAACCTCCCGAAGACCCCACCCCACCCACGAGGACCTCAACTCCTACGATGCACTGGGACTAGCAAGGTTCTAGCTTTACTTTTAAGTGCGGGCACGTGACCGCGCTGGGGCGCTGAGTACCGGCCGCCGGAGGAGGAGGCCGAAGTCCGGGGGGCTGCAGTGGGCTGGGGGGCGGCTGCGGGGGCCGCGGGAGTTGCGCTGTAGAGCTCTCCCTCGGAGCACTGGAGGGCTGACCTGGAGCCAGGGAGGGAGGAGGCTCGGGCAGGGCCGGTGAGGACCGAGAGCAGAGGGCGCGTCCGAGAGCTGTGGAAAGAACTGACAGGACGCGGCGACGGAGGGACTGTGGGACCGAAGGGTCACCCAACACATCCGTGTTGAGCACCCACTACGTGCTCGGCCCTGTCAAGCTCTGCCCTGGCGGACCTTACATTCTAACTGGAGGCGGTCAACAAGTAAGTAAGGCAGACGGCGTGCTAAGGAGAAAAACGAGGCAGGGCAGTGAGTGGCCCGTGTAGGAGGAGGGGTGCAGCTTCTCCTGTCACGGGGACTGTACTGTAAATGCTAAAATGATGCGAATCTAAGTTCAGGGCGTTTGATAATTATGCAATTAAATAATCATGAGTCAAAATGATATAATTTAACCTAATTACCACATTCAGTTCATTCTGGTTTTTAGAATTCTGATAAGCTAAGCTCACGGCCAATAATGAGATTAGAATTAATGCCATGGTAAGTACAGTTTTTGGATTATTTGTTTGAGATGCTCAGGGCAGGGGTAGGAGGAGGGCAATTTCTAGGTCAAATAATAGAAATGCAACAGCTACTAGAAACTTTATAGAGAAAGAGAGGCATGCTGACCCAATGGGTTCAAATTCACCTTTGTATGGGCTTGATTTTTCTGTATAAATATTTAGTCGTGGAAGTCAGGATGCATAAATAAACATACTAAATAAATACAAATAAGGATGTTGATAATATGTTAGTAAACAATGTCAATATGAGATTTCTTTTTTCTTGGGTTATACCAAAACTCATGGATTGGAAGTCACTTGTACTGTTTACTACTAAGGAATATGACCCTCATCAATAGACAGAGACAGACCACGTGGACGGCCTGCTGAGCGTTCCAGGAACGAAGGAAGCTGACGTGTACTGTCATCAGACTAAACATACGCGCTCGGACGGGCAGGGCACTCTCTCCAGCCACCCCGGAGGAGAGGGGACTCTGACCCAAGGGCTGCTGGTGAGGAGGGACAGCTGAGGCTAGGGGTCCCCTGAACGGCCCCTCCCCACCAGGAGCCCTCAAACACAGCCAGAAAGAGGGGAAGTCATCAGTTCAACTCACCTTCTCCCAGGGCAGCTCTGACAAAGCCACTTCCACAGTTCTAAGTGCCATGGCTGCCACCACACCTGCATCCGCATTCTTCTTCTGGATCCTATAATACCTTGCATCCTTAATACTCAAGCTAGGAGCCCTTGGACCCTCCAAGGTGACTGTGCACTTCCCTGTTCTGGGACCTAACACCTTAAGGTTTCGTCCTCAGAGTCCGACCTTCTGTTCAAGGGTGGGGGACACCTCCTCCACTGCAACTGCTGAGTGCTTACACCACGCTCCTTCCGAAGCGAACGGGAAGGGTTCTAATGCCCATCCAGAGGCAGCAAGAGATGGGCATTAGAACTCTGCACAGCCAGACAGCGCCAACAGGGTCATCTCTTCACCGATTACCCCAGAGTCACTCTTGCCCTCTGCCAAGCTGCCTGCGGCTTTGGAGAAGCTGGGGAGAGCCTTGTTTACTGAAGGGGCACCTGCAGCTCTCCACAGGATAGGGCAGCCCTTTGCCATCACCTCTGAGACTCGGAGCGCAGGGAGTGACTGCAGCTGCTGGGGTGCCAGTTTATTCTTTGGTCTGTGAATTATAGGCGTCTACCGTACTGGGGTTCCTGTGTCGGTAGAACGGGCCCGGCTCAGCCCTTTCCCGAATGGTCCTCTGCTCCTCCATTCCTGTGGAACCGTAGCTGATCAGAGTCTCTTTTGAGGCTGTGGTGACGACGATCTGGGGGATGGCAAATTTCTTCTTTTCTGAATTTACATCAGGTTTCTCTAGAAGGAAGAAAACATCCAGGTATTTCATAAGTCTGTGGAAAAACTCTTCTGTAAAACAGACAATGTCTGTGTTAGGGCCAGAGCAAAGGAATTAGGTTTGTGGCTCAGGAAAAGAAATGGGTGAGGTTGAAAGCAGTCAAAACCGTAAGTGAACATTCCAAAGCTTACACCAGTCGGCAACGCAGCCACGCGGTGGTGACCCTGGAGGCCTCCTCCCAGGAGGGGAGCGGCCAGGCCCCCGCGCCATCCGCGTGGAAAGCCGGAGCTGCCGGGCGGCCCGGGCGACGAACGCAGGAGCGAGACCTGGGAAAGGCAGGGTCTGCCCCAGAGGTGAAGGTTCAGACACACAGCGTGCAAAGGATTCTAAACCTGGTGGGAGCTCTCTGCACAGAGCTTCAGCAGGCAGGGCGCTCTAGAAACGGACGCCACAGCGTTTTCTCAGACTTGTTAGGATTACCAGGAACGCACGGGACGTGTGAAACGTTACAAAGTACAAAAGCAGAAGCCCCTTCGCTGCCTCCACCGCCTCACTTCCTGGCCTGCTCCGTCCGTTCAGGCCTGTGTGTCCCCGTGTGCACACACGTGTACTGCACAGAATTAGAACACTGAATACCCCAGGAACTCAGCTATACGGGGGATGAACAGGTGCCCGTCCTGTGCTAGACGTTGCTCTGAGCCCTAGAATAACAGCCGCACGTTTCTGAGGTAGGTCCTCTTAGGAACTACGTTTTACAGACGAAGGAACTGAGGCACAGAGGGTTGGTTCAGTCACCTGCCCAGGGCTGGTGGCAGAGGGAGACGCCGGGTCCCAGGCGGTCGGGTCCAGAGCCACCTCGACCTTCAGCGCTGCAAGCATGGCTTCAGTCGTTCTAACCCGCTGCCGATGGCCCACGGCCTGCACTGAGCACTGACAGTATTCCTTTCTTTTCGTTTTTATCGTTAAGCCAAATGTGCATTTCATCGTATTTTGGATTTATTTTTTTTAATTAATTAATTTATTTATTTTTGGCTGCGTTGGGTCTTTGTTGCTGTGCGCGGGCTTTCTCTAGTTGTGGTGAGCAGGGGCTACTCTTCGTTGTGGTGCATGGGCTTCTCATTGTGGTGGCTTCTCTTGTTGCGGAGCACGGGCTCTAGGCACATAGGCTTCAGTAGTTGTGGCACAGGGGCTCAGTAGTTGTGGCACGCAGGCTCTAGAGCACAGGCTCAGTAGTTGTGGCTCACGGGCTTAGTTGCTCTGCGGCACGTGGGATCTTGCCGGACCAGGACACAAACCCGTGTCTCCTGCATTGGCAGGCGGATTCTTAACCACTGCGCCACCAGGGAAGTCCCTTTTGAATTTAACTTAAATTGAGATCATTTTTTCATGTTGATTTACACAAGCATTTTTACATGTTAAGACTACTTAAAAGGTTATGAATATTTAATTTAAAAATAATACATGTTGGTTAAAGGGGGGAATGTGATGGGGGGGTGGTGGTGGGATGAACTGGGAGACTGGGACTGACATGTAGACACTAATACGTATAAAACAGATAACTAATGAGAACCTGCTGTATAAAAAAATAAAATTAAAAAAATAATTTTAAAATAAAATAAAAATAATACATGTTGGTTAGAGACTGCACATGGAATGACGCTTCTCCTTGCGGACACTTCATACGCACACGCACATGTGCAGCTGGGATCACGCTGTGCAAGGCTGAGTGTTGCAGTGACCACGCAGTCGGCTGAGCCCCACATCCACACAGGTGCGGCCCCTCCTCCACGGCAGCCTGCAGTTCACTGTCGGGGGCCCATCATGTGCGTAACCAGCTCCCTTTGATGAACATAATTTAGGTTATTTCCAATTTTTATTTTTTGAACAATGCTGCAATGAACATTCCTGCATTTATGTATTTATACAGTTGTGGAGGTTTATCTGTCAGGTAAGTTACTAGGAAAACTTTGGCAAATATTGTCAAACTGTTTTCCGTAACGATTATATCAATTTTGGGACTTGCCTGGTGGTCCAGTGGCTAAGACTCCACGCTCCCGATGCAGGGGGCCCGGGTTCGATCCCTGGTCAGGGAACTAGATCCCACATGCTGCAACTAAGAGTTCGCATGCTACAACAAAGATCCCACGTGCCTCAACTAAGACCCCGTGCAGGACTTCCCTGGTGGCGCAGTGGTTGAGAATCCACCTGCCAATGCAGGGGACACGGGTTCGAGTCCTGGTCTGGGAAGATCCCACATGCCGCAGAGCAACTAAGCCCGTGAGCCACAACTACTGAGCCTGCGCTCTAGAGCCCACGTACCGCAACTACTGAGCCCCTGTGCCACAACTACGGAAGCCCGCGTGCAGCAACGAGGACCCAACACAGCGAAAAATAAATAAACAAAATAAATACATTTATTTAAAAAAAGACCCTGTGCAGCCAAAAGATTATATAGATTTATCTTTCCTCTAGGAGGCTATCAGCAGAACATTTCTCCACACTCTCCTGCTTCTTGTCACTTTTCTAAACCTTTTCCCAGGTTAGAGAGACAGTGGAAGTGCTGACTCCACCCCCGCTGGTCACTGGTCACCGCCAGCTTCCCTGAGCTTTGGGCACCCCCGCCATGGGGAGGCTGGGCATCTCACCTCGTTGTCACTCGTTCATGGGCCCGTGGCATGTATCCTCCTGTGAATGCATGTCATTCTGCATTTTCTACATTGACTTTTTTTTTTCCTTTGGTGAGTTTTGTTTTTTTTTTTTTAATAAATTTATTTATTTATTTTTGGTTGTGTTGGGTCTTCGTTTCTGTGTGAGGGCTTTCTCTAGTTGCGGCGAGCGGGGCCACTCTTCATCGCGGTGCGCGGGCCTCTCACTGTCGTGGCCTCTCTTGTTGCGGAGCACAGGCTCCAGACGCGCAGGCTCAGCAATTGTGGCTCACGGGCCTAGTTGCTCTGCGGCATGTGGGATCTTCCCAGACCAGGGCTCGAACCCGTGTCCCCTGCATTGGCAGGCAGATTCTCAACCACTGTGCCACCAGGGAAGCCCGGTGAGCTTTTTTATATTTGGGAAATTCACCCTTAGTGATTTATACTACAAGTAGCTCCTGGCTTTTAGCTTCCTTTGTTGCTTTCTGCAACAGATTCATCCATCTATTCCTTAATGGCTTTTAGAGTTTGTCAGACTGGAAAAGGCATCCCCTGCTCCAAACTTACAAAAACATTTACTCATTTCCATTTCATACTTTCATAGTTTTATTTTGCATGTTTAACTGTTTGTTTTCTCAGTTGTCAACTGAGTTGCCCCAGCACTCGGGGAACATCCGTCCTTCCCCCATGTCTGCAACATGGCACTTCTCTGGGACCCCACGCGAGCATGCTGTGCTATGTGTTCACCACTGTGCAACACGCTTCCATGTCAGAGGACTCAATCCCTCTGCTTTTCCAGATGTTTCCTGCCATTCTTACATTTTTATCCTCTTAGGTGACCTTTGGGATAATTTGGTCTGGCTCCCAAAACCACCTGTGCTCTTTTGTTTGGGGTCATACTGATTTGCTAGAATAAGGGAGAATTAACAACTTTATGTTACTGAGACTTTCTAATCCAAAACAAGACTCCTTTTATCTTCCTCAGAGGTTTAAAGCTTCTTCATTTAGAAACATGAATCTTTTGGGACTTCCCTGGTGGTCCAGTGGTAAAGAATCCGCCTTCTGGGCTTCCCTGGTGGCGCAGTGGTTGGGGGTCTGCCTGCCAGTGCAGGGGACACGGGTTCGAACCCTGGTCCGGGAAGATCCCACATGCTGCAGAGCAGCTGAGCCCGTGCGCCACAACTACTGAGCCCGTGAGCCACAACTACTGAAGCCAGCGCCACTACAGCCTGCGCTCCACAACATGAGAAGCCACCACAGTGAGAGGCCTGCGCACCTCGGCGAAGAGTAGCCCCCGCTCGCCGCAACCGGAGACGGCCCGGGCACAGCAACGAAGACCCAACGCAGCCAAAATTAAATAAATAAAATAAATAAATTAAAAAAAATTTTTTTTTAAAAAGAATCCGCCTTCCAACGCAGGGGACGCAGGTTTGATCTCTGGTCGGGGAACTAAGATCCCACGTGCTGCGCGGCAACTAAGCCCACGTGCCGCAAACTACAGAGCCCATGCGCCCTGGAGCCCGTGCACCACAACTAGAGAGAAGCCCGCGTGCCGCAACAAAAGAGGCCACATGCCACAACGAAGATCCCACGTGTGGCAGCTAAGACCTGACAGAGCAAAAAATAAAAACAAATTAATTAAATAAATATAAAAAGTAAAAATAAAATAAGAAACATGAATCCTTTTAGGGTTCTTAATACACAGGACCTGTACTAGTTTTCAATTACTGCCTAATAAGTTACCTCATTTTAGTGGCCAATTTAAAACAGCGCACACATCACCTCGGGCTCCACGTGTCCGGAGTCCAAGCTACAATCCAGCTGTCAGCCCGGCCGCATCCTCATCTGGACCTGGGGACCTTCCACGGCCACTCAGGTTGTAGGCAGAGTTCCTTTCTTTGTGTGCCAAGGACGAAGCCCCTTTCCTTGCTGGCTGGCGGCTCTCACATCATGGGAGCTGACTTCTTCACAGCCATGTCTCTGACACTTTCACCTTTTTCAACGGCTTCTCTGATGAGGTCAGGCGTCCTCAGGAGAAGCTCCATTTTGATTAAGTCAAAACCGACGGGTTACTACCCTGATCCCAGGAGCCCAGCCCATCCTACTCACAGGCTCTGCCCCCATGTAGGGGAGGGGCTCCTACAGCCTTGTTCAGAGGGCAGTGATGGGGCTCTGGAATGCTGCCTTCCACGCTACCACACTGCCTTCAGGAAGGAGCCTGACTTCCACCAACAGTGTGTCCAGGCTCTCCATCTATCATGTGTTATTCCCTGGCCTCTCGTTTTTGTTGCAAATACTTTTTGAGCTTACCATTTGTTTTACATTTGTTTATAGAGGGCTTAGGGAGATGTTTTACATTTTAATGTAGTCAAATCCTTCAACATTGCTCTGTAATATCTTTGAGGAATCAGAATAAAATTTACGTCTTATTTTTTGCAGCCACCTTTTTTTTCCAGCAAGGAAATTTTTTTTTAGATGACCACACACTGTCATCTGGAAGATGGTTCTAGCCGTTCTTTTCCTTTACCCTTTGAGTCACCTGTATCAGCTGATAGTAAGTCTACCTTTTTAAAAAATTTAAGTATAGTTGATGTACATGTAATCACTTTTTATATCCACTCTTAAACCATCTGGAATTTATCAGAGCATACAGCCGGAGGTTACAATCCAGCTTACGTTTTCTCTTAAAACGTTAAGGTGTTCTTCTAGCACAATTTATTATATAATCCTTCCTTTTCCCACTTACTTTTGGTGCCAGTTTTATTGTACTCTAATTATATATAAACATACATAACATTCATACACACACACTCTTGTCCATGTTTTCTATTTCACTGACCTGCTATTCTTATATGGGAATCATGTTATTTTAATTATTATAATTTCTGATGTATTTTAAAACATTTTACTTTAATATTATAAATTCACAGTAAGTTGCAAAAGTAGTCCAGAGAGATCCCCGTACCTCCGTCCATTCTCCCTCAGTGGTAGCACCTTAGGTAACTGCAGTAGAATAAGGCTCAGGGTGGCACAGTGTGTGTGCTGTACCATGTGATCACGTGTAACCACCACCACGATCCAGACACAGGGCTGCTCCAGCATCACAACGATCACGTTCATGCTACACTTTACAGTCACACCCCCGGCCCCCGCCATCCCTAACCCCTGGCAGTCCCTAGTCTGTTCTTATCTGTATCATTTTGTCATTTGGAGAATGTTACATGAATAAAATCGGACAGCATGTGGCCTTTTGAAACTGGCTTTCTTCAGCATATTTTTTGACAGTTAAAACTGCAGTACTTCTTCAGAAAGAGAAAATCAAATATCGTATATTAACGCATGTATGTGGAACCTAGAAAAATGGTACAGATGAACCGGTTTGCAGGGCAGAAGTTGAGACACAGATGTAGAGAACAAACGTATGGACACCAAGGGGGGAAAACGGCGGTGGGGTGGGCATGGTGGTG
The DNA here is from genome assembly GCF_965194805.1 of Balaenoptera borealis. Lineage (NCBI taxonomy): Eukaryota > Metazoa > Chordata > Mammalia > Artiodactyla > Balaenopteridae > Balaenoptera > Balaenoptera borealis. The sequence continues at coordinate 389,008 of NC_138878.1, forward strand.
TGACGAATTGGGCGATTGGGACTGACATGTATACACTGATGTGTATAAAACTGATGACTAATAAGAACCTGCTGTATAAAAAAACAAACATACAAACAAACAAAAATGCAGTACTTCTATCAGATGAGGATATTTTTTAGCATAACCACAATAGCACTGTCACATCTAAGGATATTATCATCGATCCTTTGTTATCGCCTAATACCCAATTGGATTATCTCAGGAATGATGTAGCCCAGGTCCACGCACCGCTCTGTGTTCCTAGGACTCTCAAGGCTCCTTCTAACAGTCCTCTCTGCTGTGGCTGAAAGTCTGTATCCCCCAAATTCGTCTGTTGAAGGCCTAATCCCCAATGTGATGGTATTTAGAAGTGGGGCCTTTGGGAATTACTTAGGTTTAGATGAGGCCGTGAAGGTGGAGCCCCCAGAAAGGGATTGGGAGGAAGAAGAGACCAGAGCCCTCTTTCTCTGGCCACGTGAGGACACAGCAATCAGACAGCTGTCTACGGGCCAGGGAGGCGTCCTTGCAGGAACACAGCCAGATTGAGGGCCTCCCCAGCCTCCAGAATGATGAGAAACAAAGTCTGTTGTTTAAGCCCCCCAGCCCATGGTATTTGGTTGGTTTTTTTTCTTTCTTTCTTTTTTTTTTTTTTTTTGGCCGAACCACGTGGCACGTGGGATCTAGTTCCCTGACCGGAGATGGAACCCGCGCCCCCTGCAGTGGAAGTGTGGAGTCTTAACCACGAGACCGCCAGGGAAGTCCCCAGCCCATGGTACTTGTGATGGCCACCTGAGCAGACTTATAAGACACCACCTTTTTTTCAAGTCATTTATTTGTAGAAAAATCAGAGTTATGTTTTCAGAAGAATCTGCAGCATTTTGGAATTGGCTGACTGCCAGCTTGTGGTGTTCGGTCTGTACAATGTATGTTTGTGGATTCTGTAACGCGAAATGTGAAGCACAGACAAAAGCAGCGGGAATAGTACAATACAACCCATCGCCCAGCTGCCCAAATCCTCATAAACCCCAGCCAAACCTGATCTCCACTCCAGCTCTTACCCTGTGTCCTGGTTACTACTACTGCTGAGTAGTGACTCACCCAGACCTTAGCAGCTTGAAACAACCATTTTCTTACCGTTTTATGGCTCAGGAATTCAGGAAAGGTTCGACCGGCAGTTACCACCTGTGGTTTCCCAGGGGCTGCAGTCCGATGCTGTCTGAAGGCTCAGCTGGGCTGGGCACGTGGATGTCCGCTCGCAGGGCTGCTGCGTGCTGGGCAGTGGCTCGGCTGGGGAGACTGCAAGCCTGGGGCTGGAGTCACGACAAGCTCGTCACAAGCCCGGCACCTGGGCTGGACGGGCTGCGAGATCAGGGCCGCGGGCTGCGGCTCCCCTGTGGCCTCCCCCGCGGCCGAGCGCTTCCCAGCACGGTGGCTCCCAGCACGGCCAGCGTCCCTGTGAGCCCGGCCAGGCTGCCCAGCCCACAAGTCACTTCCGCCACTCCAGTGCTTACAGGAGGGTGTCAGGCCTGCAGAGATTTGGAGATGGGACGTAGACCCCCAGGTCACACCACAGGACCCGTGGGCTGGGAGGGGCTGTAGCACCTGCAGAGACAGGTGCACCCCTTCCCGTGGCAGCAAATCCCCACCCAGCGCGTCCATTTGCCCTTAAAATACTTCGGGTGCGGCTCTAAGAGACAAGGACTCATGCGTGTTCCATGTTTTCCACAACTGTACGCACCCGTGTCATCACCCAAATGAGACGCAGAACTTTCCTCCACCCCACAAAGCTCCCACGGGCCCTGTTCCAGTCGGCTAGCCTGGCCCGGCCCCAGCCCAGCAATCATTTTCTGATTTCTACCCAACAGTAGTAAAACCTACTTTTTTAATTGTATAATACACAGAATTTTTGACTTGTTGAACTTTCTATTTCTCTGAGCTCTCATCTCAAACGTTTCCTGCCCTTGATGACCCCGAGGGGCCTCGATCTGAAGCTGTCTGTGCCCAGCTCCTCTCCCCTGCCAGGCGGGCATCCATCCTGCCCTTCCTTGTCCGACCCACCGGCCATGCGTCCTCACAGGCACCGGAGCCCACGGGCATGGCTCCCTGCTTTGCCCTCACACCCTGTCACTCGGCAATTCCCGCTGCCGCAGCCTCACTGGCTCCTACCCAGTTACAGCAATGGGCCTGGGAGAGGCCTCCGTTCTGGAGACACAAACCCCATCGCTCCTCCCTTGCTTTAATTACCTAACAATTCCATTTCCGCGCCCCACATGATAAACCTGATGAAAGACTTCACATTCTGCTGCTTCTGTGGCTTCAACCCCGACCCACACCCAAAGGCTGTTACGGTGAGTAACTCTGCCCAGCTGTTTCACCAACATCCTATCCCCTCCGTGATCTCTGTGGCCAGGCAGAGGGCTCCCACGGGACCGTGCTCCACAGGGGAGCAGCTTCCCAGGCTCTGTCCCAGTCTGTGGAATGCCGAAGGAACGACACTGGGGCCAAAGGCGTCCAGGCCTCGGGAGGACAGCAGGCCTGCTTTGGATCTGCGCACTGCTTAGCCCTCTCGACTGTGTGTTCCGCATCTACCACTTGGGAACTCACCTAAACCTTTACTGAACTTATTACATCTTCCAACTAGAACTCTGATATTAAAGGTCCTAAAACCCCCTCCGCCGTTAGGGCACGCCCCCTGCTACTAGCATCCCACCACAGGCTCCTGTCCGCCCCATCCCCAAACGCACCTCAGGTTCTGTCCCCTCCTGGGTGTGTCCTACCTTCCACTTCAGATGAAGGCCACTGCCGCTTAGCTGCCCCTTTCTTCTCACGGAAGCTCTCTGCAGGCTTGGTGTCTGCAGGCTTCTCAGACTCTTGTGAAGGCCTGTCCACCGGCCTTTCCGTAGCCTTTGGGATTGAAGAGGTGCGCCCCGACTTTGGCTCCCCACCTGAAATATATGGGTAATTAATTAGACCTATATTTTACTGAGTCTAGGGCAAAGGATTCCATCCTTCTTCAGTTGCCTGCTTTGGTCCGGAATGAAATAAGATAGCTTGAAAGACTTGGGTCACTCCATTTCCCTACACGTGGATATTCCCCGGATGAAAAGGTCCCCGAGGCACGATCATCAGAGAGGATCCGGCGCAGGAAGATTTGTGGGAGCGGGGCCGCGCCGGGGAGACTGCGGGGCGGCGGCCCTTTACCTTTCCGGAGTTTGTGTTTGCTTTTGGCAAGTCCCATAGGTGACTTCCCCGCGACGCAGCCCCGGGCCCTGCACCTCGGTGGGAGCCCAGCCCACTGACTCACAAGAGGCCTGGCCGCCGCCTCCCTGGCCCGCGCGGTCGCCACGGCAACGCCACCGCCCGCGAGACCAGCCCGTCCTCTCGCGAGAGCTCCCAGCCGCCGGAAGCGGCGGCGACCCGGCATTACCCGCCCCCCAGCCCGCCAGCCCGCGCCGGTCTGTTCGGTTGACGCCGCCGGGAGATCCAGTCCGTCCGCCTCTGCCAGGGCTGCCGCTGCCGGACCGGCCATGGACGGTAAGAGGCCACCACCCTCCGGGGCCGCGCGGGGCGGGGCCGCCTCTCCCGTGGGCGGGGCTCAGGCGGGTGCCCCTGGCCTCGATCCCGGACCCTGGGCCCCGATCCCCGGTGCCGGATCCCGGGGCCTCCACCCGGGACCCCGATCCCCGACACCATACCCCGGGACCCAGGACCCCGACCTCGACCCCGGGGCCTCGACCCAGGACTCCGATCCCCTTCCCTGATTCCCGACCCCCTTCCCCGGCCCTCCTCAACGACCGTCTGCCCCTGCCCCGCCAAGCTGCGGTACTGGTGAGGGACATCGGCCTTTGGGGCCCTGGGTTGCCGGGTCAGAGGGCACCCGAAAAGGAGACAGTTGCACCACTGCCCCCAGAACACCGCTAAGAGAAATAAGAAGAGCTCTGGCAGAAAGCCCTCACTATGTACAGGCACAACAGCTCTTGAGATAGGAACCGTATGCGCCCATTCTGCAGATGGGAAAACAGGTTGAGGAGTCTGTGCAGGCACAGGCCCCAGGCGGCCTGGTCCTCCACTGCCTGCAGCACCCCCTCAGGGCCCTCTGCCCTGCTCTGCTCCAGAACAGGAAGCATCAGGGATAAAATGAAGATCCCTACATTTGCCAGGATGTTTAAGTGCTAGTGTGACAGAGAGGCTGTGCAATGTTATTGTCATGAAGGAAATCCTATGCAGATTGCCTCAGAGAGAAGATGAACAGCACACCCCCACCCCACGCACGCGCGCGCACACACACACACACACACACACACACACGTTGGGTTTTGCCTCACAGCTCGCTCAGCTTCAGCTCTCCAGGGAATTCTGTTTTGCCCATATCCCTTTTCTCCAGGGTTAGGTTTTGCCCTTCAGAGTCTGTCCTTCCCACTCAAGTCTGGGCCACACCCAGCCCAGCCTTGCTTTCCCTGCAGTGAGCACACTGCCTGCCACCTGTTTCTCCAGAGATGCAGACAGCTCTGGCCTTGACCAGGGCCCGCAGTGACAGGTGAGAGCTGCACAGAGCTCCGCTGGGCTCTCAGCTGGGAGCCTTCACATACCTTTGTAGTTCTGGATTCTGGTTGCAGGATTTCGTTTCTTCATTCCGGGCTAGTGTGGTACACCCTTTCAGAAATCATTCCCCAAATTTAGGAACGGGATATACACTGAGATAGTTTTAAGATGAAGCTGAATCTACCGAGCTCTTGAGTTTGGGTAAGTGAGTAGCAAGTTCAGATACCAAGGGACTTAGCCAGTAGTAACACACACAGGTCTCCAGTTCCTCATTGAGGGTAGGGGGGCACCTGAGCCTGATTCGATGGCTCAGAAATGGCAGCTCCCATGGAGAGTGGTCTCTGTGGGCCAGCTCTTTTATGGCGTAAGAGTCATCGCCCTGCTGTTCTTATCCATAAAGAATAGACTGTCAAGTACTAAACCTTACTAAATTGGGGAGGACTCCCAAGGACCCTTTGTAAAGCTGCACTGATTACAAAGCATCTAGAGTTTTCCCCATGGGCCACACGCTGCACCCATGACCTTCCCCTGCATGCTAACCCTTAAGGTCAGCTGGTGCCATCCTGGTGTTTTCCTGAATTGGAGAGTCAGGGAGGCTAAGGAGGGTTGGAGCTGGTGTGAGTAGGCCTCCCTGAAGGCCCCAGTTCTGTGCCAGCTCTTCACGTCCAGGAGGGTCTTAGTGCCCCACCAGCTGGTTAGGAGTGTTGCTTCTCACGTTTCTTACAGTCCTCAAATCATCTCCTCTCTTTGCAGACACCCTGTTCCAGCTGAAGGTATGTACTGGATGGCCCTTCACCCCGCCCTGTCCTGGTGGTTGTCAGTGGGGACAGATGGTGTGCGTCACACTCAGGATAGTGCTCAGCCAGACTGATGACTGAGGGATCAGTGAGGTGGCTTGCTAGCTTGTCTCGGGCTGAGCGGAAGCAGGTCATTTGGCCTCATTCTTGAGAGCACGAGTGTGTGCACCCCTTAATGGTCCACGAGGCGTTTAAAACGGTTGCCTCAAGTCCTTCAGAAGCACGTGCAGGAGGGCGTTCTGGGCAGCTGAGCAGTCCTGCCTGGGGCGGTGTCGGCAGGCTCCTGCCCCAGTTCCTGTGGGGGCCCTCCTAGGTACCCATCCACGGTGGGCTCTGAAGCACGGGAGGAGTGGTGTGCCTCGGCCCCCGCCTGTAGCAGCTGCACTGGCTCTGCTGTGGGGCCTCCAGGCCAGATTCCCAGCTCAGGAAACTCTGGACTTTTCCCTGAGGAACGTAGCTGGTGGGGGTGGACAGACAAGAAACTTTTTTTCCACAACGAAACGTCCCAAGTGCATGGGGGCACCCAGGGCTGCGGGAGGGGCCCGAGGGCTGGGGACCCTCCCAGGTGGGTGAGTGACGTTGGCTGAGAGAACAGTGCTGACAGGACCAGAGTTAGGAAACTGGCCTCTGGAAGGCTGCTGTTGCCTTGGGTCACCTGAGCCTTCTCCCTGCCAGCTTCTGGTCAGCTGAGGCCTGTGGAGGGCCACTGACCAGGGCTGGGGTGTGCGAGGTCATGCCAGGTGGTCCCTGCTGCAGCTGACCAGCGGGTCCCAGGGCACCTGGCCAGAGTGGTGGACTTTGTTTAGAGGTGGCGGATGGTGGCCCGGTGGGTACTTCAGGCTGTGTGTGGAGGGCAGTGGGCCGGGGGCTGGGCAAGCCTGGACGCAGAGCGGGCCACGGAGCCCCTGACAGGAGGGGCCCCGTGTGGGTGGGGCAGGAGTGGGGCTCTGGGCGCAGAGCCGGGCTAGGGTAGCCGACATGGCGATGCCTGACACCGGCCCCATCAGACACCGGGAATGTGGCTTGCGGGACTGATTTTTTACTTTCACTTAATTTTAGGTAATTTAAGTTTAAGTAGCTACGTGTGTCTAGTAGCTACTGCATGGGACGGTGCAGGAAAAAAAAAATGGTCAGAGAGTCAGGTGCTGCAGACATTGATTTAAAGGCCCCTCAGAATTGAGCCTGATGACCGGGAATCGGGGATGACTTTGCAGAGAGCACTCTGTGCCCGTGAGCCTGAGGTTAGGGAAGCGTTGATCTGCACAGAGGCTGGACCACGGGAGCAGGGGAGACGTTAGCCTGAGGCCTGGACACCAAGGCGGTCAGAGAGGGAGGGGTTTACGGTGGCAGCATCTGTGTGACGCTGGCCAAGGCCTGTGGGCAGTTTCTCAGCGTGCCCCCAGCTGCTATCAGTGGAACAGGGAGCCGGTGCGTCGTGCTTCAGGCCGCTGGGAGCTGGGCCGTGTGGAGGGGAGCAGCTGAGGGGCACAAGCGCACGGACGGGCACTGACGTCCTAGCGGGCAGCGGACTGTCCAGCAGAGGCAGCAGTCGTGAGGGATCAGTGATGTCCACCCTCGGCAGGAACGTACAGCCCAGGAGGGCGGGGAGCGGGGTGGGGGGTAGGCCGGGGTGCTGACCCGGCCTCCTGTCCGTCAGTTCACGGCAAAGCAGCTGGAGAAGCTGGCCAAGAAGGCGGAGAAGGACGCCAAGGCGGAGCAGGCCAAGGTGAAGAAGGTGAGTGCGGGCGCTGCCGCCGGGCCGCGCCTTTCCTCCGGTCGGTCCTGTGCTCCTCGGGCCTGGGCAGGAGCCAAACCCCTCTGCGGGGCGGGGCGGCGCTGGAGGCCCCTGGGGTTGCCGTGCTCTCCGTGGGGGGGGCTTTCTTACGGCTGGCTAACGGCTAGAGTAGCTCCCGGGCTGCTGGGTTCGGATGACCCCTCACCCAGACTGAGGCTCCCAGGGCAGAAAGGAAACGCAGCCGACTCCCCAGTCTGAAGCCATGTCACCGCCGTAGTCGTGATTCCTTTGGAATCGGCATCGCCTGCGCTGGCTTTTCAAGCTCTGCTGCTTCCAGGCGGAGCTCTGTCGTGTGAGGGCAGCTGAGTGTGTCAGTGGGAGTGGAGAGGCCTGGAAGGGTGGCCGTGTTTTCCTGAGCCCGGCTTTCTTGTCTGATTTTCTCTGAGGGCGGGTCGGGGGCCCTGCCCTGGACACCCTCGCTCCTGAGACATTTCTGATGAGAACCCTGCGGAGAGGCTGAGAGGGGGCTGCCCCGCCGCAGCAGACGGCGCCCCGGGACTGGCCGGGGCCGGGCCGCAGCTGGCGTTCCCCCTGCATTCCAGGCCCTTCAGCAGAAGAACGTGGAGTGCGCGAGGGTGTACGCCGAGAACGCCATTCGCAAGAAGAACGAGGGTGTGAACTGGCTCCGCATGGCGTCCCGCGTGGATGCCGTGGCCTCCAAGGTGCAGACGGCCGTGACCATGAAGGGGGTGAGTGCTGGGCCGGGGGCCACGTGCCCGGGGCCGGCTTCTGCTGACAGAGTCGAGGGGCTGGCCCGGCGCAAGGGGTCAGGCCGGGATTCCCTACAGTAAGGGCGGTGCTAGAGCGGGAGACGCACCCCGAAGGCTCTCCCCGGCGTCCGTCCTTCCGTTGACGGCACCATCTGGGGACGTGCCATGCCGGGGGCGGGGGGTGCGGGGGCCCTGAGGGCCCTGCCTGCCTCCTCACTCCCGCCTCCGCCAGGTGACCAAGAACATGGCGCAGGTGACCAAAGCCCTGGACCGGGCGCTCAGCACCATGGACCTGCAGAAGGTCTCCGCGGTGATGGACAGATTTGAACAGCAGGTGCAGAACCTGGACGTGCACACGTCGGTATGTCGGCCCGGGGCCCGGGTGTGCGGGTGGCGGCCAGGCCTGTGCCCCCTGCCCCGCCCGGGGGCCCGGCGCCTCGCGGGGAGTCCAGACCGGCCCGCAGAGGTCCGGCAGGGCAGAGGGGGGCCTGCGGCCGGGGGCGGGTGCCCGTGCAGGCAGCCGTGCCCCGGAAGCCCTGACCGCCCGGCACACGACCCCCAGGTGATGGAGGACTCCATGAGCTCGGCCACCACGCTGACCACACCACAGGAGCAGGTGGACAGCCTCATCCTGCAGATCGCCGAGGAGAACGGCCTCGAGGTCCTGGACCAGCTCAGCCAGCTGCCCGAGGGCGCCTCTGCCGTGGGCGAGAGCTCCGTGCGCAGCCAGGAGGACCAGCTGTCTCGGAGGTGGGCCAGGGGCGCCTGGGCTGGGCGGGCAGCGTGCTGGGCGGGAGCTCGGGAGGGATGCAGAAACCCCGGCCTCGGTGCCTGCAGGCCCAGGAGCGGCTCAGTCCCCGCGCCTCGTTCAGACCCTGCTCACGTCTATAGCTCCCCCTGGAAGGGGAGGAACAGGACTAGGACGGCCTGGAAAAGGGCCTGGAAAGCCGGGGTGGAGCCACTGCCAGGGCCTCAGGGAACCTTTGTCGTTTGCAGGTTGGCCGCCCTGAGGAATTAGCGGAGCCCAGCGGCAGCGCGCCCCATCCCGGCCTCACAGGGGAAGGGCTGGGAAGGCCGCCTCTGCCCCCTCCCCACTGCTCTCACCCTCTCACCCGCCGGGCCTGGGACTCTGCCTCTTCTCTGAGCACGGGTGTGGGTCTGTGTCCAGCTGGGCGAGTTTGCACAAACTTCTGACTTCTGTGGGTAATTTCTGTGACTCCGGGCCACCAGCTGGGCGATCTGCAGGCTCCCCTCCATCCACCGCCACTGAGACACCCCCAGGGACTGGCTGGTGGCTGCCACGTGGATCTGGGGGCTTTCAGACTCCATGTGACGGCAGGCGTGCTGGGAGTGGGCAGCCGGTGGGGGTCAGGACTGCAGGCTGTTGCTGGGCACCCCTGGAGGCCCCCGCCTCCGTTTAGAACCTGGTCCTGCCAGCGGGATGGGCCCCGCTCGGGCTCCCCAGTGTCAGGCGCCTAGCTCCCGGTCCAGCGGCCCCCTGGGCCTCTGCATCCTCACTGCCCTGCGGGGTCTCCTCTAGGAAGCCAGAGTCTATGCTGAGGCCCCCCCCAGCCAAGGAGCAGGCGCCTCCCCTCTTGGGTGGGGTGCTTTTCTCCTGTCACTATAAGTGATGGGGTGCCTCCCCCATCTGGCTCTTGCTGCCTTGTGGGCTCACGCTGTTGACCTTGAAGCTGGAGCGGCTGATGGGAGAGCCGCCCTCAGTGGGGCCAGCAGTGGCAGTGCTTCTGACGACGTGCTGGGCTGGCCTGAGGGGAGCTTCAGACAGGCTGCACTTTTCTGTTTTCTCCAATTCCTGAAGTTTACTTCGTTTTCCTGAAGCTTCCAGGGATTTTTGTTTTTTTTTGCCAAAAGAGAAGGAGCAAGTAGATCGGGAGCCTTTGGGTTGAGCCCCGCCCCAGCGTCAGCTGGAGCGCACTGGTCGTCGGTGCTGACCAGAGGCCTCTGGCTGGCCGTCCGTCCTCACAGCACTGGCTCTCATGGACAGAAACGTGGGAGAGCTTTCCCTGGCTCTCTGCGTTTGAGTCTTCCTGGACTTGGAGCCCTTGGGTGTTCTGTACAGTAAGTTGTGCTGTGGGCTGCCTGGCGCTCTGGACTGTGGTGTGAGGCCGGAGAGAATGGGGTTCAAGAGCCACCTGGTGTCTCTTCTGTGATGCCGACCTCGCCTTACTCCCTGGCCATCATCCCTTGGGGCTCCCACGTGCTGGGGTTCAGAGAAGGTCCCCAGGGGGTGCAGAGCTCCACGGAGACGCCTGCTGGGGGCAGAGGCCACGCCGCATCAAAGGGCAGCAGGCAAAGTTTGCCTTTTCCTGAAATGCTGTTGTGAATAAAGAGATTGATCCCTGAGAACTGTCTCCATCTTTGCTTTAATGGCCTGGGGTGGGGTGGGGGCCTTAAGCAGGACGGTCGGCTTGCGGTCCAGCCCGCCAGTAGGAGGCTGACGGGTTCCTGAAGGAGGGCAGATGGGGTGGTGTGAGGAGTGGGATTCCCAGGCCCTGCTTGGTGAGGCCGAATCAGATCCACAGTTCCTCTACGATTTTACCTTGAAATACTTTTAAACTTATGCAACAGCTGCAAACCAAGTACACAACTTCTGTATCCTTCTGTGTAGCTTTCCTCATGTCAACCTTCTAGTTACCGTAGAACCGACCAAATCAGGAAACCGCCCTCACGTTATTACCCTGTGGTTCCCTCCAGCCCCGAATGTGGCACAGGCCCTCCCATTTCTCTACGTGACCGGGACGGTCTCGAGGCCAGGGCGTCTGCACCGGTGTGCTCGCGGGAACCGCGTCCGGGCGCCCCCCCACCCCGTGTGCCCCGGAAACCGCGTCCGGGCAACCTATGTGTGCACCAGAAACCAAGTCCCTGTGCCCTCCCGCGTGCACCAGAAACTACATCCGTGCGCACCCCTATGTGCCCCCAGAAACTACCACCGGGCGCCCCTCTGTACTCACGGGAACCACGTCTGGTCACCCCGCTGTGCGCACCGGAAACCACGTCGGTGCTCCCCTCTGTGGACACGTGAGCCACGTCAGCGCGCCCCTCTGTGCGCGCCGGAACCATGCTGGTGCACCGCCCTATGTGCACCAGAAACTACGTCCGGGCACCTTCCCTGCAACCCACCGCTCACGCGAAGCACGTCTGTGGGCCCCCCTCTGTGCTCACAGGAACTACGTCCGGGCACCCCACTGTGTGCACCAGAAACTACGTCCGGATACACACAGACACATACACACACACATACCCCGTGGGCACGGGAACCACAAGTTTGCACTTGTCAGGCCTCCCCCTCTGGTTTGTTACTCCTTGGGCAGTGAAAACCCCGTTTTCAGGTTCTCAGCCCCTGCTCCCCGCACAAAGTTCTAGTTTCAGCACTGCTGGCTGCCCCCCACCCCACTCCGAGAGACGCCCTTACCCACCAGAGGACTGGGTTTGTCGCAGGCCTTGCCGGGGCCCCTCGATGTGTCGTCAGAAGGCTCTGCTCTCAGCCACGCCCTCTTCAAAGTGGCTGGCGTCTGTTAGATTATTTGGCTTGTGTTTCACGCCGGTGCTTTGCAGCCTGGCTGGTCTTGATCAGTTTTTCGGGCATGTGAACCGTGGCCAGGGTTGTAGAATCAGAACCACAGTGGGGTCCCTGCCCCTTGTGCCCAGCCCACCTGCCAGAGTGACCACCTGTGACTCTGGGCCCCCCTGGTCCCCTCTGAGCACGTCTGGGTTTGAACAGGGCCTGGGGCTGCTTGTTGCCTGGTTGGAGAATCGCTGATGTGGGCCCTGCCTGGGGAGACAGCCCTCCAGGGTCTTCTGAGCAGACTCCACGCTGCTGGGTGGGCCCGGGTGTGGCACCCGCCTTCCCGGAGCCCCTCACCAGGACCCCCAGGGAAGGCCTGCAGGCCTGTGTCTCCCAGGGTGAATGAGGGGCGAGCAGAAGGGTCCCCAGAACCAGATTCTGGGGACGGCACTTGAGGCGTGGCCTCTGGTGTGATTCTAATGTGCTTAAGATTCTTTCTGACAAATAGTAAAGCGTTTCTTATGGGAAAATCCCTCCCAGTTAGCAAAATTAGGCGTGCCCACCTGCAGCCCACCAGGGGGCCCTCCAGCTGCCAACAGCCCCGGCAGATAAATCAGCCAGCCGTGGCAGGCTGGCGTGTTGGGCAGGATTCGGCCAACTTAGGACAGAAACCCTCGACTTGCTTTTTCTCCTTTAACGTTAAACTGATCCTAAGTGATCAGCAAATACCCACAATGTCCCTGCTGGTGGCTTTAGCTCTCCCTGGAGAGAGTGCTTGCTGGGAGAGAGAGGCAGGGCCCCAGCCCAGAGGTCCTCGCTGGCTCCCAGGGCCCAGGCTGGCAGGCACCGGTGGGTAACGGCACAGAGGGGCATCCTCAGGGGATCTGGCCTGGAAAGAGGCCAGCAGGGATGTGTTGGGGGTCTTGTCCAGGGTCTGTCACCCACTAAGTTATTCATCTCAAGACACATGCACCGAATGACCGGTGGCAGGGGGAACGCTACTGAGCCCCTCTTGCGTGAAGCCCTGCCCTGCAGGGGCCTTGTTCATGGTGTGTGAGGACACCCTGCAGGGCTGGGGTCCTCCCTGCTCCGGACCTTGCTTTCCTGTCTGCCAAGAGAGGCTGGCCCCAGGGGTGGGCCGTGGGCACACACGTGTGTGAGTGCGTGTGGGTGTGTATATGTGCGTGCATGGGTGTGCACCGGTATAAGGATGTGGGGTGCAGGTGTGCACACGTGTGCGTGCCTGTGTGTGTGCACGCGCCTGTGTACAGATGTGTGTGGGGAGGTGGCAGCTGGTGCCTGGACTGTGTGTTATTTTAAAGACCCTCCAGCAACGTCTACGCAAAGCCTCTCAGACCCTGATCCCTCTGGCCCTGACCTTCAGGACTCAGGCACTCTTGTGTCTGGTGTCCAGCCAGGAGCCCCCTCCAGGGCCAGGGTGCTGATGACACGAGACTCGAAGGATCGGCGACTTTATTGAGGGTCCCGCTGTGCCTGTGTTCTGCGCTGCCCAGGGGAGCACAGGTGCCTGCCCAGGACAGGCCAGTCTGAGCGCACAGGGAGTCGCTGCCGTCCCAGCCGCCAGGGCATCAGAGGGGACACAGGCAGAGGACGAGGAGCGCGAGGGAGGCCAGCAGGGCCCCCGGCTGGAGGTGGAGGCTGGGGGCCCCTGAGTAGCCGTAGCTGGTCCTGCAGGAGGCCTCCAGTTGGTCCAAGGGGATGGGCTCCTCGCCAGGAGGCTGCGTGTGACTGCTCGCCTGGGGAGAGACACAGGTCGGCCGCCTGCCTGAGGGCAGGAGGTGGGCGGCGAAGCGGGGAGTGTGGGGCCCCTCACCTGCTCCACCGCCTCGAAGACCCTCAGCAGGTTGTTGGCCAGGGCGCCCTTGACCTCTGCCTCGGTCCACTGTCTCCTCAGCAGCTCCGCCACCAGGTCTGGATACTTGGACACGTCCTTAAGCCCCGAGGGGAGCCTGAGATGCGGGTGGAGAGAGCCAGGCTCTGCATCCCAGGGGGCAGGGCCTGGGGGCCCCCATCCCGTGCCCCGGCGTCCTCGGCGGCCCCCCCCCCGCCCCTCACAGCACGTGGAGGGGGTCTCGCCTCACCTGGACACACCGTCGTAGTCCCCACCCAAGCCCACGGCTCCGGCCCCCGCCACCTTCTTGATGTGGTCCAGGTGATCTGCAGAGAGGCAGCACGTGAGGGCCCTGAGAGAGGCCCCGGCCCGGCGCCCTGGCCGCTCACCCCCGCCCACCTGCCACTTGGGACAAGTTGGCCTCCGCTCTGCAGGAAACGTAGTCATTGTAGAAGTTCACCATCACTAGGCTGCCCGTCCGCTTCTGCTCGGGAGAGAGGGTGGCACTGTGGGCGGGGCGGCCAGGCCGCGAGGGCCAGCCCAGGAGCGGACGGCCCCGGTCCAGCCTCTCACCACCAGCTGGAGCACGTCGTCAGGCACGTTGCGCCGGTGCTGGCACACGCTGTAGGCCGAGGAGTGGCTGAAGACCACGGGGGCCTTGGACAGCTGCAGCACGGCCTTCATGGTGGCCATGGACGTGTGGGCCAAGTCGATGATGACGCCCAGTCGGTTCATCTCCTTCACGACGCTCTGAGGGGGGACGGGGCTCAGGGGACCCGCACAGCCTGGAGGGTCTCAGCCGGCACCCTGGGACCAGGCAGGCTGTGCCGTGCACACTCGGGTTCACACGACCTTCTGGGGTTTCTGGCGGCCGCCTGGGAAGTCCAGGTGTGGGGAAGGGCACTGGCCAGGCGTTAACAAGCCCTTCAGTGGCTGGAAGACTGGAGGCCACTCTAATGACCTGTGGGTTCCAGTGGAAGACCCGTCCTGCTGGCCCATCTCACAGATGAGGAAACAGGTGACGCACCGGGTCCTCTGAGGGTGACCGAGGCCCCGCGCCCCACTCACCTGCCCAAAGAGTGACAGGCCTTGGCTGCGGGCCTTGTCTTCTCCCGTGTCCACCAGCCAGTTGTCGGCCCTGGGAGAGCAGAGAGCAGGCGCCCGAGAGGCAGCGTGGTTGCCCGGGCCCACCCACCTCAGGACCCGCAGGAGGAGAGACAGGTGCCGGGGTGGTCCCTGCCCTGAGACCCTCCCGCCCGGCCGGTCCCCCGGGGCTGCTCACCAGGGCGTGTTGCAGGAGTGGGTGAGAGTCAGGTACCGCATGCCCAGGTGGTAGAGCGCCCGCAGGACGCCCAGGCTGCTGTCGATGGAGTGGCCGCCCTCCACGCCGACCAGACTGGCCACCTTTCCCTCCCGGAAGGCCTGCCGGATGCCTGCGAGAAGAGCCCGGCCAGGGGCGGTGGGCACCGGGCGACACGTGTGCCCGGGTGCCGGGTGTGGGGACTGGCTTCCACGTGAAACAAACCGCAGAGCGGCGCAGGAGACCCTGCTCAGGACCGGGGCTGGTGGGCGCTGGCACCCACCTGTGCTGTCGGTGACACACCGGAAGGTGTCGGGGTACAGCTGGCACATGCGCTGGATGACGTCGATCTGCTCCAGCGTCCTCTTCACGGCATCCTTGTTCTGGGTGTCGCAGGGCACGTACGCAGACCAGAACTGGGGGGGTCACGGGGGGAGGCGCTGGGAGCTGAGGAGCCGGGCCCCAGGCACACGGGCTCTGGCTTCCCTCCGGCCACGGAAGCCCTCCCCACAGTCTGAGTGGCTATCGGAGCCCCCTCTCAGGGCCCGGGGCAGTACGCCACCACCAGGAAAGGGCAGCAAGGGAGGAGGCGATGGGCTCCAGTGCCTCAGGCTCCGGGCCGGACCGTACCTGGGCACCCACAAAGCCAGCCTTCAACTTGGGGATGTTGGTGTGCGTGTGGGCCAGGCTGGTCAGGTTGGCCCTCGGGTCCTGAAGCTGATTGTTGAACAGTTTCAGCAGCTGCCAGGGCAGGTCATTGTGCCTAGAGGGGCCAGGAGGAGGGGTCAGGGGCAGGTCAGGATGGCCACTTGGATCCGGGCCCCCCGAGCTCCCTCCCGGTCAGGCTGGCCCCTCTCCAGCTCCTCTTCTCGTGTGCTAAGGACTAGGAAGGTCACAGGGTGATTGCTGTTATCTGAACACACCTGAGCACAGGTGAGCTTCTCAACTGGCCGCACCCCCAGGCCAGGTCACTGAGCTGAGCCCTAAGTGGACAGGTCTGCCCTCCCGGAGCCTTTCACTGGGGGAGAGGGAGGGCAGATGCCGGCCTGGCTTCAAAATTGTGGAGGTCGGGGGAGCTTGGAGTTGAAACAGTCTCCATGAACAAGGCTGGTTGACATGGGGTTCCTGAGTGTAGGCCTGGGGGAGATTCACAGATTAAAGATGAAATCCTTCTGCTGCAGGGAGAGGGTGGGGAAGTGTGGGGCGTGGCCTACCCTGGGGGGCAGCCATGGGGCACATTCCTCCCTGGATCCAGGAACTGTCACAGGGGGACCAGGAGCAGCCCCCAGGGGAGAGACCGCTGGAGCCATAAGCTCCAGGTGCCGGAAGGGGCCTCGGCCCCTGGGAGCTGGTTAGAATTTCAGAGTCTCAGGCCCAGCCCTGGCCCACCCAGCATCTGGCTTTTACCAGCCAACGGGCACACACGCACGGGACATCCAGGGAGCCGACCAGCGGATCCCTAGTCTGGTGACAAGGGGACTGTGAGGACAGCCCAGAGGGGGCTTTGTTCCCACTGCGGGCCCTCCCATCCACCCCTCCTCCCCAGCCCAGCAGCCATGCCCACTCTCCCCAGGACCCTCGCCCACACCTAGTTCCCACCCCCAGCCCTGGCTCCCTCCCCGGTGTCTGTTTCTTCATCTGTAACACGGGGCTGCCTTGTGAGGGTCACTAACAATGTTAACATCGTGACGGCCCAGGTCGTCCGGCCCCCTGGGGTGGGCTCTTCCACAGCAAGGTGGCCACGGCTCCCGGTGGGAAGTGAGGGCTCCCTGGGCCCCACACAGGGCTCCAGATCCTGGAAGTTTCCCCTGGTCTCCTGGGGAGCTCCTGTCCCAGCTGTGAGGTTTGACTGCTGGGCATGGGCTGGTGGTCAGGACGCCTTTGCTGACTGAGGGATGGATGAACTCCAGCGAGGCGAGGTCACTGCCTCAGTGGTCAGGTTGGCCCTCGGGTCCTGAAGCTGATTGTTGAACAGTTTCAGCAGCTGCCAGGGCGCTGAGCAGGACCTTACTCCTTTGCTCCTCTAGGAAATCCAGCCCCACGCTCCAGCTGCCTCCACTTTGCTCTTCCCTCCTCGCCTCAGCCTGTCCTCCCTTTGTAGGTGTCGGCACTAAGGTCAACACCACATTCTGGAGTCTGTTCTGGAGCCTGACGGATCTACCCTCCTTATCTGTGTGGCCTGGGTAGCATCCTCAGCTGTGATAGAGGACCCTGCCATCCTACCCAAAGAGGGGAGGGGAGGATTCCGAGTGCTGGGAAGTGCTAGAAACGACAGCCAAACACACACTTAGGCCAGCTATGGCTTACAGATGTGATGGCTGGAGCTGGTGCAGCCACATTAAACCATGAGGTAACTGTGGGAATGGTGGCCACACCATTATGGAATGCCGTGCCAGGACTCCGTCTGGACTTCTCTGTTGTTGAAGCTACTTATTTGGGTCTCTCTTACCCACAGGAGTAGCTAATACTAACTGGTTTTGATTCTGTCAGCCTAGTCTTGGCTTTCTAAGACCTTGGATAATCCTAGCTCCCCAGATCCCAGCTTCCTGAGTACTCCTGGCTGTCTGGGCTCTTTGAGCCATCTTACCCCTCACATGGACCTCTGGACAGCTCCCAGCACCTAAACTCGGACCCCCCTCTCCCTGTGCCCAGCTGCCCTGAGTCCCCCGGAAGGAAGGAACATTCATTTTGTTGGCATATTCTACCTGCCCTTGCTGGCCTGGGATGCCTGGTCCCTGAGCCCAGACCTGCCAGACAGCAGGGCCTCCAGGATGGGAGCAAAGGGCAGCAGCCTCTGCAGCAAACTTCCTATGCCTGTGAGGAGACCCAGCCATGTGAGGACCCTCAGATGCAGGCAGGGGGATGGGAGGTCCAGGAAGGAGGGGGAGGGGAGGGACCAGGGGAGGACTGAGGGAGGGAGGGAGGGAGGGAGGGAAGGGTGCACTCTGACTCCTGATGGCCACTTCCTTATCTAGGGCTGCCCCGCACATCCCTGCCAGTCTTATGTGATGAGACACCCGTTTTCTCTACTTTTCTTGCAGAGCTTTTGTCCCATAAAGGCTGGGCAAGTGGGTACGCCAACTTTCCCAGCACCCGGTGGGAAACAGCAGGCGGGGCAGGAGTGTGTGTGTACAGGTGGCGTCCTTCCCAGGGCTGGGAGAGCCCCGAGGAGCTGGGGGTGGGAGCGGGGGGCAGGGCGGCAAGGGCAGTGCCAGGCCTGCCTGCAGTGTCAAGGGGTCCTGGGGGCCGCTGGGAGGACTCCGGCTACTGCTCTGAGCTCTGTGGGAGTTGGAGCTCGAAGGGGAGGTGCTGGTACTTGTGTCTCCAAGACTTCCTCTGGCTGCCGTGCGGAGACCTGACCTCAGGCCAGTGGCAGGAGGGGGCAGTCAGAGGCACAGGGGTGGGGGTGGAGAGTAAGTGAAGGGGACAGGCATGGCCAAGTTGGCTGTGACATCAGGGAAAGAGTGACAAGGTGTCACCAGGGTCTTGGCTGGAAGGGGGGCAGGGGGAGTGGGCACCCAGGAGCTTGGCCTGGGGCACTGAAGCGTGAGATGCCTCGGTGAGGTCAAGCCGGCGCACACAGCCTGATGGGGTCACCCCAGGTGGATGGAGCGAGGGGTAGGCTTGACGAGAGGGTCTCAGGAAGGAGGGTCAAGAGGGCCGACAGGGTCCCCCAAGGGCCACAGCAGACGCCACCCTCACCTGCACTTCCTGTGACACAGGACCCTGGGCCAGGCCCCAACGGCCCCCAGCCCCAGCCCCACTCTGAGCTGGGATCCAGCCCCCAGGGGTCCAGGTTGTGGGGTGTCCCGGGAGCTGCTGAGGCCTTGGGGGCCTCACTATTCACCTCCTTCCTGCCGCGTTCCCCACAGGCCCTCATCTACTGAAGTCTCTGGGGCCCTGAGAGAGCCCACAAAAAAACTTGAGTCCAGCAAAGGGCAAAGGCCACAGTGCAGTTGGAGGAACTGAGTCCCATTGGAGACAGGGCAGCTCCTGTCTCAGGTCAAGGGCACATGAGCCTCGACCCTAGCTCCCCCGGCCCGGACCCCCGGCCCCATCACATGGGTGGCGGCTTACCCGTCAATGACAGGCGTGGCCTGCATGAGCCTCACCGCTGAGTCCCGGAACTGGTCTGCAGTGCAGACGGCCGCCAGGGCCCAGAACCACCAGCTGGTCCACATGCCACGCTCCCCAGGGACGCGCTCCCCTGCTGCTCCTGTGCGGCTGTCCTGACCGCCGTCCTGGGCGCCAGAAGACAGACGGCTTTGGTCCAGGTGATTGTTGCCAGGACCTCCCCTGTTTATCAGTAATCAGCACATTCCCCGCAAGGGTGGATAGATGGGAGTTCCTCGCCCCTGAGGCTGGGCGTCGCTGTCTGGGCCAGGCCAAGTGTAGTAAAACCCCAGGGGCGGGGCTGGTGCCCAGGGGCGGGGCTGGTGCCCAGGGGCGGGGCTGGTGCCCAGAGGCGGGGCAGAGGATGGGCTAGCGCAGGGAAAGGGGCCGCCAGTGTTTGTTGTGTCCTGCCCCCAGGACCCGGTGTCTGAGGTCTGCAAACAAGATTCAGTTTTGTGTCCTTGAATGTACCCCTTTGTTTGCCTGTGAAGTAGTTTTTTGTTACTCTCCTTGGAAGGTGGGGCACAGCCCGGCAGGCGCACTCCCACCACACCCCACCGCAGTGCTGGGGGCGTCTGCACAGCGACCCACGCTCCGGCTGCAGGCTTCTGACCGAGCACGTTGGATGCTGGGGCTTGGGGTCGGAAGCCTGGAGCGTTTGCAGTTCCTTATTGCTGGGGGGCGCACACTCAGGCCTCCTGGGGGAGGCAGGGGCTGCAGGGTGGGGGGCACGGTTCTGAGAACCGGATGCCCAGGCAGCGCTGGGCCCAGTGCATCATGAATCCCGGTCCCAGGGCTGGGCCAGCATCCAGGGTTCTGCTGGGCAGCTGGGTGGACCCAGCCCACCCTGGATCCTCAGGGCTGCTGAGCTGTGGAGACCCTACCCCCTCGCTGGGCTCCCTGCCACCTCTGTCCCTGGATGGCGTTGGACCCTCACGCAGACCAGCCCTGTGGAGCCCAGGTCCCAGGCCGGTGGCCTCCCTGAGCCCCGACCTGGCCCCAAGGACAGGACGGGCCCAGCTCCAGGCCCTTTCTCCCGCCTGGGAAGGGGGTCACGTCCCAACCCTGGCTCTGCCGTCATTAGCTGTGCATCCCGGGGCCTGGGCCTCCAGCCCCGTTTCCCTCCTGTTGAAACGGCAGCTTGCAGGGGAGACTGAGAAGAGGTGGGGCCGTCTACCTTCCCTCCCTCCACCCACCACTCACCCCGGGAGGAGGGGCTCCGGGGTGTCCTCCACCCAGATGCCCGGGGACGAGGCCGCCAGCCCCAGACCCCATCGAGGACTTGCCCCCGCTCCGCACTGGGGCATCCTCAGTGCCAGGCCCTGGGATTCCACCCTCTTCACCACTCTGTGCAGAAAAGACCCCCTTGAAGGGTGAGGAATCCAGGGCTCCGACCACGCTGCCTGGGAACTGTGGCCCAGCAGGTGCTGGGCCAGGACACGGGCATTAAAGCCGAGGGTTTCCCTCTGCCACGCCGAGCCAGGACCCCGCCTGCCCTTCGCACTGTCCCCATGACCCCAACACCTCGACGGTCCTCCGTGCTCTGTGTCCAGCCCCCTCCACCTCCCTGGCCTGTCTCTGTGACCCGACGCTGCTGCTTTGTGGCGGGCGATGCCCGTCTGCAGCTGGGGGGGCTTCTCCCCGGAACCCTCCTCTCTGACACGGCTGTGAGCACACGTTCCCCCCTTGTTCACACCGGCCCGCTCCATTTGTCTCTACGTATTTTCAACATTTTCCCCTTATCGTTTTTGTTTCAGAGTTGGCTTTTTTTAAGAGCATGTGATTGTATTTTTTTTCAATTTTCTTTTTTTTTTGATGTGGACCGTTTTTAAAGTCTTTATTGAATTTGTTACAGTGTTGCTTCTGTTTTCCGTTTTGCTTTTTCGGCCACGAGGCTCATGAGCTCTTAGCTCCCGGACCAGGAATGGAACCAGCACCCCCTGTGCTGGAAGGCGAAGTCTCACCCACTGGACCGCCAGGGAAGTTGCAAGAGCATATAACTGTGTTTTATTTCTTCACCTCATCTGAGCGTCTCTGTCTGTAAATGTGACCGTTTAAGCCAGTACAACGGTGACAGCACTGCATCCTCCCTTAGCCTTGCTACTTCCCAAGCTACGGCCGGCCCTGCTCCTCCCGTTTCTTGCTTCTGCGGTGTTCTTCGTGTTACTTCGATTCCCTTCCTACCACGGTTAGAAAGTTCCTCTGCGTGTCACTACTTTGCTAGTGTCTTCCCTCATACTTGTAACAGTCGTATTGAAGTCTGTGTGTCTCTTTCAACATATAAACTCCTTACCACTAGAGTTACAGCCCACGGGGCATGACATTCATTTAAATGTAACCACACATGTTCCTAGGTTTGCTGTGTCTTGTATACTTTGTCTCCTCCTCTCTTGAGATATTCGTTCTGATTTCTTTCTCATTTGTCTGCGGCACTTCCTTGGCCATTTCCCTGGGAATAGTGGCATCCTGTGCGATCCACGTGTCTCTGCTTCCGTGGCTGAGGGGCCATCTCTCAGCATTGCAGCCACGACCCCCGCGGCAGACTGACTGTTCCTTTGTGAGCACGCGGGCCCTCCAGGTCTGCCAGTTCTCCTTTACCCCTTCCACCCTCCCCAGGTGGCTCCATGGGTTTGTCTCTTTAAATCTGCCAGACACTTGATTTTGACCTTTTCATTTTAAATTCAGAATTCATTTAATTGCTTAAAGGATTTTAAATTCTCTGCTCATTCCTCTGTAATACTTCATTAGTTTAACAGCCCAGTGGAAAGAAAGGAAGGAGAGGGGCCCACGGCCCAGTTGCACTGCGGAAGGGGGACTTTCAATGTTATTTTCTCATTGTCGCCGTGTCACCGAGGGACGGGCCCCCCACCATCCACTCTGCACGTCACCTACGGACTCTCTCCTCCCCGGGGTAAGATTTGGCCCCAGCCTCCCACCTCTGCAGCTCAGGTGCCCGGGCCGGGCGAGGGCAGGGAGAGAGGGGCACTGTCTCGGGGGCAAATTTCAAAGTGGGGACACTAGGAACCTCAGTCATGGAGATAACTAGTATTTTAAAGCAACATTTTTAAAAATCAAAAATTCCTGCCCCCCCAAAAAATCCATGATGAACGAAATGTGAAACTTTTAGATAGAGTCAAGGCCACATCTGACCTTTCCTCTGGTCCCAGCTCCCCCCCGCGGTTCTGCACAGCTGGTCTCACCGGGCCATTCACATTAGGTTTCGTGACATCAGCTGCGGAACGCTCCTGCAGGTTGGTGACAGAGGCCGGCGTTTCTAGGAGCTAAGCTGAGGGCGTGACCACACTTGCCAGGGTGACCCGAGCATGAGAAGACTCAAGGCTGGGTACACCCTTGTTCAAACAGGAGAGGATGTCCAGGGCGACGGCCCTGGAATATGACACTCAAAGGGCCCAAGTCCACGCCCAGGGGGGCTCGTGCTGTGCAGCGTGTGCTCCACACCCTCCCTCTGGTGACTCACAGCCTGCGGCTGGCCGGGGCGCTCAGGGTCAGGCCGCTTGTGTGAGCGCTCACACTTCTCAGCCGCAGCAGCTCTCCGGAACACAAGTCACCGTGGTACCTCCTGCTGGGATCGCCGCCCTGTGGCCCCGCGGGTCAGGCCCCCAAACTCACCCTTGAACCTGTGTGCTCTGGAGTCTGAGTGTCCATCCTGGGGTCTCTGGTTGCCTTTTTTTCCTTCCACTGGGTGCTGTTACCATGTCCTCACAATCTTCCAAGCTCTGGGCCTCCTACCTCACCGCCCCTGGCTTCGGATCTATGGTTCCCACTTAATTTCTGCCCTGAGCCCTCTGCCTTTTAGTTTATGTCCTTTTTGGTAGAGCTGGTCCCCAAACCACCCCTAGCAGTGGGTGTGCGGGAAGCGGATTTCCAAGTCCTGGAGGGTTTGCACATGACTATTATGCCCTCATAACTGAGCAGCAGTTTTGCTGGCCATGCAGTTCTGGGTCACAAACCGTTTCCTCTCTGAAAGTGAAGTTTCCGGGGCCATCTGCACCGCACTGTTGCCGGGAATCCAGGTCTTTGTAGGCGGCGTGTTGCTTTCTTGCACAGTCTCCTGGAATCCCCTCTTTCTCCGTGGGCTCTGCACTTTCTCAGTGTCGTGCCTCACTGGAGACTCTGTTTCATCCGACCGCCCTGCACCCACTTTCACCAGCTCTGCCTCTGGTCCCAGGACACGCCCTGGAGTCCCTTCTCTCCTGCTTCCTCTCTGCCCACTCTCCTGGGCACGGCGCTCCGTCAGATGCTGGCCATCCCGCGCTGATCCTTTTTGTCTCTTGTGTTTTTCTCTCCTGTTTTAGGTTTCCTCGTGCTTTTATTCTATGCATTTCTGTTCTGTGAATTTATGAATAGAATAGAAATTCTGTTCTTTGAATTTATTCTATGAATTTCCTCAGTTCTGAATTCGAGCACTTTTATCCAAAGTTTTCTTTCAGGAATTATATACTTAATCTCCCAAGAGTGCTTTCTTGTGTTTCTGTTGGTGGTGGGTTTTTTTTTTTCCTTTGCACCTTGTTCTTGTTACGGAAGCCATATTGTCTGATATCAGTGAGAAGTTTCGTTTTCTCCTGTTTACTGGATGATAATGTTTCCTCTGGACCTTTTTTTTTTTTTTTTTTTAAAGATCACAGTTTTTTTTTTTAAATTATTATTTATTTATTTATTCATTCTTGGCTGTGTTGGGTCTTCGTTTCTGTGCGAGGGCTTTCTCCAGTTGTGGCAAGCGGGGCCACTCTTCATCACAGTGTGCGGGCCTCTCACTATCGCGGCCTCTCTTGTTGCGGAGCACAGGCTCCAGACGCGCAGGCTCAGTAGTTGCGGCTCACGGGCCTAGTTGCTCCGCGGCATGTGGGATCTTCCCAGACCAGGGCTCGAACCCGTGTCCCCTGCATCGGCAGGCAGATTCTCAACCACTGTGCCACCAGAGAAGCCCTCCTCTGGACCTTTTTTTTTCCATTGTTTATCTGGACCTTTTGTTGCACGTGCAGGCTGTCGTCAACCAGCTGGAGGTCTTGGTCACTTCATACGTAATATTTAAGGATGTAGCAGTAGCCAAGCTGCTGTGCTGTGGATACACGGGCAACCTCCCAGCTTCAAGACGGGGGCCGCCGTTACAGTGGGGGCCCTTAATGTCAGCATCTAACATGAGCATGTCAGTAGCAACCCTGATTCTCAAAACAAATGGTTTTTTAGGGAAGGACCCACTGGTGTCTTTTCCCCCAGAGTCAGCCTGGCCGTGGGCCAACCAGGGTCATGCGTCTGTGTACTTGGGCGCTGGGGGTCAGCTGGTCCACGATCCAGCCAACCACAAGCCCGATTTCAGCCACGTCTCTCACTCCCACCCCCTCCCGTGACGTCTGAACCGAGTTCCTCTCCGATTTCTGCTGGGTCGCTGCCCCCTGCCCCCCTGCCGCCCCCTCTGTACGTGTTCCCGAAGGGGCCACCTCCGTCCAGCTTCTCGTCCCCAGAAACAGGCTGAACCTTCCTGCTGAGGATCCTTCCTTTCTCTGACACAGCAGGCTCTGCTTGAGTCAAGTCCTCCCACCTTGACAGACATGGCGAGGAGATGCCCATCCCAGGCTGACCTTCTGACCTGGAGGATGCGGTGGGTGTCGCTATGGAGGTTCTCACAGGGTTTCCGCTTCGGCGCCCAGGGACGTGAGCCTCAGAGACACAGCCGCGCCTGACGGCCTGGCCCCCGTCCTTTGATTTTAGAGACTGGCTCTCAGGAGGTGCGAACAGGCTTTGTTAAGGGCACGAGCTTGGAAACCAGGCCACCCCGGGTTCAAACTCCCGCGTGGCCGACTGTGTTTTCCGGAGCTGGCAGCACCCGCGTCTCCATCCACGCGCCCTCCTTATTGTTCGCCGAGAGAAGGGGCACTTGGCTTGACCCGCAGAGAGAAGGCGGCGGGCGTGACTTCCGTGCTGCCGCCTGGCTCCTGTGCTGGACACTCCATCGGGAAGGCAGACACCAGCCCAGCTCCCCGCCGGCTGGCCGACCGCCGGCCCCCCTGCCAGCTCCCGGCTGAGGCCAGACTCCGCGGGCCAGAGACCAGCTGGCCCCGCCGGGCCCGGAAACGTAAGCGATGGGAGACCGCCGAGGACGTGTTGTGCGGCGACAGGGAGCTGACCCGCTGGCCCTTCTCCCGCTGCCGGTGACCAGTGTCCTGGTCTGTAAAATGGGGTGAGTAATCCAAACTGCCTCGGCCTGCTGGAGATGGCCGCACCCCACAGTCGCCTTAGTAACGAGAAGCCCCACATCGGTGGCGGCCGAGGACACGTGCTCTCCCCGGCGGGTCCCTGGGAGGACGCCCCAGCCTTGCAGCCAGCTCAGCTCTCAGGCGAGCCGCTTAATAGTTTGCTTTAAAGCATTATCGCTTTTTATTTAAATAAGGAGAGTCATATTATTAACTGGAAACATCAATGTCACTTGCCATAAACAGAAGGAACACAGGAAAATAAACACACAGAAACTAAACAGCGCTGTTAAATTTCGGCCAGAGCCACAGAGAGGCGGCCCATGAAGAGACAGCAGATTCTGCGTCCGGGGGGCAGTCAGGGCCCAGCTGGATCCTCACACACCCGAGGCCCCTGCACGGCAGGCCAGACGCTCACCCGAGCTCCCAGGACCGAGACTGGGTCCACCCATGTGGGCCGGGCTGTCGACCAGCCAGGAGGGACCAGAGCCCAGGCCCCGACACAGCCCAGAGCAGCACGCAGGGCCTGAGTCCACAGCCCATCCCTCAGGAATACACACGCTATGTGCGTGAGCAAACACAGAGAGACGTGCAAACACAGCCAACCACACACCACCCAGGCTACAGAGCACACCCACATCCAATGCACAGTTACACAGGTGTACACGCACAACCACCTGCGTGCAGACGCCTGTGCCCCGAGACACCAACACAGCGAACGTGCAGACACACCTACCCGTGATCCCCATACCTGCACACGTACGCACCTGAACATCGCAGACGAGAATGCTCAGACACGTCCCATACCTGCACGTGCAGACACAGCACATGCTTACAAGTACACACATGCCGACTTGTACACATGATCAGCACATATGCATTCAGAGATGCAGATGTGCACATACAGAGACACACATACTTAGCACGTAAATATAAGCACGCACACTCAGACATAAGTACACAGATGTGATCACACAAACACTCAGACGTAAGTACAAAGATGTGATCACACACTCACACACACACTCTTACCAGGCCTGTCCTGTCACATACACAGCACACAACACACACATGCTTATCCTTGCAGACGCCCTTATCTCTTTGTCCTTGTGCCCACCCAGCCCCCATGCCCACCTCAGGGCCGGCAGCCATGCCCTCAGCCCGTGACCACCCCTGGTGGGTTGTGGGGTGTGTCCTAGGAGGCCCTGGGGCACAGACAGCGTCAGACCTGGCTACGTCTGGGTTGGGCTGTCCTCAGGCCCCTCGACCATCCACGCCCAGCCATGAAGCCACCACCTGGACCTCTGCCCCCAGATCCTCACTGCCCAATTTCCTCATGGACGACACCTCGTCCACCCAGCCCCCGGGAGTGGCCTTCAGGCTGGTGGCTTCTCCACAGCTCCCTGGCCCAGGTGGCCCGCGGTGGCAGGAGGAGACAGCCATCCTGCAGCCCAGACAGCGCCGGGCTCCCCGCGACGCCTGGGGGGTTGTTTCTGTTTTTCTCAAGTTCCATCTACCCGAGTTCCGCAGGCGGCCTCACCTCCCTTACACAGAACAGCAACTCCCCCGGGGGCCTTCTCGACACACCTCAGAGCGCGGGACAGAGGGCTGAATGCCGCACACGTGTCAGCCGGTCCGCGTTTCTGCAGACACGTGAGCCAGGCGTGCCCGGCACGCACGGCCCACCGGGTTTCAGCGCCCTCTGACCCTCGGGCTGGGCCTCGGGCCTCGGGCCGGGGCTGGGCTGGGCGCCGGGCGGTCCTGGGGTGGGGGCCGCCTTGGGCAGGCTGTTGGCATCGGTGGGAGGGCTGAGTTAGGAGCTGTGGGGAGGAGGCTCACGGGGGACACCTGGGCCCCGGGTGCCTCCTGCCTGGCGCACAGCGTCACCAGGCAGCGGGCAGCCTGGCACCTGAGGGCCTGGGATTCCACCCCTGCCCGCCGCCCTCACTGCTGGGGTGGAACACCGCTGTGTCTCAGGGCTGGAAGGCATCCTCGGCTGCGGGCAGGCCCAGAGGCAGGGGGCCCTGGTTTCTATATATGTAACATTCCCAGCTACAGGAGGCTCAAAAGCAATCAGGGATCAGAATGTCCTCGGCAGAGACACGGGACTTTCAAACCCAGGGAAGGGTCTGGGTGGTGACCCGGCCCAGCTCGGGGCTGGCTGCGCTCATTGGTTTCAGGGTTCTGGGGTTAGGGTGGGAAGTGGGGAACAGCCTGGTCAGCGCTGGCAGGCGCCTGGCAGTCCCATCGCCAGCCGGGGAGGGCACACACAGCTGGGCCCACCCTGGCTCCCCGAAGCCCGGGCGGGGGCACAGGGGGGCGTGCACAGCCGCACTCCTGCCTGCCCTCTGCCCTGGCCGACTCTGAGTGGGGACAGCCCCCTAGTCGGGGCACTGCTGTGAGGAGCTCAGATGCCAGTACTGCGAGGAAGGGGACGTGGCCATGGGGCCTGGGTCGGGGGCGCTCCCCACCTCAAATTTCAAGGGGATCCAGAGTGAGGAGGGGGTGGGGATCTAAGCAGAGGCTGCAGAGCTAGGAGGCCCCCTGCTGAGGCTCTGGAGGAAATCAACTCCCTTGACCCTCCCCTGCGCGGGTGCGGGGTGAATGGCACCGGGAAGGGAGGGCCCGGGAGGAGAGGCGGGTCAGGGCGGAGAAGGGCTGAGTGTCCCCCCCTGGGCACTGTGGACCAGGGCCGGGGGAGGCAGCCAGGTGCAGCCCCTCCCTGGAGGACGACGTCCCAGTTCCACATGTGGGGTGGCACCACTCCGGGGGCAGAAAGGCTGGAGAGCAGAACTTCCCCACTGGGTCTGCCCGGGCCCCGGCATAGCCGGACGGCCGGAGGGCCAGAGGCACTGAGGACGGGGTGCGGGAGGGAGATTTCTGCCTTTGATATTATTACTCTTTGTACTGTTTGAAAATTTTAGCATGTGCATTAACACGGAAAAATCAAATTAATTAAACCAGAAACAGAGGGTTCAAGCGGGCTCTGCACAGAGATGGGGGTCTGGGCACCTTAGGGCCCCAACCCAGCCCTGAGCCCTCCGTTCACAGGGGTGTCAGGTGAGACCCTACCTGCTGGCTCAGGCTCCCCCCTCACCCACCTCCCCCGCCACCGTGGGGCTGGCCGGCCAGGAGCCCCCGAGGGAGGAGGCTCAGGGGTTGCCAGCAAGTGTGTGGGCACGGGGGCCCCGTCTGCTGCACTGCACCCTTCCTGCTTTCACATCTGTGACCCTGGGCGACACATCTGTCCTTCTGAAAGTCCCCAGAGAGAAACCATGCCTCGTCAGCCTGAGCCTGGGGAACGCCCAGATGGGTGAGTCAGCGGTAATCTCCAGGGGACGCCCCTCGGAGAGGCTTCCTCGGGAGGCCTGGGGTCAAAGGACGCACACCGCCACGGCCGGCTGCCCTTCCTTCTGGGGTTGGGGTGCCCTGGGCCACCAAACACTGGCCAGCACGGTCCAGCTCACAGAGCCGGCACCTGGGCCTGGCAGGGAGACATCTCCATCTGTCCCAGGGTGGCTGCTGGGGCCTGGGAAGGGCTGCCAGGCTCAGACAGAGGCCGCGTGGCTCGCAGTCAGAACCGGGCTGTGTGACGCGCGCTGACATTCTTAGTCTTGCCTTTGCCAGGGTCTGGCAGGATGTGTGATGGGCAGAGGCTCCCCGTTTGTCGCCCCCGAGGCCCCATCCTCACTGGGTTTGATTTGTCTCACTCCCTCGTGTGTCCTCAGCTTCTAGGACAAGCCAGGACCACAGAATGTGTGACAAAGCAAAGGCGGGCACAGGGGTGGGGGCAGCCTCCAGTGCGCTCCCTCCTCCAGGCTGGCCTCCGGGCTCCTCCCCTCCTGCGCCTGTGGCCACTGGATGAGCTCCTGTGAGGGACACCGGGTCTCCTGTTGGCTGGTGGGCTTCTGTATTTGAGCATGAGACATCCCAGGAACGTTTAGACAGTGCCCGAGGTCCTGCCCAGGGCTGCCAGGCTACCCTCCCTGTGGGCCTCATAGGCAATCCTGAGGCTGGGAGCACCTCCCACAAGGGGGTTAGGTCTGGGGGCCCCACCAGCTATTCCTTCAGCAGATCCCTTCCTTGCAGAGACCCCCGCCTTGGGGCGCCGCCCGTTTACACCCCCTGTCCAGCATGGCAACAGGGAAGCCGTGTCCCGGCCCGGCCGCCCCGCCACAGGGCAGGGTAGTCACTGGGCTGGACCAGGGCAGGGCAGGCGAGGGCCTCCCGCTGGGGCCGGCCTCCCCCTGAACTGTAGGATGGGGACAACGGTGCCCGGCACAGGGACCCTCTAGATTTGAAGGAGACGCTCGTGGGAAAATGCTCGGGGTCTCCTAAGCGCTGTGTGGCGGCCGCCCTGTCCTGTCTGTGAAACAGGCCTGGAGCCCCGAGCTCAGCCTGAGGCTGGTGGACACTCGGGGGTGAGACCAGGGGCTCGGGGGGGCCCCCTAGGGCCACCCGTGGTCCTCAGACCCACACCCCGCAACATGGGCCCCAGGTGGCCCTGGCAGCTGTCCCCACCCCCGCCCCTCCACTGCTGTCCTCTGGTGGCTGGTCGGGCCACACGGTGTTGCCCGGAGGTCGTGCCTGTGGGGCAGCCCCCTGCATGCTCTGAGGGTCCGGAGGGCAGCACAGGTGCGGCCCCCCTTTCCCAGCCCTGGAAACCGAGGCACGGGCCGCGCGCACCCAGGCCACGTGGCTCAGAGCTGCAGGTTCCTGGGCGGCAGTGGGCAGGGCAGACACCAGGGCAGCCAGGCAGAACTGCAGAACAGGAAGGCTTCCTGGAGGAGGAGGCAAGCTAGCTGAATCTCGAAGGGCAGGTGGCCAGGGAGAAAGGTTCTAGGCAGAGGACAGCAGAGATGTGGGAGAGGGAAAGCTGCAGGGGCCTGCAGGGGCCTCACTGGCCTCAGCGGGTCTGGACCGAACCCTAAGGACAATAGAGGGGCTACTGACTCAAGCCCGCCTTGTCAGGGGGTGTGCACATTCAGTGCATAGCAGACAGCATGCGAGCTGTATTGCAACCAGGCCGTCACAACCGTAGCACAGAGGGCAGCCGTGACCTCCACCCCTAGGTGAACAGACCCACAGGTTATAGCGCGTCCACGCGTGGAGCCTGACACAGAATGAACGGGAACTGTGGACACACAACAACATGGTTGAACGCCGTGAAGAAGGACAGAAGGACACTCAGCCTTAGTCCCTGGGTGCAGGGTCCTGGGATGGGTAACCCGGGCGGTGGGATGGTCGGGAGGGGCTGTGGGTTGGTGAGGGCGCAAGGGAAGTTTCTGGGGGAGATGTGTCATGTCTCATCTACGTAATGATCACGTCACGTGTGAACAAGTGAAAACTCAGAGAACTGGACTTCTGTCCCTGGAGGTTTGAGGGTCACGGGCTGACTTTCTCTAGGAAAATCTGAAGGACAGGGTTCAGGAGGTGGCAGGCAGGTCAGGGTGCACTTTGCAGTTTGGTGGACAAGGAAGACAAAGACTAGAGGCCTGCGCCTTCCCTGGGCCCCGGGAGGCCAAGGGGCCAGCTGCGGGCCATGCCGGCAAGGGGGAGAAAGGGCCCACACGAGGCAGAGCGGCTTTGGGCTTGGGCCCCGCCCCAGGGCCGCTTGCAGGTCCAGTCAGAGCCCAAGTCCTCCCCCGCTACCCGCCCCCCGCACCCCCTCGCAAGGCTGGCCTCCCCCCACCCCACAAACCCAGTCACCCTCTCCCTCCCTCCCCGCCAGCCAGGCCCCAGCGATGCCGATGCTGGCCTGATTACAGCTGCATTTTCCCAAACACAGTCACGTTCACAGGCCTGGAGGTCACACCTCTGGAGGCCACCACCCCAACCACTGCAGGTGGGTCTAATTAGTGCCCCATTTCACAGATGGGCTCATGGGTGCCAAATGGCCTGCAGAGGCCACCCAGCTGGCAGGTGAGCTTCAGACCAGGGGGTGCAGAGACCAGTACAGGGACCCCCCTCGCAGGGACGTGTGCCTCATCCAGGCGGGGCACGAGGGGGCTGTGTGCCCTGAGGTCACTCTGGGACACTGCCCTGCCCTCCACGCAGGAGGGTGTCACACAGGCCCTGAAATGCCAGGCCCAGGAGACCCCTGACACGTCCTTCTCACGGGAGGAAGATGTCACAGGAAAAGGGCAAAGCAGCGTGACAGAGGGGAGAGGTGAGCGGCCCCCGATGGGGGACAAACTTGCTGAGACCCCCGGGCAGCCTCGGAGGCCGGCCTGCACTGGCACCTCCATCGCAGAGCCGGGCTCCCCGAGGCGCCCCATGGACCAGCCCGGGCTGGGTGTCAGGGACCCAAGGGTGGGGGCCGGCAAAGGGGGGGGCTTCTCTCCGGGAGCCAAGAGCTGGGCTGCCGCCCACACCTCCTGAGGGAAGCCCTGCAGCCAGGCCGGAGAGCGGGCTGTCCCTGTCCTCCCCGCTTGCTCTGGGGACTTTTTGTTCGATCGTTTCTTTTCCTTTCGTCGCAGAATGTTGCCATCAGATTCCACCTTTTATCTCGGATAATTCTTCCCGAGCACTTCGGCTCCCCGGGACACTTGAGGACGGGGGTGCTGGACGCGCCTGTGGCCTGTCTGTGAAGGTGACGGTGGGCGGGGGGAGGGCGGCACTGTCCCTGCTGGGGGCCCGGAGGGGACAAACCCCACCCGCTGCCCGCAGGGCCCGGCTGGTGGGACTGTCCAGGCCCAGGAGTGACTTATCCGAGTCACACCGCGAGCTAGTGATCAAGGCGGGGCCAGGGGCTGGCTCTCTGGGGTCACTACAGGAGGGTCGTCGGTTCAGGAAAAATAAGGCTGGAATTCGGCCTCCAGGCCCTTTAAATGGAAACAGCTGGACTGAATCCGAGTCAACGGGGCACCGACCGACTGTGGAAGCCAGATTTCAATCAGTGATAACTATCGCGAAAGGGCAAGAACCCCGCGTTGCAGTCACTGCGTTTGTGCCGAGCAAGGGGGCTGAGGGGTGAGCCGGGCTCAGCCACTGGGGAGCAGGAATCTACAAAAGCGGGAAGGGGCCCCCAGGCACTGGCCTTGGGAGTTGGCAAAGGGCAGGGTGCTTGGGGTGTAAGAAGGAGGTACTGCTCCCCAGCCCGACCTCTCCACGTTGAAGAAATTCTTGTTTGCTTTTTTCTTGTTTGCTTTGTTCTCCAGACAGTAATGCATAGCAAACACCACCGCTCAACAGGAATCTTGACCTCTGACCCCACAGACCCCGAAGTTCCCTCAAACCCCTTGGTGAGCGTCTGCTACTGTGGCCTGACCGCCATTTGCTGGCGAGCCCCCCAAAGTCACGGGCAGTATCTGTCTTGCTCACAACTGTATCTCTAAACCAGGCATAAAGTATACATTCCAGAAACATCAGTGGACAGATTGCTAACAGCTTTGGTTACCACTTTATCACGTGGAAGAATATCTGTGGGAAAATTGGTGCTATTTTTTATCCACCAAATGTTCAAAAGTGAGGGAACGGGGTGGGGGATGGACCCAGCGTTTTCTTTCCTTTTCTTTTTTTATAAATTTATTTATTTGTTTTTATTTTTGGCTGCCTTGGGTCTTTGTTGCTGCGCGTGGGCTTTCTCTAGTTGCAGCGAGCAAGGGCTACTCTTTGTTGCGGTGCGTGGGCTTCTCATTGCAGTGGCTTTTCTTGTTGCGGAGCATGGGCTCTAGGCGCAGAGGCTTCAGTAGTTGTGGTTCATGGGCTCAGTAGTTGTGGCTCGCAGGCTCTAGAGCGCAGGCTCAGTAGTTGTGGTGCACGGGTTTAGCTGCCCCGCAGCATGTGGATCTTCCCGGACCAGGGCTCGAACCCGTGTCCCCTGCATTGGCAGGCGGATTCTCAACCACTGCACCACCAGGGAAGCCCAGACCCAGCGCTTGCCTCCTTAACGAGCGCCGTGCTACGTGAGAGAGCTGGGTGGGTGCCGGCTGAACAGCGGCCGCTCAGGACTCACTGCCCTGCTTAGGACACGCGAGAAAGGTCAGCCCATGGAGACAACAGCCCAACAAACCCGTGGGATTTTAGTAAATTGTATTCAGACAAGGATAGAACCATCTGAAAAACAGGTCAGGTTGGACTCCCCGCCTCATATTCTACAAATCAGAAAGCACTGGAAGGGAGCAGATAGAGGGCATTAGAGAAAAACACAGACGCACGGACAACACACCCCAGGAGAGTATCAAAGACCAGTGACAAACTAGGAAAACACATTTCTAATAATGCTTACAGCACAAAAGGCCTTAATAAGTCATTTTTTAAAAAGAAGCAATCCAACAGAAAAACGGGCAAAGGGCATGAACAAAGAGATGACCAAAAAGAAAAAAAAGCTGAATGAGAAAAAGGCAACTTAAACTATGGCAAGATTCTTGTACCAATCTGACTGGCAAACTCCAAAAGTTAGTTAAAATCAAACTGCATTTGCCCTGTGAACGAGGAGCCCCACTTTGGGAAACCGACCCCACAGACACACCGCACACACACACAAGACAGTGTCTCTGCCACAGGGTTCACTGTCCCATGTTCACCTGGACGAGAATGATTTAAAAACTGAGGTATTCTCTGCAGCTGTTGAGAAATGAGGACACTCTCTGTATACTGACGAGCAGAAGTCAGCAGGACGGTCCAGAGGGAGGGGTGGACACACCTGTAATTAGTTACTGCAGATGATGGTACCTGGCTGGAGGCCCAAAGTGGCGGGAAGGCCACCAGTAGGATGTCCAGACCCACCTTGCCAGGACTTGGATTTCTTTGTACCACGTGAGGGTGTTACTGTGCTCACTGCTTACAACAAATATGTCTTTTAATTAGGTGACAGCCATGGTTTTAGATGGTAAAGACGTGTCTGTCCTCTTCTGTTCTTGAGACCAACAGGGAAGCCGGCTCTGTGCCCGTCCCCCCGCGCAGCACTTCGAGACGGGAAAGCAAAGCCATGGTTCCCTTCTCGATCATCCTCAAGAAGGGGCCGCACGCTCTTCTGGTCCTGGTGGGGTCGGGGTTGGCCCTTTCCCACCTCCCCTCCAGAGCAGCGTCCACACCCAGGGGGCCGGAGGGGGGTGTTGGGTGGCCCGCCTCTGTCATCTGACCCCAAATACAGCTCAGTCCCAGCCCCCTGGCTGCAAGCCCAGAATTTTCCAGTTTGGGGCCTTTCTGGGCCAACCTGAGTGGGTAAGGCATCCTCCAAGGCTGGCAGACAGGCAGAGCCAGGAGAGTTGCCTGGTGGGTGGGGTCTCGGACGGTTCGGGGGGTGCCCGGGGGTTCTGTCTTCCCCCTGGAGCTACAGAGGGTATGGGGGGCTCTCAGGGACCCCAGACCCAGGGAGCGCCATTCATGCTCCCAGACTTCTGTCTTTATGGTGGGCTATTCATGCCGGGGGTCGTCAGACAGGACGAAAAAGGCTCAGCTTAGCCCTTTCAGCGGTATCTCAGGACCCATCACTCCCCTGCTGGGCCGTGTACAGAATCACTTGTTATAAATGTTCCTTAAAGACTTTTGACGGGCATAATTATATTGTGCTGTGTTTCGAGCGTGGTCAACGTTGAGCATACACATTAAAGCCCCTGCTTCTCCTCCTTGGCGGCCTGGGAAGTGTAGGCTCTTGCCCTCTGACGGCACCTCGTGGCTGTAATGGGACTGCTCCAGGCCCCGGAACCGCCCCCTCACCAGCCTGTCTCAGGGCCTTGAGCAGACCCCCTGCCCTGCGAGCTCCTCTGACTGGTCCAGAGTTCACTTCGACCCTTCCCTTAGGGCTCCCCAGACCTCACCCTGGGCTGGGAGCTGCCCCTGAGCCACACTCACCCTCCACAGGCGTAGAAGCTCACGCACACGCACACACATGTGCACAAATACACACGCACACAAACAAACATGGGCGGGTTGTGCCAGGTGGTCAGGCCCCGCGGCCTCGAGGTCGACTTGGCTGCTGTAGGAGACCGAGGGGCTGGTGCACGCCGGCTGGAGGGTTCTGCCCGGTCAGTGGGGCCTCTGGGCAAAACGTCCCAGAGCTGCTACCCCCGTGTCCGCTGCCACCACTGCTTCGGGGTAACCACCGGAGCTCAGTGCCAGCGTGGGTCCTACCAGCGGCCACGGGAGGGAGACTCCAGGAGGACCCTGCCTGGGAGGGGCCCACGGCCCAGAGCACCAGCTCCCCCTCCTCGGCAGGGCTTCCCTTTTTAATTTTGACTTTTGTGTCTGGCTCTTTGTTTTGAACGGGTAATACATTCACAGGGTTCCAAAAAATCAAGATGATTTTAAACGGTACCTTCAGGAGTTTTCTATCACCGCCGAAAAACTACCACAAACGCTGAGGCTGCCAGAACCTGGTTCTGTGGGTCCGAGTCCGGGGGGCGCTGGCCGGCTCTCCCACCCTGGGTCTCACAGGCCAAACCAAGGCGGCCCTGACCCGGAGGTCCCGGGGAAGAGCAGCGGGTTCGACCCGCTCCACGGCTGGGCGTGAGTCGACTCCTGATTACCGGCTGGGGGAAGTGCTCGGTTAACGCCGTACGATTCCATCGGGCCCACCTGGGGCTCCTGCGCCAGGTTCTGGGAATCAGGGGTGGCAGCTCTGGGGGCCGTTCTGTCCCCACGGACACCCCGGGAAATCGCGCCCCCGTCTCTGGTGCCCACACCACCCTCACTCCCCGCCTGGTAGGGCACTTCATCCGTACACGCGCTTTGTGTGTGTCCTCTTCTTGCGTTTCTTCAGCCAGGCGCGCGTGCGTGTGTGCGCGCATGCGTGTGCGTGTGTGTGCGCGCGTGCGTGTGTGTGCGCGCCCTCACGCACCCTGCTGTCTGTCAGGACGGTGGGTGCTGGGTGTTTGCAGCATACGGCGTGGCTTGGAGCCCCCAGCGGGCCCCGTCTCACCAGCGCCCGAGGGCGGCTGAGAGCGTTTTCGAAGTGTGCCCTTACCTGCCCGGTCAGCTCCCAGCGCTACTCTGTGGGTCAAAGGTGACTGCGGGGACCCGCCGGAAGGCTGCCCCGAGCGGCAACATCCAAGGAGCGTTTTCCCACAGCTCCTGCGCGTTTGCCAGGCAGGCTGAGCTTGAACGTCTCCCCCTTCACACGGGGCACCGCCGCCCTGCCCCCACGCACCTGAAGACAAAGGGTCTCCAGGCAGCGTCCACACTTCCTTGGCCTCGATCGAGGCCCCTCAGGGGGTGGGGGGAGGTTTCAGGGAAGCCCGCGAGGTGCGGGCAGGACTCGGGAATCTGCCAGGAGGGTGGAAGCCGCCGCCCGCCGGCCCAGAGCTGCCCTTGGCCTGTCTCCCAGCCGGCAGCCAGCTCCACGGGCGACGAATGCCCCAGGCAGAGCAGCGGCAGGACCCCGGCGCCTGCCCAGCATGCACGCCCCCAGTCCTCACCCCCCGCCACTGCTGGACCCTCCTGACATCACCCGCTCACTACCCACCTCCAGCAGGGCCCTGGCCCTGCTCTGAAGGAGTCCAAGGCTGGGTAAGGGGCTGGCCTCCGAGCGGCCCAATCAGAGCTGAGTCTGGGGGTTCTGGGGTCTCACTTCATCCACAAGTCCCAGAAGAGAGGGGGCTGGGGGGCGAACATGCAGAAACCTGACCTCAGAGGCAGGGTCCATGCAGGAGCCCTTGCTCTGGCTGCCAGTTCATTGTGGGGGGGGGGGGGGGCGGGTAAAGGCCTGAGTCACTTGTCCTGGGAAAGGGATGGTTCCAGTTCCCAAAACTGACGTCAACTGTGAGATTTGGTGGCTTTCATGTGGTTCACTGTGCCTTTTACCATTTAATAAAATTCAGTTTATTAATGATATAAACTTTCAATCCCAGTTTCTTACACGTTCAGTCTACGAAGTTTAATATTCTGCTTATTCATCACTTTTAAAGTCTTTGATTCACGTTTGATTCCATTTATAAACGTAGACAAGCTCCTATAAACTTGTTTAATTGTATTAATATTCAATCCATTTGACTTTCTTTTTAGCTCCTACAGTTGTCTCACAGAACAAGTAGAAACTTGTACATCTAGCAAATTACACTTGTGAAGCTGGAGCCCCCAAAGCTCTCTGAGCTGGTCCAATATTGTATGTACCCAGTAAGATTTCAACTTTATTTTTTATTTATTATTTTTTTTAATTTTATTTATTTATCTATGGCTGTGTTGGGTCTTCATTTCTGTGCGAGGGCTTTCTCTAGTTGCGGCAAGTGGGGGCCACTCTTCATCGTAGTGCGCGGGCCTCTCACTATCACGGCCTCTCCCGTTGTGAAGCACAGGCTCCAGACACGCAGGTTCAGCAATTGTGGCTCACGGGCCCAGTTGCTCTGCGGCATGTGGGATCTTCCCAGACCAGGGCTCAAACCCGTGTCCCCTGCATTGGCAGGCAGATTCTCAACCACTGCGCCACCAGGGAAGCCCAAGATTTCAACTTTAAATCACACTTTGAAATCAATTTCTCAGTCACATGTTTTAAATTGGTTTTACAAGGCTGACCTCTCACATGTCCACAATTCCTCATCCCAAGCTCTTGGAAACAAGTGTGTTTAGGAATTCGGAGTTAACCCATTTCCACAGCTACTGTAATGCCCAGTGGGGAATGAGCAGCAGCTACCACCAGACAACACACATGACTGTTTCTGCCTTGAGATGTTAGAATACTCACTCTGAGACAAAAATTATTATAAATTTTCCTTATCTGAAAAAGAAAAAAAAAATCCCCTTTGTAATAGCATCAAAAACAATAAAAATACCCAGGAATAAATTTAATCAAGAAGGTGAAGGACCTGTACACTGAAAACTATGAGGCACTGATGAAAGAAATTGAAGACACAAATAAATGGAAAGGTATCCCATGTTCATAAATCATAAGAATTCATATTGTTAAAATGTCTATACTACCCAAAGCCATCTACAGATTCAATGCAATCCCCATCAAAATTCCAATGGCATTTTTCACAGAAAAAAAAAAATCCTAAAACTTGTATGGAACCACAAAAGACCTTGAATAGCCAAAACAATCCTAAGAAAGGAGATCCAAGCTGAAGGCATCACACAGCCCAATTTCAAACTATATTACAAAGCTACAGTAATCAAAACAGCATGGTATTGGCCTAAAAACAGATACATAGACCAACGAACAGAATACAGAGCCCAGAAATAAACCCCTGCATATCTGGTCAACTAACATTTGACAAGGGAGCCAAGAATACTCAATGGAGAAAGGATGGTCTCTTCAATAAATGGTGTTGGGAAAACTGGACAGCTACATGCAAAAGAATGAAACTGGACTGCTATCTTACACCACTCACAAAAGTTAACTCAAAATGAATTAAAGCCTTAAATGTAAGACCTGAAACCACAAAACCCTGAAAAGAAAACAGAGAAAAAGCTCCTTGACATTGGTCTCAGCAACGATTTTTTGGATATGACACCAAAAGCACAAGCAACAAAAGCAAAAAGAAATGAGTGGGATTGCATACAACTATAAAGCTTCTGCACAACAAAAGAAACCATTAACAAAATGAAAATGAAACCTACAGAAGGGAGAAAATATTTGCAAACCATCCATCTGATAAGGGGTTAATATCCAAAATATATAAGGAACTCACACAACTCAACAGCAAAAAAAGAGCAAATAACCCAATTAAAAAGTGGGCAGAGGACCTGACTAGACATTTTCCAAAAGAAGACATACAGATGGTAACCAGGGACATGAAAAGGTGCTCAACATCACTAATCATCAGGGAAATGCACATCAAAACCACAGTGAGATATCCCCTCACACCTGTCAGAATAGCTATTATCAAAAAGACAAGAAAAAACAAGCATTGGCGAGGATGTGGAGAAAAAGGAACCTTCACACACTGTTGGTGGGAATGTAAATTGGTGCAGCCACTATGGAAACAGTATGGAGTTTCCTCAAGAAATTAAAAACAGAACTACCGTATGATCCAGCAATTCCACTCCTGGGTATTTATCCAAAGGAAATGAAATCACCCTCGAAGGGACATCTGCACTCCAACATCCACAGCAGCACTATTCCAATATATATTCCAATATATATTCCAATATATATTCCAATATAGCAGCACAATAGCCAAGACATGGAAGCAACCTAAGTGTCCATCAGTGGACGATGGATAAAGAGGACTGTCTCTCCCTCCTTGCCCACCCCCACCCTCTCTCTCTCTCTCTCTCTCTCTCACACACACACACACACACACACACACACACACACATGCAGAGGAATAGCATTCAGCATAGAAAAGAAGGAAATCCTGCCATTTCTAGAACACGGATGAACCTAGAAGGCATTATGCTCAGTGAAATAAGCCACACAGAAAAAAACCCTCTGTTCTCACTGTATGATCTCAGTTACATGCGGAATCTAAAAAGCCAAACTCATAAAAACAGGCAGTAGAGGGTGGTGGCCAGGGACTGTGGGGGAGGGGAAACGGGGAGGTGTTGGTCAAATGGCAGAAATTTCCAGTCGTGAGTAAGCTCTGGGATCTGATGTACAGCATGGTGACTGCAGCTCACAATACTGTGTGTATAGCTGAAAGCTGCTCAGAGAGTAATCTTACATCTCATCACCACACACAAAGAAGAGGTGATTATGGGAGGTGATGCTGGTGGTAACCAGCCTTGCTGTGGGAATTGTCCCAAAATGTGTAAGTGTATCAAATCATCACATCGCACGCCTTAAACTCACACATATTACCTGCCAGCTGCGTCTCAGTAAAGCTGGGGAAGAAGCTGCAGATTTGCTGTCAGCGTGGAACGGGGTCCTGTGAGTGCCTGGTTTGGGGCGCCCCCTAGTGGAAGCCAGCGTCCTGCCACCTCGCGCTCTGTGCAGCGTTGGGTGTAGGGGTGGACGGAGCTCCTGAGGGACCCCAGGCCCTGGACCCCAGGAGGTGGCCGCCCCCCAGGGCCGGCAGGGCTGGGAGGGAGAGTCGGTCATAACTGGTCCATATCACAGGTCCGTATGCCTGGTGTGAGAAAATAGTGTATCAAAACAAAGTGCGGTTATGGAGTCCTTCTGTTTAAACAATAAACTATTTTAGAAAATTTGAAAAATAAGACAAAGCGCAGATGTCCCTTGACGCCCCTGACGCACCAAAGCCCAGGCAGCCCCTGGGTCCCCAGCCTCCCCACCTCCTGGGAGCTGCCGCACAAAACCACAAGCAACAGGAGTTCACTCTTTCCCGGTCCTGGAGCCGGGAGTCCAAAACCAAGGTGTCGGGGCACGCTCCCTGTGCAGCCTGCCATGGGGGGGGGGGGGGGCGGGGACAGCACCTGTCCCATCATTGGCACTTTCCTCCTCTTATGGCGACACCAATCCCTGGACTCAGGGCCCATCCTATGACCTCATTTGACCTTGATCACACCTGCAAAGACCCTATTTCCAAAGAAGGCCCCATCCGCGGGACCGGGGTTAGGACTTGAGCGTGTCCCCTAAGGACGGGGGAGACGGTTGCTGGCCTTCCCCCCGAGGAGCCCAGGGGCCCCCAGGACCACGTGAGCTTTCTCCTCCATCTGCCCTCCCTCCCGCCTCTGTGGGGACTGAACACATTACTCCAGCACAAGCTCGAAACTCAGTGCTGTCTAAAGGCCAAGATGGGCGACCCGGCCTCCACCTCCCCTGGACGTTAGACTGACCCCATCCCTGACCCTCAACCTGCTTCTTCCTGGCCTACCCTTGGCCACCCAGCCAGGGCCTTCAGTGCTGACCTGCACCTGGGCCTGACAGTAAGAGGGGGGGCCCACTCTGAGGACCCCACCCTCCCCACTGTCACCCATGGGAAGCTCACCTCTCATGGAACCAAGGCCCAACCTCTTTTCTGCAGGACAGGACACCGTGGCGATGTCACCTTCAAGCTCTGGGGCCACCAGTACAGCCACGTCAGCCTGGAGGCATGTAAGAGGGAAGAGCCTTTATTCTATTACGAGTTAATCACTCTGAGGGACATTGCCAGACTTCCCTGGTGACACAGTGGATGAGAATCCGCCTGCCAATGCAGGGGACGTGGGTTCGAGCCCTGGTCCGGGAAGATCCCACATGCTGCAGAGCAACGAAGCCCGTGTGCCACAACTACTGAAGCCCGCGTGCCTAGAGCCCGTGCTCCACAACAAGAGAAGCCACTGCAATGAGAAGCCCAAGCACCGCAACGAAGAGTAGCCCCCACTCGCCACAACTAGAGAAAGCCCGCGCGCAGCAACAAAGACCCAACGCAGCCAAAAAATATACATATAAATAAATAAATTTATTAAAAAAAAATAAGAGAGGGACATTGCCTATAGCTTAAATTATACATGATGGCCCATCCCAGGGAACCCTGCCTCCCAGGTAATGAGCATTAAGGTAAAATACCTTTGTTTAGCTCCCTGGAAACCTCCTGACCAGCCCACCTGTGAGGAAAGAAATTCACATCCCTCCCGAGCCTGGCCAAAACCAGGGCTTTCCCCCCTTCCCCCCTTTTACTATAAAAGAAGCCTGAATTCTAAGTCAGGGAAGGTGGTCCTTTGGGACACGAGTCCACCATCTTCTCAGGCTGCTGGCTTCTGAATAAAGTCCCTATTCCTTGCCCCTCACCTCGCCTCTTGATTTGTTGGCCTGTCGAGTAGCGAGCTTGGAGTCAGTAACAGGAGCCACGGGGGTCGGGTGTTGGGGGGGGAATGGAGGCTGGAACACCAGTGACGCTCCTCGTGGGCCACGCTCGCCGTCTTATTTCACCCTCGGAGCCCTGCAGGGTCAGCCCACTCATTCCACAGACAGACACAGGTGGGGGACGTGACAGGAGATGCCCACGTCTGCACATAGAGTGAGGAAGCAGGTGAGAACCTGGAGCCTCCAGGTCCAGAGCTCGTAGCCACACCCACTGTTTCTCCCAGAATGAAGAGCTGGGGTCCTGAGGGGCCCATAGTTGAAAAACTCACCGACTGGGGCGGGGGGCGGTCATGACACCACAGGTCTGCCCTGCCCCGCCAGGGCTGACAGCTGGTGGCTCCCACCCCAGCCACAGGAGGCAGGACCGCCACGTCCCTGGTTTGTGGCTGACTGCCACGGTGGGATGGGGGCTGGGCTCCTCGCTGGGACCACCTGAGCCTGCATCTGGCCGGCTGCCCCCTCCCGGGGTCCCAGGCTTCCAGGAGCCTCCACGGAGCATCAGGCATGAGGGCCCCTGGAAGTTAAATCCCCGGAGAGAGGCTGCCTAGGGCGCCACAGCGCGGCGTCTCCTCTGATTTTCCTGGGCGAGAATTCAGATATAGATTCCTGTCCGGCTCTGCTGGTCCAGCTGCAGGGTCAGAATGACCAGACTCCAATGTCTGGGGATAGGGCCTGGGAGG
The DNA here is from genome assembly GCF_965194805.1 of Balaenoptera borealis. NCBI lineage: Eukaryota > Metazoa > Chordata > Mammalia > Artiodactyla > Balaenopteridae > Balaenoptera > Balaenoptera borealis. The sequence goes on from NC_138878.1 coordinate 431,162, forward strand.
GGGTTGGCCAGCGCCCAGGGCCGGGCCGTGGCTGGCAGGGAGTGACTTCTGTTCCTTAAGACGTAACCTGCAATTCCCTGGCTTGGTTCAACCTGGCACTGGGCTCTGTCCAGTTTCTGAAGCCAAATCCCTGGGTCTCACCTCAGCCACGTGGCAAGGGAGGGAGGGAGGCCGGGTCTGGCCATCCTGCCCCTGGGGCACGGAGCCTGGGGCACTGTTCTGGAGCCCCTCCCAGGGCTGGAGAAAGTTATCACGTCTCATGTTCTCAGGGACATCCTGGTCAACACTGAGTGACAAGTGTCCATGCTGGGCAGGGCACAGAGCTCCAAAGACACGCTCACGGCCACCAGCCCACACCCTGCTCTGGATGACTCCCAGCTCAGCGACCAGAGAGAGACAGGGCCCACAGAGGGAGGCTGACTGGCCGGGCCCAGGGTGGCCAGGGGGGTCAGAAAGAGGCTTCGGTAAAGCAGCTGAGGACAGAGACCCCCCCCCCGGACCCCTCCCCATGTCCCCAGGAACACACACACACACACACGCACGCACGCACGCACGCACACACGCACACACGCACACACGCATACACCACAGCTGAGGCCTATTGGCTGTGGGCTTTGGGCCCTGGGAACCGGGCTGGGTGGCCCAACTCAGGACCCCACTCCAGTGCATCCCAGGCCCAATGACTTCCTGTCTCTGAGCTCAGTCCCCTTCTGTGAGATGCCACCCACCAGTCTGGCCCGGGGTTGCTGCTGGGGTCTGAGCCACGCTCGGCAGCTAGCCAGGACCAAGTCCTCACAGCCGGGGCTTGGCAGCTGTTGCAGATCTGCGTGGGGGCAGGTGTGTGCTGGGCAAGGGTCCAGGGTGCCCTTGCTCTGGGGCAGACGCCAAAGCAGGGGAAGCTTTCGCCCAGAGCCCCCCGGGCCCAAGGCCGCACGCCTGGCATCTGACGGCCCTGCCGCCCACGTCAGTTAGAGCACTCACAGCTGCCTGCTGCCGCTTCCCCGCCACAGCAGAGGAAAGAGCAGCCCAGCTGCCGAGCCGCCCCAGTCCCGCTGCCTCAGCCCACGGCTGACTCTGAGGACACTGGGCGGGGCGGGGCGCAGGGCCCAGAGCCCTGGGCCCCCTCCAGGGCGAGGCAGATGGCCAGCAGGCTGGGGGCACATCCACAGCCAGGGTTGCAGAGAACGAGGAAGAGGCAGCCGCTCCCGCGGGAGACCGGTATTTATTTACCAACAGGTGTTTTGCGCCAGGCCCTGCGCACACCCTCCCATGCAGTCCTTACAAGAGGGTGCAGAGTTACACCAAAACTCGGTGGCTTAGAACACTGGCAAACACGGATGAACCCGCCCGTTTCTGTGGGTCGGCCGGCTCCGTCCTGAAAGAGCAGGAAGGTGTCGTAGGAGCTGGGAGCCCCTACCCAGGCAGCAAGGGACCAGGGCAGCCCTGTGGTGTGTTCAGGACGGAGCCTTGGAGACACACAGCACCAAGGCCACCTGGACTCAGGGAGAAGCGCAGCCACCCCACCTCTCGGGGGGAGGGGCGGCCAAGGACTCCAGGGCCGTGATTTAAAGCTGCCGCGCCCCCAGGTGACAGCAGAGGCTCACGTGCAGGCTGAGGAGACCGTCCACTGAGAGCTGGGCCAGGCGTCCACCTGACTCTGGACCGGTGCCTAAGTCAGTGACCACTGCAGGCTTTTGCAAACCCCAAACCCACCCTCCGAGCAGTGTGCTGCAGGCAACTTCTAAAGACACTCAGGCCCAGGTGCCTCCGTGGGGGCCCCAGGCCACGGCGCACCTTCTGGGTCCGCCTGCTGAGAACCCCACGTGCGGTGCTGAAGAGCTGGGGGCTGGCCGGTCTCGTCTGCCGGTCTCCACGCCAGCCGCCGGGGTTTCAGCCCAGCCCTACCTGGGCTTCCCTCCCTGGGATCCCATCTGGATTCCAGAGCCCTTGATGGAGGACTTTGTACTGAAAGGTACAAGGACTTGTACCTCCAGGAATTGCAAGAGGCTGGCGGGTCCCGCTTCTGCCACTGGCCAGCTGTGTGACCCTGGGCAAGTCACTTAACTGTTCTGAGCCTTGCTTTTCTTGTCTGTGAACTGCGAGTATTTGCCATCCCTCTGGGCCAGAATCTTCGGCGGGCAAGGGACAGAAGCCCCACCCCCAGCCCCAGCTGGCCTGAGCGGAAAGGGAAGAGCCGGATCCACGTGCCCCCAGCACCATTTCTCTGTCCACCTCCTCTGTGCCGGCTTCCTCCTCAGGCAGGCCTTGCCCACGTGGCAGCAGTGGTCACCAGCTGCTCCTGGGTCCCATCCCATCAGCTTAGCAACCTGCGGGAAAGTCTCAGGACCCAGTCTCATTGGCCAGCCAGGTGGAGCGCCCACCCAGAGCCAATCACAGTGGCCAGGGAACAGCACGCTCGCTGATTGGCCAGGCCTGGGTCGTGTCCACCCTGGGATTTGGACAGTGGTCCAGGCCCATGAAATACATGGACTGAGAGATGGCCCCCAAAGGAAGGAGGTGGGAACGGATGCCGGGCCGGCAAGAGCAGTCGGTGCCCATCTGAACCGCCCCTGGGGCAGTAATCACTTTATTATTTTACTGCCTGTGGGCAGAGCTGGCCGCCTTCTCAGGCTGGGCACCGGCTGGTAAAATCACCACATCTGTGCAGCTAAGCCAGCTGATACCTTCCTGCCCCCACCACCCTCAGCGGCCCCCCTACACCTGCACGTGCCCAGCCAAACCACCCACTGGCCGGGCCCCACGACTGCCCCCCGTCGTCCTCGCGTCCACACCTGCTCTGGCCCCAGGAGGGCATCCTCTGAGGGCTGCCCCCCACCCCCCTTGCCGCCCGACTGCTCTCTGCTTCTTGTCGGCCAGAGGTGAGAGGCTGGGGTCTCACACCTCGGCCCCCTCCCTGCTCCACGTGCTCTGGGAGAGGCTACGTCCCACCAAGGCGACAGCTCCCGGGGCCATCACGGCCGCCCCCGTGCTGTGCATGGACCCCTCCCATTCTTCTTGGCTTCTGCCTCCCCAGGGAGCTCAGCTGACCAGCCTCCGCTGGCTTCGCCCCTGAGCCGGGCCCAGGAACTGTCCAAGGCTTTCTGCCGCTGAGATGGCGACCCGCTCCCACAGGACTCAGCGGCTGGGCTGCTGCTGACACTCGCCCTCGCTGCTCGGGAACACGTCACCGCCGCTCCGCAGCCCTGCTGCCGCCCAGGTGTGGATGGAGGGGCTGCTTCTCGGGTGTCCTCGCATCCCCGAAGAGACCAATATCGGCCCTTCTGGAATGCAGTGGTAGCCAGGTTACCATGGCGATACCCATTATCCCCGCTGAACGGGAGATGAATCAGGAGCTAAAAATAGGCCCCCACAGTGGATGGATGGAGGGATGGAGGGGTGGGTGGGCCTGGATTCAGGGTCGGAACAGTTTGTTTCTCCCCGACAAGATAATTTAGGGGAAATCGCAATTGGAAATCCACCCCCAGAGGGCTGGGAGGCGCTGGCAGGTGGTGCCCCCTCCCCTGACAGAGCCCGTAGCACACAGCCCGCAGTGGGTCCTCGTAGAGACCAGTGCATGGAGCCCCTGCCCACCCGAGCCTGGCTGCGGCAGATTTCAGGCAGGGAATCACAGGAGCCAAGGGGAGGCTGCTCGGGGAGGGGCGGCCATGGCACCGTCTGGCCCCTCCCACGGTCAAGCACTGGCCCCTGCGCCCGTTCACTCCCGGGACGGCCTTCGGGTCAGTCCAGGAAGGAGCTGGTGAGCCTGACTCGAAGCTCCCGGCTCCAGTGTGGGAGCTGCAGGGCACACGTGCACCGCCCCAACCCTCCAGGGGTTGCAGGCCTCTGCTGGGGGCGCAGTAAAGGCGCAAAGCCGCTGCAAGGACAAGATGACACTTTATTCTGCCTAAGCCTCCTGCCCCCACCCCCAGAGACCCCACAGACACCGAGAGACAAGGGGATGCAGCTGGGACAAAGAGGAATCTGGCTATAGGGATGGGTGTCCGGGGGGGTCTGGGTTTTCTCAGAGACAGGGCGCTGCCTGCTGCCCCCTCCCCCATGAAGATCAGATGCAAAGCAGGAATCCCCCAGACCCCCTCCCCCACCCACCAGGCTCAGGCAGGGTCAGGCGTGCCCAGGGGGACCTGTCCCTCCTTCAGCCCTGGAACCCGGAGGGAGGCTGGCCCACCAGGCAGCAGGGTCACAGGAGCCAATGGTGGGTGTAGGCTGGGGGACGGGAGGCCCCCTGGGGAGTCGGGGTGGAGGGTGCTAGAGACAGATGGTGGACACAGTCCTGGCCGGCCCCCCACCGTGTGTCCTCACGGAGCGGAGCCCGGGCTGGTCTCGCCGAGGTCTCTCAGAGGCATTCCTTGTGGCTGTAATACTCAACCAGCTGCCTGGGCACCTCGGCAAGCACACTCTTGGCCAGCGCCGCGGGGTACACCTGCGGGTGGGGACAGTGTGCCTCCGACCGGCTTCCCATCCCTCAGCCCCCTCCCCTAGAGCCGCCGTTCACAGCATGACCTCCACCCGCTATGGGTCACGCACCAGCTCCTGGGACCACGACCAGGAATTCACCCAGTGGGCGGCCGGGTGAGCCTGTGTTAACGATGAGACTGCGGTCGCGGGGCAGTCCGTCCGCGCTGGCACTGCGGGTGGCACAGGTGGGCCCCTCTGGGCCGGTGTGACCCTGCTCTGGGCACGGGGCAAAGCGGCTGAGGCAGGAGGGGAGGCCCGGGTCCCCAGTGAAGCTGAGTGTGTGTCCACGGGACAGGCAGTTCTTACCACGTCACAAAGGGAGGGGGGAGCTGCCTGAGAGGAGCCCTGCCCTCTGGGGCATCCGTGTGACACTTCTCTAATGCAAAAGTTTCTAGGGGCCGAAAGCTGCTCAGGACGGCGGGGGGCCCGGGGCCCCAATGCGCTGCCCGAGGGACCCGCCCGACCACCCGCCCAGCACTCACGCTCTTGAGCTCCCAGAAGGGCACAAACTGCAAGATGTCACAGAGGGCAGGCTCGCCCCGTGGGGAGCGCAGGACACCGTCGTCGCCGTCGAGGGCCTGCATGTTGGTGAAGTCGGCGCTGCCCATCCCCACGATGATAGACACGGGCAGGTGGGAGGCGCGCATGATGGCCTCACGCGTGTCCGCTGTGTTGGCCACCACGCCGTCTGTCAGGATCAGCAGGATGTAGTACTGCTGGGGACAGAGCGGGGAGGGGCCACAGGGACCCTGCAGGGCAGCTGCGTCTCCCTCCACTCAAACTCCAAGTCCACCAACCAGATGGCCTGGGGGTGACCATGGTTTCCAAGCTTTCCTAAAAGCGTATTTGCTGAAGCGTAACCCACGCACGCACGCGCGCACACACACACACACGCAATCACAATGAACCGTGAGCACATGCTCTCTTTGACCCTGAGGCGGATACTGGAACGGCCACACCTTACAGATGGGGAGACCGAGGCTGGGGGAGCCGGGGTTGACCCAGGTCTGAGGCCGGAGGAGGAGAGGTCTGTGGGCCCTGGGTAGGAAGGGGCTCCCACACCCTGAAGAGTTGCTGAGATTCGAGGAACAGAGTTTGGAAAGGACACACTCTGGTCCAGCCTGGCCCGGTGCCCAGTGTATCTGCAGAAGACAGACTGGGACTTGCTTCAAATAAAGGTCCATTTCCAGCGTGAAAAAACCAAAACGACTCAGAAATCGTTCCTAAAAATCTGGACGAGAGAAAACATTCAAGAGAAGAAGGTCAAAGACCCTTCGCACAGAGGGCGGAAGGGCAGACCAGTGACGGGCATCGCTCCAGCCCTGGAGCCAGGGGGACCTGAAGCTTCTGAGTTGCATTAGCCAATAAATCCGCCACCCCACCCTCCCCCACCCCGCCCAAGTTTTCTGCTTAAGCCAGTTGAATGTCCTTTCTAACTGGAAGGTTCCAGACTAATGGCCCCCTCTGCCTGACAGGGCTGCAGGGCTGGGAGGTCAAAGGTCAGCCCTCTGGCCGGCAGGCGGTCCCTGCAACCTGCCCACCGCCGGTCACACGGTAGCTGGTTCCCAGCAGGAGAGGCAGCAGCCAGGGGTCCTGGGACCCGGGCTCGCCTACCTCATACTTGGGAGGGATCCAGGCTCAGAACCCCAAAGCAGAGAGCCTCCTGCCGCTGGAAGAGAGACGGCCCCATCACCCCGGGTCCCTGATCTCCCTGGGGGTGGGTGTGGGCACTTTGGAGAGATACCGACAGAGCCAGGAGACCAGGATGAAACTCTACGGGGGTCCAGGCCCCGCCCCGAGCCACATGGGGGAAACTGAGGCCCAGAGCCATGAAGAAGCCACCCAGCGTGCAGGCAGGCAGGGGCAGAGCCGACGGGATGCGGGACCTCTGCCCCCATCACCTCCCAGGCGAGGGCTCTGCCCCGCCACAGCCCCAGTTCACGGTCTGTGAGGTGGGATTCGGACGCCATGTCTGTGTGAAGGACCAAGGGGACCACGGTTGGGGGGCGGCCCCACCTGCCATCTCGGGCCCTGCGGGTGCTGACCCACACTCCTCGCAGAGCCTGGGAGGCGGTGGGCTGGCACAACTGTCGTAGTCCTGGCAGGTCTCGCCCACAGCCGCCAGGGCCTGCGGTACTCGTGGGGCTGGAAGGGGTTGATGTAGTGCAGGGAGCAGCTGTTCCTGGGGTCCCCAGTGGAGGCCGTGAAGTCAACGGCCACCTGCAGAGGCCACAGTGCGAAGACCCAGGAGCCCCTCCCTCCTGGGCTGGGGTGGGCACCTGCACCCCCATCTGACAGGTAAGGGAAACTGAGGCCTGGGGAGCCACTCGCCCAGGGCTGCAGGGAAACCCGGAGGCGTGAGGCCGAGGGCCCAGCGCTGTGTTGGCGGGATCACAGAAGGGACGTGCCAACCCCAAAGCTCCGGGTCCCCAGGGTTGGCCAGCGCCTCTGAGGGCAAGACCAGCCAGCGGCTGCAGGGAGCCAGCGCGGTCACAGCGGACCCTCGGCACCTCCTTCTACAGCGGGGGCTGTGGAGGCGGGGGTGGCGGAGAAACTAGGCAGGGCCTGGGAGGAGCAAGCCCTGAGCTGGGGTCCCTGTGTGCCCCCCGCCCACTCACTTTCCTGAGGCCATTCTGGCTGTCACGAGAAGGAGTGCAGAGGCCACACAGAAGGGACCTGCAGGCCCTGCCGAAGGGCCTTTTCTGCACCCATCCACCCTGGGTGCCAGACGGGCTCTGAGTTACATCCAGGGTGGGGAGGGGCTGCTGGGAGCCCTGGGGTGGGGCCCGGGCACTGACACCCATCCTGCTGGGACGCACCCAGCAGGCTGTGTGGACGGTCCGTGGACTCACCGTGAAGTGGATCTGGCAGCCACCCACGATGTAGTCCCGGAACGAGTACACCTTGTAGAACGTCCGGCACCCGCACCCCGGGAACACTGAGGCCAGGGCTTCGGGTCGGGACCTCTGGGGCTCCTGGGACCTGCCCTCCCCCAGGAGCCCAGCAGCCTCAGTCCCCTCCTCTCAGGCCCTCAGGCCGCCTGAATGCCCATCTTCCCCCCACCACCTATTCCCTTCTGTCTCCCCCTCCCCTCCATCCCTCCCACCTCCACACACTGGGGGCACCAGACCTGTGGGATGGGGGCCCGTGAGGGTCCATCTGACTACGGGGGGTTCCAGGCAGTGGCCGGCCACCCCAGCCTGGCTCACTCTCTGCAGAGCTGAGGCGGGAGCACCCCCTCCACCCACTGCGGGGGGGAGGGGCTGCAGGCTGGGCCGAGGCCCACCTTCAGGTCTGCCAGGATGACCACCCCCGAGTTCTTGGAACTGTGCTTCTTCTGCGTGTACCTGAGGCTCACATAGTCCCACTGGGCCTGGGGGACAGGGACAGGCAGAGACACCCACCGCAAGGGGCACGGAAGGCCTGAAAGCCCTGCCCCACCGGCATCTGTCACTTCAACTTCACCACAGGCTGGTGGTCCCTACTCCAGCCACCTGGTGGGTGTGGGTGTCCTGCTCTGTCATCATCTTTAGCCTCTCTAAAGCCATCACAACAATTTCTGGGGCAACCCAGCCCAGGGCCAGCGCCCCAGCGCATTCTGGGGGACAGGCGGGCCCTCCCTTCTCTCACCTGGTCCTCCCCGAAGGCATTCTGCATCTCCGCGAAGGTGGTGGAGAATTCTCCGATGAAGTCGTGCTTCCCGCGGGAGTCATAATCCCAGACGAGGCACTGGGGACCCCGGGACCCCTCAGCCCGCCTGCCCCTCTGAGGCCCCCAGCCTGGGTGTCTCCATGCCCCTGCAGGAAGGCCGCCCCCTTCCCACCACCCCTCCCCACGTACCTCAACTCCAGGAAGGTGTGGTCTGGAGGGACTCGCCCCACCCCCAGCCCCGCCCCCAGCCGCCCTGTCCCCTCCCCAGCACCCACCCTCCGCCAGCCGGCCCCGCCCCGCCCACTTTCAGAGGCCGAAGCTCCTAACAGCTGCACAGGCTGCTCAGAGACACCTTGAAAGGCTGCCAGGTGGGGCTCAGGTCGTTCTTCACCACCTGCGGACCGGGAGGGGCGGCTCAGGAGGTCCTGCCTCAGGCTCCAGGCAGGACCCTGCGAGCCCAGAGCTGCGTCTCCGAACCTCGTTCCTTCCAGAGCCACCTTCCTAACCCCCCACATTACTGGACCACCTGGACTTCTTTTTCCTTAAATAGCCTTTTTTTACTCAAATTAATTTATCTCAAAAAGAAACGCCTTCCCACTGGTGTAACTGAAATCTTGTTTTACGGGCAGGTAGTGACAACAAATCCGGATTCTTCATTCTAGGACAGAAGCTGCATGCCCACCTAGCCGCTCTCTGTTCAAAGGGGGATGGCGGTTTTGGAGGTCAAGACCCTACAGCCATGGGGGGCCAGGGAGATGAGGGAGGGCCGGGGTGACTCCTTCCCTTGTCCTTTCGTGCTGTCCCTGGGTGCTGGCCAGGGACCCCTCACCTCCGTCCTGTACGCCAGCAGCTCACGCTGATCATCGTGGATCCGGTACAGCTCCAGGAAGGGGTCCGGCTCGCTGAAGAGGTCCTGCAGGGGAGCAGAGGGTGTGCTCGGCAAGTGGTGGGGTCCAGGCTCCGCCACGTGCTGGCTGTGAGGGCAGAGCCCTCCCGAAGAGCAACGCCCTCCCCTCTGGAGCGTCCCTGGCTCCCCGCGTCCAGCTCCCACCCCGCCCCCCACCTGCCCCACCCCCGCTTCAGTCTCCATCCAGGGGAGGCAGCAGGCAACGCCAGGTCAGACCCCTGCTCTGTGCCCCTACCCCATGTGAGGAGCCAGCAGGACCAGAACCGACTTCAGATCCAATTCCTCCACTGTCTGGACGGGAACCTCCGAGTGCCCGGCATAGGGAGCTGAGGATGAGCTGACGGCAGCAACACGTACAGGACCCTGACAGCAGCACACCGCCTGGACGGGCAGCCCCACCCACGGCTCTGAGTGCGTCCCACTCCTCAGCCACCTGTCTCCCTGCGGACACGGTGTAGCTCTGTCTACACCTCCTGACAGGAGGGAAAGCTGGGCCCCAGGGGGGCGCCCCTCACCTTGTCATCCAGCTTCCTGGCACGGAGGGAGAGCTCCACATGGCCGTTGTTCCCAGAGATGTCCCCGGCTATCACCCGGGCGGAGGGAGAGCGCCAAGGCTCCAGGCTGGGGAGGAGGGGCCTGACCCCACCCTTCCCTGCCCGGCTGCAGCCCAGCCTCGAGCAGGTGTCTGGACGCCCCGGCCTCGGCGAGGAAGGGGCGTGGGCCTGCAGGGGGCGGGGCTGGTGGAAGGCGGGGCCTCACCGTGATAGGGGACTTGCCGGCGTTCCTGCTGAACTTCAGCAACAGTGCTCGGGTCACCTTCTTCTGGGCCACGATCTGGAAGTCAGAGGCTCAGGGAGGGGTCCGCACCTGCTCCCCTGAGGACCCTAACCCCGCCCTGGGTCTCCCTGCCTCCTCCCCAACGCCCCCACTCACCCTCGGTGGCCTGGTTCCCCAAACCTACCACCCAGGGCACCACGCCCTCGGCGCCTGGCAGCGGCCAGCCCGTGGGCCCCTCTCTCTCCACCAGGCCCTCAGCTCAGCGCACCTCACCGCCTCCTGGGCCCTCCCACCGCCCACGCATCAGGTGAGGAAAGGGAGGCTCGGGAGGAGGGAGACCGCCCAGAGTCACGTTGGTGAGCGCGTGTGTACGACCTGCAGCAGAAGCCGAGCCCTGGGAACCCATCACCCTCCATGGACCAGGCCAAGGACAGCGCAACCCCTACCACAGCCCAAGGCCAGCGAGCGAGCGGCCATGGGGGTTCCCAGCCCCATCCAGGACCCCCGGGCTGCTCCCCCCCTGGGGTCTCAGCCCCCTGCCCAGGCCTCCCCCTCCCTCACCAGGCCCCCCGGGGCTGCATTCCCCATTGGGCTATGAGCCCCTGACTGGGCTAAGAGTTGACAGCCAGCAACACCGGCTCACCAGGGGCAGCTCTCAGAGTGGTCTGCAAACAAGACAGAGGACGACCACCCTCGTGGCTGCTGGAGGACCAGGGACTTTGTCTGTGTGGGGACTCCCCCCCTTCCACTGGCCAGCGAAGACAGTCCTCAGCTATGGCCGTGGTGGGTGATGGCACTGCTGACCCTCTTCACCCTGCTCCACACAGGCTCCTGTCCGACGAGCTGAGACAGAAGGGACAGAGGACCGCCCCCCACCCCCAACAGGATGTGCCTGGCTAACAGCTCCGAGCACACAGGAACATCCTGTGCAGAAGAGAAACCCATCCCCGGTGGGGGAAGCGGAGGCCAAAAAGGGCCACGTGCCAGGCCCCCCAGATTCTCCCATTTGAAGACTCACTTCTGGGCTCTCCTATTAGGAGTAATAGGATAGTTGGTTTAGCTGGTTTGACAAGTGACCATGCTTCCTGTGAGCTCCTCAGCTCCCACGGAGGTGGCCTTGTCATGGTCCCCGTTTCCCAGATGAGGAAGGAGAGGTTCAAGCAGAGGTCAGGGACTTGCTCAAGGGCACACCACTGGAATCTGAAGCCAGGGTCCTAGCCTTTGGCCACTGACTGTAGCGCCCCTGACGACCCCACAGACCTGGCAGTTCTGGGGGGTCCTTTCCATAAACTAAAGTTTACGTGTATGTCCAGATGTGTCCATACACGTATCTGTGTGTGTCCGTGGATCTGCACCCACGTGTGCATGCATGTTTGTCCGTGCATGCATGCCGATACACGTGTGTCCGTGCATGTGTGTCCCTGTGTGTTGTCCTCTTCCATGCTCGTGAGGGCAGGTAAGAGGCCCACACTGGGTAGAACTCTTCCCTGTTGCTTTCACGTGGGGCTGTGCCCTGCCTAAATCTTGGTACTCTTATCTGATGGAAGGCTCTACCCTGCCGGCTTCCGACCCAGGCAGCAATGGGGATGAGTCACACAGGCTTCACGTTGGGTAAAAGGAGTCGGACACAAATGAGAACATACTGTGTGATTCATGGACATGAAATTCTAAAACAGGCAAAACTACTGGGGAAGGGGATTGAGAGGAGCAGGGGACCTGCTGGATGACAAAAATGTCCTGTGTGATCTGGGTGATGGTCAGGTGTATACAATTGTCTAAGCCCATCAATCCCAACCCTCAAGGTCTACACATCTTACTGTATGTAAATTACACCTCAATAAAAAAGAAGCACCCCCAGAGCACTCACGAGAATCTGATGTGTGACACATCGAGTGTTTGGCCCAGAGCCTGCGCTAAGCAGTCCGGCTGGTGGCTGGTGGCAAGAGCTCCCGTTACACTGACAATGGTAGAGCTAATCGGGAATGACCTCACCAGAGGATGCAGTGTCCCTCAGGTGGCAGCTGGACCTCAGACCGGTCACTGCCATGGGGAGAGACAAGGGAAGGGCTCCCTTATATCATGGAAGTGAAAAAAAGCAAGCTGCAGAACAGTATATGTCGTTTTTGTTTTTAAAAGTGTATCTAGAGAAAAAACTATGTTCCTTCGCTCTGTTAAGAATAAATCTCTCCAGAAGGATGTAACGAACCTGGGGACAGGGCACAAGGGAGATATGGTCCAGGGTGTACCTGTTATACTTTCTGAATTTAGGTCCATATGAATGTATTACCCAGTTCAAAATTACATTTTTTTTAACTAAAAAAAATTTTTTAAGGAGCTATGGAGTCAGACAGACCACGTGGTACACAGTCTGTGTGTAATCATGCTGTCCCCAGGCCACCACTGCCATCGCACCGGCCCTCAGGACCAGCTGAGGTGTCCATGCTGCCCTCCTCCCTCTCCCTCCCAAGGGGATGGGCGCCCACCTGCCCCAAGGTGTACTCCATGTCCCCCAGGAGGTCATCATCCTGGTAGCTAAGGCTGCTGGGCCCATGGGTGTCGTAGACCTCAAAGCGCAGCTTCTGCACCTCCTCAAAGTAGTACTCCAGTGTGAAGACCTTGAAGAAGACCAGATGCAGGCTGCTCTGGACCACCTCGGTTCTGTCCACCTGCAAGCAGCCCTGGGTGAGCAGACCCCCAGGGTGGGGGTGGGATCTGTCCACCTGAGCACTCCCCGAGGCCCTGCGCCCCGGCTCTAGCCCTCAGAGCCCCCTCTCCCACCCATCTGCCCTCAGGTGGTCCTGGAGGACTTGCTTCCAGGCCCTGCTGTAGGAAGACAACCCCTCCCCCTCGCCCCGCCCACCACCTGCTGCGGAGGCCTCTGGACGCCCCAGGGGGTCATTGCCCCGACCCCTGGGCACCTTCCTCCCTGAGACAAAGGCAGTCCTCTGGCCCCCAGAGGGCCTTCTCATCCCCACACCACAGATGGGCAGGCAGGCTTGGAGAGGGGAGGGGGTGTCCAAGGGCCTTTGTGAGGTCACTCACTCAGCAGGGGGATTCCACCTGGACCCGAGTCTCCACCCAGAACCCAGTACTCTCACCTCCCTTGACCCTCCAGGCCCCACGTGTCTCCGCAGCTTTGTTGCACCAACCCCTCCCCCTCACAAGTTGGCAGGGCCGCCTGAACCCCTGTGAAGTCATAGTCAGGGCACCTGCCCAGGGCCAGATGGAACAAGGGACACTGTCCAAGTCTGGCTATCCCCCTCCTGGGTTCCCCTGACCAGGAACCACTCTGCACAGGGCTGGCCCTGGGCACCCAATACTGCTGCTCCCAGGATGGTGGCCTGCTTCCCTGGGGGAGTGAAATCTTTCATAACCCAACCTCAGCCCGCCATCCTTCACCTCTGTTCCATTCAAGCAGAAGCAAGCTGCTGGGTCCAGCCCACACTTCAGGGACAGCACAGACAAGGACACAAAGGTGGGACCTTGGGCCAGGGCAGGAGGGGAAGACCACGAGGACAGCTGCCCAAAGTCCCCAAAGGGGTGATGGCAGTGCAGCCAGGGAGGCAGGTGGCAGCAGTGCCCACCGGGCGGGCCGTCCAGCTGAGGGAGGCCTGGTTTTCCTCGTGCCTGGCTCATCTGGGGGCCCTGAGGATGCTCTTGGCAGGAGCCGCCTTGATGGAGCTCCCAGCCCCTCCCCCCTCAGTCCCTTTCAACAGTGACCCAGCTTTACCTCCTCTGCTGGCAGCACCATCCTTCCTGGGGAAATTTTCAAAAGGGCAGGAACTAACCACGCACTGTTTCATCTGTTCGTCCCCCAGCACTGTGCAACTGGGGCTTTCAAAGGAGGGGAGCCCAGCTGAGGCACCACAGTTGGAGGGTGGGGACCAAGGCCTAGCACACACCTTCCCACTGCTCCTCAGGTCCTCAGCCTCCCCAGATGTAACCCCCGAGAAAGCTCTGAGCCGTTCCCAGGAGGGTGGGCCCACAGATGAATCTGGAAGGCCAGCCCTCTCTTCCTGGGCTGCAGGCCTTCACCAGGCCCTGGACCATGGTCCTCCTGTTGAGCAGTCCTCACTGCTACCCAAGGCTGACACGCACCCAACACGCTACAGTGAGAGCCAGAGGTCTTTCAGAAAGCAGTCTCCACAAAGGTAAGATAGGTTGTTTTGGTTACTGCCATGTCCCTGCAGCCTGGGACTGTGTCTGGCACACAGCAGATACTCAATAAATACTTGAACGAGTGCCCGTTCTCTCATCAATCTGTTCTTAGACAATTCCCCGCACATCACTGTCTACCTTCCCTGGCCCACCCACACCTGCTCCATCACCAGCTTCCACCGTCCAGGTCCCCAGGATGGTCCATGCCAGGCAGGTCAGAGGTGGGTCGGCTCATTCAGTTTCCTCTGGTCTAGTTCTAAGCAACTGAGAACTGATTCTAGCTGAGGGAGCAAAAAAGAACAAGGACACTGGGAAATTCCTGGAATTGGGCATGAACTGCTCTGGACAGAGGCCGGGGTTAGGGAAGGGAGGCCGTTGCCTCTCCTCTCCTCTGGACCTTTTGTGACGCAAAGACCATATTTTTCTCCTGTAACATCCAGAAAACATACAAGGAAAAAAATGGCAAGTGCAACCACCTACGAGAGACATCAAGAAAAGAGGATTGTTCGCCCTTCGCACAGCTGCCCCTTAGTCTACTCTTTGGCTTGAACTAAGTTGAGTAAAGTGGAAAAAAACCCTAAATAACCTAAAATGACTATAGTTTCCCTGTAAACTACAACAACTTGAATCAACTGGGAATTAGATTTTCAATTTTTTAAAAAAAATATCACAATTATCTACATTTTAACAAAGCAACTACAGGATACAGAATCAAATTAAAATTCATCCTGGAGGGGTGACACTCCCATGGGTTAAAATGCAGAGATGCATACCTTCCCTCCAAAATAAAAAATACCATGTAACTTAAAAATAATCAAAGAAGGAAAAACACAGCCTGGGAATATTAAACAAAAATTATTTGTAACTGCCCAGACCAACGTTAGTCTCCTACAAATGCCCCAGCACCCGCTGGTGGCCACTGCAGGCACCGGGGGTGACACCAGCACACGTACTTTGGTTATCTGTCCAGAAGACGCACCTACAACCCACAAACAGTTCTGCCCAGGTGGACACTAGCACAGTGGACCCCGGCCCTGCACACCCACCCAGAGGCCTCTCTGCCCCCCACCCTGTGAGCACCTCAGCCGGGGCTCCAGCAGACGGGCAGCTACCCTGCCCTCGGGTAGCTTCTCAACTCCTTGCCAGGTCTCTGAGCACAAAGCAAATGGAACCAGTGTCTCCAGGCTGTCCAGAGGCAGCCCCCCATGTGCCCTCTCTCACAGATGGTTCATCAGGCTCCAACCCCCAGGCCTCCACACCAGCTGACCTTTCTGTGGGTCATGACTTCCAAATATACAAAGTGAGCATGGACGTCAAATCAGCACCTTATAAACTGCTAGTTTTAGAGATGAGAATAGTGGTTTAATAGTCCTGCAAATTACCTGAGGTAGTTGGTACCGAATGCACAGCACCTGCAGGGCTGGAGGGTTCCGACAAGAAAACTCACTAAGCACAAGCCTCCCAGGCCCCGAACCTGCTTCCCTCACAGCAGGCCTGCTGTGACGAGGGACAAGAACGTGCTCCAGGTTCCCTTCAAGGAGAAAGCTCCCCAGGCCCCGGTTCCTTACACAACGAAGGTCACATGGACACTGCCGGTTTATCACAAGTTGCCAAGAGCACTTTATTTTTTCTTTTCAACATCCTGTTCTGCAGCTTCCTTGGCCCTTTTTGCCCGGATGCCAAAGAGCCGGGCGTTGGCACGGGCCATGCGGAGACTGGCGAACGCCTTGAAGTTCTTCTCTTCCTCTGTGATGACTCTGGCTTTCTCCTTCTTGTAGACCTGGAACGGAGCACAGGCCCAGGAGCAGCTGTCAGCAAACTAAGAGGACTTGGAGGGGTATCTGCCCACCCAAGAAAGGCTACATGGAGGCCACCAAAAGGTTATACCACTCCCCTGTGGATTTAAAACAACCCCAAGTCATGTGACGGGTGGGCGAAGCACTGTGCCTGGACAGGACCTGGAGAAGGGGAGGCTCAGGCCCACGCCCCACTCGCAGGAGCCTCAAGGGCCTGGTCAATTGCCACTCAGGTTACAGGATCACCAAACACGCCGAGAGTTGCTTACAGCCTGGCCTTTCCAAATAACGAAAAGGGAAAAAGCACCCAACAGAGGGAGTGGTGACAAGTGAGAGTGCACAAAGCTTCCCTCAAGGAGTCCATCTGTTAAGATGCAGGAGGCTCTCCCCAGGGTGGAAGGAAGGTCCTTTCCACAAACCTGTAAATCTCAACATGGGCCCCAGCTGTCAGCCCGACTCCCTCCAACCCAACCCCCGCCCTGTCATTCAGTTGCTCCCTCCAAACATGCCCACTTACGTTCCGTATGGGCATGACTGGTCCGGTCAGCTGGGTGGCCAATTTGAGCTCTTCAGCCTGTTTGCAGTGAGAAGGGAGTTAGATGGATTCAGCTCATCTCCCCAAGCCTGTAGCCCCTGGCTGGGGGCCCCCGCCTGCCGATGGATTCCTGTCCATCTAGTAGATGGCAGGCACAGGCAGATGAAAATGAGCCACCCACGTGTGAAGCAGAGACACACGTACAACAACTCTCACAAGCCCATATGGATGGACTGTTAATTTCACACAAAGGTCAGTAACAGGAAAATCACTTTCCCAATTCTAAAACAGCTGGCTCCAAGTGCCACCGCTCTTGCCCGCCGTGAATCTCGGCAGTCCTAGCGATCAGTTTGTGGATACTCAGAGGCTTTCTTCCAGTTATCTACCAACTCTCTACTACCCCGCATGAAGACCCAATTTTGGAGGGATAAAAAGCTACAGAAAGATACGTTTTCTTCTCAGCCCAGCTAAACCCACAGTGAGACCTCCACGCCCTCACCCGGCTGGGCACAGAGGGACCCCGGTACTCACAGAGCTGTCTCCCTTCTTGGGGGCCGAGGGCTTCCTGGGGAAGAGGATGAGCTTGGAGCGGTACTCCTTGAGCCGCTGTACGTTGGCCTGCAGGGATTCCGTGCACTTGTTCCGCCGCCTCGGGTCCACCGAGATCCCAATGGTCCGGGCCACTTTTTTGTGGATGCCAGCCACCTGCCCCGAGACAAGACACAGATGAAGCCCCAAGGGCTCCCCGGTCCCCACCCCCTGCCGGGAGAGCCCAGCCGTCAGATGGAAAAGGGTTCAAGCGCATTTTCATCACAGCAGTGCAGCGATTCCGGAGAATGTCATCACTTGGCTGTGGGCCACGAGAGACAACCCGTGGGACTCAGGACGCGGACTGGCGACACTCACCCTCAGCTCCTCCAGGCTGAAGCCCCTGCCGGCGCGCACCTTGGTGTGGTACCTGACCGTGGGGCATCTCACCACCGGCCGGAGCGGGCCGGACGCGGGGCGCGGGGCGATGCGGCGCGCCTTGGCCTGCCGGGCCTTGCGTCTGCGCAGACAGAAGCCGAGCGGCGGTCACCCGCCGCCCCTCCCGCAGCGGGCCGGGCGCGCGAGTCCCGGCCGCCCTCCGCGCGCAGAGAGAGAAGGGGGCGCGCTCGCTCCGGGGCGGCTCACCTGCGGATCTTGCGCGCCGGCTGGTTGAACCACGTGGCCACGCGCCGCTGCCAGTCCTTGTGGAAGTGGGGCTTCAGGATCATGCCATTCCGGCTGGGCGCCATGGCTGAGGCCGACTGGCCTGGGGAGCGGGGAGAACGCGGAGCGAGTTAGGGCCCGGGCGCGGTGGCCCGCCGGCACGCGCACAAAGCCCGGGCCACGGCCCGACGACGACGGCGGCTGGCGGACGCCGGGGACGGCAGATGGGGCCGGATGGTGTCGGAAATCAGCGATGGCGCCGCGCTCGGGTGTACTCACCTCCTCCGAGGGTTCACGGCCGCGGAAAAGAAAGGGCACCGCAGAGCACCCTGGGATGATACTGGGCCCGGCCAATCAGAAGCGACGGAACGTTCTGACCAATCAGAGCCAGGGCCGCCGAGTGACGTGAAGGCCCCTCCCCTCGGCGGCCCTCGCTGCACTAACAAACATGGCGCCGCGTTTCCCGTGCTACGCGAGTCCCGCGCCCCCGCGCCCCCCGCGACTCCCGTGCCCCCGGCCCCGCGGACGGTCTGGGTCCCACGAAGCCCGGGCCGGCCGGCCTGCTCGTGCACCACGGTAGGCCTCGCCCTCCGCGTCCTGGTCTGAGGCCCCGGCCACCACGTGGATCCTGCTTGCCCTCCCTGTGGGCGGAGCGCACACTTAGGAGCGGGCCTTCCAGAGCGCCGTGCGCGTGTCGCACGGAGGTCTGCGGTCGGGCCGTTGGTGGCAAGTACCCCGCAGCGAGTGTGGAACTAAGAACCGCATGGCGGATCGCGGCTGTCCCGCGCTCCGCTGTGCACACTGCCACCCACGCAGATGAGCGTCGTAAAAACACCAAGTAGCCAGGCCACCTGGGCTCTGGCGCCTCCTGTTCCCGGGACAGCCTGGGACGACGCCAACACATCCTGCCACCTGTAAGCCTTGACACCCAGCAAGCCCTTTCCTTTCCCACCCTCACCCCAGTCATCAAGCTTCCTCCCCTGAAACCTAATCAATGTTTTATGAATTTCATGACACAAAATAAGAAATTTGGAGGCCTGTGTCCTACACTGAGTAAACAGGTAGCTGATACTGATGCTGATAGTTTTCTGCCCTATTGAGACACCCTCGGGTATTAGAAAAATCAGGTTGGGACTCATTGAGGAATTAAAGGGTTATGGTTGGGGAGACCAGAACATGTGAAAGGGCAGAGGAGTTTTTTAACACATACGTGCCAAGGCTGTGTGGAAGGTTGGAGCCCTGCCACCTAATAGGTACGTGCTCAGTTCTGAAGCAAGGGCAGTTATCAGTCCTGTTTGGCCGACAGTTGTTAGCAAATGCAAGAAAGCACTTCTCGGTAAACTCGGAAGTGGTGTTTGTGAAGTTAGGGTCATAAACTTTTATTTTGGAATACTTTTAGATATACAGCAAAGTTACAAAAGTAGTACAGGGACTTCCCCGGTGGCGCAGTGGTTAAGAATCCATCTGCCAATGCAGGGGACACGGGTTCGAGCCCTGGTCTGGGAAGATCCCACATGCCGCGGAGCAACTAAGCCTGTGCACCACAACTACTGAGCCTGTGCTCTAGAGCCCGCGAGCCACAACTACTGAGCCCGAGTGCCACAACTATTGAAGCCCTCGCGCCTAGAGCCCGTGCTCCACAACAAGAGAAGCCACCGCAATGAGAAGCCTGTGCACCACAGCAAAGAGTAGCCCCTGCTCGCCACAACTAGAGAAAGCCCACACGCAGCAACGAAGACCCAACGCAGCCAAAAAGAAAATTAAAAAATAAATAAAATAAAATAAATAAAAATAAATTTAAAAAGTAGTACAGAGAGTTCCATTATATTGTTTACCCAGGTCCTCTAATATTAACATCCTACGTGGCAATGGTAAGGTTGGCAAAGCTAAGAAATTAGCATTGGGACTTCCCTGGTGGCGCAGTGGCTAAGAATCCGCCTGCCAATGCAGGGGACACGGGTTCGAGCCCTGGTCCGGGAGGATCCCACATGCCGCAGAGCAACTAAGCCCGTGCACCACAACTACTGAAGCCCATGCACCTAGAGCCCATGCTCCGCAACAAGAGAAGCTACCGCCATGAGAAGCCCCCGCACTGCAATGAAAACGGCCCCTACTCGCCACAACTAAAGAAAAACCCACGCACAGCAATGAAGACCCAATGCAGCCAAAAATAAAAATTAAAAAAAAAAAATCTCTGCATCCTTTCACAGACACAGACAGCTAAACTGGAAGGTGAGTGACCCACAGGAAAGTAGCTAGTATAAAATCTTTGTACTAGTTTTGAGACTTCGGGCAAGTTATTGGTGTGAAATGGGAGGAGCTGCCGTTAGGCCACAGAACACAGCGCAGTGCCCAGCGCATGCATGGTAAGTCAAGGTCACACAGCTCTGCTTCCAGGTGACAGGGAAGGGAAGGCAGTGCAGGCGAGAAGGGGTGGGGGGAGAGCGAGGGGTCGTCATCTGCTTCGCAAATCACTTTGTCCATTGGAACTGAACCCACACTCCATCTGGCAGCCTAACTGCAGCAGAGAGGCCCTGGAGGAGATGTCTGTTGAATAAACGGTTGCCTTGGCCTGGGACGTATTTCCTCGGACACAAACGTTAGCCCACACCTCCCACGTCTATCTCAGACGCCTTTCAGTAATCCCGCCATGGACCAGGATACCTTGCTATTTTCTAATCTCAAACCCATTCCTGTCCCCATCCCCCCTTTCAGACCCACAGACTCGTGCAGCTCCGACTGCTCATAGGGTGCTGCCCGGGGTACCGCAGAGGGTTTGAAGTCTGCAGTTAGTGGTAAGAAGTTGAAGCTGCAGTTCGGGGACCTCGGTCTGCTGCACACAACCCGGCAACCCAGCCACACAGTTTTTCGACGCCTGAGTAGTCCATACTTACATCCTTGGGGAATATGCAGAATAGCAAGGCCAAAAGTTCCCATGTGACATTCTGCTGAGAGCTCAGTTTCCCAGCTGGGAAGATTAAAGAAGTGAACTGTTGGGCTTCCCTGGTGGCGCAGTGGTTGAGAATCTGCCTGCTAATGCAGGGGACACGGGTTCGAGCCCTGGTCTGGGAAGATCCCACATGCCGCGGAGCAACTGGGCCCGTGAGCCACAACTACTGAGCTCTGCGTGTCTGGAGCCTGTGCTCCGCAACAACAGAGGCCGCGATAGTGAGAGGCCCGCGCACCGCGATGAAGAGTGGCCCCCGCTTGCCGCAACTAGAGAAAGCCCTTGCACAGAAACGAAGACCCAACACAGCTAAAAATAAATAAATAATAAAAAAAAAAGAAGTGAACTGTTATGTAGGCGTCCTTCTTGACACACAGACTTGTTGGCTCAGGGTTTTAAAACTCTTCAGCTAGGGACTTCTCTGGTGGTGCAGTGGTTAAGAATCCGCCTGCCAATGCAGGGGACACGGGTTCGATCCCTGGTCTGGGAAGATCCCCTGTGCGCCACAACTACTGAGCCTGCGCTCTACAGCCCACGAGCCACAGCTACTGAGCCTGCGAGCCTAGAGCCCGTGCTCCGCAGCAAGAGAAGGCACCGCAATGAAAAGCCTGTGCACCGCAATGAAGAGTAGCCCCCGCTCGCCACAACTAGAGAAAGCCCGTGCGCAGCAATGAGGACCGAACGACGAAGACCCAACGGAGCCAAAAATAAATTAAAAAAAAAAAAAAAAAGTCTTCAGCTAGAGGGACAACCCCTGCCTCCTTGCCACAGAACTCCACGGCACAACTCTGCCGAGGGGCTTTTGTCCTGGGCTTGGGCCCGCAAGGGCCACTGAAAGGACTGGCTAATGCCCCTGGACTCAGCACTCACTGGGGTCAGGGTTCCTGGAGGAGCACCCTAGAGGGGTGGGGTATGCACAGCCTCCCAGAATTTCCTTGTAATTGTGCCCCAATTGCTCGCCCCACACCTACACCTGACTGGCCCCCTCCAAAGACGGTCAACACTAGCTCCTGGAGCCCTTTGACGCACAGTGTTTATTTATTTATTTATTTGACAGCACCAGGTCTTAGCTGCAGCACGTGGCATCTTTATTTGTGGCATGCGAATTCTTAGTTGCAGCATGTGGGATCTAGTTCCCTGACCGGGGATCGAACCCAGGCCCCCTGCATTGGGAGCATGCAGTCTTAGCCATTGGACCACCAGGGAAGTACCTGACACACAGTCTTGATTTTAAAAATTAATCTCAGGGAATTCCCTGGCGGTCCAGCGGTTAGGACTGTGTGCTTTCACTGCCGAGGGCCCAGGTTCAATCCCTGGTGGGGGAACTAAGATCCCACAAGCTGCTGGGCACAGCCAAAAAAAATTAGTTAATAAAAAAAATTAATCTCACAGCGGCAACATGTTTTTATTGTGTTTTGACACACACACAAGTCATGTTCCTAGAGCACTTTGCAAAAATTAGCACGCTAACAGTGTCATAAATATGGGCTGCTGGTTGAATTAGGAAAAGCAGGAGCCGAACAACTCAGCAGGGACAGGATAATTTTACAGTGTTTCAGCACAGAACTCAACCATCCGGCCTCTCAACTTACCAAAGTCGCAGCCGGCACGTAAACCTGATAGAGGCTGAGAGATTCCTGTAATACGAGGGACACCTAACGTAAGTGACCACCTGGAAGTATGTTATTATAATCACAAATATCTGAAAGTTGCTAGGAGAGTGGATCTTTTTTTTTTTTTAATTAATTAATTAATCTATCTATCTATCTTTGGCTGTGTTGCGTCCTCGCTGCTGCGCACGGGCCCTCTCCAACTGAGGCGAGCGGTGGCCCCTCCTCGCCACGGTACGAGGGCCTTTCATTGCAGTGGCCCCTCCTGCTGCGGAGCACGGGCTGCAGGCGCACAGGCCTCAGCAGCTGTGGCACTTGTGGTCAGCAGTTGTGGCGCGTGGGCTCCGGAGCGCTGGCCCAGCAGTTGTGGCACGTGGGCCCGGCTGCTCCGCGGCATGTGGGATCTTCCCAGACCAGGGCTCGAATCCGTGTCCCCTGCGTTGGCAGGTGGACCCTCAACCACTGCGCCACCAGGGAAGTCCCAAGAGGGCGGATCTTAAAAGTTCTCATCACACGCAAGAAAACTTCTGTAACTATGTGTGGTGACCAACGTTAACTGACTAACCGTGGTGATCACGGCACAATACAAACAAATAGGAATCATTGTGTTGTACACCTGAAACTAATATGATGTACCTCAACAAACAAATTTTAAAAACAAACTTTTAAAAAGCGTAACAAAAACCCATGTTTATATGAGCATAGGCGAGAGTGGAAAACAACTTGTATTATGATGTAAGAACTCTGTAAGTTAATTCATCTAATAGTCTTTACTAGTCTTCTGGGGCTCTGATTGTATTAAATGTACATTTACTTAAAGAACACGTGTATCTCAGCGAGGAGCCCTCACACACCTGACTCGGACGAAGACAGTTCCAGAAGCTACCGTCAGGCCACGATACACCCGCTCTGCTGGGCAGGGCCAGGTTGCCCCAGTGCAGTCTGGCTGTTCCAGGGGACCACGGGCTGCTGTTGGGAGAAGCCCCTTCACCTCCAGGAGCCCTGTAAGGGAGGCGTGAGAGGCAGCAGAGGTGCACAGGCCCTGTGCCCCATGCGCTCCCCGGCTGCCGTGTCTGAGGCCCGGGAGGCCACGTCACCTAGGACACCTCACTCCTGCAGAGCAGAGCGCTGTCCCCGCAGCCCTCCCTGCTGGGCGGCCGTGAGCCCACTCACCGGGCAGCCCTGGGGGGCCGGGCTGCACCTTCCTCCACCACAGCAGGGCAGCCCGCCTCACGCCACTTACATCCCGTTCCTGGCTAAGCGGCACCAGACGCGGGCCATTGTAATGGTAAACCACGAGGGGATGAGCTTGGCCACATCCGTGTGAGATTACAGAGGAGGCCGCCCCATGGCGAAGACGCCAGCCTCACCCTCTGAACCCTCGGCCAGTCTTTGGGAAGGAACCTGGGGAACTGGGGCAGATGGCAAAGCATCTCTTGGGCTGCCCCGCCCCCGTGAGCTTCCTCGGGGCGCCGATGCACAGGGGAGGTGGAAGCAACGAGGAGCAGGTGGGAGCCCCCACGTGGGTCACACCGCCAGGGACTCGGGGGCCGACTGCAACCCGTCCGTCTGTCCCACGCCCTCCCTCCCAGAGTCCTACAAGAGGGAGGGGTCCCAACTGGTCACCTCGCAGCTGACATCACACCCTGTGAATACAGTACCCGTGACCCAGGACGGCCCTCGGGGCAGAGCTGACCATGCAGGAAACACAGGCCTCCATCCACAGCCGGGTGTCCCCCAGAGCCCCTTGTGTGCGCCCGTCCACGCGGCGGCAGGTGACGCTGCTTTACTCCTCCAGGCTCAGTGCCTGTCCCTGGGACCCACTGATGAGCGAGCCCAGGACGGGGCCCCGCGGAGGATGGGCAACGAGGGGCTTGGAGGCCCTTTCACGGCAGAGCCCTGAGAATCCTGACCAAGTCACAGGAGCCGGAGGAGCCCAGCCCAGGCCCCGCACCACGAGGCCGTTCAGGGCCCCCACGAGACGGGGCCGCTCCGTGCGCACCGGTGACCCTCCCACAGGCGAGAACGACCCACAAACACGAATGAAACCGTGCGTCTCTACAGAGACATTTACTTGTCCTGCACAGGGAAGTCAATAAATAGATCTCAGGGGCCTTGAGCTGAGACCAGCGAGGGCTGAGAGGAGGGACCGGCTCCGGCGGCCAGCAAGGTGGTCCAGCTACCGGGGCCAGGACGGCTCCTCCCCCTGCAGGGGCTGCTGCCGGCCGCCTCCGCCTCCCCCGCCTCCGGCTTCTCCCTCTGGGCGTCGCTCCACCTCTGTGGCGCAATCCTCTTCTTGGGCCCGTGGGGGGGCGGGCCGATGAGGGCCTCGATGTCCTCGTAGTTTATCACTTCCTTTTCCAGCAGGGCGTTCGCCAGCTGGAAGAACAAGAGGGCAGTGTGAGCGGCTGACGAGGGCCCGGACAAGAGCCCTTTGAGAGCAGAGCGCGGTGGAGGGAGGGCCCAGCCCCCGGACCCGCCGGCCCGGGCAGGCGGGCGGCCGAGCACAGAATCGCTCCCTGACTCCACCTTAAAGACAAGGCCAGCTGCCAGCCTCATTAAGTTTTCTACTTCCCTTCCCAGCGTGTTTATTTTAGGCAACTTCAATTTCTTTTACAAACACGTGTGAGCGTCAGCATGCGGGCAGTGGAGCTGGCGTGCAGGACCGCCTCGATGGGACCAGGGGAGGGACCCACGAAGAGCCGCCACGGCCGCTGCTGAGGGGTTCCCATCGCTCCCACGCTGGCTGCTCCGACAGCTGGCCCTGGGACAACACGGGCTTGAACTGCGCGGGTCCGCTCCTACGCGGATTTCTTCAGTGAACGTGACTGCAGGACTACGAGACCCACGACCCGCAGGTGCAGAATCGCGGGCAGGGAGGGCCGGCTGTGAAGGCGGCGCTCAGGGGCCAGCTGTATGGTGCTCAGCCCAGGCACGCCCGACGGCGCACACGGGAGCCCCGCACAGCAGCGGGCCGGCCCCGGCGGGTTCCACACGGCTCCCGGGACCCCACAACACGACGCCCACAACGTCACGCTGAAGGAACAGCGGCCCGTCCACAGAGAGCTGCCCCCCCTCCGGGTCCACGGAAGCTTCACCTCTGCGGTCGCCTCCAAACCCAACAGCCCAGGCTCGCGATGAGGACACCAGACAGAGCCCAACCGGGGGACGTTCCACACACACCAGACCAGCCCTCCTGCACTGCCATGAGCAACAGGAGGGGGAGCCGTCCCAGCCAGGAGGGCCTGACGGACGTGAGGACGGACCGGAGGGCGGGGTGAGCGCTAGGCGAGGTGGCTGAAGCGTGGACTGCGGTTAACGCCGCGTGTCCGTGCCGGCTGGTCACTGTGTTGTGGAAAACGCGCCCCACTGATGGGAGATGTTAACACGAGGGGACCAGCCGGGGGCAGAGGGCTCTGTGCTGTATCTGGTGCTTCCATGGGCACCTGAAACTATGCTAAGCTTTACAATTTGGTTTAAAAGTTCCAGGAGACGTGTAAGAGCTGGAAAGGGACTAAACAACGTGGACCAGACCCCACTGCTGGCTGAAACTGGGTAACGGGCCCAGGAGGATTGGCGATGTCCCCCCGTCTCCTCTGAGGGAACTGGCCTGAGAGGTCCAATGACACAAAGCTAAACGAGGTGTGAAAGGCGCTACGTTCGGTTGAGCTGGGTGGGGCTCGCTGGTTATGTCGTTTTCTGGAGTCCTGTGCACGGGAGGGGTGAGCGGCCGCGCCAGCAGGGCAGTGACGGCAGGCCCAGCTCCTGGCGGGACAGGCGTGCGCAGGGCCCGGGGGCGGCGGGGGCTCACCGCCTGCAGCTTGTCCAGGTTGTCCCGAAGCACCTTCTCGGTGTGCCTGTAGGCCGCGGCCACCAGCAGCCTCGCTTCCTGCAAAGGGAAGACAAGAGTCTGTGATGGGCCAGGGTGGCTGGCCACCGTGCGTGGGGTCCCCTGCGGCCCGGCGTCCCCTGCGGCCCGGCCCTGGCGCTAAGGTACACAGAAGAAACACGGGTTCAGGAACACGGCCTTTCGTGTCTTACAACAAACAGGAGAGCAAGGCTGTCAAGGGCCTCCTGCCCCCACCCCAGCCCCGGGAATGCCCTGTTCCAGAGGCCTGCCCAGCAGACAGCCCGCCAGCTCCTGGAGCCCCAGACCCGCATCTGTCCTCCACACCCACGGCTGCCTACGTGCCAGCGACACTGCGGTCGTCTCTCGTGGGCAGCTCGTGAGCAGGGCTCACGGCGCTGGCTCCATCACTGTAGACATGTACTTATTCGACGTCCCTCACAGTCCTGTGTCGTCTACGGTCCCACCGGGCGCCAGCAGGCCCTCGCCCAACTCCTCTGGGCACGCAGCCAGCACACAAGAGACCTGTCTCCCACCCGCACGCAGCTCGGGACCAGGGAGGACTCACATGGTCCATCATCTGCTGGAGGCCCTGGCTGAAGGGACGCCGTCCGATGCCTGGGACGCCGTCCTGGGCCTCGGGGAAGGAGATAGGCCCGATGCTGGGCGCCATCCCGAACTGCTTCACCATGGAGTAGGCGATGTGCGTGACCTTCCTCAGGTCGTCCTGCGCCCCTGGAGTGCGGGGTCAGAAAAGGGGGTTCTTTCCTGGAGGTGTAGGCCGGGGCACCCGGGGCCCTGCCGGCCCCTGAGAGCAGAGGTGGGTACCCGGGGACAACTGTATCCTGTCCTTAAAACTTAAAAAAATGCTCTTTTGTTTAAAAAACAACTCCTCGGGATGCCTCTCTGGATTCACGGCACCGGCAGCGACCTGGCGCCATCCAGGTCCGTGGGGCAGCTGACAACACGCGCCCCGAGTCTCCCGGAACCTCCTCCACCTCCTGACGGCCCAGCGAGACTCCGCTTACAGTCTGCACGTGGGGAAAAGCTTTTGTAACAACTAGATCATCTAGAAAGTCTGGCTTAGTTCCAAACCTTTGACCACAGCTCGTCTTTTAGAAACACTTAATGAAATTCAAAACTGCATTTGCACCTGCTACTCAGACCCCGCCATTGGGTTCACCCCCGCCCCCACGCAGAATGGCTGAAGGGTGTGGAAGCCGTGTGGGTGCCAGCCCCTCACCAGAAGTGACCCTGTTGAAGGAGATGGACTCGGACGCGCGGCCGCCCAGGGCCATGCACATCCGCTCAAACAGCTGCTCCCTGGTGAAGAGGTGCTGGTCTCTTGGGAGAATCTGAGTGAAGCCCAGGGCTGCATTGGTCCGCGGCGCGATGGACACCTGCGGAACAGAGGTGGCCCCAGTTAGCGGGCAGGACGTAGGCCTCAGAGATCGGGGGGTGGAGTAAGACAGTCTTCAATCAGGGGGTTCAAAGCAGGGAGCAAATGTGACTGTCCCCATGTTTATAACCGCATCACGGGGAAGGGCTCCCACACTGTCGGGGCGTGAGGCCCCTGCACACGACCACGCGTCCGCGAGGGAAGGAAAGGTGACGAGGACGGGACGACCCGCCGAGGGCCCTGCGCTGCCCGTGCTCCCACCCACAGCCCGCGCCTGGTGAGCCCACGGGGCAGGGTTCTGGCAGCAGGAGGCCACCCTGAGGCTCCGAGGAAGGACACGTCCCCACCTCGCCTGGCAGAGTGCCGAGCACGGGGCAAGGGGGCTTTCTCGGCACGACTAGTCTGCCTGACTCTCTGTCGTCGAATGGAAAACCCTAAGAACAGGAAATTTTAAATTAGGGTTTTTACTTCACCATGGGCTTTCCCATGTTAATTTTTCGAGATACTGCATGAAAACATTGATCTTGATCACTGGGTCTTCTCGGCGGGCGGCTCCTGCACACACGGGTCTTCGTCACAGCCCTCTGCCCAGGACACAGCGGGGGCCGGCCTAAGCAGCAGGACAGCGGCCGACGAAGCCCAACCAGCAACGCGCTGCTGCAGCCGTCACCCCCGGGAAACACCACACGCAGGCTGCAGCTGCCGCACACCCCGTCTTCGGGGGTCACGGAACAAGGAGCAAGGCAGCTCCTCCTCAGCCGGGGGGACCCAGCCCCCGGCTCAGGCCCACGTGGAGGGCACGGTTACAACCCTCCACACGGGGCACCCACGCCCCAAACACGGGCACCGTCCGCAGGGGCCACTCAGGGACCCCCCGGTCTCGAAAGCACACAGCTGAGGAGGCGTTACGGCGGTACGCCTGCCAAATACACGACGTGCACTAACTCACTGCTTTCTTTTTTTTTTTGTTTTTTTTTGTTTTTTTTTGTGTTGTTTTGTTTTTTTTTACTCACTGCTTTCTAAACTCAGGAGTCACGAAATCAGCACGTCCCGGAGCCGACGGCAACCCTGGCAATCCTCAGCTCCACGGGCGACCGCGGCCACCCCGCCCCGTGCCTGGGCCGCCGCACCCACCTTCCCCACGGCCTCCGTGTGCTCCAGCAGCCAGCCCACCAGGGCGTGGCCCGACTCGTGCAGCGCCACCACCTTCTGCTCTTCCTTGGAAAGCACCTGGCTCTTCCTGGCGGCCCCTGAAGGAACGCCCGGGAAGGTGAGCTCGGGCGCACGGCCACCCGGATTCGCGGCCAGGCCCGTGCTCGTGGCGCCACAGCGAGGCCTCGCTCGCCCCACTTGTGCAAACACTGCCAACAGCAGCCCCTCCGGCAAGGCCCTCACGGGGCTGCGGGGCCGACGGCACGAGCTCGGGTCTCCTGCCGGCCCCCCGACCTGGCAGGGCAGCCGCAGCCCCCGCTCTCCGGTCCTCCTGCCCGAGTAGCTGACCCCTTACCGCGCGACCTTACACTCATCCCCCTCAAGTCACTGCTGAGGTCCTGTCCGCTGTCCCCAACCGTCCACACGTCCGCACGTTTCCATCTCTGCACCCTGAACAAGCTCTAGGTTCAGGGTACTTGGTAAGTCACGCGACCGGGACCACCCCCAGCGCCTGCTGTGAGGGGACACGTCCTGAGACGCACGGGCCGTGGCCGTCGGATCGCCCCACCCAGAGCCGGGCCCAGGAGCGGCCGCTGCAGCTCAGGAGCACCCCGCTCGAGGCACCACCCACCAGGCAGGATTCCGGACGGGTTTCCTCTAGGCTTTCCTGCTCGGATACTCTCGCTGTAAGCGCACCACCTTCCACGTAAAAGACGTGGCTTACACAAAACGTAATTTACGTGCGAAACAGTGACGCTGGCTTGTGCCCAGGCTGCAGAGGCACCTGTCCTAGGTGTGAACTCAAACTGAGGGTGGCGGGCCCATCTGTGGGAGGGGCCTGCTCCTCGGTGCCGTCCTCAACGACTCGGTCTAAACCCTGTGGAAGGACGAGGCGCACTGATGGCCTCTGGTGCTGCCCCCGGGCTACGGGAGCTCGTCCTGCTCTCCTCACAGAAGGCCAAGGACCCCGCGTGCAGCCCAGCAGGTGAGCACAGCCGCGGGCGCCGGCCCCCGCCCAACACAGAGCGCGGAGCCTCCCGCAGAGCAGGCCTCCTCCTCGCTCGGGGGGCAGCTGCCAAGCCCTGGCGACGTGGGCAGGGGCCTGTCTGGCGCTCAGGCCCCGCTCATTGGCCGATGGGCCGAGGACACTCACATGTGAGCTTGTGACACCCTTTTATATTTCTGTTTGGACAGTATCTTAAACTAACGAGAGTAAGTCACACTGTTAGGGCCTGACGTAAAAACAGGAACACCTGACCCGTCTTCCCTCTTGGGCAATAACCGCGCCGCGTGGCGTCTAGGTCTGGCCCCCCGCGGGCGGGTCCACGCACCGGCCAAGACGCGCTCCACGGCGTAGTCCAGGCTGGACGTGCGCACGGCCGTGTGTCCCTCCCGCGCAGCGTGCAGGGCCGCCTCGTTACAGATGTTGGCGATGTCAGCGCCTGTGGGCACGGGCGTGGCACTCAAGCAGACGCAGAGAGATGGGGGGCGGGAGGAGGGGGCCGCCCCACCCCCCTCAAGCGGCCGCGCGGCCGAGGTCAGCCGCCTCTCTGGACCCCCGCTGGCTCCTTCCACCTAGTGCTCCGCACACACGTCGAGGGGTGAGAAGGGCTCTCTGACACCCATGAGGTTCTACTTCAGGACGTTAAAGAAAGTCCAAAGGGAAGAAATTTATACCACCATAAAAGGGGTTTCTACTTACATTACCCTGTAAAACGGGAGCCATACAGAAAAGAAACCCGATTTGTGACAACACGGAGACCGTGGGGGAGGGCAGTGGGGGGCCCGGGAGGAGACACGGCCTTGCGGGGCAGCCCCCAGTGGGGAGCAGTGGAACAAAGGGAGGACCACCAGGACTGCCGGGGCGGGGGGTGGGGGGCGTGCACAGGCGACAGAACCTCGGGAGGAGAGTCCTCTTACCTCTGCCTGCCGCGTGCACACCTCACTCCCACCCCGGCTGTGCTGGCCGTGGGCCCCAGAGCAGGGGTGGAGGGTCCCTGGGGAGGCCCCCTCCGCCCTCTCCAGCCCCAGACAAAGACCAGTGCCCCTACCGCTGAAGCCCGGCGTCAGCTCCGCCAGCCGCTGGGAGTAAAAGCTGCTGGCCCGCGTCAGCTTCAGGCTCTCCAGGTGCTGCTCAAAGATCTCCCTCCTTTCCTGCGGGACACGGGACAGGGGACACGGGTCAAAGGGCACGGGTGCAGGCTCCCGCCAGCTGACACTAGGGAGCCCGCCGTCCTGCCCTGCAGGCAGGAGCCACCGGCCGCGAGGTCAGCTTCTGCTCTGAGAAACCAACTCAGAGCTGCAGGCGGCGTTTCAAAAACGGAAGGAAAAAAGGAAACAAGAGAAGATAAAGCACATCGCACATCACAGGTAGCAAAGGTTATTTTGTATCCTGTGTGATACAAAGCGTTTCCCACGTCAGGAAGATGGGAATCCAGGCCTTCGGAAGCAGTGGCAGGGCACAACCTAGGACAGGACCAGGCTGGGTGTTCCCGGGCCCAGCCCTGCCCCCCACGTTGGTCTCTGCGGGAACGTTAACCCACCAGCCACCTGCTACGCTCACCCTCCAGACCCTTCCCTGCCCCTGCTGGGTCCTCGGCCACGCTACGCTCCTGCTCCCTCGGGGGCCACCACGAAGGCCCAACCCCCTGGAGGTGGACGGCCAAGCAGAGGCCGGAGGCAGTGGGGCCAGAGGGGCCGAGAGGTCCCTGGGGCTCGCACCCTCCACCCCGTCGGGGCAGCCACGCAGCTCGGGCTCCAAAGCCGTGCAGCACACAGTTCTGAGGCTCCGCAAAGGCCGTGCCACAGAACTCGGCCCAGACGTTTCAGGATAAAGAGGAAACCAGCAAGGATCAAAACCAGGAGAACAGGGGCTTCCCTGGTGGCGCAGTGGTTAGGAATCCGCCTGCCAGTGCAGGGGACACGGGTTCGAGCCCTGGTCCGGGAAGATCCCACATGCCGCGGAGCAACTAAGCCTGTGCGCCACAACTACTGAGGCCACGAGCCACAACTACTGAAGCCCGCGCGTCACAACTACTGAAGCCCGCGCACCTAGAGCCTGTGCTCCTCAACAAGAGAAGCCACCGCAATGAGAAGCCCGCGCACCACAACGAAGAGTAGCCCCCGCTCGCAGCAACTAGAGACAGGCCGCGCGCAGCAAAGAGGAACCAACACAGCCAAAAAAATATATAAAAATAAATAAATAAATAAAATTAAAAACAAAAAAACAGAAGAGCAGGGAGCCGAGGCCCGGACAGACCAGCCAGGCCGCACTGACCTGCAGTGTGGGAAGGTCGATGAACACGTGTCGGTCCAGTCGGCCTGGCCTCAGCAGAGCGTTGTCCAAAATGTCAGCTCGGTTGGTGGCCGCAAGGACGATGACATGGTCGGTGGTGCCCATTCCTGAAGGAACAGACAGCGGCTGTTAGGGTGGGGCCCCCAACCCGGCAGCTTCCCCACGGACCCCCTTGAGGGACACGGGGCGGGAGAGGCGGGGCACCTGAACGCAGAGCTGTGGACCCACCCGGGCCCGTCCCTCCTGAGCGCTTCCACCAAAACCACAAGAGCAAGAACCCAACGCTTCCTTCCCAGGCCGCGGCCCAGAGTCAGAACCGCAGGTTGGAACCCGGTTCTGCCCTCCACGGCTATCCTCCACATCCAGACAGCAGCCCTGCAGGAAGAGTGTTCCCGGGGTGCGAGGGGCACCTCCCCACACCACTGCCAGGGACAGCGGGGACATGTCCCCTCCAACACTGGGACTGAGGGCCCAGGTCTCTCATGAGAATTTAAAAGCAAGTCCAGAAACCATCACTAACGGCCCACACCTATGTGTGAACCTGGGCTGGACGCTAATTTGAATAAAGCAATTGCAAAAAAACGCCCCACGAAGCAGCCGGGGGGATCTGACCCCGACTGGATGTTAGACGCTAGTAAGAACCAGTGTCACAGTGATATGGAGGTATTCCTCCTAACGAAGGTGCAGAACTCTGGGTCTGCTTTAACCCACGGGGAAGAGGCAGCGGTGCTGGCAGACAGAACTGGCCGCAGTTACGACGGGCACCGAGGCTGGGCTGGGGCGTGGCACTCAAAGCAGGCCCCTCCCCGCTTCGGAAAAGTTCCGTAACACACGGTTTAAAAAATAACGATGCCACGATCCATCTTCTGCTAACTGAATCTGTAATAAACTGACATTGACAAATACAATTTCAAATCACCTATACAAAGTCTTTCAACGGAAGTGAAATCAGAGTCCTTCACTCCACTGCACGATCCCAGGACAGCGGCCAGGGGCCCAGCAAGCCCACCTCGCCCAGGGGCTGACACCACCAGGACAGCCCAAACCACACCCAGCCCCAAGGAAATCACTGCAGAACTTCAAAGAAACGCCTCCCAGAGACCAGGCTCCCAGCCCGGGCTCCGCGTTTTGGGATGCGGTGAGCCCAGACACCTCATGGAGCCCGGGCCCACGCATGGCTCGAGAGTGGACAGTGCAGAAAAGCGTCTGCTTCCCAACACAAAGGCGGCGTCTTAAAATAACCCAGACTTTTGAAATAAGCTCAGACAAAAGCAAGCACCCCCCAGCATACGTGATGCCCCAGCCCCTCTGCCCCGATTGCCTATGCTCAAGTCTTAGGAAAAGCGAAACTCTGACATGGAAACGAGAGGCTTGCTGGAGGGAGGGGCCCTGGGCAGAGCTGGCCGGGTCCACTTCCCGGGGCACCTGGGGACGGAGAAGCCCCTCCGCCTCGAGTCCCAGAGTGCTACCTGGGACACCTGCCGGGGCTCCCCACTCAGATTCCCCAAATGCCTGCCTGCCGTAGGCCGGGGCTCCCCACTCAGATTCCCCAAATGCCTGCCTGCCATAGGCCGGGGCTGTGGACACAGAATCCTGAGACTATACAACAGTGAAAAAACGTTGAAAAACAGTAGGAACAACGAGTGTAGAAGAAAGCAGCAGCCGGGCCAGGGTGAGCGCGAGCCAGGAGCTCCAGGCGGGGGCTCCGCGTAACGGCTACGGCCTCTGTGTCAGCAAGTGGCCCACAGGGCTTGTTTAGGGACTGGCATAGTTGTGGACACACCGCAAGTGGCAGAAACCGTACAGACGTCCCCGTGGCTGCATGTCAGGTGACTCCCACATGGAGCCGAAGCTGCCGCAACCCCATGTGCCGGGCACGCATCTCTCTGCGCGGTGCCCAGCCTCCACCCCGGACTGAGGCAGATCCCACCACCACAAAGACCTCCCTGCACAGCCCCGTCCCCTCCCCGCCACTCGCGTGTTCTCCCTCCCAGAACTGTCATTTTCACGGTCTCGTATAAATTGAAGCATACGGTCTGTAGCCTTTTGAGGCTGGCCTTTTTCACTCAGCATAAACCCCGAGATCCAGCCAGGCAGTCGGGCGTAACAACAGCAAGCGTCTCTTCACTGCTGCCCGGTGCCCCCATGAGAACACACCAGGGCGTAGCCACGCACCCACCGCAGGACACACGGCCTCTCTCCAGGTTTCGGTTGTTACAAGTGAGGGAACACCGGTGCACGCGTGTTTTGTGGACACCGGGTCAACGTGCCGTGTGTGTTCAGAGCCAGCCGAGCTGTCTCCCGGGAGGCTGCACGTTTTCCCCCTCCCGCCGCAGGGGGTCAGGTTCGCTTCCCCTGCCGCTTCACAGATGCGTTTGCGCAGCTGCTTCACTCAAATTAGAGTCCAGGTTCACGCACAGACCTGGGATCCAGTCGCTTCACGTCCTCACCACGTCTGCTCTTGCCACTATTTTGAATGAAGTGAGAGGAATCTCTACCTTCTTTCAGGACCGAGTGCACAGCTAAGTAACAGGGACGCGTGTGTGAGGAGGACAGAGTCCAGCAGCCGGGGTCCGAGAACATGCTCTCCAGAGGCGCCTGGCTGGGCTCACGCAACGCTGAAGGCTCAGTGCAGGAAGGACGGCACTCCAACAAGAGGTGCTGGAGCGGCTGGACGTCCACACACACAGTGAGCTGTGACCAAGCCTCACGCCGCACACAGAAATTCACTGAACACGGGTCACAGACTAACAGGGAAAAGGCCGTGTGAGCGCTACCTGCGGTTTCCTCTTTTTCGTTAATTTTTACTTTCTTACTGAAGTATAGCTTATTTATAGTGCTTCAGGTGTAGCACTGAATCACAGCGCAGTGATTCAGTTATGCTTACGTATATATGTACGTATATCCTTTTTCAGCTTCTTTTCCATCACAGGTTATTACAAGATACTGACTCCAGTTCCCTATGCTATACAGGAGGTCCTTGTGGGTTAGGCACCTGGGACTTTCTACGGACTCCAGGCAGAATCGAGGTCACAGGGGTGTGGATGGAGACGTCCATTGTGGGGTGCGAGGTGCGAAGGCCTCTTTGTGCGCACTGGGCTGTGAGCGGGAATGCAGGTGCCCTGCCCCTGCCCGTGCAGTGGGCCTCCTCCCTCCCCTGCCGCCTGCCCACTGCACGCTCTGCGCTTGGATGAGCAGACACCGCCCCTCCATGAGGGGTGACAAAGGCTCCTCAGACGCTCAGCTGTGTCTGTGCACAAAGGCCCGCTGGCGGCGGTCCAGCCCTGCCAGGGCCCCTGAGGGGGTGCTCGGGGGTCCGGGGGGCGGGTCCTGGGGGCCCACGGCTGCAGCAAAGCCGATGGAAGCTGTTTCTCTCCTGGCGGCACAAAGGGGCCCATCAGAGAAGGCGCCAGCTGGGAACGCTTCCTGTGGGCGCACGTCACCCGGAAGGGTAGTCTCTGGCTTCAAGCGCAAAAAGCAACAGGAGCAGAGAGACGGGGGGTACTGCTCCCGGGCCCCAGGTGCTCGGCCACAGCGGGGCCACGAGGGAGCCCCGTCACGCACACAGAGTCACAACTATGGGTGAGGTCGCGCTTTAGCCTCACTCGACACGCCAGGAAACTCCGGCTCGGAGGAGGGGAGGGGAGGGGAGGGGCGCGCACCCCGCCGCGTCCCCCCATGGCCCACAAGCCCCCCGGGGCCAGCACTCGGGTGGGCAGCTGCAGGACGACGTGAGTCTGGCACACGCGCCAGGGCCGTGGAGCTCGACCGTGGCTTCCGGAGACGCTCTGCCGTGTGCCACAGCACCACCCGGGCTACCCGTCCTTCTAAAGAGAAGCCGCCGCCACGGCTGAGGTGCAGCACTTCTGACGGCAGGCTCATCAAACCCTGCGCCGGGGTTTCCGGAGGCTCGGAGTCTCACGTGCAGACGACCAGACGGTGCGCTCAGGGTCCAGCTGCTCACAGCCCAGCACGCGGGAGGGGCTGGTCAGAGCCGGGGGCAGCGGGGGTGGGGCCCCAGGAGGGCCCGTCTCCAGGGAGCGACCCCCAGAGCTTCATCCCAGGTGCAGAGACACCGAGTTCCCAGGCACGTCCTCCCCAGGAAGCTTGCTCCTCAGACCTTGACCACGGGGCAGAGTCCCTGAGCCATCCTGACGGACACCCGGACGAGAGGGAGACGCAGGTCTCCAGGGGCAGCTCCGGACGCAAATGATTCTCAGGACCTAACGAGGCAGCCCTTTCCTCTGCCGTGAGCAATCACACTGCGCTTTTCAACCTGCAGAGCTTTCAGATGACGAAGTGCCTCCCGTGCATCAGCCCCCGACCCGCCCAGCGCTGCAGGCCCGCGTCCCAGCACCAGAGTCGGGGCACGGGGGCACCGCCGTGCGCAGTGATGCCACGGAGGCTGTTGTGCGGCTCCTGCCACATGTGCGGGGCTCAACCTCACTCGGGGGACGTCCTTTCCCGGGCCTGGCCCGGAAGAAGTGCCACAGTCACAAGGACAAGGGCATAGAGACAGGCCCAGGCTGGCGGAGACCAAGGAGACAGGACAGGTAAGCAACGTGAGGCTGGACTGGACCCTGGGCCAGAAAGGGCACATCTGCGGGTCAGAGGCACCTGCCGGACACCTGCGTCAGGCCTCATCCACGTCAGCCTCTGGGCTGCGTGCGGTAAGGGAATAGTTATAGGAACTCTGACTGCTTTTCCATTGTTTTTGTAAGTCTGAAACTATTTGAAAATGAGAGGCTAAGTAAAAAAGTTTCACCCTTAGCCACATATAATCAGATTCCACTGTCCACACACTGGCCACCAGATCCACCATCCCAAACGCTGAGAATACTTTAAAGAGGAAAATAAATACACAAATAGGGACTTCCCTGGTGGTCCAGTGGGTAAGACTCTGCGCTCCCAATGCAGGGGGCCTGGGTTCAATCCCTGGTCAGAGAACTAGATCCCTCACGCATGCCACAACTAAGAGCCCACATGCCACAACTAAAGATCCCACATGCTGCAACTAAAGATCCCACATGCTGCAACTAAGACTAGTGCAGCCAAAATAAAAGATAAATAAATATTTTAAAAATATATATATAAATAAATGGTTCTCTTAGACCAAAACTACTTTGAGAAAAAAGTGTCTTCCTTATCTACAATACCTAAAACAGCACTAGAATTCTGATTAAAGAAAAATTAAAAATGGATCCTACGCAGCTGGGACTTGAAAAGATATCTGTGTGCCCATGTTCATAGCAGCATTATTCACAACAGCCAGAAGAGTCCATCGAGAGATGAGTGGATAAACCAACTGTGGTCCATCCACACCTGGTTGAGTAATGTTAAGGTTTAACATTACTCAACCTTAAAAAGGAAGGGAATTCTGAGACTTCCTGGCGGTCCAGTGGTTAAGACACTGTGCTTCCAATGCAGGGGGTGTGGGTTCGATCCCTGGTCAGGGAACTAAGACCCTATGAACCTTGAGGACATGATGCTGAGTGAGATGAGCCAGTCACAACAGGACAAGCACTGTACATTCCCACTTAAATCAGACGCAGACAGTAGGATGGTGGGGGTGGGGGCAGGGGCTGGGGGAGGGGAGAATGCCCACTTGGTATTAAATGGGGACAATCTGTGTTTGGGAAGATGAGAAAGTTCTGGAGACAGATGGTGGTGATGGTCATACAACAATGGGAATGTACTCACTGCCACTAAACACTGCACTTAAAAATGGTTAAAACGGTAAAATTTATGTTTCGTATATTTTACCACAATGAAAACAAACACAATATCTACACACACACACACACACACACACACACACACACACACTCCAAAGAGGATCTTACAGGAATAGCTCAAAAAAAACCCAATTCCATTAAAAAGAAAAAGAAATTGTGTGGAAGCCAGTCCAGAGGTCACCTCAAGGGCAGCAGACACAGCACCCCCGGCCACGCATCTGAGGCACCAGCCGCACCCACGCTGGGCACAGAGACTCTCACAGCAGCAAGATTCCCTGGGCTCCTCTGAGACTGACCACCACCGTCGTGACCCAACCCGACACGGTGTTCCCACCTTTTCTTCCTTTTTCTTTTTGTACTACTGCCCTGCCTGTGGGAAAGTGAGAGCTGTGTTTCTGGTTATCACCTGCGGGAGAAGGAGTGCCCAGTGCTGACAAACCCTCACAGCCCACGAGCACCCCCGCCGACCCGGCCCCGAGCGGCGCTCACCGTCCATCTCCACCAGCAGCTGGTTGAGCGTCTGCTCCTCCTCCGTGTTGGAGAAGCCGGACACGGTGGTGGAGCGCCTCTTGCCCACGGCGTCAATCTCGTCGATGTACACAATGCAGGGGGCCCGGGCGCGGGCTTCCTTGAAGAGGCTCCGCACGCGGGCCGCGCCGAGGCCTGAGGACATGGGATGGGGAAGCGGGCAGGTCAGGGGCACGGACCCTGCTCCCGGGGAAACCCCAGCAGGCGGACCCTGCTGCACGTGTGCCGGCCCACTCCCTCCTGGACCCCCCAGACCACGGCTCCCCAGAACATCAGCGCCCCGTTCCCTCCATGCCCACGACTCCCTAAGGCAACCCGGCCACTGCAGAAGGAGTGCGCCCCGGACACGTGGTCGGGGGGCCCACCTCCAATGACCTCTACGAACTCCGAGCCAGCCATCGCCAGGAAGGGCACCTGGGCCTCTGTGGCCACCGCCTTGGCCAGCAGCGTCTTCCCGCAACCGGGGGGGCCGAGCAGCAGCGCGCCCTTCGGGACCTTGGCTCCGAGCTGAAGGAAGCGCTCTGGGCTCTAGAAAAGCAGCAGAGGACACGCACTGACCTCCGGCGCTCCAGACAATCTTCGGGACGTGACTCTCGGGAGGTTTGGGTCACGGACTGGCCACGTCCAAGTGGCTCTGGGAAAGCAGAGCGCTCTGCGGTGACAGGTGACAGGCAGCGCAGGGCACCATGGTCACGGAAGCCACCACTTAGGTGCCGGCCAAGCAGGGGGCTCACCGTGTAGCACGGCCCCGGGCCGGGCAGTCGGCCCCGCCCCCTGCGCCACCACGCGCTCACCTTCAGATAATCCACAAACTCCTTGACCTCCAGCTTGGCCTCATGCATTCCTGCCACATCTTTGAAGCTGACTCCTTTCCCCGTCTTGCCATCCACAATCGTGAAGCGAGCCATTTTAAGCTGATTCTGGGCAGAAAGACAAAGGGCAGAGCCCTGTGCAGCCCAGAAGGGCAGGGCGGAGGAGCCCCGGGTGCTGGCTCACCTGCACGTCCTGCCCCACCGTCCCCACTCACTCAGACGGCAGCTAAGGGCACGGTCCAGACACACGAGGACGCTGACAGCTAGAAAGCCGCCCGGCATCCAGCAATCTGCCTTGAAGGAAAACACTCCCCATGTCAACGAGGTGACTCCACGTCTTTGCATGAGCCATCTTATTTCGCTATGTGACCTTCCCCACTATCGTGTGATTTCTTTCTCTGATTATAAAAGTTATGTAACGACACGCAGTTCTGGGGAATGTTGGTAAAAAAGTTACTTGGTCAATTTCTGGAGCGCAACCTGGCTGGACAGACAAGCTCTTGGTGAGGGGCTCAACCTCAGCCACGATCTCCTTCAGGACAGGCTCTCAAAAGATGCAGCTGCGTGGGATTTGAAACAGTATTATTTAAATACAACAATAAACAGCCCAAAGCGTGCAAGAACTATCAAACTGGCTGAGCCAGGTACGGCGCACCCCACGAGACACCATGCTGCCACTGACAGTGTGCGTGCACGTCCTGAGCTACCGAGGGCCCCAGTCCGGGGGAAACTGGGGTGCTCTGTCCCCCCGGCCGGTTCCCAGGAGGGGCTCCTCCACGGCCCTCTGCTGATGTGGCTGACAGGCCAGGTACGACTTGAGGGGGAGGGAAAGTGCATGTTACAGTGAATGCCATGACAACAGAAGAATACTTCTGAAGTGCATAAAGGTCGGCCTTTTAAAGACAACCTTTAAAGCTGTCTCAGCTAGCAGGGGAAACCCCCAAATAGTCACGTCCAGCTGAGAGTGCAAAATGCAGGACACAGTGCAGTGTAAACCCCTTGGCTCAGCCATCCAAACGCCAGGAGGGGGGCCTCGGCTGGAGCCGGTGCTGCGCCCCGCCCAGGTCAGCCAAGCGGAAGGAAAGAAGAGCTGCCGGACGACGTCCAGGCTGACGTCCACTGTGCACTCATCCTGCAGGTGACGGGAAAGGGTCAGCACACACAGACGAATCCCAGGACCACAAGCTCGGGGAGACGATTCGTACAACTTACAAAAGCACTGAATCCGCCTTCCCGTCCTGTCATTCCAGCCAGACGGAAAACATACCACAGGATGGCCAGGCCCACGGCTGTCATCCCCAGGGCGTAGAGGGCGCTAGCACGAGAGAGAAAGGTGGGCACAGGCTCAGGACCGGCCGCCGGGCAGCCGACACACGGGCCTCACACAGGCTGGGCCCGCAGACGCTCCCAAGATGAGAAGGGCTCCCTCGCTCTGAGATCAGCCTGTGGAACCAGCGCTGAAAAGGGGTTTCCTTGCCCATTCTCACCAACTACCCTCCTGCATCAAATGCTCCCGAAGTCTCAGATCTGGAGCACAGCAGCGCTGGGCACGCAGAACCCGACCGTGGCGTGAAGCCAGAACGTCACCCGCCATCCAGAGCCCCGGGGGAACTCATGCCTGCCAAGAGCAGCTCTCCACCTTCCACGTATTTTGTTTTCAAAAGTAGGCCATCAACTTTGGTCACTAAGGCAAAATCCGTATAACAGTAAAAAGAGCAAACTGTAGGGCATCACCCCCCAGATGAAGAGGGGGACCCGTCCAGGTGTGCCCCCTCCATTCCCTACAACAAGCAGAGGTACAGCCTAGGGGCCCTGCACCCTCGGGAGCCAGAGGCTGTGGGACAGACACACAGCACCTCACAGACGCCGCCGGTCACCACGAGGGGACGCAGACCTCTGCACACAGTAGCGTCCAGATACATGGCCCGTGACCCGCTGATGAACGTGCTCCCACCAAGGAGTCTGCAGGCCCCGCCGCCCACAGGCCCTGCACCGTCTCTACGTCTCTCTTCAGCACGGAACCAAGAAGTTCCACTGGACACCCCGCTTCTCCCTTTCCTGCCTCATCTTCCTGTTTGCAGGTAACAGCAAACCCAACCTGGGCCGAATTCGGAAACACCACAGACAGCGGAAGTGGTACCTAAAAGTGACTCCAAGCTGGCCCACCTCATGCTGCCCCTCACGCGCCCGCCTCCCACGAGGGGCTCTAGCTCACTGCAGGCAGAGCCAGTGTGAGATTTTTACTGGGGCTTGTTTCTCACATTACAAAGTCAAGCCTGGGTTAGTTCAGAGGCACACAGAAATGACCAACCTACTTTCCAAAGAATCCCGTCCGCTTATAGGAAACCGGAATCCTGTCCTTGCCTTCGATATTCAGCTCATCCTCAGCTGCTCGAAGCTTCTCTTCAAATTTGTCGATGTTTGCCACCTGCATTCGGTACATCAAGGCCAGCCGCTGGGGGCAGAAAGCAGAGGGACCGCGAGTGATGAACAGGCCAGACCACTGACCCTGAGGACAGAGAACGGTGCCCCAGCCACAGTGTGTGGACAACGGCAGGGCTTCAGAAGCAGAGGCCTGCCACTCAGAAACCCCTCCACGTCTAGGGAGAGTTCGTTCTCTCCAACACAGTTACAGTGAGATGTTCACGGAAACACATTTCAAGCAAGCGAAGGGCAGCATGTGCGCCTTAAACTCAGCACCCGGATCGCAGTCCGCTGTGAGGGCCCAGCAGAGCCTCGGCGAGGAACCCGCAGTGCTGGACCCCGCTGCCCCAGTCACCCTGCGAAGGTTCCCTGTCTAACCATCGGCTGGGTCTGACAGTCAACCGAGTGGGCTCCTCGGTCCTCAGGCAGACGGGAGACTACGGAAGAGGGAGCGGGCGGCGTCTCCCGGACGCTGGCGGGACAGTCCCATCACCTCCACCCTAAGCCCACGTCAGTCGTCGTTCCGGCAGCCAGCCCATGCTTTCCAGGGTTAGACTGTTCCAGGCTCAGATTCTAAGCACACTCTTGGAATCTAAACAGAGCAACCAGATTTCCCCCTGCTCTGAAGTCTCCTGAAAGTCTTGCGGGATGACCACCGTTACGAGTGGCCACTCAGGCTCCACTCTGTGGGCTCAGAAGGCCAGATGGAGGGGCACACAGCGGCCCCACCCATCACAACCAAGCTTGGCACTGGAACGCCCCTTGGCCTTAGTGGCTGGACTAACCTAACGGACCCCAAACGCCTGGTCTGAACTTCATTGATCCTTGATCACTCAAACACCTTCCCTGGCCCATTTGGATGGAAGGGAAAAACGTGGAAAGGATCCTCTTTCTATTTCAAAATCCAAAGGCAAAACGTATGATTCCACAAGCCCCTTCAACCCCACGTCTTGTGAAGCCTTCTCTGATCCCCTGGGCCCGAATCAGCCGCTTCAGCAGCACCCACCAGGCCCCTCGCCCTCGGGCCGGCAGCGGCTACCATTGCCCCTGGCCTCTCAAGCGCACTGGAATTTAACTTCTACTATCTGCCCAGCCGTGAAGAAGGAGAGGCTGGCAGGGCTGGGCTGTGCCCATGGCCGCGCTGGCTCGGGCAGGATGAGCCCCCTCAGCCCAGCACCCAACCAGCCCAGAAGCAGAGCAGCGCCCGGGGTGCCCGCGGGGCGTGCTCTGGGGCACCGTGGGAGGGAGCCGTCGGGGAGAAAGCGCTCCGCCCACGGGAGCAAGCCTGAGCTCCAGTGAGCAGAGCGAGTCCAGCCAGAAAGCCCTCGGGCTCCCCGCGTGGAGAGAGGCGCCTGGGTTCCCACTGGCTAAACTTCTAGCAGAAGGTGGGAAGGATGCTAGAGAAACACAACAATTAAGTGTAACTCATGATCCTGGACTGGATCCTGGATTAAAAGTACTAACACAGAAGGCTCTCAGGCCAGTGTAGAGGCACCTGTGAAACACAAACAGGATAAGTGTGTGAGAAAATGTTCTGGGGGACTTCTCTGGTGGTGCAGTGGATAAGACTCCACACTCCCAATGCAGGGGGCCCGGGTCCGATCCCTGGTCGGGCAACTAGATCCCACATGCATGCTGCAAATAAGAGTTCACATGCCACAACTTAGGAGCCCGCCTGCCGCAGCTAAGACCCCGTACAACCAGATAAATAAATAAAATATTAAAAGAAAAAAAGAAAATACTCTGGTATCGACGTCACCTTTCCAGGGCCTAACGCTGGCGTCGTGTTCCTGGGGGTAAATGAGAGGGGTCGGAGATGGGAAGGCAGGCTGGACACGGACTCATCCTCACAGGAGGGTCTGCACAGCCGCTCCGTGCGCCCACCCACCTGCTTCGCAG
Organism: Balaenoptera borealis; assembly: GCF_965194805.1. Taxonomy (NCBI): domain Eukaryota; kingdom Metazoa; phylum Chordata; class Mammalia; order Artiodactyla; family Balaenopteridae; genus Balaenoptera; species Balaenoptera borealis. Next base: position 474,301 of record NC_138878.1, read on the forward strand.
CAGCGCTGTCACTGGGCGTCTCTCCCCCTCCCTGACGCCCAACCCTCTACCTGGCACGAAGCCTGCAGCCTCCCCTCCCCCTCGCAGGGCCCCTCTCCTCCGCCCCCTTTCTTTCCTGCTCCTGCCCAGGGCCGGCCCTTGCCCACCCGTCTCTCCTCTCTCAGCCCGGACAGCCCCATCCCCTCCCTCCCCTGCCCGCTGGGCTCCAGCCACCCACCCGCCAGGCAGAGCTGGGACGCCCGCTGCCCCCTCTCCCTCAGCCCAGAGCCCCTGCCGCCCTCCCACCTCCTCTCTGCACAGCCCCGCCGGGACCGCACTGCCTCGCCCCCTTCTCAAAGCCTCCAGGCCTCCTCCTTAAATCAAGACACTCACAGCTTGTTCTAAGCAACCCCGCCGGGCCCGGCACTCACAGGCCGCCCGAACACCACGGCGCCGGGGTGCAGGTACACCTCCACCACGTCGCTCTCGGGCACCACCTGCACCCGCTGCACCTCGCCCTTGGCCAGCATCTCGTGCACGAAGTCGCTCCAGGAGATGTTGCCGCCGCTGGAGCCGAGCGCGTTCAGCAGGCTCATGATCACAGCGATGACAAAGAGCGTGCGCAGCCGCTCGCGGTACATCTGGTCCTCGCGTTCCCGGCGCCGCCGCTCCTCTGCGGGGTGGGGGGGAGCGGGTGTGAGGCCAGGGCGGAGCCCCGCCCCCGCCCCGCCCACCCACATCCCCGCGGCAGTGTCTGTCTCCGGTATGATCCTGCGTCTTAGCCGATGCCTCAACACAGTGACTGCTTACACGCCGTCCAAGGTCACCAACATCCCATTCCCTGAGGTCCCACCTGCTCGGATAACATGGAACCATTTTTAAAGTCAAAAGCCTCCCAGGGGGCTTCCCTGGTGGCGCGGTGGTTGAGAATCCCCCTGCCGATGCAGGGGACATGGGTTCGAGCCCTGGTCCGGGAAGATCCCACATGCTGCGGAGCAACTAAGCCCGTGAGCCACAACTATTGAGCCTGCGCTCTAGAGCCCATGAGCCACAACTACTGAGCCCGAGTGCCACAACTACTGAAGCCCGTGCGCCTAGAGCCCGTGCTCCGCAGCAAGAGAAGCCACCACAATGAGAAGCCCGTGCACCGCAACGAAGAGTAGCCCCCACTCGCCACAACTAGGGAAAGCCCGCGCGCAGCAGCAAAGACCCAACATAGCCCAAAAAAAAAAAAAAAGCCTCCCAGGACCAGCGCAGCTCCACAGTGACGCTACATCTCACTGACAGCACATCTGCCCAACTACGACCCTCGACCCTCGCGGGCCCTCCAGGCTCGACCAGATACCGACCCGTTCCCAGTGCTTGCGGCACACGCCCAGGTCCCTGATGACAACAGCCTCTCCACCACCACCTGCCCTCCCCCCACACAACCACCTGGGAGTGACACTCAGGCGAGCTGCACGGCACCCATCACAGAAACACTGGAAAAAACAGCACACTTAGAAGTGCAATACACAGAGTCTGGAGGCCCGTTCTTTATCAGAACCACCAGATCAATTCCCCCAATTCACACCTGACACAGGAGCTCCCGGGGCGTCACCTCCCTCCGGCCCACAGCACAGATGGGAAAGGGTCCCAGCAAAGGCCAGGCCACAGTGCTCCTCCCACCAATCACACGCGGGCAGGGGCTGCGTTTTACTGACACGGTGCTGTCGACTCAGCACTTCACATGGTCTCACTAGCCCACCGCCCCCAGGAGCCCACCTCCCCAGTCCTTGCACCCACCGGACACCTCATCCACACCCCAGGAGGCCCTGGAACAACCCGGCCTCGCTCACCTGTGCAGGGTGGGCCCATCCTTCCTAACACTCCATGTAGCTTTTGCAAGACCTGCGGTTAACGACGCCTTTTGAGAAATGCGTGTACAATTCTTCACCAGCTCTGCCCAAGACAGACCTGTCTCAGCAACCAAAGCTTCCACCGTTCACTCACCCTCCCCAGAGGCCACGCCGACACACACAGCGGAGCTGGCCGTGGTCACCTCTCCAAGGACAGACTGTGGAGGGACTCAGGCCCCCTGCCCTCTGCACAGCCTGGAGGTGCAGCCACCCACACACACCACCTGCTTCTCCAACGGGCGGCCTGGAGGAATTCGAAAGCATTTTAAATCGGTTTAGAAACCTGAAGCCTGAGGGACTTCCCTGGCGGTCCAGTGGTTAAGACTCCGCGCTCCCAATGCAGGGGACCCGGGTTCGATCCTGGTCAGGGAACTAGATCCCACATGCTGCAACTGAAGATCCCGTGTGCCGCAACTGAGACCCGACGCAGCCAAATAAATAAATATTTAAAAAATAAAAAATAAATAAAAGTAAAAACCTGAAGCCTGAGAAGACTGTCGCAGCAGCCATTTAGAAAACACGAAGGTACATTTTAGGTATTACCCTATCTTACGATAGATTATAACAGTGTATCTGATATTTCAAGCTCATAAAGGCGACCACTTATTGTGACTGTGGACAGCAGATTCACGTTCTCAGGGGAGAAGCCATCTCTCTCAAATAGTTAACCTTCAGCCCTGCTCGCTAACAACCCAGCGGGGGGCCATCAACGCTGGCAGCCGCACTTCCCGACAGCCCTGCCACGCCAGCCGGAACTGGCTGAACTAGTTCTATTTCTGAAACTTTAACATAAGGAAACCAAATGTAACAAGACATACATCCGTAGTACTGATCAGGTATGGAATCATGAGGGCCGCTCCAAGAAAGACAACGGGAAACAATAAGGGAAGATACGAAGGTGAGACACAGGATCGGCTAAACAGATGGAAGATTCTTGAGGTGTAAGAGATGAAACAAGATCTGACCCTGAGACTCTACATAGACAAGGCACGTGAACGCTCTGGGCAAAAAGGACATTCCCTGCACTCCGAAGGCCCGCTGTCTCCTTCCCACCAAGTCCATCATCCCTCCAGGCTCGGGGACACGAGGCTGCCGACCGGCGCCTGTGCCCGTGTTCTGTCTGCAGGGGGTGAACCGGCCTTCGTGAGCACAGCTCCTCCCACATCCAGCTCGCGGAGAGCTGAGGGTCACCCCAAACTCTCTACTGCCCGGAGCACCCAGGAAAGGCTGCTGCCTCCTAAGCCGTTAGACTGTCTACCCGCTGGACAGCAGCCTGCGGGCCCGCTGGAAAACTATGGTCCCACGAGTCCTTCTTGGGGGTCGGAGGATGTCACCTGCTGCGGTGAGTCACCTGACCCAGCCACCTGAAGACAAATGAACAAGTTACGACACTGCTGAACGTGCAGGAGAGCACTGCAGGAGCCCTCCAGGTGTTCACCCCAGCCGTGAGCACTGTGCTGTGAACACTGGGAGGACGCGGCGATACCCCGGCTCTCGTTAATACCACCACGGGGCTGGTCCTGACCCACAGCCTGGAGGGAAACCTGAAGATGGAGACGAGGTGCACCTCGCAGAGGATAAAGGGGCACCGTCCACAAAAGGTGTTCCGGAAATGCCAGCCATCACTGTTTGTTAACCTTTCACGACGATGTAACTATAGGCGCCACGGACTCGTGAGAAGTAACAGAGGCCCCTCTTCCGCATCTACTGGGCTCAGGGCCTTCCAACAGTCATCTGACAAAACCGGAAACAACATCACAACCAAGACGTGGACACTACTGACACAGCCACCCCTTGTGACCCGCGCTCCTGTGTGGTTTTAGTTTTGTGCAATTTCGTCCCAGGTCAACGTCTGCGTATCCATCACCAGTCAAGACACGACAACTCCATCACTCCAACCACTAATCTGTTCTCCAGCTCCGTAATCTTGTGTTGGGAGAATCGAACGGTATATAACCTTTCAGGACTGGCCTTTCTCATTCAAGGCTCTCAGAGGGCAGGTCTGAGCGGGACGCTGGGCTGTGCTGCTTGCACGCAGTCTGCAGAGCTGAGAGCTCACGGGCCAGTCAACTCCCTCACAGTCCAGAAGACTCCCTCACGGAAAAAAAATCTTTGCTTAACCAAGCAATTATCGTCTAATGCAAATTTAACGGACATGAACTTTATCCCGTTTTCTCAAAGCAAGCTACAGTTCAGCCTAAAATGAACAAGCATGCAACAACCACGTGAAGGCGGCGGGGAGGCGCAGACCCGCCCCAGGGCCGCCGCCTCATCAGGTGTGCACCAGGTGTGCACCAGGTGCGCACGGCGGCACGGGCGGACGGAAGGAGCCAGCGCGCCCCTTTCTCCAGATTGACTCTGCCTCTGGTCCCCGGCGCTACAGTGCCTGATGGTAACTTGCGACGGGATTCAGCGGGGGGAGCACGTGTCCACAGCCACGGCAGGTCAGGAGCTGCAGAAAGGAGGTGGCCATGGCCACTCCTCCCAGAAGTCAGTATCCGCAGGACCATGCACCAGCCTGAGCGACGGGCCACAGGCCAGGCAGACGCAGAAGCTGCTCTGGCCCACCTACCTTCTCCTTCTAAAGGCTTTGCCCGTTTCAAGTTAAGGAATGGTCCCCTCTATTTTCTCCTAATTCTTTTCCGGTTTTGCTTTTTAAATTTAATGATTCAATCCACTCAGAATTTATGTTGGTACATGGAATGAGAGTCTAATTTAATCTCTTTCCAAACAACTAAGCAATGGTTGCAAACCATTTCTCATACAATCCACCCTTTCTGCCACCGTGTGAAATGCCACTTTAGTTACTTGCTAATTCTTAGACAAAGTAGACTCTGCTTCTGGGTTTCCTACTTTGTTCCATTAATCTATGTGTTACTGGACCCAGCATTGACTTGTTGGGAGGAAACAATGTTCACATCTGCCAGTATCAGCCTCCTCAGGGTTCCGTAACCCTGCGTATTTTCTCATCAAGCAAGCCCTCACCTTCCTCCTCCAGCTCAGAATGTCTCTGAAATGAATGACACACTTGAAGACACATCACATATTTCAGAACATGAAGACACATGTGTTCAAACAATCAGCTTTAAAGGAAAACTATGATCTCGGTGACAAACTACAAGTTATCACTATTAAAGTGCTACTTGCCAAGCGCCGAGCAGAGGGCTCCTGACCGGGATCCCCTTCAACAGTCAGGTGCCGACAAACCTCGGGGAAAACTGGCATCGCCAGTGCCATACCCCAGGAAGGTAGAAGAAGTACAATCTGCAAAGTAAATTCACGTGGAAACGTGTGGCGTAAGAGACCTGGAACTGCTAACAAAACCAATGAAACTGCAGGAAAAATATAAAAAAGTTATATCAAAAAAAATTGTAGGAGGGAATTCCCTGGCCCTCCCAGTGCAGGGGCCACTGGTTCGATCCCTGGTCTGGGAACTAAGATCTCACATGCCACACGGTGAGGCCAGGAGAAAAAAAAAGTAGGAAAAATAAAGAAAAATACCCATGGTCAAAGGTCACGCAGTGAAATGTTTAAGAATGCATGGGGGGACTTCCCTGGTGGCACAATAGTTAAGAATCCACCTGCCAATGCAGGGGACACGGGTTCGATCTCTGGTCTGGGAAGATCCCAGATGCTGCAGAGCAACTAAGCCCGTGCACCACAACTACTGAGCCTGCACTCTAGAGCCCGTGACCCACAACTGCTGAGCCCACATGACACAACTCCTGAAACCCGCGGGCCTAGAGCCTGTGCTCCGCAGCAGGAGAGGCCACCTCAATGAGAAGCCCGCTCACCGCAACTACAGAAAGGCCGTGTGCGGTAACGAAGACCAAACACAGCCAAAAATAAATAAATAAATAAATTTATAAAAAGACAAAAAAAAGAAGAGCCAAGTCCCCTGGGGGCTTTCCCCCGAGGGTGATGATGAAGGAAGCCTGCAGCACCCACACTCCCTGAGCCTGCGGCCAGGAGGTCGACAACCAGAAACGTCTAATCTGAACCCAACCAAGGGCACTACAGGAGTCAAGACCAATGGAAAGTTACAGCTCCTCTCAAGGTGAACGAAGGGGCCGCCAGCGAAGAATGGACGTGAGCATCAGGAAAACGCAGCCCCTCCTAGAAAGTCGAGCACAAGGGGCTTCACCCCATAACCAGTGGGCTCTGGGGCCGAACCTCCAGACCCCCAGCTCCTGAAGACGTTTCTGGACCAGACTAGGGAGGAAGGTCCTCCCCACGGTTACCAAAACCTGGTTGGGAAGCCGTCTTGTTCCAACTAAGCTGCCAGGATGGCTGCACCCCTCTGGAAAGATGGGGCCTGGGGAACGGGACCAGTCTGTGTGCAGTTCTGTGACAGGCCCCGGGTCCGATAAAGAAAGCGTTTCTCAGGCTGCCGTCCCCCCTGAGGCGTCTGGGGCTCACAGGAGCCTGGTTCTGAGCATGGCTGGCCTTTGGGTAAAGTACCTCCTCCAGGGCCCCCGGGCCTCGGGTCCCGCACCACAACCCACTGCAGCCACGTCAAAATCGGCGCCACTTCCCCACGCGTGTGTCCCTCCCTGGACCTGGCACAGAGCAGGCATCCAGCGTCCTCGTGTGTAGAAAGGGCCAGTGACGGGGTCACTCTGAAGAGGGAGCGCACAAATCACTGAGCACACGCTCCAAGCACTCCTAAGGCCTAGCAAGTTCCATGTGTATCAGCTCCCCGCAGCCAGCTGTCATCTTAGAGGTCAATTCAGTCCAAAGTTCCCTTTTCACTTCCCTCCCCTTCACACAATCATCGAGTCCTAATTCCAGAGTCGAGAGGAGGCTTGCAAGCGAGTTCGCTGTGCCCCAGGGCTTGGGGCCCCACTCATTCCCCAGGGCCATGCCCCGTACCATCCTGGCTTCTGGGGCTGCTCCTCAGGCCTGGAGGCAATGCCAACACCAGTCAGGTGCGCACGAGAGCGGGGCTTCGGCCCGGGAGTCCTGGAGCCTTCCTCCCCCAGAGCTCTGAGTCCAGGGCGGATCCGAGGTCCACCCTCTCCACACAGAGCACAGCAACCCCACCCGCCTTCAGGTACTCTGAACACGGGACACAGGCACTGATGAAGCCGTCCCCAAAAGGATGGGCAGGAAGAATCCAGCAACTGCATTAGGGACGGGGGCAGGTGTGATCCTAGGACGGACTTCCTATTCCTTAGACTAGAGCACACACGTGCAGACAACCAAGGCAGCCATCGCTTAAGATCTGATGGATATACCTTCATCATCTTCAGGGCTCCTCCCCTTGGCTTTATCACTGCCTTTAGTCTTCTGCTTCCACCTTGAGGTGTTAAAGTAGTACGTGCCTCCTACAAGGAATAGGGAAAGTGTTTAACAACAAACAGGTTTGCAACTACAAGAGAACCCTTAGGAGAAGAGTGTATTCCCAGACAACCAAAACAAAACAGAAACTATCTGAAAGATACGTGCACAGGATCTAGAAGCTGGGGTAGTCATTCTTACTCTAATATCTACTCATTATAAATAATGAACTACTTCAACTGAAGTACGTGTTTTTGTAATTTAAATTAGCCAACGTGAGGAAATAAAAATGATGAACACAAACTTGAGAAAGTGTCATGAAATTGTTGGAGAACAGCCCTTTCAAGACATGCAGTCACTTTAAATGACTTTAAACAAATGAACAGCGGCGAGTGGCTTCCGCACGATGCAGCAACAGCAGCCCCGGGCCACCACCTTCACCCAGACGCGCCCCTGGACCACTCCTCACACCAAAGGCTCTAACTCGCCCAAGGTCTGAAACAACCACTGCTTAAAACGGGGAAAGCGTCTCACAACGTGATTGGGCTGCACCTTTCTTCACACACATTAAGAGAATCACAAATAAAACTGCCTCGATGTCCCCCTGACACGGGGGTGTCTGGAGGTGACGGCTGTGCCACTGGGGGCACGTGTAGGCTGCCGTGACCGGGGTGGGCACGTATGTAGCAGTGGGAGATTTCACTTTTTCCCTGTTCCAACTGAATAAAGGGGGGGGAGTAAAAGAACAGGTGTCAACGCTTATGGTCCTTTGACCTAAGATCAAAAGAGATGGCAGGATGTCACAAGATCTCATTAAACGGTGCAACTCCAGTGTAAAAGCACGTTATCTGTAGGCTGTGTTTACTTGCCTTCTGTACGTAAGACATACACAGCCAGTTTGTAGCTCCTTACTAAACGTTCCTAGAGTTGGCTACAGCACATGAAAAACCTTTGTCAAGCAGCCCAATTATTACCAGAATTAAAAACAAAAAAGAGAGAGACAACTCAAAAGAAGCAAAAATGGCTTGTTCAGACCTTAGACAAATTTCCTCCTCATAAACTTCATTTCAGAGCATCTGAGGGCTCACAATGAGTAGCGGCCGAAGGTCCTCTTCGTGATTTCGTTTTTCTGACGATGCCAAACAAGCAACATTTTCTGAATTTATTCACAAATGCCATAGGCTCTGCCTGTCACCTCTGTCTTCAAAAGATACACACCTAGAAGTTTCCAGAGTCCGACTGGATTCTGGACGAGATGCTGTTTCACCAACCATCTGCTGATTCCTTCAAAAGTAGGGGTTAGCAGTCGCAACTGGAAACTCTGAAAAGAGCAATACAGAGAATCAGTCACACCAACACCACAGCGCGCCCAGGCAATGCAGACTAATTCCCTGCTGCAAAATCTTTCCTAAAAGCTCTGACATTTATTTACTTGTAATATTTACACTGTCCTGAAATATCAAGCAACAGTCTGAGCATTATTGCAAAGTTTTAACATAACATCAAAAGAAAAAAACAAACAACATCAAAACCTTAAAAGCAGTGTTCGCTTCGGCAGCACATACACTAAAGTTGGAACGATACAGAGAAGATTAGCATGGCCCCCACGCAAGGATGACATGCAAATTCGTGAAGCGTTCCATAATTTTTGGACTTTAGGACACGGGGAGGGGGAAGGGTTAGGTGGGACGAAGTCAGAGAGCGGCATTGACATATATACACTACCAAATGTAAAACAGATGGCTAGTGGGAAGCAGCCACATAGCACAGGGAGATCAGCTCGGTGCTCTGTGACCACCTAGAGGGTGGGAGGGAGATGCAAGATGGAGGGGATATGGCGATATATGTATACATATAGCTGATTAACTTTGTTATACAGCAGCAACTAACACAACAATGTAAAGCATTATACTCCAATAAAGATGTTTAAAAAAATAGTAAAAAAAAAAAAACTAAATAAAATAAAATGGGGATGTTGATAAAAAAACAAAACAAAACAAAAAACCTTAAAAGCAAGTGAGCAAGTCAAAGAAATGCTGAACTCAAGGTGCAGAACACTGGCTGCCATTCTGTGAGCCAAGGCTCACAACCCTCCTGCAGGACCCAAGGAGCAAAGGCCACAGTGGCTGCCCAGACCCTTTGCTCCCCACAACTCCAGACGACTATTCCTTGTAGAACATTCCCAGGTAGTCCACCAGTTTCCTGCTTGAATGTGTTTTGTTATGGTCAACGGTCCATCTTAATTTCTTCTAATCTCTGTGGTGGCAATTTCTTCATTTCTGTTTTATTTACTTATTTAGTTTTAATTTTTTTCCCTTAGTTCATCCCTGGTCTGCTGTTATTACGGAGAAAAGTAACTCCTTACCAAAGGAGTATGTTACATGTAGTTTCCTGTCAGCAGCAGGTTAAAAATTCCTCGTCCATAGAATTATTGTCCCATTTAATTAATACTACTATTCCTGGCTCAGGGATAACCAGGAGGCATATAAGGGAGGACCACAGAGTGTGGACTGGGCCCAATAACTGAGAAACATCACCATGTTAGATACAGTGGGGGAAAAAAAGGCATTCTTCAAAGTCAGCCCTGAACACTGCTTGTTGAAACCAGATGACTTTGTTTTATTACTATTATAGCCACTGGTGAGGTTATCTGTTTAGACTTCACAAGTATGTGTGAATTGCCCACTTCAGTCCTTATTTATTTTCGTAGAATAATCAAAGAATCTGATTAAAAATAATAAATTATGATTTTCCTTCTCAACATAACTGAACAGCAAAAACAAAAACAAGTGTAATGCAGCCTTAGCTGCCCTCAGACTCAGGAAAGGTGGCCAGGAATCTAGAATAGGATTAGGATATGAAATTGGTCCTCAAGTTATGGTGAAATACAATAACAATAATACATTATAACCTAAAATGTGAGAGTCGAGGTCCTAAGAGAGGGCTAAAAAAAATCAGCAAAAAAAGCTGATTTTTCAGCTTAGAACTTAGGGTATTTGTTTTCAGAGTGAAATGTTAACATTAACAGTGCCTGGAACACACCCTTCACATCGAGGGTCTATGAATTTGAATCCATAACATGTCAAGCTACACGACAAAAGTAAAACACAGTTACAAGGTAATTTGCTCACACAAAAAACTTTCTGACAGCCCACTTAGAGCATCTGGAAGGTGCTGGGATTCATCTGGGTGGGATCTGATCTATATGAGCTAATAGTTCTCTGCCAGAAATGGATGAAACTCTTACTCGATTCAATTTCAAAATGCCAGGAAGACGGGCAGAAAATACCAACACACGAAACAAGGACTAGAAAAGTCCAAGCATGAACTGTGCGGCCTCGCCTGTCGCCCCTCCCTCGGGCTGCCCGCCCGTCTCGCCCCCCGCCCCTTCCCCGGCTGCCTGCCCGCCCGCCTCGGCCCCCGCTCCTTCCCCGGGCTGCCGGCCGAAGCGGCCTCTCGGACGACGAAGACCCGGCGGAGGGAGGGCATCTTCCCCGCACATTACCTGCAGGACTCGGCCTCCAGGCCCGACGACACCCATCAGAGGCCTGTGGACAACATACGGCCACCTCCACCCGGTCTTGGCGGAGCTGCCTGGGTTCCAGCCAGAGTAAGGGCCCCGCAGCCGCCCAGGCCCTGGCCCGGGACCCAGGCGGAGAGCGCGAAGCAACAAGAACGCGGCCGCCATCTTGACCCGGAAGCAGCGCCTGCGCGGTCGGGGGCCTCCTCGGGGCGCCTGCGCGGTCGGGGCGGGGGGGGGGCGGAGGCGGTTTCCTCGGGGCGCCTGCGCGGTCCGGGCCTTGTTGGGGCACCTGAGCGGTCAAGCTTGCCAAGCCTCAGTCCCCTGCTCGCGGATTCCCGCGCCGCTCGCGGCGTCCGCTGCGCCCCTAATCCGACTGGAGTTCTCTAGCGGTTTGAGGTGCCACCTCGTGCGGAGCGCCTCGAGTAGAGCTGCAGCCAAGGAGAGCATCGGAACGCCGCGCCGAGCCGCCGCTCCCGTAGGGACTTGGCGCGACGGGTCCCGGGGCTTCAGAGCGAGCGAGGGAGCCCGAGGGGCGCGGAGCGTGCGCAGATGGCAGGGCTGCCCGCAGCCCTGACCCCGACTTCGACCCTCAGACCCGGATCCTGACCCCGACTCCGACCCTCAGACCTGGACCCTAACCCCTACTCCGACCCTTGGACCCCGGCGCGGTCTTGGCGCTAAGAGGGTGCTGCCGAGGGGAGGAGGGCTTCGCTGGTCCGGGCTCTGGCCGCAGAGCCTGCCCGGGTGTGCCCGGAGGGTCCTGCGGACGGAGCGGACGAGGAAGGGGCTTAGGGTAAGAGCAAGGACTTCAGGAGAGGGTAGCTGAGCCCCCCGGCGCAGGCGGCTGGCAATCTTGGCCTACAGATGCTTAATTTTGGAGAGGTAACCATCTCGTCCACTGTTATTTTCTCCTGGAGGCAGGCTGACTCCCTCTGGAAGTCGTGCCCAGCTCTGGAGACCAGGATCACAGCCCGGGGGACGTAGTCCGCTCTATCCCTGGGAGGGGGTGGGGGAGTCTGTGGTTTTATCCCTGGGATTCCGGACCCCAGGGTCCCGGCCTCTTTCCCAGTCCCCGGGAGGTCTGGTGCTTGAACCCTTAGCTCTGAGACTGCTGATTGTGTTATGGTGACTTAAGTTTGTTTGTGTGTTTTTCTGTAATCCCCAAATTCCTAAGGTCATTATACGATAACCAATCTTACTGAGTGCCAGCTAGTGCCTGGCTATGTATCAAACATTCTTTTAATCTTCACAAGTGTGCGAAGTAAGTGCTTTTACATCTATTTTACAGATAAGGCAACAGACTCAGAACACTTTAAAGTAACCTTTCCAAGGTCGCAGCTAAGAATTAATGGCACAGAGTTTCAGAGATGGTCTGACTGGTCTCAGGGCCTGTGTTCTTTGCCCTATGGCTGTAAAGGTCATATGTGCTCCCCGCCTCGGTCCTGAAGCTACAAAGGTTTAGGGACATTTTTTTTAATGCAGTGTCCTGATTATAGGTCCCAGCTCTGGCAGCCAGGTTCTTGAGTGTGGTTGATTGTGGAGAGGGGGCTGCCCCTGACCTGCACAGCTGGACTGCCTGCCTTCTCACTTTCTCTCTGAACAATCCATCCATCCTCCCCGGTGTCCTCCTTCACTATTTTTCTTTCACTGGTTAAACTGTCCCACCCACATTATGCTGTCCACTCTCCCCAGACCAGTGCCGTAACCGTGACCAGGCTTCCAAGTAGTTTCTTGCCCCCTTGCACCCTATCAAAGCTTGTGCAACGCCGCCCTAACAGGAAGTGGCTGAGCCCCACCCTCACCCGGTTCCCTCCTCACCCAGCACAGAGAATTTGTGACTCACAGCCTCTAACAAATTTGAACGTGTTTGGGGAGAGTGTAAGATGCAGTCCTATTAACATTGTTTGAAGTAAAAAGTGTTACTGGAACCTAAGCTCTTTGCAGGAGGTTCATTTGGAAGCAGTGCAGGGTGATAGCAGGAGCTGGGCTTTGGGGAAGGAGTGCTGGCTTCTGTCCTTCTGAGTCTGTGGCCTTGAGCAAGTGATTACCTTCTCCAAGCCTCAATTTTCTCATCAGTAAAATGGGGATAAAATTATCTGCAGAGTGAGGCTGATATTGGGTGTCCCACGGGGTTGTTGTAAAGATAAAATGCAATAAAAATACACGAAAGCAGCTCGTCAGCTGGGAAGCCGTCCACATCCAGGATGTCGTGGGAAATGAGGTTCTGGGAAATATTAATTCACTCATCCAAACACATTTACTGAACTACTGTGCTTTGAGAACTGGCTGCAACCCAGGCCTCGGGTGAGAGGTGAACCTTGACTCTGAACCCCGCCCTGCTCAGTCCCACCACTGCAGTGGCCTCAGGCGATGGGGGTTCAGTTAGAGAATTCAGACGCCCAGTGGCCTGGACCCTGGAAGAGAAGGACCTGGGGTTGAGGGGTGGCCTTAGCAGACCCGGCTCCTCCCGGGCCGCACTCCTGAGGCACCGCCTTCACTTTCCTGAGCCACTCCTGTCCATCACCTGCTCTCTGTTCTTTCTGTACCTTGTGACTTGTGTTTACTCAGTTCTACTTCCTCAGCTCTCGGAACCCTGTGCACATCAGGACCTTTGGTCTTGGCTTCCCTTAACTGTGTCAGAGGCAATCACGGTGAACTGGCTGCGGCCCAGGCTTGTCTAGGCCTCTGTATCACCTCCCTGACACCAGGCGGGAAGGGCAGGGGAGCAAGGCGCCTCGTCCTGCTGCTGTCCCTCTGACCCTTGCTGGGCTCCTGTGCCGCCAGCTGTCAGCCGAGGGGCTTCAGGCAAGCTGCTCTGAGGACATCTGTCCGTCCCCTTGTCTGTAAAATAGGAATAACACTTTAGCAGTCTGGGACAGAGGTTGATCTTTTGGGCCATCTTTGGTTTTAAGATATAAGCTTCATTATTAATATCAGAGCAAATAATTATTTGCTTCTTCGCAAATTAGGCAGCTTGGCTGCAACTAAAGTGCTAAACTTTTTTTAAAAAATCACAGTTCCAATAAGGAACTACTGTATAGCACAGGGAACTATATTCAGTAACTCGTAATAGCTTATAATGGAAAAGAATCTAAAAAAAGAATAGATAGGGACTTCCCTGGTGGTCTAGTGGTTTAGAATCCACCTTCCAATGCAGGGGATGGGGGTTCGATCCCTGCTTGGGGGACTAGATCCCACATGCCTCGGGGCAACTAAACCTGCGGGCTCTGGAGCCCAAGCGCCACAACTAAGACTAAGACCCGACGCAGCCAAATAAATAAATATTAAAAAAATAAAAATAGAAAAGAATATATATATATATATACACATATGTATGTGTAACTGAATCACTTTGCTGTACACCTGAAACTAACAACATTGTAAATCAACTATATTTCAATAAAAATTTTTTAAAAAGCATAGTGACTCCACACTTGGGCCTGACCTTTGGAACCCTTTGGCTGTCGCATAAGGTAATGACTGTAACTGTTCCCATAATGGTGAGCTGCTGGGCTGAGGCTGTCTTGCAGCTTTGAATGACCTGGCCTATACCTAGATCTTTGGCCAATATTAGGTTGTCATCTATAAAATACACTCCCCTGTGGAATGTTTGAATAAAGTCATCATCCCTCTGAATTTTGGTAAATTTTGTTTCTGGACTGCACATCTTTCTTAGGAAATGATTTCTTCTCGTATGGCTCACTAATTGGGTTTTACTCACACATACAACAAGATTTCATAATATCAGATTTGTTCTTGAAAGGGGAAAAGTCCATTATTACTAGCAAAAAACCTGTCCAGGAATTCGCACATGACTAAGTAGCTATGTATTCCTCAATAGTTCTCCAGACGTGGGCGTGGGATTCTGGACAGACATTTAGGAGGGGCCTGGAAAGGGCAGGTCTGTGTTAACACCCAGAGTTCTGGACAGCACATGCCAAATTCATTAATTTAACCACTTGCTCTGTTGATTATATCAGTTATCCATTGCTGTGTAACAAATTACCCTAAACTCAGCAAGTTAGAACAACCAGTGTTTATTGCCACATGGTTCCAGAGTGCTTGGCCTCTCACCAGGCTGCAGTGCAGGTGACACCTGGGGTTGTGGTCACTTGAAACTTGCCAAGTGTCCACGGTAACGCCCTTGCCTGGCTCCTGGCAGGTGGCAGCAGCTCCTCACCGTGTGACTCCATGGGCTTCTCACGTAATGTGGTGCCACGTGGCAGGGACAACCGAAGGGTATGAATCCCAGGGAGCAGGGGTCATCGAGGGCCAGCTTGGAGGCTGCTGCCCGCAGTGATGGTTGGAGAAGATGTCTGCTGTTCATACCTGCTCAGTAAAGCCCATCCGCTGGGTTCCTCACTGCCCATCGTGTGGCCCTAGCCCTTTGTAGCGTCACACTAGTCACCACATTGGTTAGTTCAGGGAGAGGACAGTCATCCCCCAAGTCCTTCCTTAGGACTCATAGTTTGTGTTTTTTTTGGCCGAGCCACATGGCTTGCGGGATCTTAGTTCCCTGACCGGGGATTGAACCTGGGCCCCGGCAGTGAAAGCTCTGAGTCCTAACCACTGGACTGTGAGGGAGTTCCTAGGACTCGTGTTTGCAAACGGGGAGAGGACTTTGCCTTTGGGCTCACGGAGTAGAGGCGTGAGTTGACAGTGCTGCCGGCACCCTCCGAGCTGTGGTTGGAGTGGGCGCGCCCACAGCAAAGGGGGAGGCTGCAAGGGGGCCTCCAGACAGCCCGGTGTGCGCGCCAGATCCAGTCACAGTGAGTGGGCACCCCCATCGTTCCCTTGTCAGGGGCCAACCCCTTTCCTACAGTGCGAGTTTGCAGTGGGTTTTCTGTCTGTTCAAACTGGGGTTTGCCTGTCCAGGTCCTTTAGCCACTGGGGAGCCACAGCCAGACACCCGAGGTTCACCTCCACGCCCTGCCACCTGTTCAGCAGCCTTGTTTGGGTCCCGCTGGCAGGAAAGAGGGATCGTGTCTGGATGTCCACGTTATAGCCAGTATCTGAAAGTTACAGGCTTGGTATGTCTCTGGTCCCTCGGGTTACCTGTTAGGGGGATGATAAGATAAGGAAAGAAGGAAGGCTTCGCTCGTCTGTGTTTGGTCTCCCGGGAGATCCCCATTGGACGTGCCCTGTAGCCAACAGGATGCTCTGGGTCCTGTAGCCACTAGTCAGATTGTGCGCCCATAACACACAGCTAGCAGCTGTCACAGAGAGGCTCCGTTTCACCCGCTGGACAGAGCATGCCGTCTACCGGAAGGAGGATGGTCCTAGGCCTTTGTGCTTTTCCATATTAAGAAACAGAGTGGCCACCGGCTGGCTGCTTCTGGACCCCAGAGGTCTGTGGCTGTTAACGATTTATCAGCACATCAGTGGTGGGCCTGCCTCTGCAGATGTTCCACAAACCACATTGAAGTTGGACAGTGACAGCAAAACAGGAAAAGACAGTGACGAGCAAGTGCTTGCAGAGGTCCTGGCCTTTCCTGCCAGCCCACTGAGGAAAACCTGCCTCCCTCCGACCTCCTGTCCCGTCCCCTCAAACTCGGAGGTGGCTGGCCCATTCTCGATACTCTGTAGGGCAGAACAGAAAGACAAAGGACAAAAATAGCTCTAAAGAAAGGATGAAAGAGGCAGAGGATGGGGAAGACACACCAGTGCTCTTACTGGTCCAAAGCAAAGCGATGGGGAGATGGGGTAGGAGGCTGGAGTTTCTGGGGGCGAGTTTTGGGGGGGATTGGTGAGAGGCCTCCAAAGCAGTTGCAGAGAAGGAAGGAACTGGAGAGAAAGGGAGATTTTTGTGGTATAAACTGAAATTGCCTTTGACAGATGTTTACTGCATGGCTGTGTCCTGGGTGCTGAGGACACGGCCGTGAACAAAGTGATGGCTGGTCTCAGTGGCCTCCTGTTCTAGTGACAAACCCTGAGGCGGGGTGATCAGACTCCACAGAGAAGGGAACATCTGAAAAATTGTGGTGAAATATGCATAACATAAAATCTGCTCCCTTGGAAGGGAAGGGAAGGCAGAAGCTGGGAATGTGCAGGTGGGAGATGCTCTGTGGCCGGGTTGGGTGGAGGGAAGGGGAGGGAGGCAGGGCTGGGCTCAGGCCAGGGCCAGAATGCCCAGTGGTCAGGACCCTTCCTCTGTGCTGGAGGGGCTGGAGGGGCTGGAGGGTTTTGAGCCTAGGCCCAATTGCTCTGTTTTATAAGCATGGTTTGGACTGCTTCGTGGAGAGCAGACTCTAGACAGATGGGAGGTGGGGAAGGGGAGAGCAGGAAGACCCTGCGTGGGCGGAGGGGAGGTGCGGTGACAGGGGCTGGTCTCCAGGAGGCCCTGGAAACCTGGGGAGCTTCCAGTTTCCCCCAGTGGCGGGCCGCTTGGCTTGCCTCGCAGTCCCAGGGAGGCCAGGCTGGCCGAGCACAGGGTCAGCACACAGGACAGCCTCAGCGCAGATGCGGCGCAAAGTGAGGGCTGGGCTGCGGCGGCAGCGGCCACGAGGCTCCGGGGCGCAGGCATTGCTGCCTTTTCTCTGTGATTGACAGGGTTGATTTGACAGAGGAAGAGGTGGCCGCTTCTACATAGAATTTCAACCATGGCTCACATACTCCCCCCTCCCCCGTGGATCGTTGAAAAGATAGACCAGCACAGGCGGCTGGGCACCAGGATCTCCCAGCAGCTTCCCCCAAGGGGTCCTGTGTTTCTGGAATTCCTCTTGTGCCCCCTCCAGCCAGCCCTGGTTGGAGAGGGCACAAGAGTTGATCAGGTCAAGTTGGAGATTATTTGGAGACAGGAGGATACTTTGGCTTCACAGATGCCTCAGATCGCAGTGTGCAGTTTGGGTTTTGCCGTCTCCACCCCTGCTGCTTTATGTTTTATTTCGTTTGACAGTTTATTTGTTACTTGGGCCCTAAGGCAATCCTATATGAGGTTACAGTTTAATAAACAGAATAAACAGAACAAATCCCGTAGACTGTGTTTACAATCGTCTCTACTGGCAGAAGGGAAGAACTGAAGCACCCTGAGGGTGGACGGGGAGAAGCTGGCCTGGCCGGAGCTGGCGGATGCGAGAGGGGTCACAGCCCCGAACACAGGAGCCCAGGGGCAGCCAGAGTGCTTCTACATGCACAGCTGTCCTTTTAGAATCCCCTTTAAAGTTGTGAAGTAAATCTGGGTTTCAGTGACAAACTGTACTAATTCCTGTAACACCGAATGCCCACGCTGTCCCCAGATTACCATATCGTGGGAGTTAGGTGCACGAGCACAGCACCCGCCCAGGACCCCGAGAAGCAGGCAGGGGCCGGTTCTTAGGCTGAGGTCAGGGCAGGAGCTGGGCGGCTGGCGTCCAGGCCCTGCAGCCCGGGCCTGGGCAGGGCACGTCCTCCACAGCAAACCCATCGGCAGGTGCGTGAGTGACATGCAGGACAGCTCCGGGGCCATGTGCAAGCCCACGAGCCACTGAGGCTGGGCCGAGCTCCATCTTTATGCGCTGCTTCACCGTTTCCCATCTCCCCATGATCTCCAAGGCCGAGCCTCCTCTCTCCCTCCTTGCTGTCCTCCCGCCCGCCCATCTGGTGGCACACAGCTCCGTCTTCTGGACCCCAGGGCTCTGAGAACAGCCGTCCCCACAGCCCAGCCACGGCCCCCAGGCTCCTTGGCATCTGTGCACCCTGCTCACTCCCGTGGGCATTCGAGAGCTGGAGCTTGATGCAGGGTAACTCTAGAAATCAAATACAGAAGCGCACTCCCAGCACTAATGTGAGCATTTCCTTAGGTTTGTGGTCACGGTTAACAGGTGTCGGTTGCGTTGTGCGAACCGTGCTGGGTGGGTTATTCTTCTTGAGAATCCGGCCAGGTAGGTGTTCTCATCCCCCATTGCAGGTGGGGAAACCGAGGCCCTGAGTGAACGTGCTGCCCCGGGTCACAGTTAATAGGGGGCAGAGCTGGGGTCTGAACCCAAGCAGTCTGGTGCCAGAGTGTGTGCTCTTAATGACTACTGTCGTGGGAGAGGGATCCGTGGGGCCTTGTCTACAAAAGACAGAGCACACGCCCACTCTGGAGTCCGTAGTCATGGTCATCTTGCCGTTCATGTATTAAATACACGTTATGCAGTATTTTATTTAATTTATTTATTTATTTATTTTTGGCTGCGTTGGGTCTTCATTGCTGCACGCGGGCTTTCTCTAGTTGTGGCGAGCGGGGGCTACTCTTCGTTGCGGTGCGTGGGCTTCTCGTTGCAGTGGCTTCTCTCATGGAGCAGAGGCTCTAGGCGCGCGGGCTTCAGTAGTTGTGGCACGCGGGCTCTAGAGCGCAGGCTCAGTAGTTGTGGCGCACGGGCTTAGTTGCTCCGCGGCACGTGGGATCTTCCTGGACCAGGGCTCAAACCCGTGTCCCCTGCATTGGCAGGCGGATTCTTGACCGCTGCGCCACCAGGGAAGTCCCTATGCATTATCTTAAAATGTTTTTATATCCTTCGGGACTTGACCTTGGCATGACTGGTGCTTGGTCAGTGCAGGCCTGGCACGTTCACAGCTGCACCACCCTCGCCTCCAGCTAAGCCTTTCAATATGTAGATTCTACTACGTAAGAGCCCAAGACTTTTTGATTACGTGGGTTGTGTCTATTGATGTTTACCATGTTCATATCAAAACTGAGAAATGTTTAAGACACAAGAAGGCTTGTTCCTCAGCTGTCAGAGGGACGTCGCTGTCCCGCGTCATGCGTGTGCACTCAAGAGCAGAGGGAAATAGACACCTCCTAGTATTGTCAGGAAGAGAGTTTCACCTTGCTGACACCCACAGAGGGTCTTGGGGACCTCCCCCTGAACCTCGCTTTGCAAGCTGTGGTCTAAAGTAAACATGGCAATTCTTATGCAACTAGAATTATTTTTTTTACCAAAGTTATCTATGAGTGCCATACATTTTTTTTTTTTTTTTTAGCCGCACCGCGTGGCTTGCAGAGTCTTAGTTTCCTGATCAAGGATTGAACCCGGGCCTTGGGCAGTGAGAGTGCGGAGTCCTAACCACTGGACCACCCGGGAATTCCCCATGAGCATCATACATTTAACAAGGGAAGTTAGATTCAAGATTATTCTTTGGATGGACCTAGAGATATCATAGTAAGTGAAGTAAGTCAAACAGAGAAAGACAAACGTCATGTGATATCACTTACATGTGAAATCTAAAAAATGATACAAATAGACTTATTTACAAAACGAAAAGAAGATTCCTAGACATAGAAGACAAACTTACGGTTACCAAAGGGGCTGGGGGGGAGGGAGAGATAAATTAGGAGTTTGGGATTAACACATACACACTACTGTATATAAAATATCTTGTAATAACCTTTAATGGAAGAGAATCTGAAAAAGAATATGTATATGTATATATATGTATACCGAATTACTCTGCTGTACACTTGAAACTAACACAACATTGTAAATTAACTATATTTCAATTCAAAAAAAAAAGAAGACCATTAAAAAAAAAAAGTTTATTCCTTTTGGGCCCTTCTCCAGCTAAGACAACTTCAAGTACCAAGGGACAATTTGGGGAATTTGTTTTTAATGTAAAGTCTTTACTGAATTCAGCATTACTAAAAGTTTCTGAATTTACCATCCTGGAAAATAAGCACTGTAGTTAGTTGCAGAACTGGTACCAGCCAGAGGGCTGCTGTCCCATCCACCACCACCAGCAGAGCTCAGCTGTAATCTCCAAGGGCTGCTTTCCAGGGACGGCGAGGAGCACGGCCTCCCCGAAGGGACGTCTGTGGCTCTTGCACAAATCCAAGGAGAGGGGCTGCAGGCGGTGTCATGTCACTTACTTGAATGTGTCTGCCTAGCAAAGCTTCTGGCATATTCTACTCCAGTTACATTTATCACAAAACGGTGCTTCAAGTCCTGACTGTGAGTGTTAAGAGATTTTCATGTTCTGTTGTGGCTGTAACACTGTCCAGCACACAGCAGGCATCCAATCGTTTGCTGAATGAGTTCACGTTCATCTCCCAGCTGAGCAAGGCCCCTGCCTTCTGCAGCCTGAAATTCATCACATAAAACACATTGTGCAAGTGTGGGACAGCCTTTCTAGGAAAAAAGTCTTAGGAAGACATTTTTACTCTCAAGCTTCCTAGTCGGATTTGTGATGAATTCATTAAAAAAAAGAATACATCATGACATTTTGACTCTAACATGACATCAAAGCAGGTGGGACTACAGGAAAAGTACCGGGTACAGAGCTTTAAAAATTGGAGGGTGGTTCTGGTGGTCCCAAGGTCATGGGCCCCAGGAATATCTGAATACGGCTTTCTGCCACAGTTCCTCCTCCTCTTGAGGTTTTGGGGAAAACACACCACAGAGCTATGGTAACTGGAAAGCAAAACGCGTAATAATTTACTGTGAAATGAGCTTGGGTTCCAAATTCTAATGCTGAGAACGCTGGCAAGCTGGGGTCGAGCACAGGGCTGAGGCTGGGCCAGCTGGGCCCAAACCCAGATTTCAGTTCTTATCACATGGCCGCAGGGAAGAGAAAGAAGGGAGGCGCCAGACTGTGGGCCTGCTCTGGCCACTCGGCAAGGGAGAGAGGAGACCAGCAGGTGCAGCAGCCCCGCGGCTCTCCCAGGCCACGGCACAGGGGTGTGGGCGGGCAGGGGAGCGTGGAAAGGTGCTCTGTGCCATCGCCCAGGGGAGGACTAGGTAGGACGCATCATTTCTAGTCCGGGAGGGCATCCAGCATCACTGGGCCTTTCTGGAGCCATGAATGGCTTGTGTCTGGTCAACAATCAGCTCCTTTTGGTTCCAGGGACACAGACATGCTGGAGCGTGAGTGCCTTTGGCAGGAACCTGGTTTTGTTCATGGCTAAATCCACAGCTCCCAGGTCATTGCCTGGCAAGCAGTAGGCCCTGTACGAGTGTTTGCAAGATGAATCCAGGAGCTCTGGGTGGGGTGCGGATGGGCTGTGATGAACCCAATTGAGGAGCGGTATCAGAGAAGATGTCCAAGCACAGGCACTGTCGGGGCCAGGCCTTCCTGACTGGGCTGGGGGACGCTCTGGGGGCGGAGGATGGCCCCTGGACTACGTGGGTGCACGCTCTGGGTTTCACTCCAGAGCTTCCGAGTCAGAGTCTTGGGGTGCGCGCAGGTAACTGCATTAAGGAAAGCAGGCTTCCCAGGCAAGGGCTGGAGAACTACCCTTTAGGTATCAAGATCAGGAATTTGTAGATCTAATGTTTTGCTTGGCCACACGATGTTTGGCAAATTAATTCCTTTTGTTGAAATGTCCAATAAAGATTTAATTTCCAATAAAAAACTGGAAGACGTGGCAATGCTGGCTCTGGCCCAGCAGGCGGTTGGCCCCTGACCCCTGCCCTACCACCCTGCCATCGTCCGCCTTCACTAGGTCCCTGTCATTCTTCGTGTCTCTTTTCTCTGGAACCACTATGCGAGCTTCCCTGCTGGCCTCCTGTCCTGTTCACACTGTTTCAGCAGCGCTGCTCCTAGCCCTTCACTGCAGGGGCCGCTTGCAGGCTAAGACACACCCCTGTGCCCGGACGCCTTGCAGGCCCTGGCCACCTCTCTGCTGCTGTCCCCCTAGAGCCCCACAAGGAGGCCAAAGCATCTCAGATTTAACTGTACAAAACTAAGCTCTCCCCCGCCACGTCTTTCCAGCCAATGTCGATTCCATCCCAGACACCTTTCTCTTACAGCCCACAAAATCCTGCCTATTCTATCTTCAAAACACATGCCAGATCATACTGTCTCACCAGTCCAGACGTCACTGCCACCTCTTGCCAGCTCCTCTGTTGTCCATCATCTCCAGAGAGACTCTTTCTTTCTCTCTTTGGCTGCGCCAGGTCTTAGTTGTGGCCCGCAGGATCTTCGTTGCAGCACGTGGGCGTCTTGGTTGCGGCATGCGGGATACAGTTCCCTGACCAGAGATGGAACCCGGACCCCTGCATTGGGAGCGCGGAGCCTTACCCACTGGACCACAGGGAAGTCCGGCGACCCTTTCAACAGTGGGTCCCTTCACCTCCTTGGGACCTGCTGTGGCTTACTTTTCATTCAGAGTGAAATCCCAACTCTGAACTGGGACCGTCACCAGCCACTTCCCTCATCTCATTTGCTCCAACTTTGCTCTGTGCTTGTCGGGGCTCCTTCCTGCCCCCTCCTGGGGTGCTCTTCCTCAATCCACTGGCCTTGCTTCCTCACTCTGTGATTCAGCTCAAAGGTCATCTTATCTGAGTCCTTCCCCAGCCCTCATTTCTCCACATTTAATACAGGCCTTAGAATGGTGCCAGGCACACAGTAGGCACTTAAAAGCCCTCAGTGTGTTTTGAACCGATGAGTGCTATCTCTCCAGACACCACGGGAGGAGAGGTGCTGTCCCTCTCTCTACCTTAAGGACACGGGTTAGGCTGCCCCTTTGCCCAGGGCTGTCCAACAGAAATAGAATGCAGCCAGGGTATGATGTAAAATTCCCCAGTGGCCACAATTAAAAAGAAAAAAGAAACAGGTAAAATTAATTTCAACACTATATTTTATTTAATGCAACTGTCTCAAATACTATCATTTCCACATGTTGTAAATACAAAAAATTTACTTTTTTACATTCTTTTCTTCTTAGTACTAAGTCTTCCAAATCCAGTATTTTATATTCACAGCCCATGTCAACCTGGACTTGTCACATGTGGCTGGGGCGGCCTCACTGGATGTTCTCCACCACATCTTACTTGGTAGTTCTTCTTTAACCTTCTGTCAGCACCTTGAGTGTCAATACTTAAGTAGGGAAACCTGCAAGCCGCTCCCCAGACAAGACCTGATTTTCACTCAGTATTCTTAACTCCCTATACTTCTCTTTCAAAGCACTTATCACAGCCTGTAATTAGATAATTGTATGGCTATTTGATGAACTACCTGCTGTTCCTGGTCGTTCTCAGTGCCTGGCCCATAGCAGACACTCAGTAAACATTTGTGAATTAATGTATTCAATGGCTTAATTCTTTCCTTTTCTCTACTGTATATTTTTACCCATGGGTTCTGCTTCTGTGGAACTTCGCTTTGCTTCTGCCTTAGTATGTTTTCAGATTATTTCAAGGCAAATTGCCTCCTTTTTCGTATTTCCTACTTTAAATTCTCTATTTGGTTGAGATCAGTGTTTTTCTTTTTGATTTTTAGGCCGCGCCGTGCGGCTTGCGGATCTTAGTTTCCTGTAAAGAAGCAGGTCTGAGAGCTGACTCGGTTGGCGGACGGTTGGTCCAGCATCCCTTGGCCAGCGGCAGGTGCAGCCAACACAGGACGGACTCGCTGTGAGCGGACAGAGAACCGATGGCCCCAGCCCCGGGCCCTGTCCTCGCGGGCGCGCCCCCGGACCAGCTGGCGCCGCGGCCGCACCGCAACACCGCGCCTTCCAGAGTCTTCCGCCCAGACCCGCTCCCGACCGTTGCCCTCGCCGCTTCCGGCACTTGGGACGACCAATCGTCACGTCCGAAAACAAAAGACCCGCCCCCTCCGCGACGCAGGTAGCCAATCCAGCTGCTCGCTACCTCAGCGTCCCGTGCGCCTAGACGCAAGACCTTGCCCAATCCGTCCCGGGACGTGCTTCTGGTCCCGCCCCGGCCTGTGCTAGAAGCTGTCAATCTCGTCGTCCCCCGTGGCCCCGCGCGCACTTCCTTCCCGACGCCGTGACGTGCGCAGCCCTGTGCCCGACGGCGGCGGGCCAATGGCGGTGGCGGATACGGCGGGCCAATGGGAGGTAACGTCTCATGCGGCCCGCGCCGCCGCAGCCGCCGCCGGGTCCCGGAGCCAGAGGCCGCCCGAGCCGGAGCGCGATGGAGCGAGGGCCCCAGGCGGGGAGGCGCGGCCGAGCGCGCGGCCCGACGCCCCCTCAGTGAGCGCCCGACCGCCGCGGCGCAGGCCGAGGGCGGGCTCGCCTCTGCCCACCTCGCCGCCGCACCGGCGCTCGGAGCCCGCGCCGCCTTCCCGCTCGGGCCGCGGGCCGGGGACGGCCCGGGGCTGCATGGCCTCGCCCGCGCGCCGCCGCTGAGCCCTGGGCCGGAGCCGGAGCCGGAGCCGGTGAGAGCCGCGGCCGCGCGGGGGTCGGGGCGAGTGCGGGACGTGGGGTGGCCTTGCGGCCTGCAGGCCTTCCGCGCCGGGCGGAGCAGCGCAGCGGGCTTCGGCGGGCCTGGGGGCCGGGGTCCGGGGCAGCCGTGACGGGCCTCAGGGGCCTCCGGGCGGGCTTTGGTGGCGGGGGGGGGGGGATACGGGTGGGCCTGAGGGCGTGAGGGCCTGGGGGGTAGCCGGGAGGGACGACGGCGGGCTTCGGACGGGCTTGGGGGCCGGGGGCAGACGGGGGGCTCCAGGCTGGACTGGGGGGCAGACAGGGGCTGAGAGTGGGCTCTGGGTGGGCCTGGGGGGCCCAGAGGGCCGACGGGGGGCTCCGGGTGGGCCTCGGGCCCTGGGGGCCCTACCGGGGTCCTGGGATAGCCTTGAGGGGCAGAGAGAAGGCTCTGGACGGGCGGGGGCCGACGGGGGTCTTCGAGGGGCCTGAGGAGCCGACAGGGGCTCCGGGCAGGCCTGGGGGGCCGACAGGGGGCTGAGGGTGGGTTCTGGGTGAGCCTGGGCAGCCGGAGGGGCCGACGGGGCGCTCTGGGTGGGCGTGGGGACCTTGGGGTCCCGGGACAGCAGTGAGGGGCAGACGGCGGGCCGCTGGGGGCTCCGGGCGGGCCTGGGGGGCCCGGGCAGCCTTGAGAGGCCGGCCGTGGGATGTGGAGGGCCCCGGGCACCTGGGGAGTGGGGCGCCGACCTCTGACCCGCGGGAGGGGCGCCTTCGCGGTGTAGGCTGTAGTTGTTATTCCCAGCGTCCTATTATTATCGCTGTTTTGAAATGGGAGCAGGCGGCTTCGGGCTCCAAGCCGGAGGGGGAGGGCGAGCCGGGGCCCTGGAGGGAGAGGGGGCGCTGGGGCCGCAGGAGGCGCGTGGGCCCGCGGAGGGGCAGGAATGCGGGGCAGCGGTGCGGGGGTGTTTCGGGGGGAGGGTAGGCGGGACTGGGGGGCGGGTGGGAGGGAAGAGGCGGCGGCGGCTGCAACAGCAGCCCTTGGCCTCAAGGAACAATGTGAGACGTTGCCTGAAATGTTAATTTCCGTTCCTCATTTCATCATTCCCTGGCAGGGCGGTAGCTGTGAGAGCGAGTGTGTATGTGTGTGCGTGCGTGCGTGTGTGTGTGTGTATGTGTATGTATGTATGTATGTATGTAGGGTTGGCCCTGCCACATGGATTCAGTCCCCTTTCAAAGAGGGATTGTGTTGTTGAATCTTGTTATCTCTGCCATTTTGGGGGGAGTTTTAATTTTTCTTGAGAGCTGCTCTTTTCCTGGTGTCCCATCAAGGTTTTCTGCTTCTGTTGTATTTTGAAAGCTAGTCTCGTATCCAAACTTCCGAAGAGTTTTGGAAGAGGCTTTGGGAGATGAAGCTGTCCTAAGAGGGCCCCTTGCTTTCAAAACCATTTTCTTTCTAACAGTTCAGATGCAGCAGGCTTAGGTTTCATGGTTTCTGTAGGTTATGAGAAGTTTTATATTCGTTTGCAAGAACAGGACTTCTCAGCAGAGAAGTCATATTTCAGGCTTTCTTAGATGGTGAGAGGGTATTCTGAAGTGATTTTGCACAATGTCCTTAACATTCCTTTTCCACTGAGCAGTGAGAGTGCGCGCAGTTGTTGAATTGGGGGGGTGATGAGATGCTCTCAGCCAAAAGATGTAAGATGATACTGCTTGTAGAAGAAGTGCCATTGAAACAGTTACTATTTTTGGTTTGTGCAAACCCAGTCAATGGCATAACTTGGATAGTTCTAAATCAGAGACCCTGAGACTGTGTTTGATGCCTTTAGGACCTTGATTGCACTTACTCAGTGTTGCTGTCCTGGAAGACCTGGAGTTCTGTTTGTGTTTTTTAGGATGATTGCACAAGTACTCTGGTATTACTTTGTAGTTAGAAAGGAAAAAGGGAACACATCTTGCTCAACTTAGATTGTGACCCTTCATCCCCCGCCCTCCATTCAGCTGTTGTCCTCCCTCTGTGGTGTCACGCTCAGGAGCGGGCTTGCCTTTGATAGGCTGGCTCTCTGAACGGAGGAAACAAAGACCAAGTTGCTGTGACATTTTCCTCTGCTCTTTGTGTGTGCCTCTTGAGTTAGTTAAAAAGCTACCCACAGATAGTGCCAGATTTGACCCAGCTTTGAAACTTTGAAAAGATCTTTTTCTTCTAAACGTTTTTTTTTATTGTGGGAAAATATACGTAACAAAATTTACCAGAAGTTTGTTTTTAAAGGTGTCACATAGCCTTGAATTCCTCCTTTGCAGTTGTACCTTTGTGCTGCCACTGTTGGATGTTTTCCTCTGGGCGTGCTGTGGGCCAGCCATGATAATCACACTGCACAGCAGGCCTTTCATCTCTCCAAACCAGATGGGCTGCTTGTGACTAGTGGCTGTCATCTTAGCTCTAATTACAGTGTTGATACAGTGACAAGTAGAACTTTCTACAAATAGAGTTAAAGAAGCTGTGCTGTTTGTACTGGAGAAGATTTTTCAAGAGGCGTTGCGTTGCGTGCCTTGAGTTTTTAAGTACAGTTGACACAGTAAGGTTACGTTTCATCCAATATGAGAGGAGAGTTACTTTGCATAGGATGGCAATGAGCCCATCATCAACTAAATAACATAATTAGAGAGCGTCAGTAAATGCTGGTTCAGAGCATGGTCTGCATTTGTTGCCAAAATAAGTGTTTTGATCTGTCCATTCGTCCATGTAAGTCCCTTCATCTCTCAAATGTAAGTATAATGGAGGAGCTTCCTTGTATAACAAGATACTTGCTAGTTAATAGGTGCGAATGATACTGCGCTTACTGCCTGGCTGTGTGCTGGGTCAGTTCACTATTGCTGTTCAGTCAGTGCTCTGTGGGGACTGAGTTTGGCCTGTTTGATAAACTTTATACAAAAAAATCGAATGAACACAAAAGTTACTGTCTTGAAATGTTTTCATGTGTGTTCTGTTAATTTGAATTTCAAATGGAATTTCTGTGCAATTCAACTTTTTCAGTTTTATCTTAAACTCTGTGAAAGATGGCGTCGATCGCTAGCACCTGGAACGCAGGCAGTTAGAGATAATCGGTACAGAAAGCCTTTTTAAAAAGGCTTAGGAAATGATCCACTTCAACAACTCTCTGTTAATTCTTATAGAGATGTTTCTGTTTCTAAGCGGTTCTTTTTTTTGTTGTTTGATGCATCTTATTCTTGATATCTTTGCCAGAGTCAGACTCAGCTGTGTACGTAAGTGTATGTTTTTGTTAGTATTCTTCTGTGCTTTTCTTAACTCCCACTCCTCCCTCCCCATATTTAAAATTTTCTTTAAATTCACCTTTCAACCAAATAGTGTTTTGTATATATGTTAGAACTACAAGTATTATTTTTATGAAAGTGTCCCAAAGGATTATTAACTGGCCTAACCCTGATTGTGTGACCCCCCGCCCACCCCCCCCACCCCATGTCCTTCACTCAAGTTCTCTCAACTTCTCATGCTCCGGTTCCATTGGCCTTTCATTTCCTAGGTGACCCTCTGCCTGGACCAGGGTCTTGCTGAATGTCCATCGTTGTCTCCCTTGCAAATCCTCCCCTCCCCTCCCCCCGACATCAACACAGTAGATCAAATGTGTGATCGCAGGGCTCTAAGCTGAATGAAGAGAGGCACGGTCTCTTTGTCACCCAGGGCCCAGCCTAGGCATAACTCTGGGCTTAGAATTGGCTCAGGAAGTATTTGTTGAATTGTTTAAAGGCAATGTATGCAAGTGTTTGAGAAATTTTGAAAGGACATACTTAGGATCATGAACATTTATTTGATTGACTAGGAATTACGCTATGTACACTTTAGCCATTTTCCTATTTGTTGTTATTACAAGTTTACTTGCGAAAGGTGTGGGGCATGGCTTTTAAAATTGGCACAGGACGAGAGAGAAAGGAAATAATTAAACGAACGGTTGTCTTTGTGGAAGAAGAAGAATGCTTTCTGTGAAAGCAGCTTTAGTAGGACTGCCGTGTGGGGGCCACAGTCAGAGGCTCGCCAAGTGTAGTTTGCTGCTGCAGCTCGTGGTGATGAGAACTTCAAGCACCTCTGGCCACGTGTCATGTGAACAGTATGGAGTCTTTTGAAAGGTTTAGCATTTTCTGATTTATGTTTTCTATTTCCTAAGCGCTTGTAATAAAAAAGGCCAAAGCAATATAAATTCTCCAGAATGGAGGCGGGCCCCTTAACATTTTTGCCTCACCCCTGCCCAGTTTTGGCACTTTAAATATTTATTTATTTATTTATTTATTTTTATTTATTTATTTTTGGCTGCATTGGGTCTTCGTTGCTGTGCATGGGCTTTACGTTGGGGAGAGAGGGGGCTACTCTTCATTGCGGTGCGCGGGCTTCTCTTTATGGTTGTTTCTCTTGTTGCGGAGCACGGGCTCTAGGCACGCAGGCTTCAGTAGTTGTGGCACGTGGGCTCAGTAGTTGTGGTTCGCGGGCTCTAGAGCGCAGGCTCAGTAGTTGTGGCACATGGGCTTAGTTGCTCCACGGCACGTGGGATCTTCCCGGACCAGGGATCAAACCCGGGTCCCCTGCATTGGCAGGTGGATTCTTAACCACTGCGCCACCAGGGAAGTCCCTAGTTTTGGCATTTTAATGAAGAAAAAAAAAAAAATCTCTTTGGGGGGAATACACCAAAATGGAGTTGTGTGTTATTTTTTTCCCCCTTATGTTTCTGTTCTCTAAAATTTAAAAGATGAAACATATATTTGGGAAAAGGTTGTTATTGAAAAGCCTAGTCGTGGGTATAATTTGGGTGATAAAGACTTGAGTTCTTGGTTTAGATAACAGTAGATTTGTGTGGTTTTAACATTTTAGGTGGTAATGAGTGAGGGGAATTGGTGGTTGTTGAAAACGTTTAAAGACATCATTCTAGAACTTGAGATATCCTGCAGTTCAAACTCTGGTCCTTTGAATAAAGAGTTAAGTGGGTTTTCAATATGAAAATAGAAGTCTGGTCTATTAATATAGCTCAGATTTTTCCGAGGCTGAAAGGACTGAAAATCCTTCTGTGATGCCCCCTCCGCAGCCAGGATGGAGGTAGGTGGCCATCGGGAGCGGTGCTGTCTGAGTTTGAGCGTCCTTGCTACTGGCTGAGGGCGAGACCCACGTGTCCAGTCCTGCCTTTGGCATCTGTGCAGTGAATTATTTATTATCCTGAAAATCTGTAGGTGCTCTTTCTCCACTTGCAAAGAAACCAGTGTGCACCTCTTCACAAAATAAGAATGTTGGCCTTTGCTCAACTTAAAACATTTTTGATCACTTAGGTCAAAGAAAAGTATTTTGTCAGGGTTAAATAAAATTCATAAAATCCCCCCTTCTTCAGTTACCTGTTTAACTAAAAAAAAAAATGTGACCTTTAAGAATGGCTGGGATTGAAATTTAACTTGTAAATGCTTAATAGCTTTGTGATATCAGAGATGACTTTTCATCTAAAATGCAGCAAATAGACTTTTCTCAGCTCATTAGTAGTGTCCCTTTCCCCCTTCCAGTGGCAGTCTTCAGACCCAGAATGCGAATGTCCTGGAATAATGAACGTTTCTAAATAATGAGAACATTTTGGGAAGGTGCTTTGTTCATAAGGTTTGGGCTAAAGTTATGAATAGTGGGTTTTTTGTTTTTTTTTTTTTTTAACTACATTCATATCCAGTAAAATAAAAAAGATTTTCATTTAATTCTCGGTGATAATGTAGACTTGAGAATATTATGGCTGTACTGTGTAAACTTATCGAAAATAGAGAGCATGAGAAAAGCAGAGAAGCACCTTATTACTCTTAAGAAATTAAGCCTTGCTGGTATGTACCATGTTTCTAAATGCGGTTTTACATCCTGTAAAACAGGAAGTAAAAATAAAAAAACAACAAAACCCCAAAGCAGCACTCTTGAAGGAATTAACTTTAAAAAAAATTACTAAAACACTTGACTAATTAAAGGATGTGCAGAACACTATAAGAAATCTTGCCTTTTTGGATGCTTACAGAGGAGAAAAGCCAGTCTTTTTTTTTTTTTTTTAATAACTTTATTTTTGGCTGCGTTGGGTCTTTGTTGCTGCACGCGGGCTTTCTCTAGTTGCGGCGAGCGGGGGCTACTCTTCGTTGCGGTGCGTGGGCTTCTCACTGCGGTGGCATCTCTTGTTGCGGAGCACGGCCTCTAGGCGCGCGGGCTTTAGTAGTTGTGGCTCGTGGGCTCTAGAGCGCAGGCTCAGTAGTTGTGACGCACGGGCTTAGTTGCTCCACAGCATGTGGGATCTTCCCGGACCAGGGCTCAAACCCATGTCCCCTGCACTGGCAGGCAGATTCTTAACTACTGTGCCACCAGGGAAGTCCTGAAAAGCCAGTCTTTAGGGGTCTGAAACTATAGCCCTCAGGTGATTCTGATTTCAAAGAATTTTTAGACTTTGTGAAATCTTTCTTTGCTGAGGTGTATGATTTTTTCCGTTTAGCTTTAGCTTACCTACATAGGTATTTTTATTACTTTGAGAAGAGTCCATCTGGAATTTGAAGTGTTTTAGTTTAGAGGTTAATATATTAAATATGCTAAAGCTCAGAATGTTTTCTTATGGGAAAAATTTTCCCTAAATACTTGGGAAAGGTGATCTTTGAATTGTGTCTCTTATCTTTTAGTATGAAGCTTAGAAAAGTGATATGTGCTTTCACTCACAGCTGAAGTAGTTTTCAGCAGATATAACCTTAAGGAGATTTACATGTGAACTTTGTTTTTCTTTGGTGAAGTGATCAGATCTGTTTCTGCTGAACCTGGGTTCTCATCAGATGACTAACTTTTTAAAGAAGACTGTTTAAGCAATAACTCTAATCTTTAAAAAAAAAAAAGATATTTAAGCAAAGACTAAGGGCACAATGAAGTTTTAGAACACTGGGGAGGGAATCTCTTAGAATTTAACCCACAGCATCTCGTTTTCCTCGCCTTGATAGTTTTCTTCTGGGCTCCAAATATGTTGTCCAGAGGGAGATGGGAAACTGAAGGGAGATGGGGGATTTGAAGAGGTACCACAGGAGGGTGTGAAGGTTGGAAGGAAGACATGCTCTCTCACAATCTGGAGAAACCCTTGTGGTTTTTATATTTCAGTGCTGTCACTGTTTTCTATGGCTGCTATAACAAATGACCAGAAATTTAAAGGCTTACAACAATACAGATTTTTTCTTATTTACAGTCCTGCAATTTAGAAGCCTGGCATGGATCGTGCTAGGCTGAAGGCAAGGTGTCGGCAGGGCTGGTTCCTTCTGAAGGCTCCACGGAGACTGCATTTCCTTGCCGCTTCCATCTTTTGGAGGCTCTTCACATGGCCCCTTCCTCCATGTTTGAAGCCAGCAACCTTGTGTCTCTCTGACCTTCTTCGGAGGTGGTTTTGTTTTGTTTTTAAAACACAGCACGTTTATTTAAACTGTTACTTTTCATAACTCATTGGAACTTATCACAGGTCAATATCTTCATTCTGTTACCTTAGTGGGTACATTCATTAGTGTTATGTAAACCTTCGTATAAAATTAAAGAATTAAAAGAACAGCTAAGAACGTAGCTCTCTTCTGACTCTCTTCGGCCTCCATCTTCCACTGTGAAACACCCTTGTGATTCTGTGGGGTTCACCTGGATGATGCAGACTCATCCCCCGTCTGCTGATGAGTAGCCTGAGATATCTAGAGGCTCTGGGGGTTAGGACGTGGACCCCTTGGGGACGTTATTCTGCCAGCCACACCGGGAGTCCACGGTGCTGTCGTAACACGTGAGGTGGGGCCAGGTCGGTGTGCAGCAGGCTCTGGCGCTTGGCCTTGGTTCCCCAGAACTGTTTTGGCTCTTGGAGAGACTCAGTGCCGTCCATCAGCCAGCATAATTTGGCATTGATAGGGGATTAGTGGATATGGTGGAAACACATGTCCTGGACAAGGTTTTGTTTTATTTTTTAATTTTTATTTTCTTTTTAATTTTTATTTTATTTTTAATTTTTTTGGCTGCGCTGCATGGCATGGGGGAACTTAGTTCCCTGACCAAGGATTGAACCCACGCCCCCTGAAGTGGAACTGTGGAGTCTTTACCTTTGGACTGCCGGGGAGGTCCCAAGGTCTTGTTTTAAATAAATGTTTATTTTGGAATAATTTTAGATATACAGCAAAGTTGCAAAAGTAGTACAGAGAGTTCCATTATATTCTTTACCGAGGTCCTCTAAGGTTAACATTTTACGTAGCAGTGGTAAGGTTGGCCAAACTAAGAAATTAGCATTGGGACTTCCCAGGTGGCGCAGTGGTTAAGAATCCGCCTGCCAATGCAGGGGACACAGGTTTGAGCCCTGGTCCAGGAGGATCCCACATGCCGCGGAGCAACTAAGCCCTGTGCCACAACTAGTGAGCCTGTGCTCTAGAGCCCTCGAGCCACAAATACTGAGGCTGCGAGCCGCAAGTACTGAAGCCCATGCACCTAGAGCCCATGCTCTGCAACAAGAGAAGCCACAGCAGTGAGAAAGCCCGTGCACAGCAATGATGACCCAACGTGGCTGAAAATTAAAAAAAGAAAAATTAGCATTGATGCGTTATACTGTTAATTGAATCCCAGATTCGTTTAGATTTCACTTGTTTCCCACTAACGTCCTTTCACTGCTCCAGGATCACACATGGCATTTAGTTGCCTGTCTCCTTGGTCTCCTCCTATCTGTAACAGTTTTTCGGTCTTTTCCTTGTTTTT
Source organism: Balaenoptera borealis (assembly GCF_965194805.1). Taxonomy (NCBI): domain Eukaryota; kingdom Metazoa; phylum Chordata; class Mammalia; order Artiodactyla; family Balaenopteridae; genus Balaenoptera; species Balaenoptera borealis. Next base: position 507,786 of record NC_138878.1, read on the forward strand.
CATGACCTTGGCAGTTGTGAAGAGTACAGTCTTTGTTTTTTCTGTCTTTGTAACCATTCACCCATTTGGCACAGTTGTAAAGCAACTGTGTATAGGCAGTTGTGTAGCTGACTTCTGGTTTCTCTGACTGCTTTCCTGAATGTGGCCTGCTGTATACGGGGAGAACAGTTTGGTGTCTTTTTGTGACTGGAATGCGTAACATGCTTTAGGGAGGGGCTTCTAAGACTAAACAGACAGCTTTCCCCACGTCCCACTGACTTAGTCAGATGTTTGTTGGTTGCTCACTGTGTGCAGGGCTGTGTGGGGGAAGCGCAAAGATGAGGGCAAGGTGTGGGGCAGGAACTGCACGCGGGGGCGAGGGCATTTCTGGCTCCGGGTCTGGGGGGTGATGCAGGAAGTGCTCTGGAAGCATGGTGGGCGTCGGTGGGCGTGCAGAGGGCAGGGTCAGGCCGGAAGGCTCTGGACAAGGGCCAGGAGGGCGGGTTGTAACGTGAGAAATGTCAGCTTGGCCTGTTTGAACACGGAGCCCATGAAAGGAGATGGTAGCAGATGAAGCCAGGGAAACGGAGTACAGCCCGAGTGTGTGGGACTTAGGATGAGGGCCCTGGCCATGGCCTGCTGAGGGACGGCAGAGGCCGTGCGTGGGGTCTGCTGGTGCCAGCAGAAGGCCAGGGCCTGGCGATGCCTGAATCTGGGCTGCCAGGAGAGGGGTGGCGTCTAGGGCTTGGGTGGAGGGAGTGAGCGCCAGCCAGGGCGGCCACTGCTCATGAGGGGCCCCTGCCTTGTCTTCTGGCCTGTTCTTTCAGCCCCACCATCCTCTGCTTTTGGATGATGTCTGGTTTAGAAAGGTCTTAGTGGAAACTGTTACAAGAAGTGGGAACACCATTTTCTAGGGAAATGCATGATGAGCAGTAGAAATGGGTGATGGGATTGAGATTTTGTTGTAGGAATGATGCCTGACTTCGAATGACTGGCAGAGATGCCGTCCCAGGGAAGTGACTGAGGAGTGAAGTGTGTCTGCCGGAGCCTGGCCTGAGGCGAGGCTGGGAGGGCCTCCCATCGAGGCCGCCCTCAGAGCACCTGGGGATCTTGAGAGTGGGCTGCCTGGACAAGATGTGAAGACTTTATTTATTTGGTTGCACCGGGTCTTAGTTGTGGCAGGCGGGTTCCTCAGTTGTAGCTCCAGGGCTTCTTAGTTGCGGCAGGCGGGCTCCTCAGCTCTGGCATGCGGACTCTTAGTTGCGGCATGCATGTGGGATCTAGTTCCCTGACCAGGGATTGAACCCGGGCCCCCTGCATTGGGAGCGCGGAGTCTTATCCACTGTGCCACCTGGGAAGTCCCTGCTGACAAGTGTTGATGTAAATACTTGAGGGTCAGCTGAGAGGGATGGCCAGTTATATAAAAGGTCCCCTGCCTTGTGGAGCTGTGACAGACCCAGGCACCCCAGTCTCTGGTGCTTGTCCCCTGCAGGGAGGAGTGGGCAGCTCCCCAGGAGCCTGTGATTGGCTCCTACAGGTCTTATTCCCAGACAGTTAAACTGCAGGCCAAGGAGAGTAGCTCTGAGTCTGGGTAGGAGGGGCTAGAGAACTTGAAGCTGGAGAAGCAGCCTTCGGTGAAGGCGTGAAGGCGGGTGGGTGGAGAGGAGAAAGGCCACGATATCTTAGGCTTTTCTTGCACGTCTGTTTTGTATTTCCCATAGTTCTATGCACATGTTGTGCATGTATGATCAGATACCTAGTCAGTATTTGCCTGAAAGACGGATCTTAAAAGTTAGGCTCTAGGCTGAGGAAGGAGTGGCACCTGGCAGGAGATACAGAGCCCTGTGTGCCTGGAGCTCGTCGTCCAGTGAAGGTGCGCCTGCTCGCCTGAGAGTAGGTGCGGTTTGCTTCAGCCCTTCAGAACGGAGCCTCTGTCCTGCTTTGTCACTGCATGCTTGTCATGTGCTGTGTCACGAGGACTTTGTCCTTTGGTTGGACTGTGGGCGGCAGCAGTTACGCTCAGGGCGTCTGGCCCTGGAGCCTTCAGCGGGGGATGGTCTCTAGGCTTTACTGGGCCAGCAGTACAGTCAGGGCCCTGAATTGCATGCAGTCTAATTGCAGATGGAGAGATAAACGGAGAGCAGAAGTGGATGTTTTGGGCCGCTTGGCTGTGTGGTGCTTGGCTTTGAACGTTCACTCTCACTTAAACGCTCGTAGCTCTCCCAAGTCCCTTTGTTACCACCCCTCCATAACATTAAAGCATTTCACCTGCTGACAACTGCCCTGCACCTGAGGGAGAGAACAAGTTGCTATAGTTGTTTTTGTGACCCTGACTGCAGTGTTTGATGGCTGCCCCATTACCACCGGGATGGGGGATCGGGGATGGGGCAGGGACTCAAGTGGCTTCGCTACTCTCTGGCCTTTTCTCACCCTCCCCGAGGCTGGCCTGGTACTGTTTCTTTGTCCAGGGATGCTTTTGAGAGCTAAGAGGGTTCTGTAAAAATAACTTAAGATTAATGGGCGAAGGCTACTTGGTTTCCAGGTGTTTGCAAGTGGGCTGTTGGTTTAAGAAGAGAAACAGTCTGTGCTCCCCTCATTCTCAGACTCTGTTCTTTCTGAGTTGCTTGCAGGTTGCAGTCCTGAGAGCAGTAAATAACAGCTGCAGGGGTGCCAGGTATCTACTACTGGGGGGGCCAAGCTTCACCGCATCCCTCTTAGGGGAGACTGGAAGTGGGTTGTGGGCCTCTAAAAGGAGGCGGAGAGATTTGTAGCAAACAGACTAATGTTGATGAGTTTATTTCCTGCGTGGCCTGGTGTCTGGGTGTTTAACTCCAGCCCACACCTCTGTTTACAGGGCAGCCACTTGAGAGTTGGAACGAGGACCTGTGTCCTCATCAAAAGCTAGGGTACTTTCTAAACTTCCCACATAAATAGTATCTTTCGTTAGTGGCTACATTTCCTAAACTGTAGCTTTACTGCTGAAAATATAACTAACTTGTCACCTAATAAGATTTAGAGGTGATAGTCACATAGATGAGACTCAGCGTGCATGACTTTTTTCCCTTGAAATAAATTCACAGTTTGACTTGGAAGCCTAGCATGTAATTCAGAGAAGTAAGCCCTCATTGTTAATTGTTGATACTGTCTGCTGAATAGATTCTCCTGGTATTGTCACTGCATCAAAGGGGAGAAAAGGCTCTCCTGGCCCCCCTCACAGGGGAGAGCACGCCAGTTTCCTCGCCCAGAGGCCCCTGTGCGCTGGGGGCCCAGGTAGGTAGAACTGTGGTGTGGGTGAGGCGGTGCTGGTAGGTTTCATTCCCATGGGCCTCTCTTGCAAATGTTACAAACTGATTACATAACGAAAACTACTCTTTGGGATGTAAAATGTAAAAGTCAAGTTCGTTCTAGAGGTTAGTGAATTTATATTAATAATTCGATTAACAAAAGAAAACCATTACCAAAGTGAACAGAAAACCTATGGAGTTGGGAGAAAATACTTGTAAACCATGTATCTGATAAGGAGTTAATATCCAAAATACAAAAAAGAGCTCATACAACTCAATAGCAAAAAGCCAAATAACCCAAATAAAAAAATGGGAAGGGACCTGAGTAGACATTTTCCCAAAGAATATAATGAATCACGAACAGATAACATGAAAAGATGCTCGTCATCACTAATCATCAGGGAAATGCCAATCAAAACCACAGTGAGGGCTTCCCTGGTGGCGCAGTGGTTGAGAATCTGCCTGCCAATGCAGGGGACACGGGTTCGAGCCCTGGTCTGGGAAGATCCCACATGCCGCGGAGCGACTAGGCCTGTGAGCCACAACTACTGAGCCTGCGCGTCTGGAGCCTGTGCTCCGCAACAAGAGAGGCCGCGATAGTGAGAGGCCCGCGCACTGCGATGAAGAGTGACCCCCACTTGCCGCAACTACAGAAAGCCCTCGCACAGAAATGAAGACCCAACACAGCCATAAATAAATAAATGAAATTTAAAAAAACAAACAAACAAAAAAAAACCACAGTGAGATATCATCTCATACCTGTCAGAGTGGCTATTATCAAAAAGACAACTAACAAGTGTTGGTGAGGACGTGGAGAAAAGGGAAACCTCCTACACTGTTGGTGGGAATGTAAATTGGTGCAGCCCCTATAGAACCAATATGGAGGTTCCTCAAAAAATTAAAAATAGAACTACCATATGGGGACTTGCCTGGTGGTCCAGCGGGTAAGAATCTGCGCTCCCAATGCAGGTGGCCTGGGTTCGATCCCTGGTTGGGGAACTAGATCCCACATGCATGCCGCAACTAAGAAGTCTGTGTGTCGCAAGTAAAAGATCCTGCGTGCCGCAACTAAGATCTAAATCAATCAATAAGTCAGTCAATCAAATAACTGCCATAAGATCCAGCAATTTCACTCCTGGGTACTTATCTTAAGGAAATGAAAACACTAGTTTGAAAAGATACATGCACCTCCATGTTCATTGAAGCATTATTTACAATAGCCAAGGTATAGAAACAACTTAAATGTCTGTTGATAGATGAATGGATAAGGAAAATGTGGTACATATATACAATGGAATATTATTCAGCCATAAAAAGGAGGAAATCTTGCCATTTGCAACCACATGGATGAACCTTGAGGGTATTATATAAGTGAAGTAAGTCAGAGAAAGACAAACATTGTATGATCTTACTTACATGTGGCATCTAAAACAAAAGAAAACAAAACACTAAACTCAGAAAAAGAGATGAGACCAGAGGCAGAGAGTGAGGAGAGGGGAATTAGAGGAAGGTGGTCAAAAGGTACAAACTTCCAGCTATAAGACAAATAAGTCCTGGGGGTGTGGTGCACCACTTGGTAGCTATAGCTGCCACTGCTGAACAGTCTGCAGGAGAGTTGTTAGGAGACTAAATCCTAAGTCCTCATGAAAAGGAGAAAGGTTGTTTTCCTTTTCTCTCCTTTTGTTTTTATTGTATCTGTATGAGAAGATGGATGTCAGCTGAACCTGTGGCAATCATTTCACAATGTATGTTCATCAACCCATCTGGCTATACACCTTAAATTTATACAGTGATGGAAGTCAATTATTTTTCAGTAAAACAGGAAAAGAATACAGAAGTTCACTACAAGATCTAGTCTGGGAGTGCCGTTGAAACCTCCTGCACAGGGTGAGGCCCTTCAGCGCTCTGCTGCCCCCCACCGTCCCCATGGTGCCCCACGACCACTCTGCCCCTGCCCAGTCCTTGTTGCTGGCATGTTAGTATGTCTGTACATGCATTCACTTAAAAAGATAAAAGGTAAACACAAATAGTTCATAAACGGCGTTTATACAAAAGCAAATATCAAGTGCTGGTTAATCTAGGGAAGTAGGCTGCTTTAAATAGCCTTCAGTTTCATTAAAAGTCACTTCTGAGTAGTGAGATATTTTTTGTTATCAGGTCATATTTGTTTCTTGCAGGAGCAAACCTGCCTTCTAGTGACCCTACACTTTCCCGAGGTTGGTTATCTGACACCAAAACCCTTAAGGACTGATCCTCCAGGGACTGAGTGTTGGGTGGGGACACATGGGGAGCAGGGGACGCGGTATCCATGCAGTTACCAGTGGTGGGATGTTTACCTGATTGGAGTCATTGAATGCAAGGGCTCAAGTGTGTCACTGTGGGACGTCTCAGTTCAGGCACGTTGAGCTTTCCAGGCTACCTCATCCTGGAAAACTTCAGAATAATCAAGGTTTCGTTCTGTTGAGGTGTGGTCCTTTGAGGTTACAGTTATAGTTATAATAAGGGGTTTTCACTAAGCATCCAGAATTGTTGATGACAAAGGTAGGAAGCAGCTGCTGCTTGTTGGCAGACTTTACCAGGAGTGGGTGCACGTGAGCGCCGCTCTCCACCAGCCGCGGTGGAAGGGAGTGGGCCAGGGTGCAGCCCCCCGCCGGTGTGACTGTCCTGTCAGCAGGGACGCTGCTCGCTGCTCGTGGGGGCAGGACATCCAGGTTGCTTCCAGGGGGCAGCCAGGCCGTGAGTTGCCATGTGGGATGCAGGCAGCAAGTTGGTTAAGGGTGTAGGGTCTGTCTTTTCTACTGAGGTATTTGGGATAAGATGTCTTATTTTTAGACAGATTTGAGGGATTTCAAAAGAAAAATCAACTCCAGAACTTTGGTTTTACTTACCTTCCAGTTTTTGTCTATCCCTCTCTTTCATTTTTGCAGTTAGAGTGTGCATTAGGGTGATTGTTCACATGTGCCCTCCAGTTTGTCAGACTTGGCCGTAAAAGTAAGGTCCTCAAGTCATGGGGACCTGCCGGCCCTGAGAGCCCCGCGTGTGCTGCTCCCCAGAATCCACATGCAGGCTGGCCAAGCAGGCCACCGCTGCTGCTGTGCTCTGTCCTGGGTGTCCTGATAAAGACTGAACTTAAGTTAGGAACTCTTCCCGAAAGGGGCAGATGCAGCATCAGCTTATCAAGCGCTCCCCATAGTAAGCCATTTTCCCCCCTTAGATTCTTTGGAAGCCATAATAAATTGGAAATAGAAGAATACATACCAAGAAACAAATATGAGGTCTAATTTATTTATTTATTTATTTATTTATTTATTTTTGGCTGTGTTGGGTCCTCGTTCCGTGCGAGGGCCTTCTCCAGTTGCGGCAAGCGGGGGACACTCTTCATCGCGGTGCTGGGGCCACTCTTCATTGCAGTGCGCAGGCCTTTCACTATCGCGGCCCCTCCCGTTGCGGGGCACAGGCTCCAGACGCGCAGGCTCAGTAGTTGTGGCTCACGGGCCCAGTCGCTCCGCGGCATGTGGGATCTTCCCAGACCAGGGCTCGAACCCGTGTCCCCTGCATTGGCAGGCAGATTCTCAACCACTGCGCCACCAGGGAAGCCCGAGGTCTAATTTTTAACATTTAAAATATATCAGCCATATTTAATATTTCCGAAACTCTTTTACTGTGACCTGTTTTCCCATGGAGCACAATTAATCATATTCAAAGATGTACAATCACCAGTGTTGTGAAAACTTGGTGAAGGAAGAAAGAAAAGAAATGCAAGTTGGAGAGAGAAAGGAATTCTGGCTCTGTGCCCACAGTTCCCCTACATCCAGGGAGGTCAGGGTACAGTAATTGGAGGCAGTCATTCCTGGTCCTCCTTATCAAGGATGTTTTCATGTTTCTTACTCGTGGGTAAGCACTTTGTATCTGGCATGTGGATTCAGTGAAGAGGTATCTTCAGCTGTAGTGGAAACAAGCTTGTTAGGAAAGGGGGGACCCTCGTCTTAGGTACTGTAGCACTGAACCGTGTTTTCTGGGAGTGGCTTAGGAAGCTCTTGCATACTGTGTTGAGTTTGCCTTTTATGTGTTCATATTTAGCTGCAGTCCTCTCTAGGCACTCTTTGATGTAGAGTTGGGGGTGTTACCTTGATCTATATGTTCTTAAACTTTTCTCATCCTTCTTTTATTGTGATAAAATGTAAATAACATAAAATTGACCATTTTAACCACTTTTAAGTGTCCAATTCAGTGGCATTAATTACATCCACACTGTTCTTATGACCATTACTACTATCTGTTTCAGAACTCTTTCACCTTCCCTCACGGAAGCAGTCTGTCCACAGAGACCCCTGGACATGGACTCGGCATATTTACCCTTTTGTGCCTGGCCTCTTTTGCTTAGCGTGATGTTTTCATGGTTCATCCATATTGTAGCATTATTTCTTTCCTTGTTAAGGCTGAACTGTATGTATATAACAAGTTTTGTTTATCCATTTCTCCGTTGACGGATGGTTAGGTTTCCATGTTTTGGCTATTGTAATGCTGCTGTGAACATGGGTGTGCGAATATCTCTTCAAGTTCCTGCTTTCAGTTTTTTGGGTGCACACCCAGAAGTGGGATTGGTGGATCATATGGTGATTCTATGTTTAACTTTTTGAGGAACTGCCGGAGTGTTTTCCACAGCAGCTATACCAGTAACACTTTTATTTTTTAAAGGAACACTCGTTTTTGACTTTTTGTTATAAAGTGCAGAAAAGAGGACAGAATGGTAAAGTGAACATCCCGTGTATCAGATTTAATAGTTAGCATTTTGCCATGTTTGCTTTATTATTATTTTGTTGAAGTATTTTACCCTTTTTAAAAAAATCTTTTTGGGCGCGCCGTGGCATGTGGGATCTTAGTTCCCTGACCAGGGATTGAACCTGTGCCCCGTGCGTTGGAAGCACAGTCTTTTTTTTTTTTTTTTTGAATACATATGTATTTATTTATTTGGCTGTGTCGGGTCTTAGTTGCGGTACGTGGGGTCTTCGTCGTGGCATGCGAGATCTTTTGTTGCAGCGTGCAGGCTCTTCGTTGTGGTGCACGGGCTTCTCTAGTTGCGGCGAGCTTCTCTAGTTGCGGCATGCGGGCTTCTCTCTAGTTGTGGCGTGAGGGTTTTCTCTCTCTAGTTGTGGCTCGTGGGCTCCAGGGCACGTGGGCTCTGTAGTTCGCGGCATGAGGGCTCAGTAGTTGTGGCACACGGGCTTAGTGGCCCCGCGGCATGTGGGATCCCCAACCAGGGATCGAACCTGGGTCCCCTGCATTGGGAGCACAGATTCTTACCCACTGGACCACCAGGGAAGTCCCTCATACCTAGCGTAAAGAGTATTTTTAGTTGATTTTGTAAGTACCTCTTATTAGTCCAGCAAACTTGAGCGCAAAAAATGAAGGTTTTAGTTTTTCTCCAGTTTTTTAACATGAGAATTTTCAGAACTATGGAGAGGCAGGAAGAGCACCGTGATCACCCACATGCTACCATCTGGGTTCAGCGCTTGCTAAGTTTGCCCTGTTTGCTTCGTCTGTGGGTGTGCGTGCTACCCTACAATTTGGAAGCAAGATGTAGCCTCCTGACACGTCCCCCTCAGGAGCGCCTTCAAAAAATGACAGTCTCCTGTGAGCAGCAGCGTTGTGCGCCGTGGGACAGCCTGCGGGACCGCGCTCAGGTCCTGGCGGACTCCATCCTGTGTTCGCACCTTTCCTTTGGGTCTTCAGCGTCAGCCTCCCTCTTTGTTTCTTCTTCCTGAATTGAGACCAGTCACCGTAGATGGAAGGGCATTGTTGAGCTGTCTGGCTTTGTCCGGGTTCTGGGGTCTTAACTGGTTCCTCCTCTGTCCTGTGTTTCCTGTGAACTGGAAGTTAGGTTGAAAGGCTGGATTAGAGTTGGATTAAACCTTTTTACCTTCGTGGGTAAAATTTTTGGTTCAAAGTATTCATGTACTGACAAAGGGTCACCCCACCGATGACTTCTTGGTTGTAGAAGGACTCGTGTGTCGGTATAGTAGGAAGACCTGCTGGTACCACCTTAGCCAGGTGATCTAACTCAGCATCACTAATGCCAACTCACGGCTTTGTCTATGAGCTGTTCTAACTGATGTTTAACCTGCATCTGTGTTAGTGACCACAGGCAGTGAGGAAACCTTGCTTGGATCCTGGTTTGGAGGGAGCGGACAAAAGGGCTTTAAAAAAATGTTTTGAGCTGTGTGTCAGATCTCAATTTAAAAGAGTGTTTTGGGGACACTTGGGCATATAAATATGAACCAGATGTCAGGTGGTAATGGGAATTGTTAATCTGCTTAGGTGTGAGAATGATTTCGTGGTTTGTAGATTACTCTTTGCCCCCATGATTTTTAGGTGGGGAAGTCTGGCAGGGGACTGTGCTGTGTGTGTGTGGGCCTTGCTGGCCTCTCGTGTTGGAAAAGCCCTTTGTAGGTGACGCTCATCCACGTCATGTTGCGTCCACATCCTGCGATGTCCTTTGTGCTGACCTGCTGCCCCCTCTGTGGTGGAGGAGGCCAGGGAAGACACTTATGGGGCAGACTTGCACCCGTTTGACTGGCTTCGTGTGGTGCAAGTTGCCAGCCTGTGCACCCATGTGCGTGCGTGTTGTGTCTGCCCAAAGAGACTCTGGGGACTTCCCTGGTGGCGCAGTGGTTAAGAATCCGCCCGCCAATGCAGGGGACATGGCTTTGATCCCTGGTCTGGGAAGATCCCACATGCCGCAGAGCAACGAAGCCCGTGCGCCACAACTACTGAGCCTGCGCTCTAGAGCCCGCGAGCCACGACTACTGAGCCCACGTGCCACAACTACTGAAGCCCGCGAGCCTAGAGCCCGTGCTCCACAACAAGGGAAGCCACCGCAATGAGAAGCCCGTGCACCGCAACGAAGAGTAGCCCCTGCTCGCCGCAACTAGAGAAAGCCTGCACACAGCAACGAAGACCCAGCACAGCCATAAATGAATGAATGAATGAATGAATGAATGACTCTGAAGTGCATACCCACATTTGGTCTCCACCCAGCTCTGCTAATGCCCTGAGAGACCCCGGTTCACCGGGACTTGAGGCCTGCTCTGCTGTGAGCACAGTGAGTGAAGAGCTGGGGACACTTCCAGGGTGTGTGTCAGGTGTGTCATTAGAGGGAACATGTAAGGAACTCCAACAGTTGGACAGATAGAGGTTGGCTAGGGTTTTCAGATCAAAGAGGAGAAAACAAAAATTTCTCTGCTTCGGACTGTTAAGATCCATGGTAATGGAGTAGATTGATCCTGCTGTGATGACTAAAACTGTACATTCTTTTATCCTCCCACAGTTTTGTTTTGCTTTTGTCTTTATGCTTGGTTTTCCACTGAAAACAGTGGTTTTCTCTGTAGGCTGGCACGGGAAGCCTTGGCTCCTGGCCCCCAGTGCCGAGCTCCAGGCCACTTCCTTCCCTTCCCTTGGGTGTCCTTGCAGGGGTGGCCCTGCGTGTACAAGTGTATGGGTCTGTGCAGAGTGGTTTACATGAGTGGCAGATATATGTTCTTCTGTACTTTGCTTTTTTCCACTTATGCTTTGAGTTTGTTCTGTGTTAATATTTGTGGAGCTGCTTCAAGTTTTTCCATCATCATAATACAGATGTGCCACAACTTAGCTAACCTGCCTGTTCCTGACGGACGTTTTCTTGTTTCCAGCATCTCACTGTGACAGAATGACATCCTTATGCATCCTTCTGGTGTAAGTGTCATCTGTTGGTTCCGTCCCTAGGATTCCAAGGTCAGGGTTATGGGCATTTGACGTTTTGCTTGCTCTCTGCTGAGACTGTGCTGGCTCACACTCACCAATGAGGTCTGAGTGCTTTTGATTTGCTTTTAAAGCAGCACAGTTCTGACCTTTTGAGAAGGGCGTCAGGATGGCCAGCCTTTCTGAATAGGTAGAAAGCTTTCATACATTGAGGGAGTGCTGTTTGGTGGGTGTTTGTATCTTACAGAGATTCTCTTTCTGTCTAGAAAAGGCTGAAAAAGTTACTGGTTAGACAGTTAATCTTATTAAAAGTTGTCATGGTTTTAGTTTGTAGTTATGCCTGGCAGCATCTGCACATGTGTCAGATCGTGAAAGTCCTTTTGGACCACAAAGAGCGTGTGACCATGGTGAGTGGCGTGCGGTTCATCCCCTCCCAGGTTCAGTCACCTTTAAACCAGTTTGTCGGTCAGGAGGAAGGGCAAGGCATCTCGCAGGTACCTTGTTCTCTTTGGGTCAGGGAGTTTCCAGAAGCGCAGGTGGGTCTGGGGGAGGAATACCAGTCAAGGAGGGGTGGTGGGCCTTGTGTTTGGTAAGGGGGTTGTGGGTGGCTCTGGCCTCTTCTGTGGCCTGTGTGAGGACTGGCAGTGGTCACGGTGCTGTTGGCAGGCGAGATGCTAGAGCCTCTTTCCGGAAGAATCGGTGGGGATCGGGGAGAAGAGTCTTTCTGGGCCGCCCAGTCCCCCGTCAGCCGCCGCGGTGGGGAGGGCCGCTTGGAGGCAGGCGTGGCCCAGCAGGGCCTGGACCCCTTTCCTGGTGTGCCTAGGTGTTGCTTTGTATTTCTTCCTCATGTTAACATGTAAATAATCATTTTATCATTACAAAACAAATCCTTTTCTGTTCTGTGAACAACCTAAGAACAGAGGATACTGTGAAATACTAGCGTTCTCATCTCTCTCCAGGGCAGCGTGACTGTTCCCACTGTGCTGAGTTCCTCAGATTGTGACACGTTAGCGGTAGCTTTAGGGATGTCGAAGACAGGGGCTTTTGAATTTGATTCCAGTTTTTGAAAATGGGTTGATGCGCCTCAATTGGATTTGTAACTTGTTTGTTTTGATGTGAGAAGGCCTTGGCTAAGGTGGTTTTGTTCTCAGAATTTGTTTCTATCTTTTCATCTTTGTGTTGCTCAGCTGTTTTTATGTTCCTGATCTTTCTTCAGACTTCTGAGGGCATTTCTTGCTTGATGTAGATATTAGAGCAAAGATCAGAACTTTGATTTGATTGTATTTTTGTACTTGTTGACTTACTCTTGTGATATCTTCTGCCACTTTCTCCTGATTTAAAGATGGAAGACCCATCGTGCTTTATTGATGGTAATATTTAGTGCTCATAAAATAGCTTTCAAACTTCTGGTGTGAATAATATAATATAAAGTAATTTTAGAATTTAAGGAAAAGTTGTACGGATGGTGAATAAATAATTAGCATTAATGTTATTGATGTTGCCTACCTAGTTGTTTGTCAAAATGCTTTTCCTGACTGCAACATTTTATTGTAATGGAGAATAATTTCCATGTAAAACCGGTTGATTTAGAGTTCCTTTCTGGTTGCTGTGGAAACAGTCCAGCTTGGTAGTGAGTACTCGTCGAGTGCTGAGTTGCTAGGCCCTCATTACAGGCTCTCCGCAGCCATGGCGCAGCTCCGCGGGGAGGGCCCTGGGTTGTCCGCTGTTCTTCTCCTGTTTGGTCACGAGAGCATCAGGTTCTGGAGGTTAGAACGGCGTGACTTTCTTTCCCTCCAGCTTAAGTGCCAGAGGCTTTTGTTCTTCAGCTGAGTGGCCATGGATTTCCTTCCTACCTGAGTCGATCTGTGCGACCCCACCTGCTGCCCAAGACCCCTCCAGCCTCTCGGCCTGGCCTGGAAGATTGCTTCCCAGGGAGCATTCAGGAGGGCCTGTTGAAAGTGACTGCTCAAACAAGAAGTGTTCACATCTGTCCTGAATTGTGCAGGTTCCCCTGCTGAGCCCTCACTGAGGTCCTTGTGCCACTGCAGCAGCGGGCAGGAAGCGAGGGCAGGGATGGCCTCACGCGCTGCTGGGGGTGGCGGTGGGGGAGACCGCCTGACAGCGCCAGCATGGCTACACTGGAGACGTAAGCTGGGTTCACTGGGGTTTCTGTGGACTGCGGGTGTGTGTATTTCGGCCCGTCACGCGTCACTCTGTGGTTGGAGGTGGTGGCCCGCTTCCTCCTGGAGAGCAGTGTTCTGTTCCGTTACACACAGCTTGCGGTGTGGTTGCCATTGGAAGCCACGAGGTCACTTGTAAAGACCTTGGTCTCCCTTTGAATGACAGGCTGTCGAGAATACTTTTGGTTCTGACATTCTGGTCTTGAACTTTGCGTCCGAGAGGCCCGCCCGCTTCTGGCAGCACCTGCCTGGTCATTTGTGTGTGTGAGGAGGTGGCAGCTGCAGATACTGGCTTGCTTGCTGCACGGCGTCTGGGGTCCTCTGCTTGGGCCTCGCCTGGTCACGGGCTGGGCAGTGTGGGGAGCGGTCCCCTCCCTGTGTCTGAGAAGTCCCTGTTTCTGTGCCGCCTCTCCCTGCAGGCTCCTGGCCCTGGAGCCCCGTCCCGAGCCCCTGGCTCGAGCCTCAGGCCAGCCGCCTTGCCCCAGGAGGAGTCCACACCAGGCCCGGCCCTGTGCTGGGCTGTCTGCCCCTGGTGGCCCCTGCGATGGGGGCCTTCGAGAAATCTGGTTCCCTGCATCTGACTGTGGCCTTGGTGCCTCTTCTCACCGCCCTCTTGGGCCTGCTCGCACACGTGGGATTGGGCGGCTCGAGTGTGCACCTCTCAGGGCCGGTGGAGACGGGTGGGTGATGGGGTGTGTCAGGGAACCCCGGGCGGGGCTCCGGACTGAGCCCTCCTCTGTTCTCCTGGCTGCGGTTGGTCCTTTTCCGGAGTCAGTGGAGGGTGATTGCCCGGCTGTGGCTCTCAGACCTCCCGCTCCTCCAGCTGGGGTCGGCGCGGGGCGTTCTCTGAGGCCTCTCTCTGTTCTCCCTCGTAAACACCTTCCTTCCCGTCTGTCCACTTAGGTCTGTCCCCATCGTCCCTCTGTTACTGTTGGTCCTTCTTTCCGTTTTGTCACCAGTCGCTGGCACTTCCACACAATTTCCACAGTGATTTTCTAAAACGAAGATTTGACTCTCTTACGCCCTTCCTTAAGGAAACTGCCCTCTTCCAGGTCTTAAATGGGGCGCTTCCTGCCCAGGAGTCCCTTCTCCCCACTTTCCCTGGCGCCTGGCGCTGCCCGCTCACCCACAGGCCTCAGCTCCCCAGGCAGCCTTCTCCACCTCACGGCTGCTCCTTTGTCGGGTGTGCCCAAGCCCCTGTTGGCTAGATTCTCATCCTCCGTCTCCAGGGGGACATCTCTGCTCCCCTCTCTGGTCATAGTTTATCGTTCTATGTTGTAATTGTCCTTTACTTAGCTGTCTTCCCACCCGAGGAAGCTGTCTTGGCGAGCACGGTGGGTTCCTGCAGTTCCTGGCCGTGCCAGCTGCTGTGCCTGTCGGCTCTGGCTGTCTGGACCCGCCTTGCCTCTCACTCGCTTCGTGTGTCAGTTAGGCTCCTTGCTTCACTGCTGGGTTTGCTGTGTGAGTCCAAAATGATTTCTTCTTTTAGTTATCGTCTGCATCTTCTAAATATTGCGCCCAACTTAGAGATGTTGCTACCCTCTTCCCGCTTTTGTGCAAAAATAAGAATGTGTGTTGTGCTCAGACTTGGCACGTGGAGAAGGGAGCACATGGCCTTCTGGCTTCCTGCTGAGCTGTCGCTTCTGTGCCCTGGGTGTGTTCACGTGGCAGCTTCAGCCTCAGAAAGAAGGTGGGAAACCTGCCGTTGGATCTGCACCAGGTGCCTTTTTCCATCTCTGTCCCCATCCCCATGCTCACTCCTGCTTGGGCAGATGGCACAGCTGGAGGAGGCCTCAGCCTGGGTCCTCCGGCCTCTTGTTTTACAGAGATTTGTCTTTCTGTGAGTGATGACGTACGCCTGGTAAGTGGGAAACAGTGCTAATGATTTTCAGTTTACCACTCAGCTACTTTTTGGCAGAGATTTTAAAAAATCAAGATAGGGCTTCTCTGGTGGCGCAGTGGTTAAGAATCCACCTGCCAATGCAGGGGACACGGATTCGAGCCCTGGTCCGGGAAGATCCCACATGCCGCAGAGCAGCTAAGCCCGTGTGCCCCAACTACTGAGCCTGTGCTCTAGAGCCCGCGAGCCACAACTACTGAAGCCCATATGCCTAGAACCCGTGCTCCGCAACAAGAGAAGCCACTACAATGAGAAGCCCACACACTGCAACGAAGAGTAGACCCCACTCCCTGCAACTAGAGAAAGCTCGCATGCAGCAACGAAAACTCAGTGCAGCAAAAAATAAAATAAATTAGTTAAGAAAAATTATTATAAAAATCAAGATAAAGTGAGTGTCCTAGCACTTGGCAGGGACCTGTGTACACCGCCAGCTGCCCCGCACCTGGTGGACAGAGACCGGCAGCTAGGGTGCCAAGTCCTTAAAATACACGGTAAGAGGAGTGTCTCCTTTTTCCCTCTTCTGTGCGGTGCTGCGTGGGAGTTGAGTGTGTGACTTGGATGATGAGTTGTACCTCTAACACCTCCCTGGTGGCTTCATCGTGACTGCACGCTTTGCTCAGAGCAGCCTCTGGCAGAGAGTCCCTTCCTGCAGGGCTCCTTCAGGCCTCTGGGCCAGTTTGGTGCGTTCTTGCTGTCTTCTGAGCTTTCCTTGACTTGCTGTAATCACCTCTCTCAGATTTGTGTTTCTGAGGGTATGAAATATGGATACTCAGGGACTCAGGTTACCAGTCCTTTAAGTTTTGTGTTCAGCTGCTCGAAGGCTATGATATGGAAATTGTTAGAATTTCCACAGAGTCTCTGGTTTGGAGTTCAATAGTGCTTTTAAATTTAGGATGTAGAGGAGAGACGATTGGTCCTTAGAGGCTGATATTCTGCCTTTGCTGTTACATCTCGTAGATTAACCAGTTTCCCTTACCTACGTTTAGTCTGGACACACAAAGCCCATGGCTGCCTGTCCACAGCCTGGCCACTCGGTGCCCTGTCCTAAGACTGCCATGCGCCAGCTGTGGCTGGAATCGCGGCGCGTGTTTGCCCTGTGCCGCGTGCACGCCGTGTGGCATCTCGGCGTTCTGCAGGAGTTGGAGGCAGGGTCAGAGCCAGGACTGAGAGCAAGTCACTGCATCTCTCTTGTTGTTCTTATGAGAATTGAGATTACATCTGCCTCTCAGGGCTTTTTTTTTTTTTTCTCTGATTCAGTGAGCTGATGACTGTTAAAGCAGCCAGCACAGTGACTAGCACATAAGCCCTAAACAATAATTTTACTTATTTTCCCCCCATTTTGCTTGGCCAAGGGTGACATTTGATGCCTGGTAACTGCTATTTTTTTTTTTTTCTCCAGCTTTAGTCTGGTGTTACTGACGTACAATAAACTGTACTTATTAAAGTGTACAATTTGATAAATTTTGGCACATTCAAGATAACGGATGTATCTATCACCCTGCCAAAGTTTAGGACCCCTTCATAATTCCCCCCGCCGCAGCCCTCCCTTGCTCCTGATTTTCTGTAGAGTACTTTGCATATTCTAGAATTTAATATAAATGTAATCTTTTTTCTTCACTGACTCGGTATCTTTGTAGAGAATTGGTTGTCTGTGTGTGGGTGGGTCTGTTTTTGGACTCTGTTCTGTCACATTGATCTCTTCGTCTGTCCCTGCACCACAGCACCCGTCACGGTTCCTGTAGGTGTACAGTGAGGCCTGCCGTCCTGGGGTGTCAGTACTGCAGACTCGTTTTTCTTTTTTCAGACTTGTTTTGGTTATTTTCTGTCTTATGTCACATTGCACAGAGAAGCCTGCTGGTTTTTTTTTTCTTTTTCTTTTAAAATTCATTTTATTTACTTATTTTTGGCTGCATTGGGTCTTCGTAGCTGTGCGCGGGCTTCCTCTAGTTGCAACGCGAGGGCTTCTCATTGCGGTGGCTTCTCTTGTTGGGGAGCATGGGCTCTAGGTGCGTGGGCTTCAGTAGTTGTGGCACGCGGGCTCAGTAGTTGTGGCACGCGGGCTCAGTAGTTGTGGCGTGCGGGCTTAGTTGCTCCGCGGCATGTGGGATCTTCTTGGACCAGGGCTCGAACCCGTGTCCCCTGCATTGGCAGGCGCATTCAAAACCACTGCGCCACCAGGGAAGCCCGCCTGCTGGGGTTTTGGTTGGGGTCGCATTGGCTCTCGGGGTGAGCAGACCGGAGTCTCCCGGCCTTGGACACTGGTCTCTCTCTGCTGGCTCTGTCCTGCTGTCTCCCTCAGCGGGGCTTCACTCATCAGGGTTAGAATATTGTACATCTTTTGTCAGATTTTCCCCTACAGTTGTTCATATTTTGATGCTGCTGTAAATGGTTTTTTTTTTTTTTGCTGCCGGGGCTGTCTTGTGTGTTGTAGGACTTTTTTTTTTATATGTATATAAATTTATTTATTTTTGGTTGCGTTGGGTCTTCGTTCCTGCGCACGGGCTTTCTCTAGTTGCAGCGAGCGGGGGCTACTCTTCGTTGTGGTGTGTGGGCTTCTCATCGTGGTGGCTTGTTGCAGAGCACGGGCTCTAGGCACGTGGGCTTTAGTAGTTGTGACACGCGGGCTCAGTAGTTGTGGCTCGCGGGCTCTAGAGCGCAGGCTCAGTAGTTGTGGCGCACGGGCTTCGTTGCTGCACGGCATGTGGGATCTTCCCGGACCAGGGCTCAAACCCATGCCCCCTGCATTGGCAGGTGGATTCTCAACCACTGCGCCACCAGGGAAGTCCATAAATGTTGTTTTTAACAAATTTCTTTTTTTTTTTTTTTTTTTTTTTTTTTTTTAAATTGGCTGCTCCATACGGTTTGTAGGATCTTAGTTCCCCGACCAGAGATCGAACCTGGGCCCTTGGCAGTGAAAGCGTGGAGTCCTAACCACTGGACCACCAGGGAATTCCCAAAATTTCTACATTTTGTATTAGTAGAGATGTCAAAAAATTTTTTATTAACCTTGTATCTTACAGCCATGCTAAACCTTACTTGTTAGTTCCGGTGCTTCTTTGCTAGGTTTGTTTGGCTTGTCTGTGTACGTAGATGATGGTGCTGTCCACACGTGAAGTCAGCTTTACTCCTTCCTCTCTACTCTGATACCTTTTCTTTCTTTTCTCTTGGTCTGACTGCCCTGAACAGACCCTCCAGTGTGGTGATGAAAAGAAGTGGGGAGAGTAGCTTCCCGTCTGAGGCTTGTTTCTGACTGTGGGGAAGCTGTCAGTTTTCACCATTAACTGGGATACTAGCTGTACGGTTTTCATAGGTTGAGGAAGTTCCCTTTTATTCCACATTTGCTGAGTTTTCATCAGGAATGAATGGTGGATTTTAGCAAAAACTTTTTGCACCAGTCGAGTTGGTCCTAAGATTTTGCTGCTTTAGTTTGTAAATTCTGTGGATAACATGGACTGTTTCTTGAGCATGAAACCAGTCTTGTATTCTAGGGTTAAAGCCTTGGTTCCGTGTGCTGCTAGGCCATCTTGGTGGCTGGCTGACGGGTGACCGGGCTGCGCCTCTCATCACGCTGCCCAGGACAGTGGACCAGAGGGCAGGCACGGTGTGACCCCCGAGGCCCAGAGCTGCATGATGTCACTTCTGCCCCGTCCTGCTGGGCCCAGCTCGTCGTGAGGCCAGCCCAGGTTTAAGGGGTGTGAAATAGCTGTGGCCACGCCGCCTCTTTTTTTTTTTTTTTTTTAAATTATTTATTTATTTATTTATTTATTTTTGGCTGTGTTGGGTCTTCGTTTCTGTGCGAGGGCTTTCTCTAGTTGTGGCAAGCGGGGGCCACTCCTCATCGCAGTGCGCGGGCCTCTCACTATCGTGGCCTCTCTTGTTGCAGAGCACAGGCTCCAGACGCGCAGGCTCAGTAGTTGTGGCTCACGGGCCTAGTTGCTCCGCGGCATGTGGGATCTTCCCAGACCAGGGCTTGAACCCGTGTCCCCTGCATTGGCAGGCAGATTCTCAACCACTGCGCCACCAGGGAAGCCCCCACGCCGCCTCTTGATGGGAGGAGCTGGGAGTCACCCTGCAGGTGTGGATGGCGAGGCAGGGAAGGTGCATTGTGCACAGTCCGCTGTGGGGCACAGTCGTCTCGACGGCCCACACCCAGATCCTCTCATTTTTGCTGTAGTTTTCCTAACATCTGTCTAGTTCTCTGCTTTGGTTTTCCTTTTCAGGTTAACACTACACTAACGGTTCCTTCTTGCCAGGTTTCCTGACTACAGAGTCAGGGGTGTTAAAGAACATGGGTTGGCGGGACTTCCCTGGCGGTCCAGCGGTTAGGACTCGGCGCTCTCACTGCTGGATCCCGGGTTCAGTCCCTGGTTGGGGAATTAAGATCCCACAGGCCGCACGGCATGGCCAAAAAAACATGGGTAGTAAGTAACTCAGTTGTTGTGTGTGACTTTTATAAACATACAGTAATATCCTGCATTATGTATCCATGTGTGTATCCATGTGTGGATATGTGTATGTCTGCACACGTGTGTGTGTGCAGGTGGGCTGGTGGGGACAGGCGCTGTTCATGGCCCTGTGCAAGGCTCACTGTTACTCCTAATCTGATAGCTGCTTTGATGCTGACTTTATTGAGGTCAGAATGTTCATTGAGGGCCTTGGTCTGGCTCTCTTAAGCTTAGGGAGCAGTTAAGCTTTGTTTTTTTCCCTTTGATGTCAGTGTGATTTTCTTCCAAAATTTACTTAGCTTTTAGCCAGCACATAATGCTAGCATTTGTCAGGTGCTTAGTTGTTTGTGTGCCAGGCATCGTCCAAGTACTCTGTATCCCCCGATGATCTTGTGTGGTTGGCAGGATGGTCTCTGCTTGACTGATGACCAAACCGAGGCTTAGTGAAGAGGTTAAGGAGTAAGGCTTTCAGGTTTTAGGTAAATCAGAGAATCATTTCTTCTTCAGACAATTGAACTGTCAGCAAAGTTGGGCTCGTTACAGAAAGAGCGTGAGGGTGTCCTTTGTGTAGTGACATGATGTGGCTGCCCCACGGCCAGCGGGAGGCTCTGCTGGCATCTTGCCAGGCTCAGGTACCGGCTCATTCTGGTCCTGGTCCCTGTCGTCGGCATCCTGACATTCTGAGAGTGTGGTTGGTGCCTGGAGCTGTCACCAGGAGCCGTGTGGTTGTTGCTGGATACGGGCATACTGGAGGAGCGTGGGGCAGGAGCAGGGCTGCCCGCCCGCCCGCCCGCCTGCTGGGGCAGCTGTTCTCCGGGCCAGCACGCGGCTGTGCGGTCCGAGTGGCTGAGCACCGGCGCCCTGAACGTCAGAGCTTTCCAGACCCCTGTTCTGTGCCATGTGGCATCTGACACCAATCTGATCCATGATCCTTTGTAGGTAATCTTTTAGGATTTTATGGTAATTTGTAGGGTTTTCTGCCTTTTTGTGGGAGTCTGAAATTTCATTTAATTTGTTAGGGTTTGGATTGGAGTTTTTCATCTTGGTCAGTATTTAGTAGCTCTTTGAATATGCATACTTGTCTTTTTTCATTCATTTCTCAAAGGTTTTCTTTAAGGGGCCTGATGGTAACTTGCAGACTTTGAGGCTGCATGGTCTCCATTACCCCTGCTCAGCTCTGCCATGAAGGAACCATAGACCATACGTAACAAAGGAGCCTGGCTGTGGTCCAGGAAGACTTTATTTATTGACACTGAAATTTGAATTTCATGTAATTTTCTGTTGTCACAAAATATTCTTTTCTTTTTCAATCAGATACAAATATAAAAACATTCTTAGATTGTGGACTGTGTCAAAAACAGCAGTGGGACAGATTTGGCCTTCTGGCCTCAGTGTGCTGAGCCCTGTCATACCAGCTGAATTTGGAAGTGCATAAATTCACTGATTTTTGTCCTTGCAGCCTTCTTTTAACTGCAGCAGTGTCTTGACTTTGGTCTTTCTGTATAGTTTGATTTGTGGTTTCCCTAGATGTGGGTTATTTGTCCATCTGATCTGGTCAGCTACTGATACATCATTGTTTTTCAGTGCTGTTTTAGATTTATTTTTTCAAAGATGTTTGTCACTTTTAAGAAATTTTAGGCTAAGGGGATACATTCCACCATCGTGATCTACTAGTATTGATCTTTTTGTAAACACAGTTGCGCTCTGAACAGGAAGCACTTTCCCAAAGTGCGTTTTGACTTGTACAGAAGAAATGAATTTTTTCCTTAAGTAGAAAGCTGTGGGAATATTAAACTTAATAACAGTCATCATGCATGTATGCCAGCCTAAGGAATTAATTTTGAATTAAATGTGAACTGAACACTTTGCTGTGGAGTAACACATTGGGATGAAGTATTTATGATGATTGAGTTGGTACTAATGAGGCTGCTTGTGAAGTGAAGCTGTGATGAGCGGAGTAGCTCACTGATTACAGAGATGCTGAGGGGCCTTTGCACATCCTGGGCGGCGCCTCACGACTGGACGGCGGTGGGGGAGAGGATGGGACTTGGTCCTCTGGCATCCAGGAGCTGCACTGCTGGTCAGTGACCATGGCCTAGAGGAGAGCCCTAGTGTTTACAGCTTTATAGTGTAGTAGAAATGACCATGGTAATTAGTTAGAGGAGGCATTTGTCCTTATTTTCCTAGATTAGGGGAAAAAGTTTGGAGAATTTAGGCAACTAAATTAGGATGGTACCATTCATGGTTCTGTGAATTTTTCTTTATTTAGTAAAACTGCCTTAAAGTTGGATTATTGCCAACTTGAGTTTTCTTTTTATTGTGGTACAGTACACGTAACACAACCCATTTTAGCCATTTTTTTAAAAAAAATTTATTTTTGGCTGCATTGGGTCTCCACTGCTGCACTTGGCCTTTCCCTAGTTGTGGCGAGTGGGGGCCACTCCTCGTTGCGGTGCTTGGGCCTCTCATTGAGGTGGCCTCTCCTGTTGTGGAGCATGGGCTCCTGGCGCACGGGCTTCAGCAGTTGTGGCTCGCAAGCTTAGTTGCTCTGCGGCTTGTGGGCTCCTTCCAGACCAGGTCTCGAACCCGTGTCCCCTGCATTGGCAGGTGGATTCCTAACCACTGTGCCACCAGGGACGCCCCATTTTAGCCTTTTTTTTTTTTAAAGACTCCAGTTTCCTTTACCCATGGGAATCTTTTTTTTTTTTAAAGGAATTCCTTTATTTTTATTATTAATTTATTAATTTATTTATTTTTGGCTGTGTTGGGTCTTTGTTTCTGTGCGAGGGCTTTCTCCAGTTGCGGCAAGCGGGGGCCACTCTTCATCGCGGTGCGCGGGCCTCTCACTGTCGCGGCCTCTCCTGTTGCGGAGCACAGGCTCCAGACGCGCAGGCTCAGTAGTTGTGGCTCACGGGCCTAGTGGCTCCACGGCATGTGGGATCTTCCCAGACCAGGGCCTGAACCCGTGTCCCCTGCATTAGCAGGCAGACTCCCAACCACTGCGCCACCAGGGAAGCCCTTAGCCATTTTTAAGTGTACAGTTTTGTGTCACTATATTGTTGTGCAGCTCTCATCACCACTCTCCATTTCCAGAACTTTTTCATCTTCCCTGACTGAAGCTCTGTCCCCAGGACACTGTTAACTTGCCCCCCGCCCCGGCCCCCACACTGCTCTGCGTCTGTGAGCGTGACTCCTCCAGGGACCTTGTGTGAGTGGGGTCAGACGGCATCGTCCTTTTATGTCTGGCTCGCCTCACCGAGTGTACTGTCGTTAAGGCTCGTCCAGGCTGTAGAATACCGTTCCCTTGTGCGGATGGACCGCGTGGAGCGTGTCTGTCGTCCATCCCTGGGCCGTCGGTGTTGTGAGCAGTGCTTCTGCTTTTCTTGTGTGCTGTACTTCATTCTTCCCCTCTAGGTCTCTGTGTTATTGTTGTGATACATCTTCTACATGTTATAGAATACGTGCTACGTTATTTTTACTTTAATTGTTAATATTCTTCTAAATTTAAATAATAAGTTGAAAAAACTTTAAAACCTAGACTTGAAAAGTTTTTTAGATAACCTAAATCATAGGGTATAGTTCGCAGGTCTGTAAGTTTCAGGAGTAAAACTGCAGAGAAACTGGATGGTTTCTTTTTTTTCAGGTCTGTAAGTTTCAGGAGTAAAACTGCAGAGAAACTGGATGGTTTCTGTTTTTTGGTGTTCTTCATTCCTCTCTGTGGTATTCTCACAGTGGACTCAGGCACGAGCTCTTCCAGCTTCTCTCTGCCTCACTGTGTGTTTCTTCTGCCATTGTTTTGAGAGGTGTTTTGGAGGCTGGCCTTGTGTTCCGAGTGCTTTAGTCCTGTCACGTCACTGATTCTGACTTGCATGTACTCTTTACAGCCAGAAATCTGCTGTCCCTCTGGTGCTCAGTCCTCTGTGTGGAATGTGGCTGTTTCCTCTGAAGCTGTTGAGAGCTCACGTCTCTTGGTTTCTGATGCAGCGTAGAGCAGTTCTATTCATGTTTCTTGTGCTTGGGGTTTGTTGAGCTTTATGGGTCTGTGGGTTTATAGTGTCCACCAATTCTTGGCCATTATTTTTTCAAATAATTTTCTTTCCCTCCCTTTCTCTTTTGGAGACTCCACTTTCATTTCTATGGGGTTGCCTAAAATGTCACCCAGCACGGTGGTGCCCCGGGCCCTCTCTCTCAGTTTGGGCACTTTCTGTCACTGTGTTTCTCAGCTCACTGCTTTTCTTCTGTGATGTCTACTGTGACACACATTCTTGTCTCAGAAAATTTTACCTCATACATTGTAGTTTTATTTTGTCAAGAAGTTTGATTTGGGTCGTTTTAGACCTTCATCTGTCTGATCAGCACGTGGGTCTTCAGCGTCCAGGTCCGTGTCCATCCGACGTGGCTGTCCTCTCACTTGTGTGTGGCTGCTGTCCCCTGTTGTTGCCCACACTCTCCTGCTCCTCTGCGTTTGGTCATTTTTGATTGTGTGCCAGGCATTGTTAATGGTATCTTGTCGTTGCTGGATATTTTTGTGTTACTGTAAACATCCTTGAGCTTTGTTCTTGGGGGTAGTTAAGCTCCTTTGAAGCAGTTGCTTCTTTCAGTTCTTTACTTGCAGCTTTGCTAGGTGGGACCAGAGCAGCGTTCAGTCCAGAGCTGGTTTTTCTGCTCCTTGGAGCTCTGTCCCTGTATAGGTCCCCCACGTGCCCACCTGGACCCGGCTCCGTCCTCTTCAGGCTCCCCTGCCCATGCCGCGCCCTCTCCCTCTCCCCGCTTCTCATCTGTTGGGGGGTCACTCCTCACCGCCTGGTGTCCAGAGTCTGGAAACCGTACTTTTGTCCAGGGCTAAGGGGATGGTGAATGTGTTCCTTTTATGCCATCTTGGTCAGAGTGGAAGCTGGGATAGAAATTTTCCAGAGTTTTAATATTTTTTGCTTGAAAGCTTAGATTTTATACTTGACAGCAGATACTGACGACAGTTGTTTACTTGAAAAACTATAGTTTGTCAGTTGTTTGTTGGAGTCAGATTGGGCTCCCCACGAGCAGTTGCATCTTTCCCGGCCAGGGCTCGAACCCATGTCCCCTGTATTGGCAGGCGGATTCTTCGCCACTGTGCCACCAGGGAAGCCCTGTGATTAATTTTTTTAATTTAATTTTTATTTATTTATTTATTGGCTGTGCTGAGTGGCATACGGGATCTTAGCTCCCCGACCAGGGATTGAACGCGCAGCCCCTGCAGTGGAAACGTGGAGTCTTAACCACTGGACCACCAGGGAAGTGTCCCTAGTGATTTAAAAAAATTTTTTTTTATTTTTTCTAGATCTGTTATTAACTTTTTGAGGAATCACCAAACTCTTTTGCACAACAGTTGCACGGCTTTACATTCCTACCATACAGGTCAGAAGCACAACCACAGTCCTTTGGGGATCGGGTGTGCGGTGCCCTGTCTGGCATCAGCCGCCTGCACGAAGAGTGTGGTGAGCGGGTCAGTCCCACCACTGTCAGTGCTCTGCCACAGAAATTCAGGAGCTTTCTCAGTATGTGTCCCCATAGGTGGAAGCTTTTGATGGGATCCCATGGTTACATAGTTCTGAAGAAGTTGATTCTGATGGTTTTGCCAGCTTGTCCATTGCTTTCTTTTGAGGGAGGGACTTGTGGGGTTCCCTGTTCTGCCTTTGTGGTGACGTCTTCACCTGGCCTGTGTTCTGAGACACGCCTGTGTTAGTACTTTGCGACTTTTTCTTGTTGAGGAGACACACATAGCTGTGTGGCTCACGTGGAGCCGATTTGAGGACCCTGTGGTCCTGGTCACTGCTGAGGAGTCTTGCCTGGAGCGTTTTTCTGTAGAGGCTGGTTTAAGCAGGTCGGTTTATGGTTTGTGAAGAGTGCTCATGGAAGGATCGGGCTCTGGTCTGGGTGGAGTGCGGTTCTCAGGTGCTGCCAGTGCCGGGCCAGGTGCAGGCCCGCTCCCCACACTGTGGCCGGGGCCGCGGTGCCGCCTGCTCCGTCTGCCCGCGGTGGCGCTGCGCTACGTCCTGACCTCTGGCCCCTGGATGTGGGTGCCTGAGAGCAGCTCTCCGTGTGTCCGCGTGGCAGCTTGCGTCCAGGCCTTTGTGAAGCGATGTACCTTGTGCATTTAGTGAGCACATCATTTCTGTTCGTTATTGAAGGAACAGTTATAAAACATGCGTTCCTTGCCGGGTGCTGTTCTGTGTGCTTCACAAGATCAACTCATTTAATCCTGGTAACTCCTGAGGCATAGGTAGACCTACTCATCTCTCTGTTGTCGAGGTGAGTAAACCGAGGCACAGAGAGGCTGGGCCACATGCCTGGGGTTACACAGGTCATGAGTAGCAAGGCCGGCATTGGGCCCTGGGCAGCCTGGCTCCGGAGCCCCACCTCTGGCCACGTTCTGTGATAATCCACCGCCCTCCCCGCACTGTTCTGGACAGGTAAATACCGTATGTTGTGTTGGCAGCTGTATCTCCAGCAGGTAGTAGAGCGCCGAGTGAACGTCTTCTCACTACATTGTGGTCTCGTGCTTTCCCACTTACACTCTTGCTGGCGAAAGGACGACTTGTGCTCTTACTGAAGTAACATGACATCTCTTTTGGCTCCTGGGTTGGCTGTGCTTGTGGACGTAGCCGGTGCTGCTGCCCTGAGCTGCTGGGGACACTGGCCCAGGGGGTCCTCAGCAGCCGGTTCCTGCTCAGGGGAAGGCAGCTTGGCTTGTAGAAGGGTCTTTCTATAGAGGGAGAGAACTTTTATTGGGCTGATTAGGACTTTAACTCAGCTATAAATTCTTCTTAGAAACGTTAACAGGGATATAGGTGCTGTTTGAGGGATTCCTGCCTCAGTTTGTTTGTTTATTTGAACTGTAGTTGATTTACAGTAGTGTGTGAGTTTCAGGTGTGCAGCAGAGTGATGCAGATATGTATATATATATATCAGAATTTTTTCATTATAGGTTGTTACAAGATACTGAATATAGTGCCCTGTGCTATGCAGTAGGTTCTTGTTGATTATCTATTTTATATATAGCGTGTATCTGTTAATACCAAACTACTAATTTATCCCTCCCCCCCTTTTCTTTTGGTAATAATAAATTTGCTGTCTGTGAGTCTGTTTTTGTTTTGTAAACAAATTCAGTTGTATTAATTAATTAATCAGTCTATTAATTTTGGCCATGCTGCACAGCATGCAGGATCTTAGTTCCCTGACCAGGGATCAAACCCATGCCCCCTGCAGTGGAAGCTCGGAGTCTTTAACCACTGGTCTGCCAGGGAAGTCCCTTTATTAATTTTTAGATTGCACATATAAGTGATATCACATGGTATTTGTCTTTCTCTGACCTCACTTAGTATGATAATCTCTAGGTCCATCCATGTTGCTGCAAACGGCATTATTTCATTCTTTTTTATGGCTGAGTAATATTCCATCGTGTGTATAAATACCACATCTTCTTTATCCATTCATCTGTTGATGGACACTTAGGTTGCTTCCATGTCTTGGGTATTATAAATAGTGCTGCTATGAACATTGGGGTGCATGTATCTTTTCAAATTAGAATTTTCATTTTTTCCGGATATATGCCCAGGAGTGGGATTGCTGGATCATATGGTAACTCTGTTTTTAGTTTTTTAAGGATCCTCCATACTGTTCTCCACAGTGGCTACACCAATTTACATTCCCACCAGCAGTGTAGAAGGGTTCCCTTTTCTCCACACCCTCTCCAGCACTTGCTGTTTTTAGACTTTTTGATAATGGCCATTTTGACCTTTGTGAGGTGATACCTCATTGTAGTTTTTCTACATTTCTCTCATAATTAGCATTGTTGATCATCTTTTCATGTGCCTCTTGGCCATCTGTATGTCTTCTTTGGAGAAATGTCTATTTAGGTCTTCTGCCCTTTTTTTTTTTTTTTAAATTTTATTTATTTATTTATTTTTGGCTGCGTTGGGTCTTTGTTGCTGTGTGCGGGTTTTCTCTAGTTGCGGCGAGCGGGGGCTACTCTTCGTTGCGGTATGCAGGCTTCTCATTGCGGTGGCTTCACTTGTTACGAAGTATGGGCTCTAGGCAGGCGGGCTTCAGTAGTTGTTTCTGCCCATTTTTTGATTGTTTTTTTTTTTGTTATTGAGTTGTATGAGCTGCTTGTATCTTTTGGAAATTAAGCCCTTGTTGGTTGCATCCTTTGCAAATATTTTCTTCCATTCTGTAGGTTGTCTTTTCTTTTTATTTACAGTTTCCTTTGCTGTGCAAAAGCTTATAAATTTGATTAGGTCAAGTTTGTTTATTTTTGCTTTTATTTCTTTTGCCTTGGGACACTGATCTAAGAAAACATTTGGACAAATTTTAAAAAAAAATTATTTATTTATTTGGCTGCGCTGGGTCTTAGTTGCAGCACTCGGGATCTTCAGTCATGGCATGCGAACTCTTAGTTGTGGCATGCATGTGGGATCTAGTTCCCTGACCAGGGATTGAACCCCCGGCCCCCTGCATTGGGAGCACGGAGCCTTAGCCACTGGACCACCAGGGAAGTCCCAACATTGGTACCATTTGTGTCAGAGAATGTTTGACTTGTGTTTTTTTCCAGGAGTTTTATGGTGTCATGTCTTATGTTTAAGTCTTTAAGCCATTTGAGTTTATTTTTGTGCATGGCGTGAGGGGGTGTTCTAACTTCATTGATTTACATGTGGTTGTCTACCTTTCCCAGCACCACTTGCTGAAGAGACTCTCTTTTCTCCCTTGTGTTTTCTTGCCTCCTTTGTCATAGGTTAATTGACCGTAGAGGTGTGGGCCTGCTTCAGTTTTAAGTTAGAATTTTTTTGATATAAAAGTGGAGTATTGGGGGACTTCCCTGGTGGTCCAGTGGTTAAGACTTTGCCTTCCAATGCAGAGCGCGTGGGTTCAATCCCTGGTCGGGGAGCTAAGATCACACATGCCTTGCGGCCAAAAAACGAAAACATAAAACAGAAGCAATATTGTAACAAATTCAATAAAGACTTAAAAAAAAAAAAGGAAAAAAAAAAAAGTGGAGTATTGGGACTTCCCTGACCGTCCAGTGATTAAGACTCCGCACTTCCACCGCAAGGGGCGTGGGTTCAATCCCTGGTTGGGGAACTAAGATCCCATATCCCACATGCCACGCAACGTGACCAAAAAGAAAAAAAAAAAAAGTGTAGTATTTACCTTTAATGATAATCATCTTATTTCCTAGATTTGAAACATTGATGTCAGCAAAGTAAAACAAAATTTGATGACAAAGGATGATTTTTTAACTACTAACATAGTAGAGAATATTTAAAATGTGCTGAAGATGTGTTTCTCCTGACGAAGTATTCTTGACTTGTGACAGCTAAACGGCTGTGTTCACCTCTGTGGTTACTAAGAGCGAGGCGTTATTTGGTTAAGCTGGGTCCAGAACGTGGATACCCTAGCCCTCGAGCACTCGGGTGGGTGGAGGGTGGAGAACTGGGGGTTCACGGCGGCACTGGACACCGGCGTGGGCCATGCGCAGGCTGCCTGGCCGGGAGGAGGGCGCGCGTGGCTCCTGTCCCTCCAGCCACAGTGAGCTGCGTGCTGTCACAGGGTTACGGTTTAGGACACATGTTTGGGAGGAATCTGTAGAGAATTACTGTGAATTGCACCCTGAGCTTCAGTCTTAGATGACAAAAGCATGGTTATACAGATAACTAACTTAAAATTTTTCTTTAATTTATTGAGTTGTAATTTTCATAGCATAAATTGACTCATATTAAGTGTATAATTTAGTGATTTTTCCTGAGTTTACTGAGTAAGATCAGTTAGTTCCTGTTTCTGCCCCCACCCCCAGGCAGTTGCTAGTCTACTTCCCATCTCTATAGATTTGTCTTTACAGATAATTAACTTTAAAAATGAAAACCCTTAAACACCCTTAAAAGCAGCAGTAGCACCTTCCTCAGTTGTCTGTCTGAAGACACACTTTATCTTTGGTTGAGTAAGACCTTGGGATCTGACATAGAGGGCCAGATGCTCAGTGTTTTGGACTCTGTGGGCCACAGGTGTCTGTCAAAGGTACCCAGCTTTGCTGCTGAACCACGAGAAGAGTCATGGGTAACGGGGGAGGGAATGAGTGTGGCCGTGTTCCAGGAAAACCCTTTACAGAGCCAGGCCCTGGCTCCCCCTGATCGCGGTCACACGCCCAAGATGGGATGGGCCAGCGGGACTTCCTGCAGAAGCCGAGCTTGGACCTTTCTGCAGTCATGTGACATGTTGGTGGCTGATGGAGAGCATACTTAGTTTCTGGGGGATATATGAAATTGCGTAAAATGTGAGGATATCTGGGAAGATAAAGCATGAATTTAGATGGTCCTGACGATTCAGAGAAATGAGGAATTTAAGAGTGCATGTAGGGCTTCCCTGGTGGCGCAGTGGTTGAGAGTCTGCCTGCCAATGCAGGGCACACGGGTTCGAGCCCTGGTCTGGGAAGATCCCACATGCCGCGGAGCAACTGGGCCCGTGAGCCACAATTACTGAGCCTGCGCGTCTGGAGCCTGTGCTCCGCAACAAGAGGCCGGAATAGTGAGAGGCCCGCGCACCGCGATGAAGAGTGGCCCCCGCTTGCCACAACTAGAGAAAGCCCTTGCACAGAAACAAAGACCCAACGCGGCCATAAATAAAAATAAATAAATAAATTAAAAAAAAAAAAAAAAAAAAAAAAAAAAAAAAAAAAGAGTGCATGTATAGTAAGTTTTAGAAAGAGAATTTGTAAATGATAAGAGAAAGGATTTGGGTTTTGTAGGATCATAAGCACTCATCAGCAGTAAATGTGAAAATGAATGGGTTTGGAACTTAAAACTTGTTAATTGTATTATTAATTAATTAATTAATTAATTAATTAATTTGGCTGCACCATGTGGCATATGGGGTCTTAATATCCTGACCAGGGATCGAACCCGCACTCCGTGCAGTGGAAGCGCAGAATCTTAATCACTGGACCGCCAGGGAAGTCCCCAAAACTTGTTAATTTTGAATATTGCTTAGTCACATTTAACTGGGAGAACAAGCCCTTCTGTGCCGTCAAGTGTGGGTTTGGGCCTGCAGCCCCTCTTCCTGGGGGAGGGTCGTCGCTGTGGGAGTTGCCCCACCAGCCGGGTGTGCTCTTGGTCTGTCTCAGAGGCTTCAGTTTATATTTACTTTTTTATAAAGTGGAAAAATTCCCGTCTCCAGTTTGTGAAAGTGCTGTGTTGTGAGCAACAGTGAGGCGTATATTGCACACACCGGCTGTGCACACGTGGTCCCACCACAGAGGGCGCAGAGGGGGGTTGGTTGTCTTCCTATGGAGGCTGCAGTGCCCGTCCCGGGCCTATGAGAACAGGTGTGTGTATATGTTAAAATGTAAGTTAAAAAATGTGAACTAAAGTCACAGGCCTTTGTATGTTAAGACACCCTGTTTTCTCTTTTTTTCCAATCTTACTATATCGTGCACATCTCTTCACCACATCTTGAATTGCTAGACGTTCAGTTGGGATCTGAGGAAAGAATACAGAAGTTTCCCAGGATAGCATTAAAAACAGGATGATTTTTTTAAAGTCAGGGAGTGCAGCGTGCCCCTCCTCACCTCACAAGTGTCTCCCATGGCAGGTGCTGGGGCAGCGACCCCTGCTTGCAGGGAACTGGGTCCTTGAGGAGGTCTCCCCAACCCTGTGATCCTCCCACCCCTGCCTGGTGGCTCCTGGGACACACAGGCCATGGGACATGAGTTACGCTTTAATGCACACGCTTACGCTTTCCCAGGTGCTGGGGCTCTTTGCAGCCACTTCCTGCAGGAGTGCTTTGCTGAGCCGTGTTTATAGAGAGGTTTTTGATGAAGGTGGAAGTGAAGTGAGAGTGTAGACCTCCGAGTTTGTCTCCCGCCCCCCCACCCCCATCATCTCAGGGTGTTAGGTTTCTGGCCTTTGTTTTTTTTAATGTGGCGTTCGGAGGACGTTGGGAGTATCACTAACAGCGAGGACCCTGTGTAAGTTGGCTTCCACTTTGTGACTAGAGCCCTGGGTGGTTTTCTGACTGACTTTGATTTATTTCTGCTCTTTAATGCATAATGCAGCATCGGGTGGGACTTAGGGCAGTTGGCTGTGTGCTGTAGAATTGAGACTTGCTTTGGGATTTTCTGGGACTTCTTTGGGGGCAGAATTTAATTATATTCTGATGCAATTCAAATATTTTAACTTTCCCTTCTGATAACTTCTTGTGTCTAAGGAACTACAGGAAAAGAAGATGAAGTGATCTTCATCCGTTTTAATCTATACCTGAATTTCTATAAAAACGCATAAGTAGTCATCCTGGGCATCTTCATTGATTCCACTCCTCGCCAAAGTAGAGCTTTTTGTGATGTGTGCACTGCTCGTAGGTCCTCTGGCATCAACCAGCATATCCTCTCTTAGAATCGCTGCTGACTGTCCCAGGAAGACAGCGCAAGTGAGGAAGGTTTGTGATTCTGTCAGCGCAATAAGATGGGATTATCTTACTGTTAATCAGTGAACTAGAGGTAAGTTATGTAGAACCCATGATGCAAGGAAACAGGAAAGTGATGCATGGAACTAAAAAATGGCTTTGACAGATACTGAGGCCTGATCCCGGCCCCACAGTGTTTGTAATAAGTTTAAGTTTGATATGTAACAGTGTAACTTTTGGATGAATTTTTTAAGTATTTGAATTTTAAATGATTAAAAATAATTTACTTCATGTCCTTCAGGTAGAAATTTTCATGATAGCTCAGTGACTGAGATGTGTGGGGGCTGGGTCACGGTGAGGGATCTGCCGTGATGGTGTGATGCAAGATTTGGGCGTGGAGGGGAAGAGGAAAGGGATCAAGTTAGAATCGCCCACTGTTTTATCAGCCGTGCGCTTTCCCTGTAACAAGGAGGGAATAAATGCATGAGTGTGGACCAAGCCTGCCGTCAGGTGCTCCCCACCCCCACGGCAGGGGTCACCCTGTGGGTCAGCAGGTGGAGGGAGCCAGGAGGGCTCCTCACGCAGCCCGGTCGGCCTGTCCCTGGGACTGAACCCGCCAACTGCTCCCTCTGCTTCACTTCATGACTGACCTTGTGCAGGAGACGTGCTGTGCCTTAAAAGACGCTCACTTCCTTCCCAACATGTAGCACGTGTGTGGGTGTACATGCAACACATGTGAGTGTTTATGTAACACTTGTGGGTGTATATATGACATACGTGTGTGGGGTGTATATGCAATGTGAGTGTATACGCAACATTTGGGTGTACATGTAACACGTGTGCAGATGTACATGTAACACATCTGTGCAAGTAACATGACGTAATGTGTGGGCACACAATGTGTGCAGGTGTATATGTAACACATGTAACACATGTAGCACACGTGTGCGTATATATGGAACACATGTGGGATATATGTAACATATATGTGAGTGTATATGTACCATATATGTGTGTACAGTTTTATTTTTTTTAAAAAGAATCAGTTTATTTTTTATCATGAGTCAGTTTTATTTATTTATTTTTGGTTGCATTGGGTCTTCGTTGCTGTGTGTGGGCTTTGTCTAGTTGCATTGAGCAGGGGCTACTCTTCATTGTGGTGTACAGGCCTCTCGCTGCAGTGGCTTCTCATTGCGGAGCATGGGCTCTACCCATGTGGGCTTCAGTAGTTGTGGCATGCGGGCTCAGTAGTTGTGGCTTGCGGGCTTTAGAGCGCAGGCTCAGTAGTTGTGGCTCACGGGCTTAGTTGCTCCGCAGCATGTGGAATCTTCCCAGACCAGGGCTCGAAGCCGTGTCCTCTGCATTGGGAGGCGGGTTGTTAACCACTGCGCTACCAGGGAAGTCCCATATTTAGTATTTTCTAGATATTATTATATATATTTTTAATTTCAACTTTTGGTTTGAGAGGACTGTGTATGTTAGTTTTGTGGTTGAGAAGGTCTTAAGGAGACTGTCTTGTTTGTGTTTTCTGTGCAGAATATGCACGTGTTTGCTACCTAAGTCCAAACGTAACCCGGCGTGAGTTCCTGGGCACCTGTAGGGTGGATGTTCGGTCGGTGGGCCCGCCTGGACTCGTGCAGCGGGGCATCAGGCCCATGTGGCTGCGCCGTGCTTCAGTGTGGGGACCGCCGAGAGGGGAGGCCCAGTTCTCCACCTGCAGGAGTTGGCCGCCTGCCTGTGGAGATGCCCTTGACACCAGACAGCTGGAAGTTTTGGGAAGGATGGGGAGAGACGTGCACAGGGCTGTGGGGACCCCTGGGCCGGGTGGGTGAGTCTTGGAGGCCCACATGCCTTTGCCACCTGGGCACTGTGTGTGGTGGTGATGGGGGCCCAGGGCTCAGCAGCCCTGCACTCCTTCCTGCAGCTCTGGAGCATGCTGAGGCCGTGCCGGGGCGTGGAGGTGCTGGGGCCTGGGGCCGAGGGGCTCACCTGAAGGGAACGGGAGGGCTCTCAGGGCTGCTGCCAAGTAGGGGGCGCGGTTGTGAAGGTGAGGCGCACGGCACAGTGTAGAGTTCCGTTTCTGTACAGAGAGTGGTGCTCGTTTCCCATTCATCATGGCACGCTTATGAAAGGAAAGTTACTTTCGTTAAGATAAGAAAGTTATTCTATTTAAAGAAAATACTAGATATGGGACTTCCCTGGTGGCGCAGTGGTTAAGAATCCGCCTGCCATTGTGGGGGTGACGGGTTCGAGCCCTGGTCCGGGAGGATCCCACATGCCATGGAGCAACTAAGCCCATGCACCACAACTACTGAGCCTGCCCTCTGGAGCCCACGAGCCACAACTATTGAAGCCCGTGTGCCTAGAGCCTGTGCTCCACAACAAGAGAAGCCACCACAATGAGAAGCCCGCGCACTGCAACGAAGAGTAGCCCCCGCTCGGCGCAACTAGAGAAAGCCTGTGCACAGCAACGAAGACCCAACGCAGCAAAAAAAAAAAAAAAAAATAGTAGATAAATGGTGGCATGGGTAATGAATGCATGATTATGGCAAAAACTTAGGGATACGGTACCTAGATGAGTGAGTTTGCAAACATTGACTGCGTAGGGCAGAGGATAGCACAGCCGAGTGGGTCTTGGCAGTTTTTAAAAATTTAAGGTAATAGACTAGAAAACATCAGCGTGTCACACATACTATATGGAAATACTGTGTTTTTGTTTTGCTTGGGTGTGGTATATCCTGGGTCAGGGTGTCAGTTGTGTTCCTCACCATGGATTATGTGTGGAAAAGTATGAGAGCTCCTGGTCTGAGTGGCCTTGAAGGGACTTTCCACCTCTTGAGATTCTGCTTTGCTTAGCTTCTCATCATGTATGTACTGAAAGCCCCCTAGGTGCCAGGCCCTGGGCAACAGTGCTCAGGTGCTGCCCTTAAGGAACTCTTTGCCTGTTATCAGAAAACAGTTTTTATAAATCCATCACTGCTGTCTTTTCATGTTGATTCCAAGATGTGTGATGTTTTACAACTCTGGAAGGGGATGTCTTGGACATCGGCAGCGGTCCTAACTAGTTGTAATTCCCTGCACTTGGCTGGACCTCGTCATTGCTGTTTAAACTGCTTAAATTTAGTTGTTATGTATATTGTGGTAGTAAAAGTCTTGGTACAGTTGATGTTGGAATGTCTTCTGAAAGATGACACGAAGATTCGGCCTGGAAGTGGGAAGTTCCTGTGTGTGCAGAAAGGCCCTGGTTCCTGCCAGCACGGCACCGGGCAGCATGGCCTGATGACGGCAATTCTCTGTGTCTTGCAAAGCAGCAGTTGAGTGCTTTATGGAACCCATTAACCAATGTTTGCTGAACTTTGTAACTGAAGAGTGCCCGTGACACCCCAGGACCACCACCACGGACAGGAGGGGACAGCCGCTTCCCTCGGGGCGGGGGAGGGGAGCAGAGGCTCAACGGGACCGTCCGGAGGGCACGGTTGCCCTTGATTGGCAGCCACATCCTCGATGGAATCTTCAGGCAGATGAGTGTGGTGTGTGACATTAGAAACGTCCTAGAAATGAGCAGGAGGCAGAGTCGTGGCCCAAGGCAGTGGCGATCGCCTCAGCTCAGGGGCTGTCCTCATGTGTCCTGAGGAAAGGGGCTCCTGACCTGGGCTCTGTGGGATGAGTAAGGAGGTGACCAGTGGACAGAATGGCCGAGGGGCCTAAGCATGCAAAGGGACCAAGGTTGGTCAGCATGGAGAAGAGGACAGTGTGGTGAGCGCTGCGGGGGGGGTGGGTGCTGGTGGGCGGGGGAGGCGCACAAGGCAAAGCAGCGGGCTCTGAGGACTGCGGAGAGGATGGAGTTAGTTACAGAGGCCCTGGTGCCACGTGTTAGGGTAGTGTATGTGTAGCATGAGGTACAGAAGGCAAAGCTTGGCAGAGAAGGCTGCTGGGGAGGCTCGGCCTAAGGCAGGAAGGGTCCCTGTCCTTCCTGGAAGAGCACAGGGCGAGCCATCATGGAAGCCGGGGGCCTGCATGCTGCCTGCTTAGGAAGAGGGAGAAGAGGCGGTGCCTGGGCCGAGTAGGGCGACGCCTCTGGGACTTGCTGAGGCGTGACAGGGGCCCTGGGGCCAGCAGGAGTCCTGCTGTGTGGGCGCCCGCACGGTGTGGACACTGCAGTCTGCACTTGTGTGATGTTCCTGCAGCCCTTTGCCAGGCCCCGTTGTTGGCATTCGTGCCGGTTCAGTGACAGGCAGGGGAGACCTCAGGGTGTTTGCTGGTAAGGGTCCCCCGGGGTAAAGTGCATGGGGGGTGCTGGGTGGGAGGGCAGGAGCGTGGACTGGAGGTGGGCGGGTCACCAGAGTTGAGCACGGAGCTTGAGGTGGCCAGCTGGACGTGCCCTTCCTGTGGGGACAGCTCAGGCCAAGCTGGGGCTAGGTCTAGTCGGGTGCTGTCGTCGGTGGCAGCTGGACTGTGGGCCGGGCCTCACGTTGTGTTCTTCCCTAGCTCTGCTCCCCGGAGGCCTTAACCAGGACGGGGGCCAGGAGGAGGGGCCGCTGGAGGCGCACACGTGCGCGCACAGGTGCAGAGCATGGGTGTGGGCAGAGGCCGCGTGCAGGGCCTGGTGTGGGGGGGCTCCGCCTGGGCAGAGCTTCAGGGGTACCCTCAGTGTACCTCCAGGTTCCTGCCAGAGGATTTCATGAGCTCACTTGAAGCCCTTAGTGACCTGGTTGCCGGATTGACTTTGTCTTAAAAGTTCCTTTTAGGTGCAAGTGCCAAGGAAAAACCTCACCTCTTTTTCCTTATTCTCACCACTCGTGATTCTGGCCCAAGCTTTAGGGGACTGTTCAGAGCTCATGTGTTGGACCTTTTCTACATCTCAGCCCTTGCTGTACCTGGAAACCTCAGGTCTGGCTTCCGGTGCCCCCTCCAGGGTCAGTTCAGCCTGGGGGGCCTCTGCCTGCTTCCCATTGGCTCTCCGTCCTGGCGGTGCATTCTTTGAGATCACGTCTGACTAGGAGCTGACCATGCACTTCTGACTTCCTCCACAAACGCGGTTAGGAGGCCCTTTGAAAGTTACTGTAGAGCTGTAAGGGCATTGTTCCTCAGGACAGTGGTTTTAGGTAGACTCTTCTTAAAAACAAAACTTCATGTTCTCTTTGCTGTTCACTTGTTGCAGAACATATGCTAGGTTAGGCTAGTCCTTCCTTTTTAAAAATCTTTTTAAAAAATCTTTCTTTTTTTAAAAAAATGGGGACTTCCCTGGTGGCGCAGTGGTTGGGAATCTGCCTGCCAATGCAGGGGACACGAGTTCGAGCCCTGGTGCGGGAAGATCCCACATGCCGTGGAGCACCTAAGCCCGTGTGCCACAACTACTGAGCCTGTGCTCTAGAGACCACGAGCCACAACTACTGAGCCCATGAGCCACAACTACTGAGCCCATGAGCCACAACTACTGAACCCGTGTGCCACAACTACTGAAGCCCACGCACCTAGAGCCTCTGCTCCGCAACAAGAGAAGCCACCGCAATGAGAAGCCCATGCACCGCAATGAAGAGTAGCCCCCTCGCTGCAACCAGAGAAAGCCCGCGTGCAGCAACGAAGACTCACCACAGCCAAAATACATACATGCATACATATACACACCTGTTTACTGATTTTAGTCAAGAGGCTGTCAGGATATCAGCGTAAGAGTGGGGATGGGATGTGAGGTGACGTGTCGTCACTGTGCCTGTGATGACTTCTCTTTTGTTTCTGGCAGTTGGAGGAGGTGGGGGTGATCACTGGGGGCTCGGGCACTGGTCCTAGGGAGGCTTGGGGGGTTAGGGCTGCCCGCGGGTGGTAGGCCATGGCTCCAGGGGGCAGCATCTTGGGCTCCACAGAGCTGGTTGGTTCTTCCCTGGACTTGCGGAGTCAGCGGTGGGACTTGCATGGCGGCCCTGGTGCCCCGGAGCCGTCTTCTGCCGGGGCCTCCCGCCGTGACTCCCCTTGTTGTTCCCCATGTTGTGTCCCGGCGTCTGCCCCACGTCCTGTCCACCTGGGTCGCTGCCTGTCCCCGTGTTCGACCGAAGAGGCTGTGCTCTCGCTGCTTGGGGTGTGGGGAGGTGCGTCCCCAGCTGGCAGGTGGTGGGGGCGGCGGTCTGGCCGTGTGTGCGCAGGCGTGTGTGGGGTGCGCGCTTCCTGTGCGCGTGGGCCTGCGAGGCCGCCGCTCCGGGCGTGGGGTTGTGCGGCTGGAGCGCTCGAGCCAAAGCGGGCGCCGGGTGTCTGGTGGAATCGTGGTGCTCCTCGCCCTGTCCAAGCAGCCGGGTTTCCTTTGGCGAGCAAGCCACACAGATAGGGTCTCAGCTTTCCAGGGAGGAGTCGGTCGTTTGCAGTCTCCTCCGCTGGGCCCAGCCCACTGTGCAGAGATCCAGGTTCGGGAAGCTAGTGCCTGGGCGCCCCGTGACGCGTCCCGGCCTCGGAGCTCGGCCGGTGCCTGGCATGTGCCGTGCGGGTGCCTGCGTGGTCCGGGGCCCGTCTTCCCGTGGACGCCCCCAGGACCCCCTCGGCCGGCCCGATGCGTGCCCTGCAGGGACAAGTCTAGCCGGGGTCTCTGGTCGGTGCTCCGTGGTTGATTTCTGTTTGTTAGAGTTCGGGAAAGAGGGCTTGCATGCTGGTGAGTCCCCTGGCGGCCCACACCGACCGGCCTCCTTCTCTTTTCCTGCGTTTGGGAGAAGAGGCAGTGATAGAGAGGGTGGTTGCTTGGCTCCTTTGGTGCTCTCGGTCTGGTCGGGTTTCAGGTGCAGTCCAGAGACGGATGGGGTTCTGGGCCGAGATCCAGGCTTTCGTAGTGGGTAAAGCTGCTGATGCTGGCAGCTGGCCCCCCTGCAACCCCCTCTCAGAAGTAGGCTGTCTGAAGAAAGCATGTTTTCACGCTCAGCTGCCCTTTCCAGCAGAAAGCCTTTTATGCACAACAAATTTCGGGCAAGCAGCCACTTGCAGTTTTCCGTCTGTTCAGAGTTATATTTCAGGGGGGAATTATAACTAGAGTATCTCTAGGCATGAAAACCTTTTTTACTGATAAATTCTTGTGCTCACTGCTTTTTGACGTGGAGGCTTGCAGTACAGTGTGTTTATTTTGTTTGTAATTTTAAAAGTTGCACAGCCCTATTTATCTTTTTCGAGTCTTGTTACTATTTCACGCAGGAGTATAAAGCTTATTTAACTACTTTCCTTGGTAAAATATCTAAGCGAGTTATTACTGATTTCAGATTTAAACTTTCCATCAACTTTTGACCCAGCCTTGGGGCCCTTGAATGTCCCCGTAAGGCTGTGTACCTGACCCTGAGACTTGATCACCTGTCCAGCCTGGCAGGTGCTGTGTCCTTGCTTACTCCCTGCACCGCAGTTACACGTTAGCACAGTTTTGCTTCATACTGTCCTCCAGGGACAGACCTCTGTTCTCAAAGTGCGTTCACTCTGCACCCATGTGGCTCGAGGTCCATCCCTCACCACACGTGCAGACCTGCTTCTGAACTTGTCTAGGTAATAGGTCATTGTTTTGTGCCCCCATTTAATTCGTCGGATTTGTGTATCTTTACGTGTAAAAAAGGGTGTTTCTCACTCACCCCTCCAGTGTCCTTAATTCATTTCTCTTGGTTGCAAAACTTGTTGAAAGGTCTTAACAGGTCTGGTAGGCCCTGTGTGGGGAGGGTGTTGCTTACAGAGTTTCCCTGCGCAGTGGGCAGGTAGGGTGTGTGGCTGCATCCTCACACACGTACGGGGTGGTGCTGGGGAAGTGTGTGTGCCTTGGGGACCCACCTGCTCCTTGTGTGTCATCCCCCCACTGACTGGAGGGCACCTGATGCCCTGGTGTGCCAGGTACTTGTTTGTTTTTGCTGACTAAGAACAAGCCTCGTATCAAATGCTTCACATTTGACACATTTCCTGGCTAGAGTAAAAATTCCTATTTATCTTTCTAGTGAAAGAGGGAGAGAGACTGGCTCTTGTGGTGAAGTGCTGCGAACAGTGGCCAGGAGCCAGCGGGGGGGGAGTGGTGGTGACAGCTTGGAGGCTGCTGGGAGCCCAGGCCTTCGTGCTGCCAGGGGTGGGGTGGCGCGGGCACACCCCAGCACCGCAGGAGCGGGTTTCCTGTGAGAATCTGGAATCCACCAGCATTCCTGGTAGATGGGGTGGGGGGAGGGGCTGAAGCAGCCCCAGTCTGCCCTTTTTAAGACGCAGGCTTCTCCACGAGCTGCTTACAAACGTCTTTTGGAAACAAGTCTTAGGGTATGTAAAACCGCTTCTGAATGACACGCTCCAGCTCAGTAAAAATGGATTTGTTTTGGCCAAAAACCTAGAGGAATTGAGAGAGAGAGAGATGAAGACAGGCTTGCAGGATCTTAGTTCCCCGACCAGGGATTGAACCCTGGCCGTGGCAGTGAAAGCACTGAGTCCTAACCACTGGACCACGAGGGAATTCCCTAGAATTTTCTATATTCAGCATCAGTTTTGAGCAAAACTCTAGGGAAAGGAAAAGGAAGAGTCTTAGAAGTCTTGGTCTCTTGTTAACAGGCAGCGTTCTGAGATAGTTTACAAAGCGTTGTCTAGATAAGATCTATCATGTCCAAAAACATAGTTTTAAATTATGTTTTAAAGAGTTAGAGGAGAATGTAGACTGTTGAGATTAAGCCCCTGTGAGAAGGACGGAGGCAGGGCCTGGCACCTTCCCCAGGCACCACCGTCTGTGGGTGTCACTTGGGCCCTGCGTCTGCCCAGCTGCCTCCCTCCCTGCTCTGTCCTTTACGGTGCCTGCACCCCTTGTCCTGTGCTGTGCCCTCGTGGTGTCCACCAAGGACATTCAGGCCTATCTAACCCTTCACAGATCGGTGAATTAATGCTTATTACCTTTAAAAAAAGTGTATTTCTAGGATCTTAGTCACAACTCATCTTGATTTTGCTTCCAGTGCAAGGATTTGTAAGTGACAGACTTTTAATTTGGAGTTATTTAAACTAGAATAAATTGTTTTGAAATTTTCCAACAAATGCACTGTCAGACTGAGATCTCGGCTGATTTTAGGAAGGCATTTTGCAGGGAGGATGTGGGAAAGGCAGCTTTCCGTGAGTGGCTGTAATTGGCCAGCGCCAAGGGCTCACTATGGCAACACTGGGTTACATAGATTGCTGCGTGCAGCTTCTGTTTAATTATGCAGGGTAGGTTTAATTTTTTAGAATCAGGTTTGCACATCTTTGAAATAATTCTTCGTTTGAAGATTGATTTTTTTTTATGACTTTGCATTTGTTATTGGGTGGCAGAATGTATTCTGACATTGGGTTTGAAAAATATTAAAAAAAATCTGTAATAGACTCTGTTTTGAGAATTTCTTTAGTCTTTTCAGAATGAAAACTCATTTAAATTTTTTAGGACTTGCCTCCCAGGGAGTTTTAGCACATGCACAGTGCTCTGGCGAGACTGCAGGAAGTGCTGGCGGGACCCGCAGCCCCCAGAATGGGTAGCCCCCTTGCTGGCCCCTGCAGCCCTCTCCAGGGCTTTGCCCCTGTGGCTATTTGGGTCCGACTTCTACGGGCCCTTAGTTCGGCTTGCTGTTGGTCTGGTGGTTGTCTTTTCTCAGTTCTCCTGTTCCCATTTGCCCCTCCCCCAGGACCATTGACATTTTATATTAATGTATTTGTTAGCTGCCCATTGTTCAACAGCAGCACGCTGGATTCTTTGGAGGAGGCCTGTGGTGTGAATCATTCCATTGTCCCCTTGAAGACCAGAGAGTAGAAGGAGGCTGGCAGAATGGTGTAGGAGAAAGAACGCAGGGCTGGAAGTGAGGGTACTTTTACGTTGCGGACCTTGGTCCTGGTTTGCAGTGAATCCCTCTGCGCCTCTTTTTCTGAGAGTAGAGTCACAGATCACAGAGTTGAAATGGTGGACTTGACTCAGCTCCCAAACCAAGGACAAGCAGAGGGCGTGGGCCGTGGTGCTGTGTCTGAAAGCCTTGTGCGGTGCCTCCCAGCCCGCCTCCTCAGGCTGGCTGTGGGTCCAGACCCAGCTGACCTCTGCCGCGGTCACTGCTCAGCTTACCTGGGGTCCGTGTGTAACAACGTGGCGTGGACGTTGCACGGGGCTGGGTTTGCCTTTGGTGCTGCGTGTGGCTGATGTGGGTGCCGAGTAGGGCAGGCACTCCTTTGTGGGCGGGGTGGTCATTTTCACAGTCCTGGGTACTGAGGCTCTCTCTTGTAGGTTTCAACTT
Organism: Balaenoptera borealis; assembly: GCF_965194805.1. NCBI lineage: Eukaryota > Metazoa > Chordata > Mammalia > Artiodactyla > Balaenopteridae > Balaenoptera > Balaenoptera borealis. The sequence continues at coordinate 549,960 of NC_138878.1, forward strand.
CCTCTTGCTTTGCATTTTAGATGAGTTTTCTCATTCCCCCCGCCCCCGCTTTTTAAAATTTTATTACTAACAATTTAATAACAATGTCAACACAAACTCGGGCCAGCAGCCAAACCCCGCCCTCCCACCCTGGCACTGCGTAGCTTATGGGATCTTAGTTCCCCTACCAGGGATTGAACCTGGGCCCCCGGCAGTGAGAGTGCCAAGTCCTAACCACTGGACCTCCAGGAAATTCCCCTCACTTATATCCATAAATCACTGTTTTACATGGAGACCTTTGTCACTGGTTTTTCCCTTTGGTGCAGTTTTTAGCACTAAAAGGGCCTGTGTATTTGATTCTGTCTTCTTAGAAATAAAACCATTAACTTAGTGTTATATATTCAGAGGTCATATATAATTGTGCTCATGACTCATACATAGAGGTGCTTATACCTAAATACTGTTCAGTTTTTCAAAAATCTTTTCTGTTTACCAAAAACAATGGGACTTACTTGAACCTTCAGTGCTGAGGAGGAAAGATAAGAGTTTTGTTGTTGTTGTGCATATACATGCATTTTGAACAACAGGTCATGCATTAAGGTGATGTTCTGTCGTGATATTTACCCCTGAGATGAACAGAAAAATGTACTTAGATTTGTGGCCTGGATATTGAATCCTTTTATTTAGAAGGATCTGTGCCACATCCTCTAGGACAGTGTCTTCAAACTGTGGATCATGAACCATCATTCCTAGTTAAGAAATTTTTTCCTGTCCCAAGGACATAGAGATAGCTTCCTGTACCTTCTGAAAATTTTGTACTTCTGCTATTTACACCTAAGCCTTTAATCTGTCCCAGACTGATGTCTGCGTACGAGCTGATTGCTCACAGTCTTCCCTGCGGAAGCCAACTGGCCCAGCCTTGTCCGTGAGTGGACTGTTCTTTGCTTGCTGACCTGCGTTGCTTACTGTCATGAATCAGCTCTCCCCATGTGTGCCCACGTTGTGTTGGAGCTTTTGTGTGTCCCATTGGTCAGCTTGTCTATCCTGGTGACACTGTCCCCTGTCTTCATCATAAGTTTTGATTGTTGCTGGTGTCTAGAAATGCAGTTGGCTTGTGTATATTCATTTTATATTTTGTATCCAGGAACTTCTCTTTCTACAGATGAGAAAACTTAAGAATGACAGAGGCTGTTAGAATGTACCAAAAGGTCACTGCCAAAACAGTGGCAGGGTCAGAATTTTAACGACGGCCGTCACGCTCCACTGTCCCTGGTCTGAGCTTGCATGCACTGCCCCACGTTGATCTTCAGGAAATTAAGCTGGCTGCAGCATGAAGGGGCATCGGAAGGCGACTTGTAGGAAGGGTACAAGCTGGTGCCCACAGAGGTGTCAGGGGCAGCAGAGCTGTGGAAGTGAAGCCCACAGGCCAGGAGGCCTGGGTCCGAGCTCTGCGTCCGCAAAGCCAGTGGAGGTGTGTAGCCAGACTGGGAGGGACTGGGACCTCCCGGGAGTGGCTGCTTGCTCAGAGGTGCCAGTGGGGACTTGGTGGGGAGGTGTGGGGGCTAGTGGAGGAGAGAGCAGTTGCTGGGAGGAGGCCCTGGGGGAAGCGCCTCACTTCCGGGCCTGGTGCCTGCTGCTGGGGAGGAAGGCAGGCACCAAGGCAAACAGTGCTCCAGTGTCGGTGTATAATGGAAGACTTTGGGCGGCCTTTCTCTTGTATTCTCGCTCACAGGATCCGTAAGTGTCATTTTTGTTTTGTTTTGTTTTTAATTAATTAATTTTATTTATTTATTCTAGGCTGCATTGGGTTTTTGTTGCTGTGCGTGGGCTTCCTCTTGTTGCGGCAAGCCGGGGCTACTCCTCGCTGAGGTGCGCGGGCATCTCATCGTGGTGGCTTCTCCTGTTGCAAAGCACGGGCTCTAGGCACCCGGGCTTCAGTAGTTGTGGCTCGTGGGCTCTAGAGCGCAGGCTCAGTAGCTGTGGAGCACGGGCTTAGTTGCTCCGCGGCATGTGGGATCTTCCCGGACCAGGGCTCGAACCCGTGTCTTCTGCATTGGCAGGCGGATTCTTAACCACTGTACCACCAGGGAAGTCCCTGTAGGTTTATTCTTGCTGGATGATCATCCTGAGGTCTGAGTAATACTTGTTGTCAGGAAACAGTGTGTGTTTTCTACTGGAGTTTCTCGTGTTGATGAGGGTCATCTACCAGGAAAGAAACTTGGATTTTTATGTTTTAACAGAACAGAATTTTACTCCACTTTTCAGAATGGAGACTCTTTGCTTGAGGGGTTTCCTGGGAGACTGGGGTGGCGGGCGAGGGCCAGCGTCTCCCTGCTTGGTAGCAGGACCTGTTGGCTGATGAGCACATCACTTTAACAGTTCAGCACTGTCACTGGAACAGAGCTGTTCTTCTGGAAATTAGAGGTGGTTTAGAGGTGAAGAACATTGCCAGCATACTGAATTAAACGTAGAAACTGAAGTGAGAAAGACCCCTCACTCCTTGACTTGACAAGTTGAAAGCACGTTTGTGCAGGGATGGCGACCAGGGGCTGGCGGGAGGGTGTTGGGCTCCCGGGGGCAGGTCACCCTGCTCACGCGCACACCTGCTGATTAGACCACACCCGCACCCTGCAGCCCTGTGCAGAGGTGTTTCAGGGTGCTCTTGCTGTGCTTGTGTGTTTGTGCAGTCGTCAGGGTGGGGACACCCTCTCATGCCCGGGATCATAGCATAGATCACTCATCACACATTGAATCACTGGAAACCCAAAGTTGATCTCGATTCAAGTCCTAACTTCACATGAGTGGTTTGGCCATAAGGAGTCTATTTAGCCCATCCACATTCTACCCTTTAATAAGGAAGGATTGGATCTTACCCCTCAAAGCAGGTTTTGGGCCCAGGAGATGTCTGTCGTGGCACGTATAGTGTTAGGCTGTTGGATAGGCTTTTGTTTGGCCAAGCAGCATGGTTGGTGGGCCAGCAACTAGCAGCCCTGTGTCCTTGTGTTGACAAACGGGGCTGTGGGTTACCTCTGAGCTCGGGGCAGCCTGGGCTCTGTGGGTGTGTGGATTCTCACAGCCCTGCTACTCCTGCTTCAGTGACTTCTGTGGAACCTTCTCATTTCTGTGGTCTTCCTTCTTAAACTAGTTCTCTCCAACTTATTTTAGAGGGTGAGGGTGGTAAGAATTCTCAAGGCTGAGAAACACCGCTTTCTGGTGACTGTCTCCATGGTTTTGTAATTGGGGGTTTGGATGGGCAAATGAGACTAGATCAGTGATCATTTATTAGATTTGCTTGGAAAGCATTAAAGATAAAACAGTACAGTTTTGCAACGCTTACCGCAGACACACAGAATCTGAAGCATCTTTCGGGGGTGGGAATGTGTAGGAGACAAGTCACGGGTGATTTAAGTCTTTGAAGTACAAGGGCGTATCTTCCGAGCAGCCCCATTCTTTCTTCTGGGCCACGTGTTTACACCTGGAGTGTGGAAGAGGCCAGGTGGTGGTAGGATCTTAAATTCCTGGTGGGTGAGACGCAGTGTAAGTGGTGGGAGCGGAGACTCCTGCATTTAGAGGCCAGGGTCCTGTTTGTGTCATTCACCCCAGGTACTGTGGTTAAAGAAGAGACCAGGTATATATTAAGTAGTTGTTTTCTTACCCAGTCCTTGCAGGCTGAGCCAGAGGCGGTGTCCCCTTGCCTCACACCACCCCTCACTGCTCCCTGAGGGACAGCTGTCAATCTGAACGCTTAATCTTGCTTGAATTGGGGCTAGTGAACAAAACTTGCTTTGCATTCGATAATCTAGTTTGAAAGGCTCATGGCAGTAGTGAGGTGGAGGAGGAATGTAGTGTGTGGGGTGGCATACAGGGAGGGCTGTGCGGTGCTGTCAGGAATTGGTGACTATGGAAAGGAGAACGTGGACACTTCATCCTGGACGCGCACTGATCTGGAGGTGAGGCAGCGCCGAGCCAGCGACCTCGAGTGGCTGCTCAGGAGCCCACCAGGCATGGCCGCTCGGCTGGGGCTCGCAGGGACACACGCTGGCCGGGGAGGGCTTCTTATTGTCCGTATTTTTACCTCTGATTAATTTTGTCCGTAAACCACGTGGATTTGAGGTGAATTTTTATCTGTGTCAAAGGGTGACTGTGAGCTGGGTGGATTGAAAGGGCACAGATGCTTGGAGGTGCGGGGCCGAGCACTTGACCGTGCCTTTGGGAAGTGGCCTCCTTTCCACACCCGCTTGCCCACTGATCAGCTGTGCTCTTCTGGTGCCCCTGAGGCTCAGGGTCTCCTCCACATGGGGCCTCCCATTACGTGCCTGCCGGTGACCAGGGTGCAGCGTGGGGCCTGCAGCATGATCGTGACGTGACGTAAAAACAGAAAGCCGGCCTGGACAGTAGCGACAGGTTAAGGAAGAAAGCGAGGGGCCTGAGTGTGCTGTTGGAGGGTGGAGAGGAACCTGCCCAGATGGGCAGCAGGGGAGAGGCAGCCTCCTGTGAGTGAGACGGGATGTTTCCAAGAAACTTGGCGAGATTTGGAGTTGCCACGGCGGCAGCTGGGGACAGCATCCTTCAGCACCTGTGTCCCTGGGGCTGTCCACCAGGGTGGTGGCACTGATGGGCTGTGAGGTCACCTTTAGTGGGTGCGCCTGCAGCAAGAGCCGACCCCCGCCAGCTCTGGGAGCGCGGCAGGAAACGCTGGGGTGCCTGCCGTGCAGGACGGAGCTTCTGTCCCGTGAGGCCTTTTCCTCAGCTGTGTGTGTGCATGTACGCGTGTGCTGTGCCATGATGGGGTCTGAAGTTTGAACACGAATCTGTTCCTCATGAGCTCAGTGACACCCGGGGGCAGAGTGAGGTGTGCATAGGGGTGAATCTAACGTGCCACGTTCACTCCTCAGCAGTGTGGTGGGAAGTGGAGAGAATCAAGTTGTTGTGATGACACAGGTGCAGAAATACTGCGCCTGAGTCAGGAGTCGGGCTGGTGCGGAGGGAGGGGGAGAGAGTGATGATTTGGAGCTGGAATGGACTGGGTTTCGATTGTGAGAGGGGCATGGCAGGTTGCTGGCTTGGAGGATCGTCTAGAAAGTGGTACCCTAAACCAGGGCAGGAAATACAGTCATAATTGCCTTGGGGCTCCATCTGTGCACTTGTGTGTGCTGTGGATGTGTCTGTGGTGTGGCTGGACTTTGTGAGTTCAGTGGGGAGCTCTGAGCTGGAGAACGGGAATTGGGATCTACCCATATGGTTGTTAGAACCTCAGAGGCAGGTTGGATGGCCCCGGGAGAGTTGGGAAGACCCACACCGCAGGAGCGGGTGGGGTGCCAGCAGAGAGGCTGGGTGGGGTGCTGACCGGCGGGATGGGTGCTGCCCGGAGGCCAAGGCAGGGCAGCATCAGTCATGATCCTGGTTTGGAGGGAGGAGGAGCTCAGCGTGCCCTGGGTCTCTGAGCTGAGAACGATCTTGTGAATACCAGCCTTGTGTCGGTATTTTGGGTCAGAAGGGCTTGGTCACTTTTAGACTTCAGCTGCGTCCCAGAAGCTGTGAGTGCACAGTGGGGTTGGAGGTGGTAGTGTGAGTGACCTTCGTGGATACAGGCTCTGCAGCCTGACTTTGATCCTGACTTTGAGGCAAATGATTCAACATCTCAGAATCTGGTTTCTCAACAGAAAAAAGGAGCCCGATCCTGTTACTGTCAGGGTTGTCATGAGGGTTAAATGAGCCAGTGTAGGGAGAGCAGGTGCAGGGCAGGGGTGGGCAGCTGTGAGGCGGCAGGGCTACCCTTCTGTGCAGGACGCGTGCCAGAGTGTGTGCGGACGGCACAGAGACATGCTAGGCACGTGGCCAGCTGGCCCCTCCGCCCACCGTTGCTGCTCGAGAGCTCTGTGACCACTGCGGGTTCCTGGGAGGACAGAGTTGGGTGTCAGTCCGCCGTCAGGAAAGCTCTCCTGAGAGGCTGGGCTGGGGCCGGGTTCCCGCCTGCACCTCCCTGCCCAGCGGCTGCAGGTGCCCTGCTTGTGATGCCCGCGAACGTGGGAAGGTGTGGTGGGCACCGGCTCCCGTGCTGATCTCCACAGAGACGCTGGAGAGCTTCCAGACAGTGCGCACTGCCTTCTGTCTGTCTGAAGAGAGCTGTTTAGTTCATTTGGGTGCTGTCCCTTTTTTTCCTGGCTGGGCAGCTGGTGCCTTGGTGGAACTTGCAGAGAGTGGGACTGTCCAGCAGGACTGGGGTGGGGCCTGCGGTGTGGGACACCTGGTACTAAGTTGTCCATTCAGCAGTTCCTGGACTTTGTCCTTGTTCTGTGCTGGGCCGCCTGACCCCGCTGCATCTCGGTTTTGTGGTGTTAGGGCTGCTCATCCCTGCCTGCTCCACACCGCCCCCCCAATCACATTCGTTGCATTTTAGATGTTAAGCTGTACAGATTATTGGTGTGAGCTCACATTCTCCATGAAAAGAGCAGTACACATTTAGGGAAAATGATGTATTTTTTTAAATTAATTAATTAATTAATTTATTTTTGGCTGTGTTGGGTCTTCGTCTCTGTGCGAGGGCTCTCTCCAGTTGTGGCAAGTGGGGGCCACTCTTCATCGCGGTGCGCGGGCCTCTCACTATCGTGGCCTCTCTTGTTGCGGAGCACAGGCTCCAGGCGCTCAGGCTCAGTAGTTGTGGCTCACGGGCCCAGTCGCTCCGCGGCATGTGGGATCCTCCCAGACCAAGGCTCGAACCCACGTCCCCTGCACTGGCAGGCGGACTCTCAACCACTGCGCCACCAGGGAAGCCCGGGAAAATGATGTATTTTTAAAGGAAACAATTTTACATTGGATATCGAAGAACCTTAAACTTTTCAAATGGAAGGTGTTTTAGGGATTATCAAACCTAATCCCCTTGTTTTATGGATTAATAATTCGAGGGTTGTTTTCTGGTATTTTTTTTTGAATTTTATTTTATTTTTTTATACAGCAGGCTCTTATTAGTCATCAGTTTTATACACATCAGTGTATACATGTCAGTCCCAATCGCCCAATTCGTCACACCACCATGCCCACCCCCCCGCGGCTTTCCCCCCTTGGTGTCCATACGTTTGTTCTCTACATCTGTGTCTCAACTTCTGCCCTGCAAACTGGTTCATCTGTACCATTTTTCTAGGTTCCACATACGTGCGTTAATATATGATATTTGTTTTTCTCTTTCTGACTTACTTCACTCTGTATGACAGTCTCTAGATCCATCTGCGTCTCAACAAATGACCCAGTTTCGTTCCTTTTTATGGCTGAGTAATATTCCATTGTATATATGTACCACATCTTCTTTATCCATTCATCTGTCAATGGGCATTTAGGTTGCTTCCATGACCTGGCTATTGTAAATAGTGCTGCAGTGAACATTGGGGTGCATGTGTCTTTTTGAATTATGGTTTTCTCTGGGTATATGCCCAGTAGTGGGATTGCTGGATCATATGGTAATTCTATTTTTAGTTTTTTAAGGAACCTCCATACTGTTCTCCATAGTGGCTGTATCAATTTACATTCCCACCAACAGTGCAAGAGGGTTCCCTTTTCTCCACACCCTCTCCAGCATTTGTTGTTTGTAGATTTTCTGATGATGCCCATTCTAACTGGTGTGAGGTGATACCTCATTGTCATTTTGATTTGCATTTCTCTGATAACTAGTGATGTTGAGCAGCTTTTCATGTGCTTCTTGGCCATCTGTATGTCTTCTTTGGAGAGATGTCTATTTAGGTCTTCTGCCCATTTTTTGATTGGGTTGTTTGTTTTTTTAGTATTGAGCTGCATGAGCTGTTTATATATTTTGGAGATTAATCCTTTGTCCGTTGATTCGTTTGCAAATATTTTCTCCCATTCTGAGGGTTGTCTTTTCATCTTGTTTATGGTTTCCTTTGCTGTGCCAAAGCTTTTAAGTTTCATTAGGTCCCATTTGTTTATTTTTGGTTTTATTTCCATTACTCTAGGAGGTGGATCAAAAAAGATCTTGCTGTGATTTATGTCAAGGAGTGTTCTTCCTATGTTTTCCTCTAAGAGTTTTATAGTGTCCATCTTACATTTAGGTCTCGAATCCATTTTGAGTGTATTTTAGTGTATGGTGTTAGGGAGTGTTCTAATTTCATTCTTTTACATGTAGCTGTCCAGTTTTCCCAACACCACTTATTGAAGAGACTGTCTTTTCTCCATTGTATATCCTTGCCTCCTTTGTCATAGATTAGTTGACCATAGGTGCTTGGGTTTATCTCTGGCTTTCTATCTTGTTCCATTGATCTATGTTTCTGTTTTTGTGCCAGTACCATATTGTGTTTTTTATTTTATTTTATTTATTTATTTATTTATTTTTGGCTGTGTTGGGTCTTCGTTTCTGTGCGAGGGCCTTCTCTAGTTGTGGCAAGCGGGGGCCACTCTTCATCACGGTGTGCAGGCCTCTCAATATCGCGGCCTCTCTTATTGCGGAGCACAGGCTCCAGACGCACAGGCTCAGTAGTTGTGGCTCACGGGCCCAGTTGCTCCGCGGCATGTGGGATCTTCCCACACCAGGGCTCGAACCCGTGTTCCCTGCATTGGCAGGCAGATTCTCAACCACTGCGCCACCAGGGAAGCCCTACGATATTGTCTTGATTACTGTAGCTTTGTAGTATAGTCTGAAGTCAGGGAGTCTGATTCCACCAGCTCCGTTCTTTACCCTCAAGACTGCTTTGGCTATTGGGGATCTTTTGTGTCTCCATACAAATTTTAAGATTTTTTGTTCTAATTCCGTAAAAAATGCCTTTGGTAATTTGATAGGGATTGCATTGAATCTGTAGATTGCTTTGGGTAGTATAGTCATGTTCACAGTATTGATTCTTCCAATCCAAGAACATGGTATATCTCTCCATCTGTTGGTATCATCTTTAATTTCTTTCATCAGGGTCTTATAGTTTTCTGCATACAGGTCTTTTGTCTCCCTAGGTAGGTTTATTCCTAGGTATTTTATTCTTTTTGTTGCAATGGTAAATGGGAGTGTTTCCTTAATTTCTCTCTCAGATTTTTCATCATTAGTGTATAGGAATGCAAGAGATTTCTATGCATAAATTTTGTATCCTGCAACTTTACCAGATTCATTGATTAGCTCTAGTAGTTTTCTGGTGGCATCTTTAGGATTCTCTATGTATAGTATCATGTCATCTGCAAACAGTGACAGTTTTACTTCTTCTTTTCCAATTTGTATTCCTTTTATTTCTTTTTCTTCTCTGATTGCTGTGGCTAGGACTTCCAAAACTATGTTGAATAATAGCAGTGAGAGTGGAAATCCTTGTCTTGTTCCTGATCTTAGAGGAAATGCTTTCAGTTTTTCACCATTGAGAATGATATTTGCTGTGGGTTTGTTGTATATGGGCTTTATTATGTTGAGGCAAGTTCCCTCTATGCCCACTTTCTGGAGAGATTGTATCATAAATGGGTGTTGAATTTTGTCAAAAGCTTTTTCTGCATCTATTGAGTTGATCATATGGTTTTTATTCTTCAATTTGTTAATATGGTGTATCACATTGATTGATTTGCATATATTGAAGAATTCTTGCATCCCTGGGATAAATCCCACTTGATCATGGTGTATGATCCTTTTAATGTGTTGTTGGATTCTGTTTGCTAGTATTTTGTTGAGGATTTTTGCATCTATATTCATCAGTGATATTGGGCTGTAATTTTCTTTTTTTGTAGTATCTTTGTCTGGTTTTGGTATCAGGGTGATGGTGGCCTCATAGAATGAGTTTGGGAGTGTTCCTTCCTCTGCAATTTTTTGGAAGAGTTTGAGAAGGGTGGGTGTTAGCTCTTCTCTAAATGTTTGATAGAATTCACCTGTGAAGCCATCTGGTCCTGGACTTTTGTTTGTTGGAAGATTTTTAATGACAGTTTCAATTTCATTACTTGTGATTGGTCTGTTCGTATTTTCTATTTCTTCCTGGTTCAGTTTTAGAAGGTTATACCTTTCTCAGAATTTGTCCTTTTTTTTTTTTTGATCACCCTTTTAGGGAATAAAACTGGCAACTCAGGAGTACTAGACATTTCAGCTATGTCTTCCTTGCCTGCTCTCAAAAAACCTTTCACGGAACTTTTGTAGATCTGTAAGTTGCAAGCGTCTGAGATGTTTAAAGGAAAGCGTTGATGACACTTGGTTGTGGCTGTGAGGACCTGGGCCAGCTTTGGGAGAGGCGGTGTGGGCTCCTTCTTGGGGAGGGCTGCCCTCGTAACTATCTTGTCTCCCAGCGCAGACACAGGGCTTTCCCACTTGTTCAGGTCGTCTGTAATTTCTTTCACGAGTATTTTGTGGGTTTTCAGTGTACAAGTCTTGCATCTCTTTGGTTAAATCCATTCCTAGATATTTTTTTTTTTTGATGCTGTTGTAAATGATGTTGTTTTCTTAATTTCTCTTTCAGAATGTTCACTGCTGGCATGTTAGAAGTACCTCTGATTTTGCACATTGATCTTGTGTCCTGCAGCCTTGCTCCGCTGCACTCATTTGTTAGCTCTCACGGTTTCTTGTAGATTCTCTAGGGTTTTATATTCTTTTTTTTAAAAAAATATTTATTTATTTATTTTTTGGCTGCGTCGGGTCTTAGCTGCGGCATGCAGGATCTTTCCTTGAGGCGCGCGGGCTTAGTTGCCCCACAGCATGTGGGATCTTAGTTTTCTGACCAGGGATCAAACTGGCGCCCCCTGCGTTGCAAGACGGATTCTTAACCACTGGACCACCAGGGAAGTTTCTGTGTTCCTTTTTTGTTTGTTTTTAGCACCTTTAATTATTTATTTATTTATTTATTTATTTATTTATTTGGCTGTGTTGGGTCTTCGTTTCTGTGCGAGGGCTTCCTCTAGTTGCGGCAAGCGGAGGCCACTCTTCATTGCGGTGTGCGGGCCTCTCCCGTTGCGGAGCACAGGCTCCAGACGCGCAGGCTCAGTAATTGTGGCTCACGGGCCTAGTTGCTCCGCAGCACGTGGGATCTTCCCAGACCAGGGCTTGAACACGTGTCCCCTGCGTTGGCAGGCAGATTCTCAACCACTGCGCCACCAGGGAAGCCCTGGAGGTGGGAGCGAGCTTGATGGGATTGTGGAATTCCCGTGGGATTGTGGAAAAATGGGTGTGAATGGAATAATACTGGTTTGTTTTATTCTTGGGATCTCACAGTTCTCTTGGAAGATTACAGTTCTCTTCAGTCTGTTTTCTTCAGGACCCTGCAATGTCACTGTGTTCATATGGCCAGGCCGCAGGCTTACTTGATTGATTGATTTAATTTCGGGCATGTAGCTCTTTGGAGAGGCTTTTCAATAAAAGCTCTTCTTTTTATAATGCTTTTGGAAGATTGTATACTGTGCCATTTGCTTTTCTTTTGATACTGTACTTTGGGTTTACTTTCAAATAGTTGAAATTGCTACATTTTGATGTAAAAATATTTGATGGATGAAAAGATGTTTTTAGTTGTCTCTGTGCCTTTAAACTCCTAGTTTTGAATGATGGAAATAAATTATTTCAATTAATGACAAAATGGAAGGCTGCGCAGTTACACAGTCCCGGGAGCGGGCATGGCCCTTCTCATCCTCCTCTCCGGTCCCTGTCAGGGCAGCAGAGGGGACGAGGTCGCTGCTGGACCTGGGGAAGACTCACGGTGTAAACGTGAGAACCAGCTCTCCAGGCCCCGGGCCCTGGTCTGCCTGGCTTGAGCAGTGTTGCTGAGACTTCGGGTGTGCTTCCTGGTTGGTATCCACCCCACCCCCACTTCCAAGAGGAACCGTTATTTTGAGATTTATAGTTTATGATTATTTGCTTTTCATTGATTTTTTTTTTTTAAGATTTATTTATTTTTGGCCGCATTGCGTCTTCGTTGCTGTGCGCAGGCTTTCTCTAGTTGCAGCGAGGGGGGGCTACTCTTCTTTGTGGTGCACGGGCTTCTCATTGCGGTGGCTTCTCTCTGCGGAGCACGGGGTTTAGCTCGCGGACTTCACTAGTTGTGGCTCGCAGGCTCAGTAGTTGTGGCTCGCGGGCTCTAGAGCACAGGCTCAGTAGCTGGGGTGCACGGGCTTTGTTGCTCTGCGGCATGTGGGATCTTCCCGGACCAGGGCTTGAACCCGTGTCCCCTGCGTTGGCAGGCGGATTCTGAATCACTGCACCACCAGGGAAGTCCTTTTTTATTGATTTTTACTGTATACATAGTAAATCGAATATATTAAGTTTCATGTACTTTTGAAAGACACATATATTCAATATATTCCTCTGAGACCTTTCCTCACTCATTGTTACGGCTTTTGAGATTCGCTTATGTTGATACATGTAGCTGCAGCTTACTCATGAGTAAGGGGGTTGTTTGCCCGTGGCTAGCCTGCCCACGAGGCCCCTGTGTGCAGCCACCCCCAGACGATATCTCTTAGTCATGTTGACGAAGTGTGCCAGCCCTTGTGGGGCCGCCCCAAACCTCCGGTTTCTCCTGCCATGGACGCTGGAGGCACGTCTCTGACCTGGGATCCCGGGAAGCTTATGTGGTCTGAATTATGGTCCTTTGCCTTTGAGGATGGATCCCTAGGTGATTGGAGAGAGGAGTGGAGTGGACACAGGGTGGCCGGGAGCGGGCCCATCCGGGCGCCGCAGGAGCACAGCCTGAGGCTGGGAGAGGGCCTCCAGGCAGAGCGAGGCGGCCGGGCCAGCCGTCGGGGCTTTGTGAGCCAAAAGGAGAGTTCACATTTTACTCTGAGTGTGATGGGGGTCCGTAGAAGATACAAATGCATAACTTCGACAAAGGTTTAGTGTCAAACTCCAAGCAAGGTGAAAGTCTGTGGACGGCCCTTCCAGGACCCCAGTCCTCAAGCCCCTTCTCTGGGGAGAATGACCGGCCCATCGGAGTGTTCTTCCCTTAACTGGGCCTCTTTGGGCTCTGCTGTCCAGGAACCATGATCAAGAACAGAGACTTCCACCTGGGTAGCGTCCTCCCACAAACCACCAGGTGTGAGTGCCTCTCCTGGCGTCCTCTCCCTTTACAGCCCAAACCAGCCAGCCAGACATCCTAAAAACCTCTTGCTTGTCTGGAGTTCCATGAGGTAAAGGAAGGTTGTAGTGTGGTCCAAATGGAGAGAGACTGACATAAAAAGAACTGAGTAGAAATTATTATTTACACGAGCTAACTTTACTCTCTTCTTTCAGAATACCCTCAGCGCTGCTCTGGGACACGCCTCTGTTGGATTTAATTTACAGTCATCAACCTCGGCTTCTAACGATGGACTCGGTAAATATTTTATTGTATTGCCTCTCTCATCAGTTTGTGTTATTTTCATTGGTTTGTAAAAAGTATCAAAATATTTCTTAAGTCTTCACATTGGTTTTCTTGGGCTTGATAGAGTTTTGGCTAAGTGTTTTGGATTTTGTCCTGGATTTCACTTAAACGAGGGTGCTTCAGGGCGGTAGTGAGCTGTGTGGTGTCCCAGCGAGAGGAGTTCTATGGACAAATTAAGACAGGTTGGCAGCCTGGTCTGTGAAAGAAGTTGGTTTCTTGTCAACTTCTCCTGTCTTACTGGCTCTGTCCCCAAGTGGTCTGGAGCCCGTAGGACCTGCTTGCGGTGCCTGTTTCGTGCTCTGGGCGTGTCGCACACACGCCGTCTGAGAACTGTCCCTCCTCTGGGGAAGCAGGGTGCCTGCCTGTGCTCTGCTCTGTGTCCCGTGTGTGGGCCAGCTGGTAGCCACACGTGGTTTTCCTGAAGTCCGAGGCCAGCGTGTGTGGTTGGTGGGTGTGGAGTGGGCTCCTGGCTCGTTTGCCCTGAGCCTTGCCTCCCGCCGGGAATTCCTCGCGCGGCTGTGGTCGGAGGGGCAGCCGCCCTCCTGCAGCCTGGGGCCTGACTGGCACTCGTTGCTCTAGGACAGAGCCCTCCTCCCCGGGACACGTTGGAAAGAAAACTCTTGGCTCCTTTGCGTGTTTCCTACCTTGGCCAGGTATTAGTTAGTGTTTTAAAGCAAACAGTGCCAAAGTGTATTTTCTATTTTGTGTTGTTTCTAGCAGACAGGAAAGAAGCCTTTCCTGCTACTTAATCTCACAGACCCCGTCCTCTATCTCAGTCGTCATTGTATCCGGCCACTTTGAAATGCACCTGGCTGGCCTCTTTGACTTGAGGAAGTGTTTCCTTGGAAATGGGGGTGAGGTATGATGGAAAGAGATCTTAGTCTGCACGGTAGTCTGGGGTTAGAAAGAAGCCAGCCCGGCCAGTGGGGTGTGGTGGTGAGGGGCCGTGGTGGGCCCTGTAGCATGCTGGGAGCGCTCCCACGGCCGTCTTCCAGGACGAGCCCATGCATTCAGCTTGGGTGTCAGGGCCGTGGGGCAGCCATTGAGAGACTCAGCCCAGCAGGGGGTGAGCTGGGCGCGGAGGGGCAGCCGGGCGCACCCACACTGCAGGCTGGAGCCTGGCCTTTGTTTGGAAACGGTAACATTGGCCTTAATTTATAACAAGGAAAAACAACATGCTGCTTAAACTAGGTTATGAACAGGCATTTGGTGATCCCTGATTAAAAGGAAACAAGTTATCAGCAGCTCTGCTGGCAGATTCTGGGGCTGGCCCACTTCTTCTGGCGGATTGTGAGCAGTAGGTGTGTTAATATTTGGGAGGTTTTCTGATGTGTGAAGGGCTGGCTCTGACGGTAAATCCCATGGCAGTAATCCACGGTGTCTCATGCCATTTATCACTTTGTGAACCATCAACATTCAGTTCATATTGATTATAATTGTCTTTAAAAAATCCACAGTGTATGGAAGGAATAGAGATAAAGGTGCTACTGTGACTGATCACCAGGGAGGCCACCTCCCGGGTCCGGGGCCTGCGTGTGTGGGCACAGGTGCCGGGGTCTGCGATCCATGACCTTTCCTGGCATCAAAAGGCACAAATATAAAAACAGGATAATTTTGCAGGCTCTCTAATAATTGTTCATTGTTATTTATACCATTCATTATTTTTAATTTTCATTTTGACCACGTAAGGTGGAATGTGAACCATTTGGATCACATCTGAGATCACTTCCTCTGACAGAGGCGGGCTTGTTAAAGGCCCTTCAGTGCACACTGCTGTGCTCTCGCATCTGGCCCTGCCCGAAGGCGACCCAGGTGTGGCTGTGGCTCCAGGGCCCGTGAGGGGGCGGGAGGGGGTGGGCCGATGCCAGCTCTGGACAGTGGGCCCAGGTCCTGCGGGGCCTTGGCTCCTCCCCTGTGAGAGACTTCCCTAGAGCTTCAGTGACACTGTTTATGGAGGTAAAGCTCGATGAAAATAGAAGCTTTACGATAATTAGATTTAGTCTTTGTTTTCCTTTCTCTAGCATAAAACACTAGTTTCACCTGATGGCTGGTGTAATTCTCACTGTGTTAACATCCTTCTTGGTAAAGCGCAAGGGTCGGGGGAGAGATGAGCCTGAAATGGCTCTCGATGGCACGCGTTCCGCCAGGGTTCGGTGCGGGTGTGGCTGCTGCCGCCGAGGGTTGTCAGCAGCAGGGACCCCAGGGCAGCGCAGGGTGGTACAGTTGCTTCCTGTGGACAGGAGTTCTGAGTTATGTTTCCAAAAACAGAGTGGCTTCTGGAAGTGGCTGTTAGAGTAATAAAGGCAGTGTGTCTATCTGAATGGAGGCTTGGATCTAATGGTTTACGTTTTTAATTGAACACCTCCATAAAAAATTAGAAAAGCAATCACTTTCTATAATTGAAGTACAGTTGATGTGTAGTATATAAAACTTACGTAGTAAGTTACAGGTGTACAATATAGTGATACTCAAATTTAAACGTTATACTACATTACAGTTACTGCAGAGTGATCACTTTTGACTTGGCTAGGGTGTGCAGAGCAGCGACATGCCCTGTCTGTGGCATCCTGGCACCCGGAGCAGGCTGTGCTCACTGTGGAGCTGTGAGCACGGGAACTGCAGGTCTTGTCAGCGGCAGAACCAAGTCCCCCTCCACCTGCTGTCCGGATGTGGGCTGGGGGGGTGGGCGAGGGCGTCCTGTGCCTGGGGCCCCTCATGACGGGGAATGTGTTGCCGTCTGGTGATGCAGCTCTTCTGGGCAGGTCTCTTCGTGCCCCTCATATGGTAGGAGTGGCGATTTGCTGACCCTGCCACCACCCGGCTAGTGGTCGGCCACTAGTGACTGTGGCACTTCACAGTCACAGCACACGTGGCTGGGGGGGCTTCCGTCTTGTGCCTTGGCTGCAGGGCGGAAGGCTGGGTTGGATTTGCAGGTGGTAAGAAGCTTGTAGATCCTAATGCTAATGATACGTTTGCCTTTTTAACAGAGGTATTTGTCAGGATTTAAAGATAGATAACAAAGCACACTTTTGCTTCTTTCTCTAAGAAATATGCCTAGCTAATTACACCAATAAAACTTATGTATTCCGGATTTTTGAGTATAGTAAATTCTTATTGTAATTTTAGAGTTCTGGGGAATATTCATTGGCTAGGCGCTCTTAAAATACAAAGTGTGGAATATTAGATGTCATTTAAATTAGATTTCATTAAATGCATGCTTTTTGTTCATATAAAAATTGGCAGTTGTGTTCACACACCTCCCCAGAAAGCTCTCGCTCTCCCCACCACAGCCCTTGTTGGTCAGTAGGACTTGGGTCCTTTTGTTCCAGGACATTGGAGTTGCCTGGAGAGTGCACATGCCCAAGAACAGGGTTTGGAATATAGGCAGGGCAGAGCAGAAGGGAGGGTCTGAGCCCAGGCTGTGCCCCAGCTCCTTTCCCTCTGGAAGTTTCTAGCTGAACTGGCCTCTGGGCTCTGGTACCCCAGCTGTGCTGGGCAGGAAGGCATGTGGAGATTCTGCTTGCTACTGGAAGGGTTTGTCGGCTGTTTGTAGCACCTCATTTGTTGCTTGTAATATTGCCATTATTTTCCTTCCATCGTTAGCTACAGGGATCCTCATGGAGCCAGTGTTCATTTTATTTTTTTACTTATTTTTTATGTTTTTATTTTTCTGGCTGCACCGCGAGGCTTGCGGAATCTCAGTTCCCGGACCAGGGCTTGAACCTGGGCCACGGCAGTGAAAATGCCGAATCCTAACCACTAGACCACCAGGGAACTCCCCATTTTATTTTTAATACCTTCAAATTTTAAAAGCTGGCTAAAGGGATTTCCTCCAAGTTTTATATTTGAGGGTGAAGAGATTTGCCTGTATCTGGCTCAGAGCAGAGCTCCACAGGTTCTGTTAAAACTGAGCTGAACTTGACTGCTGGACCAACCTGAAACCCCACCTTCCCTCCTGCTCCTTGCTGTGCCTCAGGGGGCGAGGGCTCTGTGCAGTTGTGGATGTTGGCTGCGGGGAGTTCCCGTGCAGCCCACTTGGATCTTGGTGGGAGGAAGAAGAAGGCAGGGGAAAGGCGATGCAGGGGGCTGCGGGCCGGTGGGCTGTTCTGTGGGGTCGACCAGGACAGAATCAGGGAGGCGCCTTCATGGCTTGGCCTTGTGCACTCTAGATTAGGTACCTTTTTTTTTTTTTTTTTTAATTTTTATTGGGGTATAGTTGATATACAATGTTGTGTTAGTTTCTGCTGTACAGCAAAGTGAATCAGTTATACATATACATATCCATTCTTTTTTAGATTCTATTTCCATATAGGTCATTACAGAGTACTGAGTAGAGCTCCCGGTGCTATACGGTAGGTCCTTATTAGTTATCTATTTTATATGTAGTACTGTGTGTATATCATAGAATACGTACCTTGATCATTATTTGTGTTGCCCGTTGGGAATAGGGATTTGGGTATTCTTAGTGCCAAAAAAAGAAAGGTGATGGTGAGGTTTGCGGTGTACTGTGTTCTGAGAGTTAGGATGCGGGGTTTGGTCCGGCAGGGTCGTCTGCACCATCTCATGGTTGCCACTAAGCCTCCCCCAAGCTGTGTGGGGGACCCTGCAGATGGAGCTGAGGGCTGGCCAGGGTAGCGAGTTTGAAAGGGGAGCAGAGCAGCGGTCTGGTCCCTGGCCCAGGGCGGGGCAGAGTCTGCTTCCATGGCCCTGGATGTGTACACGGTCATGGCCCGGGGCAGCGTGGGCCCCAGGGCTTGCCGGCAGGAAGGCAGGGAAGGCAGTGCACACGCGCCTCCCCTCTCAGCCCCGTGCCCGCTCCCTGCTTCTGTCCACGCAGAGGCCCTGGGGCGGGAGCCGGAGCACAGGGGAGGGAGGAAGGGAACAAGAATGGGGTCTTGGGGAATCGCATGGCACTTACCGTTTCTGACTTTGTGGACCTTTTGTGAATGGGTAGTTTGCTTATTGGAAGAAAGAAACCCCGGGGCCCTCATCCACCTCAGAGGGCGTTGTCACACGTGAAGACCGGGGCTGCCGTCTGGATCCTGGGTGTTTGTGGGGGCGGGGCTGGGAACTGTGGGCAGCGCATCTGCATCTGGTTTGAGGACCCACCGTCTGATCCCAGCACATCCTTCACAAGTCTTCTTGTCCATTTTCTCCATCTCCTGGTTGTGGTCAACCTCTGTTTAAAATTTGTTCTTGTGAATTTTTTTTTTAATTAATTAATTTATTTGGCTGAGTTGGGTCTTCGTTGCTGCGCGTGGGCTTTCTCTAGTTGAGGCGAGCGGGGGCTACTCTTCATTGAGGTGCGCGGGCTTCTCATTGCGGTAGCTTCTCTTGTTTCGGAGCATGGGCTCTAGAGCGTAGGCTCAGTAGTTGTGGTTCACGGGCTCAGTAGTTGTGGCTCGTGGGCTCTAGAGCACAGGCTCAGTAGTTGTGGTGCACGGGCTTAGCTGCTCCGCGGCATGTGGGATCTTCCCGGACTAGGGCTCGAACCCGTGTCCCCTGCTTTGCCAGGCGGATTCTTAACCGCTGCGCCACCAGGGAAGCCCCTGTTCTTGTTAATTTTTTGAACAAGGATTGTTTTTAGATTTTGAATTTTCCTGTTCTTTTGAAAAGTTTACCACCTAGCTCACCCACCCGTGCCCTCCACCCCCGTGTATTTTCATCTTCGCCTCGGGCAGAGTGGTGACGTATGGAGGAGCTGCAGGAAGCCCGGGCCCCGCCCCCGTGTTTGGGGGAGGGGTCTCTAGCAGAGCGTGTGTGAGTTGGGTGCTGGAGCTGGAGCTTTATTGCAGCCCGGTCTCACGCTAGCATCTCAGATGCAGTCTTTGGGCTTGAGGCCCATGGAGGTAGATGGGTCGGGGGTAGGACAGAGGTTTGCAGCCAAACCTGGGGTGGTATAGCTGCGAATGCTCAACCCTCTTTTGAGCATTTTTTATGGGAAAAGCTATAATCAGGTGTGTAAGCTCATCTAACCTCCTTAAGCTAACACCTCACTTTTCAAAGAAAAAATCCCTTTTCTTTGTGTTTGAGGCTCTTCTTTTTACCCTACCCTGCAGGACGTCTCTCGGGCATTCTAGTGACGGCTGCTCTTCTAGGTCTGTGTGCAGAGGGTCTCTGGGTGGCCCCGGTCTTCACGTGTGACAGCGCCCTCTGAGGTGGATGAGGGCCCCGGGGTTTCTTTCTTCCAATAAGCAAACTACCCATTCACAAAAGGTCCACAAAGTCAGAAACGGTAAGTGCCATGCGATTCCCCAAGACCCCATTCTTGTTCCCTTCCTCCCTCCCCTGTGCTCCGGCTCCCGCCCCAGGGCCTCTGCGTGGGCAGAAGCAGGGAGCGGGCACGGGGCTGAGACGGGAGGCGCGTGTGCACTGCCTTCCCTGCCTTCCTGCCGGCAGGCCCTGGGGCCCACGCTGCCCCGGGCCACGCGGGAGGGATCCCACCCAGGAATTGGCTGCTGCGTTGCATCTTCCAGGAACCCTGAAGGTCTGTGAGAGGCACGAGAGGCACGGGCTCCCCAGATACTTTCACTTACCTTCTTTTTCTTCCCCTACGAAACCCAAGAAAGTAGGTGGCATTTTCCACATTTTTATTAAAAGATTCTAGGCCTCGAAGATGTTGAATAGTAGGGTTTTCAAGGTTCCATAGCTGATCAGCGGCAGACTGAGTGCGTCCTGGGGTCCTTCTTACACTAAGGCAGAAGATCACTGTGCTGGCATCTGACTTGAGGAAACGGGCAGGAAGTGAACGAAGTGGCGTGCTGGTGTATCAGCTCTGGGCGATGGCACTCCCTGGGCCCCACTTTACACTTGTACCATGATTGTGCTGCAGGGGGGTGTGGTGGTTGGGTGAGTGAGCGTGGGTTTATGGTGGACTGTGTGTGGTGGGGTGTATGTGTGGCATTGGCGTGTGTGCGGTGGGGACGCGGTGGGGGGGGGGGAGCGTCTCCGGCCATCACCCAGTGCTCGGCTCCGGGGCAGAGGTCATGTGCTTGAACTGTGCCGGGTGCAGGGCGAGGCCTGGGCACAGTACAGACAGGACTGGGTCCACTGCTCTAGGTCGACGGCAGAGCCTGTTTTCTCGATTCCTCGCACCTGCCGTCCTTGTCCAAGGAAGAAGTTGCTGTTCTGTTCACTCTCGACCCTTTCACACTTTTTCCTGAGACTTAAGTGAACTGCGGTCTGTGTCCCGAGGGCAGTGGTCTCAGAGGAGTCGTGGGGCCTGCAACCCCCGGAGAAGGTGGCCGGTAGAGGCTTCCCAGCTGGTGACCACTCGGGGCTGCTTGGCCACCAGTGTGTGAGGCCCGGCGCCCTGGCAGTGGGACAGTGCCAGGGCGCCCTGCTGGGGTGGCCGGGAAAGGACAGCCACAGCTCCCACGCCGCTGTCGGTGCCCTCGTTTCTGACCTGATAAGTTGTCAGCTCAGCGGAAGATGGAGTTGTGTAGTATGCACAAAGGAGTTATGGGCTTGGTGCTCTCGTGCTGCCCGGTGGCCCAGACGCTGGCGAGGCGGGCACTGCCTCTCTCGGGGCTGGGGCAGGAGTGGGGCTGTGGCTGGCGGGCAGGCTTGCTTTTCTCCCGGGGAGCTCCGAGAGACGTGGAGGCCTGTCTTCAAGGAAGGCTCTGTCCTTCTTCTCCATGCAGGCAGACGCTGTGCCTGGGGACTCCGCGCCTGCTCTCTTTGTCTGTTCTGCCCCCCAGGCCCCCCGCACCGGGGCGCATCTGTCTCCCTCTCTGCAACTGGCTTCTTTCCATGGCTCATGTGGCACCTTAGCCTCCTGGTTCTTCTGGGCGCTGCGAACCTTCACTTCTCCTCCAGGACCACCTGCAAGTGCCTACGGCCTGGACCTTCGGGACTGGGGCCCCTCCCCGCAGGGAGTACTGGTGTGACATGTGTGCCTGTGCCCGTGTGTGTAGCCTGGGGACATTCTGCTCGGTGCTCAGAGTGGGCACGAACGTGTGTGCCTGGAGCCCGCCATGCGGGAGCTGCAGTCCAGAGCGCCTGGTCTTGAAGGGTGTCCTGCTCACAGTGTTCACGCCTCCTGTGCTTTAGAGTCAGGAAGCGGGAAGCACAGTGCGTGACTGGGTTCAGGACCTCGGTGATTGTCTGGCTCAAGTTTCGCTGGAGATCCGGTGAGGTTCACTGTGGTGCATCCTGTGCGTGGAACAGTCCTGGGAGGTCATGTGAGGAATTTGAGCCCTGGGTGCGGGCTCTGTGTGGGTCCTGAGGACTCTTTGGAATTCCAGTAGCGCATTTCCTGATAAGGAACTCAGGGCAGCCTGGCCTTGGACGTGATCAAGTCTGTACTCGGGAAGCTGCTTGGAAAGTCACTGCGTGAGGACAGGCTCCTGCCAAGGGCTGTTTTGCAAGTGTGTGCTACAAAATATTTTCTCTTCCCCTTATTACTTAAGTAGGGCGCCTGTCATAAGCTAGTGAAAGTTATTTGAGAGCACAGATTCTGGCGGGAAGAACTTCTCTTAAACTCATTTAGAAATAGCCATAGAGAAGTATTAAAAGAGAGCGTTTTTCCCAGCAGCCTCACCAGGCCAACCGGTGGGTGGTCGTGCCCGAGAGCCTGTGACAGTGGCCTCGGGCTGTGGTCTTAACCGTGACCCTGGGCTGGCGTGTGGAGAGGAGAGACTGTGAGATGTTTCTGTTTGGAAGTTCGATTTCGGTTTTATTTAAAACAACAAGCTGTGTTTATGGTGTGTGCTTTCCACTCAGGGGCTCACGACTTGGGTTCCCCCTCCCAGTGGGCCCGCGGGCAGGCGTTGGCGGTGCGAGCACAGGGTGGCTCTTGGCGGGCTGCGCTTTGAGGGTGGATCTCCACAGGGCTGCGCAGAGTCTTGGGTCCTAGGACAGCCCCGTGAGGTTGGGAGAGGGGCGCTGGCTTGGCTTTCGTGCTCTGGAAGCTCCCCCCAGGGAAGGGTGTGGTGACCACCCCGGACTGAGGCTCAGCGGCTCGGGGCTGCTGCCATTCGCTTCCCTGTCACCCAGACCGTTCGAGCTGAGGCTGCGGTTTCTGCAGGGCACTAGGAGGACAGCGTAGTGTTTTGTGACCATTAATGCTTGCGTGGGAGGACGCGGGGAGGGACCACACCCGTGGGCACGGGGTCAGCCTGGTGGAGCGCGTGCTCCGTCCCAGAGGCCACGCGCCCATAGATATGGCAGGACGGACAGGCTCCGAGACCGGCCAGGTGGTGGGCTGAGCTGTGGTCTGACGTGGAAGGAGTGAGGGCTTCGCCTCTCAGCGTGGGGTTTCCTCGAGGTGCTTGACCTGGGAGGGTGATGGGCCGTGAGTATGTGCCGCGCAGGGATCCGCATGGCCTGAGGGGCAGGTCCCCCTTCAGGTGCCCGTTCGCAGCTGTCGGGGGCCTTCTGGGCTGGTGCCCAGTCACAGAGGCTCAGCTGTGAGTTGCTGGGGGTTTAGTGGGGAGTGAGCAGGACCCTCTGTGGGCCTCCCCCATTCCTGACGCCGCTCCCATCCCTCTCCAGGGGCGCCGTCTGGGCCGCCCTTGGCCTCATCTCAGCTCTCGAGGCTCCTTTCTCACGTGCTGGGGCCTGGGGCCTTTGGAGTTTACTCAGGCTGTTCCCAGTTGTTACACGTTTAAAACAAAAAATACATTTTTGGCTACTGATGGGAGGTTGGGGGTGGGTGGAGTCTGGGGCAGACGGAGGATTTGGGGTTCGTGGGAGCAGAACTGCCCCAGGAATGAGCTCTGTCTTGTCCCCGCCCAGCTGGCACACTCCCCTGCACACACCTGGCGGGCTGAGTTGCGCTCGCTGAGGTTGCAGGGAAACTGCTGTCAACAAGAGAACCCCTACCTTTTCTACAAAGAGCGGATTAAAGTGTAGGTCGCTGAACATAATTGTACATGACGTTGCTTTCTTTTGTTGAAAGGGTAGTTTCTTAGTGCAGTGAAGTGTAGAAATCTTTTTTTTAATTAATTAATTAATTTTTATTTTCGGCTGTGTTGGGTCTTCGTTTCTGTGCGAGGGCTTTCTCTAGTTGCGGCGAGCGGGGGCCACTCTTCATCGCGGTGCGCGGGCCTCTCACTGTCACGGCCTCTCTTGTTGCGGGGCACAGGCTCCAGACGTGCAGGCTCAGTAATTGTGGCTCACGGGCCCAGTTGCTCTGCGGCATGTGGGATCTTCCCAGACCAGGGCTCGAACCCGTGTCCCCTACATTGGCAGGCAGATTCTCAACCACTGCGCCACCAGGGAAGCCCAGAAATCTTTTCTTTATTCTAAGAGTTACGCTATTCAGTGTCTTAGAGAAAAGTTAGGGCTCCCCATGATTGAAGTAGTTCGTGCACATTGACCAAAACTCAGTGTATCAGTTTGCTGGGGCGGCCGTGACAAACCCACAGAGCGGGGGCCTCAGACCACAGAGACAGACTCCCCCACAGCCCCAGAGGCCAGAAGTCCGAGACCGAGGTGCCGGCCGGGCTGGTCCCTGCCAGACCGAGGGAGAATCTGCCCCAGGCCTCTCCCAGCTGCTGCATTTGCTGGTGCCTCTGGTGTTCTGTGGCTCGCGGAAGCGTCACCCCCATCTCTGTTTCCGTCTTCACGTTTGCGTGTCTGTGTCTGTGTCCAAATTTCCCCTTTTTATAAGGGCACCAGTCGTACCGGGTGAGGACCCACCCTGATGATCTCATCTTGACAACATCCGCAAAGACCCTGTTTCAAAATAAGGCCGCATTCTGAGGTACTCCGGGGTTATGATCCCAAAATAACCTTTTTGGGGGGGGGGGGACACAATTTAGATAATAACACTTACCGGTAAATAAAGTTAAATATAAAGAATAAAATAAAAATCACGTGTAATCCTGTCCCTCAAAGATAAACATACAAATTAAATATTGTGAATATGTTACATACTTTTCACAAAACAGGAATCAGACTGTGTATAAACTTTCATGTTCTGCACTTTAAAACCTAGCATTAACTTCTGATGATGTGAAACTTCAAAATGTGACTTCTAGTGACTACATAGTCTAGAGAGCAGTGTATATAATGTGCCTGATGAAATTACGATTTTCACGTTTTCCGGAGGAGGGGCCTTGTCCCCTTGCACACTGTCCGCCCTCACACAGCAGGGCGTCCCGTTGAGCGGAGCCTGGGGGCTGGGTGGGGAGCAGGTGAGGTGGGAGGGGCTTCAGGAGGTGGGAGACTGGGCTGGGGGTTGGCTGCCCAGCCTGGCGTGGCTGCCTTTGTTGCGTAAACCAGGTGCTCTGTTCCTGGGGGCCTCCCGGCCCAGCATGGTGAGCTTGTGGTGGTTCGGTCACCTTTTTTATTAAGCAGACTTTATTTTTTAGAGCAGGTTTAGGCCCACAGCAGAATCAAGCAGCAGGGTACAGAGATTTCCCATATACACTCCACCCCCACCCACCCAACCCGGCGGAGTGGTTGATCTGTTGAAAGCAGTGAACCTGCACAGACGTGGTGTCACCCAGAGTCCACGGTCTGCATTCTGCTTCCCTCTCGGTGCTGTCGGTCCTGTGGGTTTGGACGAGTGTGTGATGATGCGTCTCCAGCATCACAGCCTCACACAGGCTCATCTCACTGCCCTGAAAGCCTCTCCCTCCACCTGTTTACCCTTCCATCTCTTCACTGTCTCCACAGTTTTGCCTTTTCCAGAATATCATGTGGTTGGGCTCGTACCGCCTTTTCAGATGGGCTCCTTTCACGTAGGAATGTGCATTTAAGGTGCCTCCGTGTCTTTTCATGGCTTGATAGCTCATTTCTCTTTTTTTTTTTAGTGCTGAATAATAGTCCATCGTCTGGATGTCCCACAGTTTATTTATCCATTCACCTACTGAAGGGCATCTTGGATCACTTTTAATTGTCTCTCTGGTCTTCTCTGATGGGAAGTAGACAGTAAACAAAGCCAGCTGCTGACCTCTGACCTCTCTGTGAATTGCCTGGAAGAGGGGGTGTTGCCGCCCGGATGCTTGTGCCGTGTTGTCCCCCAGTTCCGAGAGCCCTGGACTGTGCAGGACGTTGCTCCAGGACGATGCAGCCTTCTGTTCAGGGAACACCTGAAACACTTCGCGTGGAAACCATCCCCACAGCGGTGACACACTGCGGAGTTGGTGATGGGCGACAGGGAGAAGGATGGCCTCGGGCTGTGGTCTTCTGGGGTCCGAGGGTGCGCACCCCAGTCCAGAGGCGGTGCAAGGCCCTCGCTGGGCCCCTTGGGAAGTCTGTGTGCCTGTCCAGCCAATGTGCCTTTGCCCACACCACTTAATTTTCCTTTCAGAGACAAGACCAGTAATTCTTAACCTGGGCTTAGAACACGTAGAGTGTCATGGGGTCTGTAGCTATTTCAGAATGCCGCCAAATTCTCCAAACGCAACCCACACACTGCATTTTTGAGAGTGAGCTCTGCCCCTGGACTCAGCAGTAGGATTGACGCTCAGGGCCCTGAGCCACGTTCTGAAGCAGAGCCCCGCCCGGAGGTTCTGGTAGCCAGCTTGGGGGCTGCTTGGACCTGGACCCGGTCCGTTCACCCCTGTGCTGCAGCCTCACCGCTAGGCCTTCATTTCCCCATCTGTAAATGACATGATTTTGGATCCTTTTCATCTTGACATTCAGAGGATAGTACTGGGTCAGGGTCTACAAAAGATTGCTGTAAAATCTGGAATAGTGCATCTTATTCTTGCCGAGCAAAAAGGACAAAGTCCCAGTCATGCCCCAACCCGGGGCGCATGGGCCCCTCGTGTCGGTGTCCGCGTCCCGCAGCCGGCGGGCACTCTCTGCTGGCCTCCACAAGTCTCAAGTGGAGCTGAATGGACAGACAGGCCCACCAGGCGGGCCAGGCCCGCCACCCTGCTCCAGTCTCCTCTGTGCTCCTGATGTGGAACCACGCGGCCCTGGGCGTCGGCTGCCACCAGGGAGACAGACAGAAAGCCAGTGCTTCTTTGAGAGAAACGCTCAGATTTTGTATATGTTCATCTTTTCTCTCTTCTCATCTAGTTGATGGTGATCATGGTGGGATCCAGGGAGTGGGGCACACGGATTAAAGGGTCTTGTCGTGGGTGAGGTCTTGGCGGGGTCTGTGATGGAGCGGGGGCCTGGAGTAGCTGTCTCTCCTGCACGCCCGTGTTCCTGGGCCCTGTCATCTCAGGAGCTCCTCATGTTGTAAACACGGAGGGGCCCAGAAAACTTCTGTCTGTATAGGGGCATCTGTGAATAAAATGCTTATTTTCTAATTTCATTTAAAAGTAGGAGTAGTAAACCCATTGCATGTTACTCTAAATCACTGTACTTTCCAAAATGAAAAACTGTCATATGTTGCTTTGGTTAAAGTATACCCACCCCCACCCCCCCCCAAAAAAAAATGTAGTTGGAATAGGGAAGATTATTTGAATAGCTTTTGTTTTTTTCTGTTGTTTTTTTGTTTTGTTTTTGGCCTCACTGCGCAGCTTGCGGGACCTTAGTTCCCTGACCAGGGGTTGAACCCAGGCGCCGGCAGTGAAAACACTGGGTCCTAACCACTGGACGGCCAGGGAATTCCCTTTAATAGCTTTCTGATATAATTTTGGAGGTTTTATTTGATACGACACTGAAACCCAGCAAATGGTCATGTGGTGATGGTCACTGGCAGCGTGCGTCCTCCATTGGGTCACAGGTGTTTCTTCTCAGCTGTATTCGACCCACTGGTCTTTCTTGCCCTGTAACTGGACCTTTTACCTGTGTTGGATTTTGCGGCATTGTGCATTGGCAGTTGGTCAACTGTGGTTTGCTCAGTTATTTCCGTCTTCCAGATGCTGATGTATTTTGTTTTGCTACTTTTGTTTCTGTTACCACCAGTCTCATCAGAAGAGCCTTTAAGCCGTCAAAAGCTATCTGCTCATGGCATTTTCCAAAATTCTAATATTTGACCAAATGCTTGAATTTTAGCGTTGGCAATAAAACAGGTCAGGTGCTGGGACTTCCCTGGCGGTCCAGTGGTTAGGACTCTGAGCTTCCAGTGCTGAGGGCCTGGGTTCGATCCCTGGTTGGGGAACTAAGATTCCGCATGCTGCACATCGTGGCCAAAAATCAGTAAATTAGGTCAGGTGTTTTCCTTGAAGTGGCAGTCTCATTTTGTTCATTTTCTAGAAACAGTCTGCCAAATACCCTCATTTGTAGAGTTTGTATATCAGTCATTCTTCCATATAAAAATGCTTTTGCTGGAGACAGCTGTTATTTGGTACACAGCAGAAATGCTTCATGTACATTTCACATTTTGTTACATAGAATATGAAAAAGACAAGTACGGAAAGGCTTGGTATTTAATGAAATTAATAATTCATTAATTAATGGTTCATCATGGAGGTTCTTAAGCAAATTGGACCATCACCTTTGCATCATGAGTGCAAATATCACCCCAGCTGAAAAGGCAGTGCTGCTATGAAAAAAGTTTCAAAAGGGCTGCAGGAATTCCTAAGGGTCCTTGGACCACATTTTGTAAACAGCTGTACTAAGCTCTTCAACCTGTATGAGAAATCGTAGTTGAACAACTCAAGTCAGCCTACATGCTTATCGGTCTCTCCAAATTCCACAGCCTTAGGAGAATCCGATGGTGTCCATGACCTCTCCCTAGTGTGTAAGCTCACGAGTTCGTGTGCATTTTCAGAGGGCTCCTGATTTGGTGGACCCTTGGTAGTAAGCACCCCTCCTGTAGTTCTCACAGAAATGTGAACATCGGCCCCCCCCTTTAAAGTAGGTCTGTGCATGTCTTCTGGCGCATGCTCACAGACTCAGCACACATCCTCAGCTGTGTGTCGGTGCCCTAAGCTGGTTCCCCTTCCTTTGATTTCCTCTTTGGGTGCAGACCGGCAGCAGAAGGCAGTGCTGTGCGGCCGGGCTTCCTGTGTGCCAGCCGCTCTTGGGGGTGTGGACTCTGCCCCCAGGACAGGTTGCTGGGCGAGGTCCAGCCCACTCCTCTGGCAGCACACAGCCCTTCCCTGGGCCTCATCCAGTTTCCTTGCGTAATTCTTCCGGCTGAGACGCTGCCTCCAAACTGACGGTGCATCTCATAGTTTTAGACCCTGATTCTCTTGGATCATTTGAACCATGTAGCTTCCTCTTGGGTCACTTTGGTTTTGTCTTCTGTAGTTCAGCCTGGTCACTTGATCTAAAAATCTGTCTTTGTTTTTCCAAATTTTGCAGACCTTTTAAGATGATCTGGATTGCAATGACTGGAAATATATCGTTATACATTTGCTGGTTTGGAGAACTTTTTAAAGTTATGGAGTTCTGTATACTCAACTTTTATTAGTCTTCTAAAAAATTGCTGTCTCTGAATTGACTGTGAAGGGACCTTGAGACTGACGTTCTAATAATGCTGGGGCCGATCTGCTTTAATTGAAAATGAGGACGCTGGGCCTTTTCCCAATAACTCAGTAACCTCCTGGATGTAACTCCGCAGGCCGTTTACTATGAAACTCTGATGTACAACCCGGTAAGCATCTTTAATGAAGTTCTTTATCATAAAACATGATTCCTGTATATGAAAGTGATCTTTTTCAGGTTTTATTGAGATGAGGAGGGGAAAATACTCTTAACTGTCTGTCAGAGATATTTTTGTATCAGGAGGGGTCTCCTGATTAGTGAGAGGAGTACGGCAAGCT
This sequence comes from Balaenoptera borealis, assembly GCF_965194805.1. Classification (NCBI taxonomy): domain Eukaryota; kingdom Metazoa; phylum Chordata; class Mammalia; order Artiodactyla; family Balaenopteridae; genus Balaenoptera; species Balaenoptera borealis. Next base: position 578,857 of record NC_138878.1, read on the forward strand.
TGGTGGAGTCGAGGCCCTTTGTGTCCAGGGATGCGGAAGCCGGTTGGATCGTAGTCTGAGAGCGTGCCTGCGCTGGGGACAGCTGGGCCAGGAGCGCCTCACCCCGCGCGGGCCCTGCCCAGCGCTTTCTGCTCTGGACTGGCTCCTGCTCTGTGGGCTGTGGCTTTGCTGGATCTGTGTGACCACAGCTGTGTGTCAGGACCCACTGCCACTTTTGACACACTGTGGTTGGAGCTTGCCTTATTTTGGGCCCTCAGAATTAAATCAGTCTGTGCCATAACTTTCTTGGTGATTCTTTTTTGGCATAAACTTCAAACTCATGCAGATCAGAATGGTAGTTCTCACTGTCTGACGTATTTCCTTTTATTTAGTAAATGTTTAGCATCTGTATGTGCAAGATGCCATGCGACACCCAGCTGGATTTCCAGCACGAAGAGTAATGGCCTAGCTGGGCTGCCTCCTGCCCATCAGCCCTGGACCAGCCACTCCCCCTTTTAATGCGTACAGGCCCCTTGGGGTGGGCGTTCTCACTTTGCCTGCAGAAGGAAGGTGGAGTCTCGTGTGTGCGTGGGACTCCGGCAGCTCCAGCGGGTGCTCTTCATGAGGCTGTGACGTCACCTGTGAGCACGAGTGACTCTCAAGGCATTTGAGTCTCGCAGAAAGATGTCAGACTCACAGAGAGACCCCCTAGAAGCACCTGTGAGAAGGAGGTGTGTGGGAACGGGGAGACTGTTTCTCTTGTGGATCGAGCTTGCCCACGGCTCTACTGAGGAGGTAGCTTTGGGTGGGCTTTGAGTAATAAGTATAATTAGAATGAATGGCCGTGGTGTTTAAAAAAGGGCTTTCGGATGAAGGAATCAGTGAGTCTGGAGCTGCAAGTCCCGTGTGTCTAAAGGTTGGGGCGCAGGTGAGGTTGGGCCGCCAGACCAAGGGGTGTCTTGGAAGGGGGGCGGGGAGGAAGCCCAGCGAGCGGGCGCGGACCCATCTCCGAGGCTGCTGTGGGACTTGGGAAGTGGGGAACCAGACCCTCAACTCGGGACCTGGAGGGATGGCAGTGTCGCTGCAGAGACGGGGGACACAGAGAGAAGGGGCTGATGGGAGGCGCTGTGTTGGGGCACGGGGGACTTGAGGTGCCGGGAGGAGGGTGACCGGATGCCGAGCGGGCAGCGGAGGCCGGGGCTCCCCCGTGGGTGCGGGTGGGTGCGCACTGGGGGGAGGGGAGGTACACAGGGCAGACCGCCAGCCACCGGAAGCGCCCTAGCGTAGTGTACTAGTCTTCAGCGGGCAGGTTTGCTGTTTATAAGGTAAAAGATTAAAAGAACATCCATAAACGTGACTTCTCCACTGTAAGCAGTAGGCTCTTTGAATGGATGATGGGTGGTCGTCTGGGTCACGTTCCTGTTCTGGGAAGTAAGGTGCCTTATGTTCTAATCTGTACATTATTACGTATTTAAACCTCGTAGTAAGCATAGCTCACATGGACTTCGTGTTCCTTTTTTTACTAGCAATGTTTGGGTTTTTAAATGGTCTGAAGAACCAGTAACGATGTGCTTTAGACTGAAGCCTCCGCAGCAGAATCCAAGAAGTGTGGTTTAATTTCTAGACATTAGTGGTGAGGCTTAAGCAGCTTGGAACCCCCAGGTACTGGTTGCTGTTTGCTTCAACTTGAAATGGGTTTGTACTCTTTATCAAGCACCTCTCTGCCTCCTGTAAAGCTCCTGTAAAGCTGACTTCCTTCAGTTTTGGGGAGTGTGAAGGGTGAGACCAGGTGAGCCAGAACACAGCAAAACTAGTGAACGCAGCACTCGCAGGCAGCTAGGACCAGAGGCCTGAGAGCTCCGCCCCGAGGCCTGGAGACTGCAGGTTTGTCGGGACCTCCCCTGGGCTGCCGTGCCGGGTGGCGCGGGTGGCCGCAGAGCAGAGCCCACTGGGCCTCCAGTCCCCACGGCTCTGCTGGGGCTGCTTCGGACCTTTGGGGACGTCCCTTTTCTCATTCAGTTGGCACAGTTATGCGTCACCAAGAACAGATGTTAGTTTTTGCAGAGCTGTGTGGATTAAGGTACACTTTCACTCCTTCCCCGTGATGCCGGCTCGAGCGGAGCGGGCACCAGAATGGCTGGACGGGGGTGTGGAGTGGGGTGGGGGTCCGGCCTCGGGTGCCTCTGCCTGACTGGAGCTTGGGCACCACTGCCTCTCGGGTCTTCACAGTTGCTATGGGAGCATTTTGTGGGTTCCTTGGCTTTAAACTTTGTGAGTTGGGGACAAGGGAAGGACTCTGTGGACAGGAAGGTGCCCGGGTCACATGGGTGAGGGCGACGGGGAGGGTCCCCGGCAGGGATTCGACACGGGCTCACTCAAGGCGGTTTCCTTTCTTCTGCAATGGAATTGCTTAGCATCTGTTTCCGGTGTTCCTCTTCTCTGACTTGGTATTCAGAAGAAAGCAGCCCTGGGCAGTTTTCTGCTCCAGGGGTTTGATGGTTCAGAGGTGCGGGCTCCGGGCTCCTCGGCGGCCCTGCACACAGGGCCGTCGACGGGCCTGTTTGCGTCGTCGGGTCGGCGCTGGCGGTCTGTCCTCCCGGAACTGGCCCTGGTGCGCTGTATTAAGGCGCACTCAGACTATTCAGCCTCACTCCTTGCCAGACGCCCCGTCTGGCCCAGGGCCCTGCCCGGCACACGCCATCGTGTTCGGTGGTCCTGTCACCTCAGTCTCTTCTGGTCTTCTGTGAGCTGGGCACTTTCGAGGACCACCAGTGCGGTGTTTCTTAGAGAATGTCCTCCATGTGGGTTTCTCTGATGTTTTCTCCTTAGACGGGGTTGTGGTTTGGGAGGCAGATGACCACAGAGGAGAAGTGCCTGCTCATCGTGTCCAGTCGGGGTGCTGGCTGGCCCCGCGCCCGCCTGGGTGAGGAATGCCTGCAGTCCCGTCGGGGTGGAAGCGTCTCCAGGCTTCCATTTTACGAAGTGTTCATTGCATCATGTGAGAACGTCTGAAGCGTTTGTTTTGCTTGATGTCATCTATGCTGTCAAGACTATTATTTTCTTAAATGAACGTTTTGTCACTTGGGAAAGGATCTGCTTTCTCCACCCACCAGAGGTAAGAGGTAAACTGTTTCAGGTCACGACTTGCAGTTTTATCACTATTATTTGTGTCCTGAAGTTCTTTCAGAAATACTGTTCCCTGGCAGGTACCTTTTGGGATTACAGTGTCAGCAGCTCTGAGCCCCCCTCCCCGAATTGCAGCCCTCCTTCTGGGGGGGCCATCTAGACTAGACCATGGTCTCAGAGAGCCTCGCCCTGCCCGGGAGCTGTGCCGTGCTGTCACAGCCCAGGAGAGAGGCTGGGCTGCGCGCGTCCAGAGTGGCTGTGTGTGGCTGCGGCCTCTTGGGCAGGCCTTCCTGGGGCGGGGGGTGGGGTTGCTGCCTGGCACGCTGCGTCTGGGGAGCCGGCTGTGCGGCCGTGACGAGGCGGACTGTCCTGCTCGCCACACTGTTAACAGGGCGGCGCACTGCTTTGCTGTACAGCAGACATTAACACAACGTTGTAGATCAGCTACAGCTGAATACAGTTTTAAAAAATGTGACTTTCTAGGGCTTCCCTGGTGGTGCAGTGGTTAAGAATCCGCCTGCCAATGCAGGGGACACGGGTTCAAGCCCTGGTCCGGGAAGATCCCACATGCCGCGGAGCAACTACGCCCGTGCGCCACAACTACTGAGCCTGCGCTGTAGAGCCCGTGAGCCACAACTACTGAGCCCGTGCACCACAACTACTGAAGCCTGCGCGCCTAGAGCCCATGCTCCACAACAAGAGAAGCCACCACAATGAGAAGCCCGCGCACCGCAACAAAGACCCAACGCAGCCAAAACTAAATAAATAAATTTATAAAAAAAAAATAAAGTCCCACATTATGTTTTCCAATCAGTAAGGGCTTTACTTCAACAACTATAATCCGAGAAATAGGAGAGACCCCGGCAGCCTCTTTGCTGCTTTTGCTGACAAATACGACTGTGTTCCTTAAGTTTTTAAAGTCGATTGAGAGCTTAGAGTGACTTCTCTCCTTAAATAAGATTGGTTAAGTGTTTTTTATAATTTTTTTAATTACTTATCTATTTTATACGTATGAGTGTCTCTATGTGAATCCCAGTCTCCCAAGGATTGGTTAAGTATTAAAATTTACCCTCCATGGTTTGTCGATGCAGGTTTGGGGCCCAGGTGGTAGCTCGGGGGATACGACAGCTGCCTGTTAAGTGGACCGGTGTCCCCGTGCGTGATGGCCTGGAGGAGGGCTTCCTCTGACACGGATGGGCAGCGCCACCGCCGCAGGGGGTGGTCTTCTTTCCAGGCTGTGGTTGGTAGGCTGTACCTAAACCGAATGTAATTGCTGAGGAGTGAAGACCCGGTCCTTTGGTTTTGTTTTCTTGTCGGGACTGGTCGCTCCGCCTCCTTTCTCGCCACGGAGGGCGGCCCTCGGCCAGCCCAGGACACGCGGGCCCTTCCGAGCTTCCCTGCCGTGGGTGGGGACTTCTCCATCTCCCGGCCGGCGGGGATGGCTCTGCTGGGTTCCGAAGGCTGAGACCTTGCAGTGCGAGTGCCACCTGCGTTGCCGTAGCTGCCGTGGTTGCTGGGAAAGTTCTTGGTCCTTGTGTCTGTAATGGTGCCATCTACTCAGGCGTTCTGGGTCTCTGCCATGGAGAATTGGAATTTCTTAGAAGCTTCTCTCGGAACCTGTTTTCAAAAAAGCTACGGCAGAAGGATGATAGAAAGGTTTTGTTTATACGATGTTAGCTTCAGGGCTGCCTACAAAGCATTTAGTTGGTGTTTTCTCAACTCAGTGGTCTGATTAAAAAATAATGAAGAGATAAAAGTTTATAGATAGCATAAAACATCTGTTTTTTTTGGTTGCTTAATAGCTGGGAGTTAACTGCATTTCTGCAGGCAGAATTGGGGGTGGCTTTGGGTGCTGTCGCCTTCCCTTACTTGGTTCATCTCTTGCTGGAAACCAGCCCGACTTCCTGGGAAGGGGGGTCCTCACCATGTGGATGGCTCCGGCCACGGTAATTCCCACGTCACATGCTTCCCTGGTGCTGGAGGACGTGAACACGGGACTCCTTGCTCATTTTGTGAAGACTGATGGGCAGACAAGTCCCGAGTTTCCTTTTTACGGCCTGGAAGCTCTCTTCTCTCTTACAGACTCTGCCGTGAAAAGCTACCTCTTGCTGTGCACTCATGTATATGTGCTCACATGTGTGCTCACACACAGGCACTCGCATATATGCCAGCCAACTCCTCACTGACCTTCCCTGCTTCTGACCACCACGGGGCTGTCGTTAGGATTGAATTCTCTTGATATTAAATGTGGGTTACTGTAAAATGTTGTAAGATCAGAAGGCCACCTGATTGAGGTAAAAGGGAGGAAAAAAATCGTTCCCTGTCCCTTTCTAATTTTTAAAATTTTTATGTTTTATTTCCCCCCCAGTGTGATTGAGACATAATTGACGTGTGTGTGTGTGTGTGTGTGTGTGTGTGTGTGTGTGTGTGTGTGTGTGTGTGTAGATAGGTGTTGTGTTCTGGATCTCAGCTCGATTTCGATACAGAGCCGAGCCTCACACCTTAGCCTCACTGGCTCAGAACAACTTCAGAGCAGGTGGCCTCCTGCACATGAGGGGAAGATGTTGCAGGCAGGACCCGCCTGCTTGCTGAGGTGTGCTTGGCCTTCTGTCCTGTGTGCACCGGCAGCCCTGCAGCCTGCAAGGCTGTGCCTGGTGACTCCCTGACCCTTGCCGACAGGCTTTGTGTTTGGCTCAGAGCTAGATTTGCAAACGGGTCCAGCCGTGGGGCCGGTCCCTCTGTAAGCTCCCCCATCCCAGGGTCTGAGGGTGTGGGACAGGCCTCAGCTTAGAGAATACTCTCTTTCCGGAGGGGGGAGTTCAGGACTCAGGACAGAGGAGGGTGCTTTAGATTCTTTCCGGTGGAGCACCTCCCTCCACGGGAGCGGAGATCCTGCAGGGCGCTGGCGGGTCTGACCACGGCCCCCTTTCCCCGTGGCCGCCGAGCGGGGAGGGCGGGCAGGAGGAGGGTGGAGGCAGCTCTCCAGGGTCAGTGCGGTCCACGCACGTGCCCACTTCGTGTCGGGTCCTTGACCCTCGTCCATGGGGCTGTCCACCTGCTGCACCTGGGCTGTGCTGCTTCTGGTGCACCGCGTTCCGTGGCGACTCTGTCACTGCAGACACACAGTCATCAGCAGGTGTCCACAGAGCGGGACGCGAAGGTTTGGAATCAGGCAGAAAGCGGCTCTCAGAAAGGGCCGATGCAGTGCCGTCTCGTCCCCGCTGTTCCAGCAGAGGTGGTGACGTCCGTGGTCCCTCAGGAAGCAGTAAGGGGAGGGCTCACTGCTGGCAGATTTCTGTTCTGTTGAACCTTTCGTCCGCAGACTAATCCTTTCCTCTGGCTGCTCCCCGCTCCCATTCCCGGAGACCTTGGTCCTCAGCCTGTCTCGGACCTGAGCACCATGGCGTCTTTTTTGCCTTAGGTCATAGGTATGCATTTCCAGGGGGCAGAGGCTGCTGGCCCGTCTCATTTAGCAGCTGCCCAAAGAGAAGAGAACCAGAACGGGGGTGGTCCCAGGAGGGAGGGCTGGGCTTGTGCGGCCCACGTGCCCCCTTCCCTGGGAGGGAGCATTTCCTGAGGTGGTCGTTCTGGATTGACTGTTGCACCTCTGCTCTGCAAGGCAGGAGGTGAGCGCCGTCTGTGACTTCCCGCTTTTCTGCTCCTAAACAGAGCAGTAGGGGAAGACAGGCTGTGATTACAGGTCCTGCAGTTTTATAAATTATTGTGGGACCGAGCACAGCAGGTTTGGGGAATCAATCGTGGGTTTCTATGTTAAGTTAGGGGAAGTTTGCTCATGGGTAACACTTGTAATCTTAAACGGAGGCGGGGGAGTATTGATTCAGTGTTTGGCTGGAGACCCGATGGTGGGGGCTTGTCTTTAGTTTTCTTTTGTTTTTAGTTTCTTTTAAACTTTCTTTTAGTTTTTCTTTTAGCGTATCAGTATTATCTAAATTTTTGCAAGAAAAACATGCTGCTCACATTATGGTTGTTTAAAAAAAGACAGACCCTGCCTCACCCCTCTTCCTGTCCCCCAACCCCTGAGCCCGGAGCCTGGACTGTGGTGCAGGGGGACGGGGGTCAGAGTCAGGCCTGAATTAGTGTGTCCATCGAATGTGTTTTAGTAACTTTTGTTAACTGTTTTAAAATAACTGACAGTGGTATGAAAGGTGAAAATCCGGACAAGAAACAGTTATTTCACAGGGCATAGTTGAATAAATACATGGCCTTGTGTGTGATTTTTTTTTTTTTAATAAATTTATTTATTTTTTTTTTATTTTTGGTCTTTGTTGCTGCGTGCGGGCTTTCTCTAGTTGCAGCGAGCGGGGGCGCTCTTCATTGTGGAGTGCGGACTTCTCATTGCGGTGGCTTCTCTCGTGCGGAGCACGGGCTCTAGGCGCACGGGCTTCAGTAGTTGTGGCGGGCTCAGTAGTTGTGGCTCGCGGGCTCTAGAGCGCAAGCTCAGTAGTTGTGGCTCACAGGCTTAGTTGCTCCGCGGCATGTGGGATCTTCCCGGACCAGGGCTCGAACCCGTGTCCCCTGCATTGGCAGGCGGATTCTTTTTTTTTTTTAATTAGTTCTTTTTAAATTTATTTATTTATTTATTTATTTTTGGCCGTGTTGGGTCCTCGTTTCCGCGCAAGGGCTTTCTCCAGTTGTGGCGAGCGGGGACCACTCTTCATCGCGGTGCGCGGGCCTCTCACTGTCGCGGCCCCTCCCGCTGCGGAGCACAGGCTCCAGACGCGCAGGCTCAGTAGTTGTGGCCCACGGGCCCAGTCGCTCCGCGGCATGTGGGACCCTCCCAGACCAGGGCTCGAACCCGTGTGCCCCGCATTGGCAGGCAGACTCTCAACCACTGCGCCACCAGGGAAGCCCCGGCAGGCGGATTCTTAACCACTGTGGCACCAGGGAAGCCCTGGACTTATGTTTTAAAGACTGCACTTTTTATTTCTTCGTTAGGCTGTAAGGCAGGGACAAACTGTTGATTTCTAGCCTTTGAGAGCCCTGGTGTGCAGAGGCTGAAGTAACAGATTGCTTTCAGCTTTGCCTGGGCCTCCTCTGCACTGGGCACTGTCTGAAGCATTTGGGCCAGCTTGCTGGGTTCCAGGGGCCGGAGGAGGTGGGTCAGAGCAGGGGACCTCTGCCTACTGCTGCCTTCCTGATCCTCCACAGTACTGCTGCACAGCACTTGGACTTGAAAGGTCTTGAGTTGTCTGGGGGAAGAGAACAGACACGGTATGAGCACCGCTGGGAGGCCACGGCCCAGAGAGCTTGCGTGGCTGCATTGTGGTCACCAAGTGAATGACCCAGGCCGGCCGACAGTATGCCCTGAGCTCAGTCTTCTCCCCCGACCCTGTCACATCCATTTGTGGGGCTGAAAAATGTTCACTAAACACTGGATGATAACGTGAGTAAATATGGGGTGTGTGTGTACGTACATACGTGTATACTGACAAATATCCTCCAGGCTGAACTTGACTAGCTGAAGGCCATTCGTTTCTTGCCATGAGAGTTCTGAAGGTCTGGTTCTGTGGACCGTGTGTCCTGACGAGCCTGTGGGCAGGGTTCAGTCTGGTTGGGACAGGGGCCGAGGTTGTCCGGAGGGCCCCTCGGACCCTCGTGTGCAAGCAGACTGTGGGGGCCATGCTTCGGGCCCTTCACTGTGTGCAGTTTCAAACTCGAGTCCTGATGGCCACATTGGAGCGAGTCCGCGGTTTGGGTGCTCGGCAGTTGAGGGTAGCGGATCTGGGTTCAGGTGCGGTTTCCCCTTTGCCGGAAAGGCTTCTCTGGATACATCCTGAGGCTGCTTCACATGGAACCAGCTGCCAATGCAGAGGAGCTGTGGAGATTAGACGGACAGGACCGGGGACGGAGGGGCTGTGGGCGGGCGTCAGCCATCTCTTGGAAGCCAGGGCTCGATGGGCCTCGGCGCAGGATTAAGTCCATCTTTCTATTAGAGTTGGAAGCGGGTCACCCCATGGAGTCCTCTCACCTGGTTTATAGGCCGAACGCTTGTCCCGTGTGGCTTTTTGTTGATGGCTTAGGGTTGTGGGTCGTGCAGCGCGAGAGACGCTGCTCCTTCAGGCCGCACGCCCAGGCGTGTTGGCAGTTTCTTGGCGGGTTTCTTCCTGCAGTGCCTGCTTTTTAGGTTGATGACTTGCCCTCTGTTCGGAGCTGGGCCCTGGGACCCGTCAGTGCCGGGCCTGGCGCGTCTGTGCTGAGCTCTCCTCTGGAGCCCGCGCAGGGGAGCTGCGGGCATTTGTCACTAGGGGGAGGTTTTGGGCCAGAACCTCACAGCCCCTCTCCTCCTTTAGACACCAGGCCTCGTGTTGGTCACTTGGCGTGGAGACTGGCGGGCGTGTTTGCCGGGTTCTGTGCTCCTCCCTGGAAAGCACACTGGGTGGCACCTGCAGCGTCGGTTCAGTGCCCTGTTCACGGCCGTGGTCATCTTCTCTGGATTGCCTGCTAGTGAGCCCGTGTGCACCGGGTCGTTGCCTTTCAGCAGAGACGGCTTTGGCTTCCAGCACACATGCTGACTCTCCACCACCCAGAGCACCTCCCTCTGGGGCCCCCGAGGACACAGGTGTGGCCACGAGGGCCCTGGAGTAGCCCGTGGCCCGGCCCTGGAGGTCGTGGCACTCGAGCAACCTGGGAGCAGAGGAGCTAAAACCGCACTGGCGTTCTGCACCTGGGGTGCCAGAAATACCATCTCTTCATAGTGAATTTCTTGGTAGAAAGGAGGAGTTTTTTATACACCCATTTATATTTGGACTTGAATTGAGTAGTTTGGAGATGCAGAAAATAGAGTGTTTGGTGAATAAAGATGAAGGTGTATGTTTTTGCGCGATGAGGAAACTGTGAAATGGCAAGTGTCTGTAGCAGGTCATTTCTTTCTAAATTTTTTGTTTTTTGATGAATACTTCTTGGGCAGTTATTGAAAACAATTACAATGTGAGTGGAACAAACGACACCTCGTTTGCCCTCCACCTTGGGTCCCACTTCCTTAGGCGTGAGTGCGCACACCGCACAGACACCTGGGCCAGCAGTGATGGAGCAGCCTGCCCTGCTCAGAGGCCGAGCGTCTGGAGCACTTGGTCAGCGCGTCCAGGCTGTGCCTGTCCGGTCTGGCGGCCTCCTAACCCCACATTCAGTTTTCAAGTCATATCGAGAGCCCCGTTCACTGTTGACATTTGATCTGTTTTTTTTTTTTTAATCCTATAAATTTTTCATTTCACTTAGAAACTGGTCTGCAGGCGCTCCTTGAACTGCCTCATGGCTAGTGTGGGGCAGGTGTGGGAGCTGCCCCACCTTCCTGTAACCAGTCAGAAAGGCTTTCCAGACATGTCCTGCCTTTGCCCGTTTTGGGCCCAGCTGTTTTAAGGACACTGGTGGGCACGGATGAGCCCACGCGTTGAGTCTCTCTCTGGGGGTTGGTCATTGTCAGGGAGCACCAGGGTTCTCAGTGATGCTGTTGAGTGAGCACCGCCACCCCACCCGGGTCTGGGCTTGGCTGTGGCTACACGGATGCCTTGCCACTCCTGGGTGCCACGCACGCCCTTCATGGTGATCTGGTTCTGAACGGACTTTCAACTTTACACGATCCTTCCCCACCCACTACCCTTCCCAGAAAACATGCACAAAAGGAAAAAAACCAAAACAGTGCCTGAGAATGCTTCCTCCGTCTTCCTGTGTCTCCTGACTCCATCTCCTCTCCTGTGTTCTGCTTTTCCAAGTTGTGCTTGTCGCACAAGTGATTCCTAACCATAGTGGGGTGGCCACAGATCAGAGGCTGTGGCATGCGTGGTCCCTGCCCTGTGCGTGATGGGGAGCCCGGGGGCGCTGTGCACATGGAGGCTCAGCGGGGCGTAGTCCTTAGGAAAGTGACTCAGCGGTGGGTTGGTTGAGCCTCTCTGAGCTTCTAGCCACTTCTAAGCTCCGACTGTTTCTGCATATTTTTAGGCTTATAACTCAGGCTTATGGATAAATTTAGATGCATTTTGCTTGGCCTGTTAATATTCAGGATCTTTGTATACACCAGTGTCTTGAAGCCTGAGAAAATATGCAAGTTAACCAGGCTTTATAATCCTGTTACTGTTATTTTCATCCTGCTTTATCTGTGACCTAATAACACATAAACTTAGTTTGATATCTTCTTAAGGTCTACATTTTTGTGATTTTCTATGGAGGTCATTATGGTGGTCAAGCTTAAGCGTCGTGATTTGAAATTGGTATCAAGAATTGGGACTAAATCACTGTGATCAAGATGGTAGACTTACCTTTCCAATAAAATCATTATATACGTGCATGTATACGTTTTAATCACGTGGCTTTAAACTTGAAAGGATAGGTGTTTTCCCGTGCCTTATCTGGACAGAGCTCCTGCAGTGCTCTTCTCATCTAAGCCGAATGACCTGAGTGATGGTTTTCTTGCTTAGGGTGCTGCCTGGATGGCATGGTCTGGAAGCATAGGGAGAAGTCAGCTCATTACAAACAGTGGTGTCTGATTCTCTCACGGAACCTGGTTGAGGAAGGCAGCCCTGAGCAGGCCCGGCATGCGCTTTCCGTCTGGGCCAGTTGGCTTTGCTGCCTGTGAAGTCTCTGTTGGTGCACAGCAGAAGGGGCCACGGTGACGCGTGTGCTAGTGAGCACCGTCCCTTAGAACTGTGCTCACGGGTGGGCCCGGCGGCCAGGGTTGCCGAGCCTGCTCTCGGGGAGACTGGTTTGGTGAAGAGAATGGCTCGGATCAGAAGCACAAGATCTGGGTGGTTTCTGTTAAAATACTGTACGTTTGCGAAATCTGATAGTAATGTTTGAAAGAGTCTTTATGTTTAAAGGATGTCACGGGGAGGAGAGAAGGTGAAGGCAATTACCAGTAAAATAATTATTTACAAGTTTTGTCTTTCTTGCATGCTCTGCCCCCATCGTTCACTTGTAAGCAAATGAGTCTCTTCACTGCAACTTTGTGGAAGCGTGGGTAGAAAACGACCATGTATCAGTCTAGCTTTGTTGCAGAGCACAAAGAAATAAGAGGGTTCAAGAGGACCAGCACCCAGGACTTGTGTTATGTAGCCTTCAGTCATCAAGTTTGTTCTTTTCTTGAATACTTGCTGAGCATTAAGTGCCGTGTTAAGTATTTTTTGAGGCCCCGGATTCTCATTGTTCAACAGATTAGTTCATGAAATGAGACATAAAATATCAGCAATACAGGTATCTAAGTACACTAATAGTAAACACGGTTGATAGAAGTTCAGAGGAAAGGGATTTCCAGAGAGGACCTGAGGGCTTGGGGAGGGAACGGAATGGGTGAGAGAGGACGCTGGGGAACTTTGGATCCTGAAGCCCTAGCCACCAGAGGCGCGTATCCTGCCCGGCAGAGAGCCGACTCCACCCCTGTGGGTGAGGCCAGGAGAGCGCAGGCTGGAGGTAGGCAGGGGTTAGGGGGATGGCTCGCACAGCGCTCCTCTTTCGATGGGAAAGCGTAGAGCCCTGCAGGGAAGCAGGAGTGGTCACCTTTGGTGTGCCCGCTGGGTCTGGATGGACAGGGGTGAGGGCCTTGGTGGCAGCAGAGCTCACCCTGAGCCCCCCTTAGTTTCAAGACCCTGAACTTGTGCGCCCCATGTCCTGGTTCAGCCTTTCTGCCACGGGATGGAGAAAAGGTGTCTGTGGCTGAAAGGTGAGAGGTTGGTCGGGGAGCACTGCGCCCTCGGGGATGTGTCCTAGGTCAGCAGGTGCTTGCTTGTCGCGAAAGCCTCTGTCCAGGGCGGGGAAGAGGCCCTGATGCTCTCCTCCAGAAGCTGATAGGCCTGCATGGGCACTCAGGCCACTTGGGCCGGGACTCAGGCCTCCTGCCCAGCTGGTACCGCCTCCCGAGACTTGAGCCCCACCTCTGTTTCTGTGAAACGCATGGAATCAACAGATCTCATCACAAGTAATTGTACTGACCGTGTCGATCTGGTCACTGTAAAAGGTGTGCAGGCAGGTGGACACGTGTGTGCTCCGAGCTTGCCTGTGGGTCTTGGGTGAATGTGAGAGTTACTCAGTGTTTTGATTTTTGCTAAGTGAAGCATCTCATGGGAACACAAATGTCAGGTGCTGGTATGGTCTCGCGCCAGTTTCTTTCTTTCCGGAGTGGCTGGTTTCCGGCGAGGCCATGTCTCCTGTCGGTGGCCGTGGTGTCGTGCCGTGACCAGGCGGGCAGTTCAGCCTCCCCCCCCACCCCCAATTACGCGCCTGGACTTGGGAACTGTGGTTCCCGTATCCGCAGCTTGCCCTCCTCCTGCTCTCCAGGAAGCCCCTGGGGGGAGCATGGCCGTGGTCGTGGTGCCCATGGCAGGTACAGGTGCCACTTGTCCGCGCATGTGTTTAGGGACCAGAACACGCTCCTGCGGCTGCTGCTGTCAGTGCCACTGCGGCGCGCAGGGCTGGCTCGGGAGGGTTCCGGCGGCCCAGACCCAGGGTTGACATGATGTGGGTGTTGTTTACCTCACAGCCACGTGACTTATTTTGGTGTGATTTTGGAAGTACGGTTTTTCTGTTCAGGCTAACCATTAGCTTGCTTTAGGATCGTGGGAAAGTAAGTGAACTGTTTTGGGTTAGACTGGATGACCTTTGAAGGCCTTCTCCACCCCCACTGTGTGACAGTGCCTTGTCCCCTGCCCGTGATCTGGAGGCGGGGCAGGAGAGCCCTTTATGGTTGTGATGTTGAGGGAGGGCATGGCTGGGACCTCAAGAGTTCATTTCCTGTAGTGAAAACATCGACTGGTTTCTCTGGTCCTCCCCAGGCGTTCATGCGCGTGTGTGTGCACGCGTGTGCACGTGTGCGGAGGAGCGTGCATGAGGCCATTCTGTGCATGACTCTGAAGGTGACTGGGTCGTTCAGGAAAAGTCTAGGGATGGACAGACAGCTCTGGCCGCCTAAGGGTGGACGGCGCATTGTCAGGAGCCCCGGCGTGTGCGGTCTCACAGCACATGTAAAGGTAACATTTTTATTTCACCTTCCGTTTCCCAACACTCCCAGAATCTGAGACAATCATACACACTCTGTGTACAGTTTCAGCAATTACCAGCGTTTGGTTCTGTTTCTTCCCCTGCTTGTGTGTGTCTTTGTTTTCCTTCTTTTTAAAAAATTTTTAAATTTTAGTATTTTAAAGTAAATCTGTGATATCATATCACTTTACCTGCACGTACTTCAGTAGTAAGTCTAACAGTTAAAGAGTTAAAACCTTTCCCTTGGTTCTTCTAGTGATGGCTGGTGTGAGCGGCTGGTGTTGGTGATTCTGTCCTTGCAGACTGCTGGTGCTGTGCTGCGGGCCCACCTGGTGGGTGCCGCACCTTCCGCAGACGGTGTGCAGGGCCTTTTCCTTAGACTTCGAGTATTATGGTCTGTCTCGCAATGCATGTAATTGGTTTTTCCTCATAAGGGTGTGAACTCTAGTGGTAATTTTTCTCAGAACTGAATTTAAAATCTTTTATTTATTTGAGAGTCAGGTGCCATCATTGGTGGTCTTTGTGTTCCTTCAGTTTGCGGCAGGAGTCGGTGGGAGGGGCCCTGTGCTCAGTGCAGACCCTCACTCCTGCCTTTGCGTTCGTGAATCCATCATCCCTCTGGCTTCACCTTTAGAGCTTTAATAGGATTTTTGAAAAAGCGGTTTTCAGTGACCCACCTTTGGCATTGCATATGGCCCAGTTTGTAGGGCGTGGGAATACCGATGAGACCCCACAGCGGCTGTTGAGCGGCTCCAGGGTGATGGCTGGGCCACATGGCGACTCGGCACTGCTCCCTGGGCCGGGGGCAGGAGCTGCTGTCCCACGAGCACCCTTAGGCCAGGGAGCGGATCGGACTGCCCGATGTGGCAACAGGCCCTTCGGGAAGCTTCTCCACGTGCGCCCCCACGGCTGTACGCATGTCCTCAGAGCTGCTGTGGGGATGCACGCTGGCCACCCTGGGATGCAGGTCCTTTCAGCTGAGTGTGCTGAGCCCTGAGAGGAAAGCCTGTGATGGAGCACACAGATTTTTTTCTTTTTTTAAAATCATTTTATTCTGCTTTTCTTTTTTTAATTAATTAATTAATTAATTAATTAGGCTGCGTTGGGTCTTCGTTGCTGCGCGTGGGCTTTCTCTAGTTGCGGCGAGTGGGGCCTGATATTCGTTGTGGTGCGTGGGCTTCTCACTGCGGTGGCTTCTCTTGTTGCAGAGCACGGGCTCTAGGCATGCGGGCTCAGTAGTTGTGGCTCGCGGACTCTAGAGCGCAGGCTCAGTAGTTGTGGCGCACGGGCTTAGTTGCTCCGCGGCATGTGGGATCTTCCTGGACCAGGGCTTGAACCCATGTCCCCTGCGTTGGCAGGCAGGTTCTTAACCACTGCGCCCCCAGGGAAGCCCGAGCACATGGGTTCTTGCAAAGGGAGAGAAGCTGGTTTTTACTGATTCTAGTGTTTTGACCACCAATCCCTTCTCACCACACCTGACTGAAACGGTCCCTCCCTTTCCCTGCTCTTCCTGACGCTTGCATCTAAACAAGGTTTGCTTTCTCACGCAAGCATGGGCTGAGCCTGGGGGATGTCCCCAGCCTCTCAGAGCTCAAGCCCTCAGCTGGGGCCTGTCAGTGGGGCTGGGGGTTGTGCGCTCGTGGTGCATGGGTGTTGAGATAGGCTGGCTCCTTGTGGCTTGTGTGTGTGTGTGTGTGTGTGTGTTGATTTTCTTGAGATCTTTGTAGAGTCACATGCAAGTGTAGGAGATAACACAGAGAGAGCCTTGTACACTTGGCCTGTGTTCTGTAATGTAACATTTTGCAAAACTGGACAACATCACAACCAGCGTAGCATACCGGCTTTGGTCAAATCCTCTGATTTTACTCAGACTGCCTTGTTGTTACCTAGATGTGTGTGTGTCCTTGGCTCCCTGCGTGCAGCACCGCAGTCAGGACACAAGAACAGCTCCCGTACCACGAGGACCCCCTGATGTTGTTTGTCACCTGTAACCGCTGACCTGCTTCCCAGCTCTGGATTTGCCCATAAACGTCCTCTGTGTCTGGGAGCTTCCACGAGCATCGTGTTGTCATTTGTCCGCATCCCGTGTAGCGGCGCCGTTCCTTTTTGTGGCCGAGTGGTAGTTCACCGTGTGGCAGTACCCACATCTCGGTGATCCATTCGTGAGTCAACAGACCCCTGAATCGTCTCCTCCCTTTGGCGACTGTGCACCGTGCAGCTGCGGACACGAGCACACAGGTTTGTGTGTGCATGTGTGTTTGTCTCAGGCTACACCAGGAGTGGACATGTTGCTCTGCTCTTTGCTGTGACTGGAGCCTTTGGTGGTGAGAGAGTCACGTTCTCTTTGGGGAAGCCCGTGGAGGTTGGGGTCCCTGCGCATCTTGCCGAGTCTGGCGTGGGCTGCCAGGGCCGAGGGGGCTGAGGGAGGCCTGCAGGGGCTCTTCCGCCGGCGACTCGCGTCCTTCTGGAAGACGCTAGGGTGCTCTGCTGCCATCCCGCCACCCCTGGCCCGTGGGTTTCTGTTGCTCTGAATTTTCCTGTTGAGCAAGAAATTAATTTGAGAGCAAGAGAAAGTGCTAAAGAGAAAAGCCTGGACAAGATGTGTGTTGAAAGGGATGTCGGAAGCTGGTTTGAGGGCCTGTTGGTGACACCACTGAACGCAGGCCTTGTGAACGGAACTGGGAGCCAGGGAAGGGCAGCCCCTTGGTAACAGAGACGTCTGCTGCAGGTGCAGCATCTTCCAGAGAGATCTTCCCATGTGGGGCTCACTGTTGGGCCCCGGGGGGTGCCCAATAGCAGCAGATGAGGAACATGTAACACACGACAAGTCTGTCTGCTTCCGTATGGATGAAACAGGGAATGTACAGGTGCTCTCTAGCTTTGGATTACTGTTTCAGTGTTACTTCCCTCAAAGAGAACTGGCTTTAGTCCAAAATGAGGAGTGAGTAGTAGCGTACGATGTGTGTCTAGGAGGTGTTTTCTAAGAGCTGGACCTGGGGTCTGAGGGAGGTGGCATGGGGGGGTGGCACGTGCGCGGCCACCAGACGTCATCAGGACGTTGGTGGGCCGGGAGGCACCCCTGAAGGCAGCGTGCGGGGGCCGTGGGTTGTCTCGGGCAGCCACGCATCTGGGAGAGATGGTTTGAAAGCCAGAGCCCTCTCTGGTTTCCTCGGGTTGCCGTGCAGGGCGGTCTCAGGTTTGGCCCCCACGGAAGCTCACTCTGCAGAGCAGGGACCCTGGGCTCAGCCTCGGCCCGTGAGTCTTGGGAGCCCGCACACGCTGGGACCCCAGGGTCGTGTTGGATGTTGGGCCGGGCTGGGTGCTCTCACGGTCCCTGCGCATGGTGCCGGGAGTGAGGTGCTCCTGGCCATCGGGAGGCCCGCGGTGGCAGTGGGCTCTGTTGGGTCTCCTGGTGGAGGGCCCAAGTGAGGGGGGGACGGCGAGGGATTTGGGCGGCACACTAGTTGGCCACAGGCCAGTGTTTGTATTTGTGGCCTGAGTTTGTACAGCCAGATTGATAAGGGTGGTTTTCACGTTGGTAACGAGTTGTTCACAATAGCGCAGCTTGCAGAGGGCAAAGGGCCTCCATCTGGCCCTCCCCAGGGTCAGCCTCCTGGGACCAGGCTTGGCATGTGGGGTGCCCGGAGCTGGGTGGCCAGCTCCGGGGACTTGCTTTGTTAAACTGACGTCGTGGGTTCTGTCCCATTAAGTGCCACTGACCTGCCTGTGAGCACGTGCCAACACCCACGTGGCACAGCTGGGAAGGGGCTGGGTTGGGAGCCCCAGTCTTTAGCAAGAGTCTGCTGGTTGCAGGCAAGTTGCAGCTGATTTGTCATGAAGACAGGGTTGTGTTGGGCTCCCCTGAGCACGGTCCCCTGTGTCTGCAGACGCAGAGCGGGAGGAGTTGGGGGCAAGCCCAACGCGCACGAGCTTGGCGTGTTCGGGAAGGCAAGTTCCAGAAAGTCCAGTAGCCTCCGTGCATTGCAGGGTCTCTTGGCCGGCAGACACCCCGCCCTCCCGAGAGGTCACCCCACCTGGGTGGTCTTTCTGCTGGTCCTGCCAGAGGTCACTGCAGCGACAGAAAGCTGGTGGGTTGCCCGGAGTGTCCCCCGAGACCTCTGGGGCCCAGGCGCTGGGGAAGAGGCTCCCTTCCCTCCCTGATGGGCAGGGGTGGGAAACTGGTGGCCCGTTACCCAGACGACGCTGGGGTGTGTGACAGAACTAAGTGTAGGCTGTTTGGTGTATAGAAGTATTGAGCCAGGCTTGGCACAGAGATTGCATGTGAATTTAATAGAATGCAAAGAAAATTTGGGTTGATTTCTCTAAATTCTGGACACAGAGTTGTAGACAATGTAAGCGTGGTTTTTCTTTCTTTCTTTCTTTTCTTTCTTTCTTTCTTCCTTCCTTCCTTCTTTGTTTCTTTCTTTCCTATTTCAAAACTTTATAAGACTGTCTTATAACCCTTGCCTGGCATTTAAGCATATTAACAAATTTGTACGCATTGTCAAATTACAGGGTAAATTTAGAGATTTTTTCATTCACTGTACAATGCTTCAGATTGTAGAGTGAATGAAAAAAATTAGAATGAAAATCTACCTTTTTTTTTTTAAGTTTTTAAAAAATTATTTATTTTTGGGTGCGTTGGGTCTTTGTTGCTGCACGAGGGCCTCAGACTTGCAGCAAGTGGGGGGTTACTCTTCGTTGTGGTGTGTGGGCTTCTCATTGCGGTGGCTTCTCTTGTTGCAGAGCATGGGCTCTAGAGCGCAGGGCTCAGTACCTGTGGCACGTGGGCTTCAGTAGCTGTGGCTCGCGGGCTCTAGAGCGCAGGCTCAGTGGCTGTGGCGCATGGGCTTAGTTGCTCCGCAGCATGTGGGATCTTCCCGGACCAGGCCTCGAACCCGTGTCCCCTGCACTGGCAGGCAGATTCTTAACCACTGCGCCCCCAGGGAAATCCCGAAAATGTACCCATTTCTGACCAGAATTCTTTAGCCTGGAAATATTGTATGTGTGTATATTGATAGATATGTTTTCCCAACTTGGATTTGGGCTACGTTTGGTGAATATTTATTGTGTTTCTTTTCCTTCAGGCCTCGGTGTTGTGCTTCATTTTGCAACTGTTATCTCTTTGATTTGGTTCTAAGTAGACACGGGATACTGCCCTGGTGCTGCTGGGTGGAGCCGTCTGGTGGTGGGTGCTTCCCTGCTCATGAGGATGCCATGGGATTTGACCTGTGTATAACCAAAGAAGATAACACTTGCAGTGTTTTCAGCCGTAACTGTGGGGGTGTGCCCTGGGGCCTGGGCGGGCCTCCGGCGGGGCTCCCCACCTGTGTGGAGAGGGCCTCAGACTTGGAGGAAGAAGGCAAGGCCCGAGGGGGCCTTCCCAGGGAGGAGGTGGGTGGGTGGTGCTGAGCAGTGCAGGCCGGCCCAGGCTTGGAGTAGCTCGCTCTGTGCCTAGTGGGCTGTGAGCCCGGCTGCAGAGCGTGCGGCTGCGTTGCCCCGGAGGCACAGCCCAGTGCCCCGAGGGCGGCCACGGGCCTCACCACGCGGGTCAGGCTCTAGGCCAGCTGAGCAGGATGCTTCACGGCCTGGGTCTCTCCTGTGGGAGTTCTTGGTGGATGTGACTCTCCCTCTTCTCTCCATAGCCCCTCGACACACGCACACACACCCAGACACACACACACACTCACGGAAAGGGGGCCCTTGTCCATTAGATGAGGCGGCTGAATGTTGGTGACCATGCATGCTCCAGGCTCCGTGCAGTTCATTCTGCCCAAGGGTGGCTGTCCCTGGAAGCCTTTTCACTGCCATTCATGCCGTGTTGCTGTTGTACCCAGAGGGGCGGGAATTCTTGGAGCGCCAGCCCTGGCAGGAGGCGGACCCAGGCCTGTGGGCCTTTGGTTTCAGGCACGCAGCTCTAGGGTCTCGTTGCACAGCATAACTGCCGCTCGCTCCCGGCGTGTTGGTCAGCTGACTAAAATCCGTGACGCTGCTTTTGGCATCTGTGACACGCACTTTGGGATTTTGTAGCTTTTACGCAAAACCGTGGTGAATGCCGTCCCATCTTCCTCTCTGCACCACTGAGGGTGTGCTGTGCTTTTCATTGTGGGTGTGAAGGTGGATGCAGGTGGCTCTTGCGAAATTACCTTCCAGCTGCACTTTCAGTGTACCCCGTGAGGGGCGGAGGGGCGGACGGTGGCCTTTGTGGCGTAGAAGGCGCTGAAACACGAATAAGGGTCCTGGTGGCCTGGCCTCGGGGTGTGGGCTTAGTGGACCGTCCAGACGTTGGACCCGAGGGAGGAGGTGGGAGGCCCTTGGCAGGGAAGGTCTGGTGCGGTGTCCACAGCAGCGGGCTCCTGGGTGATCTTATTTGGTCTTCGCTGAAAATAAAGAATCCCGAGCCCTTGGCGCCTGGCACTCGCTTCCTGGCGGCACGGTGGTGTGTGTGGGCTGCGCCCGTGGTCTGGTCTCTAGGCTGTGTTTTCCGGAGGCGTCCTCGAGGGAGGACGCGGGCAGTGGCGCTGTGGGGACCTCGGGGCGCGTGGAGCAGAGGACGCGTGGAGAAGAGCTCGTGTGTGGGACACGGGACTCCTGTCGTCGCCCAGCCCTCCTGCCTGTGGACGGACAGCTGGGCAGGTGTTGTGTCGCAGGTGGAGGGGGTGCCGTCTGCTGCCTGTGAGGGTCACGCACATCCGGTCACCGTTGTTTCCTTATATGCCGTGTTTGGTCGTCTGCGGTATTTTGGAGAAGCAGAGTTGATGGCACCTGCATCCTCATTCAGCTGGCCGTTCTTGTGTGTTTTACTAGCAGAGGTTTAAATGGCCGTGAACAATGTTCCAGAATCTTAGTCTAAAAAAAGGAGGGGGGCGCAGATACTAACCCTAAAAGTAAAACTCTCAGAGAGACATGGAGTTTGCTGCCTCAAGGAGGCTGCCATCCAGGCCTGCCGCGTGCTCTCCAGTGTCGGCCGCGAGCGCCCGTCTCAGGGGCAGAGCGCGCCTGGCACTTTTGATGGCTGTGAAGTTGGCTGCAGGTGGCACCCCGTGTCCAGGAAGC